>NC_059386.1:22029357-22662691 GCF_019703515.2 Myxocyprinus asiaticus
TAGAGATTTTTCTTGCACTCTGCTATTTTAGAATCACCCAAGCTTATTTTAACTAGAGTCAATAGAACAATATTTTTTTTCCTTTCGACTCTAATATCTTAAAGATATATATATATATATATATTTAGGTTTTTCATAACCTGAAACAAAATGTTTTCAAAATCCTGAAGAACACTGTAAATTATTTTGATTCAAACACCATTATAAAGAAAATGAAATACCAGCTTAAACTTAAAACCACACAGAAAAACAAACATATTCATATAAATCATCTGGCTTAATTTAGCATTCTTGATTATAAAGGATAAATAACTTTGCATAGTTTACAAAAGTGGACAAAATTACATGGCATCTAAAAAAAAAAAGAAGAAAAAAAAAAAAAAAGATAAAAATAAATTCTACATGAGGAAGTGACCAAATTTCTTTTTTGATATTTACTACAGTAAAATTTCAAAAACATTCTGTATAACTCAGTTCTACCAATAGCCAATGTATTAGTATTAGTAGCATTAGTCTTTGTGAATGTGGCTTAGAACTACTTGTACATTAGATTAAGAGGATTTATAGAGTATTATCTAGTAATTTTGTATTTTCAATATTGTTTGGTAAAAATAATGTCTGCATTCTGAAAGCAAACATATAAGACAAATAGTTCTACTGTCCAAAAGAACATCAGTGTTTAGATACCCAGAATGCAGAAATTTCTGTAATTATGAATTTTAAATGTACTCAAAAAAAAAAAAAAAAAACGGGACAGCTGTTTTAGCATCATCCAACTCTCAAAACAAAACAAAACTTAAAAAAAAAAAAACAAGGAAAAAAAAAAAACAAGGGACGGCTGTCTTGGCATCATCCAACTGTCTCAAAACAAAACAAAAAACAAGGGATGGCCGTTTTAGCATCATCCAGCTCTCAAACCAAAAACAAAACAAAAATGAATAAAAAACAGAAAACAAGTGAGGATGTCTTGCCGTCATCTAAATTTTTAAAAAACAAAACAAAACAAACAAACAAACAAACGAAACAAAATAAAAAACAAGGGACGGATGTCTTTGCATCATCCAGCTTTCTCAAAACAAAATCAAACAAAACAAAACAGAAAACAAGGGACAGATGTCTTTGCATCATCCAGCTTTCTCAAAACAAAATCAAACACAAAACAAAAAAACCAAACAGAAAACAAGGCATGGATTTCTTGGCACCATCCAACAGTCTCAAAATAAAAAGCCTTAAAGAACAAAGCAAAAAGTCTCTTTGAATTGCAAAAACAAAACAAAACATGAATAGAATATATTTTTAAGTTTGAAGTTTTCTTTACAGGTTGGTTAGCTTAAGATTACCTCTTGTCTTTTAACTACATCTGTGATTTTTGGGGTCCTAACAACTATTAATGAAGTGTCCACTGGATTGTAGACCTCTCTCACCACCTTAAATCCTGTTATTGACTATGAAAATAAGAACTTTCCCCAACAGTAGAGATTACAATCAAGCAAAACAAAGTAACAAGTGTCAACCTCAGTGTCTCTTCTAAAGCAGTTTCACTACATGCTTGACTTTAATCTGCATGAGACACCTGCAAGAATTTAAACTTGTAACTTCATGTCTAAACAAACTTCAAACACTGACCCGAGGATATAAAAAAGATGGTAAAATACATGCTCAGAATCATCTAAAGTGCAAGGTGTTCTCATACACAGCAAGAAACATTTGTACCAACTCACTATGATGCATGTAGAGAGAGATCCTTATATAGGTCAGTGGGTTCATTCTCGACAGACTCTCTGTGCTCATATGCAGTATTCAAGTGACGGGTGCTCAAAAACTGGGTGCAAAAAGGTCTTCAGGGTAATTTGATAAATTCCTTAATTGCAAAACTAAAAACTAAAAACAGACCAAACAAAATTGTTCATCATAGTTTCACTTTCAAATGCTTGGGTCTCTTGGAGAGCACTGGTTTCGACTGTTTCATGAAGGACCCTGTGTTGGACTTCGATGGCTTTTTGATGGGAAGAGGAGCGGAGGCCTCCATGCTGCTGCTGTCCACCTGTTCCACCCGAGACACCTCAATGGGCATATTAGCAGAGGGTATGATAGAGGAGGTGGAGGTGGTCATTTCTGGAAAGCGTGAACCACGAGACCAACCGTCCTTCACAGGGCTGGGAAGAGCAATTATCATCATGGGTTATGGACCCCACCAGTGTGTTTACATGCACAGCAATACACTGATAACTACCAAAAATCAGCTTATTCAAAAAATCAGACAACGTTAACATGAGACTTAAAATCATCAGGCTATACTTTAACTTATACTTTAACTATACTAAACTTTAACAGGCATGTGCACAACATCTGCGCACACTGGATAAGCCAGTAAGAACGGCAATAAAGATGCAACATAAAATTAGGGTAATGGGCAAAACATCTGTGTGTTGATCAGTTTTTGCTTTAACGGTTTATGAATTTACCCTGATAAAAGAAAACCAATTATGGCATTTACATGACCTCATATTGTCTGCAAAAATGTGCATGTAAACACGCTAACTGTTAACAAAGACTGAAATGGAAACTAAATTAAAACATTTTAATAAACTAAAAAAACTAAACTAAACTAAAATAACTGTTCATGATACTGAATTTTAGTTTTCGTTTTTTGATACACGGTATAATATAAAATGTAAAACCTTTACAACCAGCCTTCATCAATTATGAAAATGCCACTAGATACTGTAGCAATAACACAAGACGGCCCAGAGATATTTAGTTGTTCTAAACATATTTAAGTGATATCAGTTAATGCATTATCTTTGGAAGCCCTAAAATACTAAAAATAAAAACTAAATACATAGAAAAACTAAACTCAGATTATAAAACACTGAAAAAATAAAACTTAGTCACAGAGTGAAAACTAATGAAAATTAAAAGGTGCACTCAGTATTTTTTTCATCACTCAAATTTAAATGTGAAATTAAATGTCATTTTGTAATATATGTTTAAAAAACTCATGAGCACTACATGAGATGATGACTAGTCATATCAGTAACCTTGTAAAAGCTCTTATTTTACATGGAGAGGGTCCCCTCATGGGGGGGGGGTTATTTATTATAATGTTTATTTTTTATTTTTTTGGGGGGGAGGGGTCTAATACTTATGGGTCATTGACAAATAAGGTTGTCCAAGGTGTTAAAATAAGACATCTTTTACAAATCTAGTTTAAAACACGTGTGTCTAGTTCTCAGAAATTAATTCTTTGTGTCCAATTTGGTTTCATAAATTTTTTTAAAACCTTCATAGCATTTTCTACAATTTCTTTTTTTAAATTGTCATGTGGCGTAACCACAAAGTAAAAAGTATTATATTACTTTCTTTGCACCTTGAATACATGAGAGTATAAACAACTTCATCATTAATTTCCAAAGTTTTCAAACACATTTTTCAAGGTAAAAAAAAAATTTTTTTTGAAATATTGTGAATTTTCTGAGTAAAAAATATCAAGAAGTTTTCTCAGGGTTACACCACGTGACTTGAACAAAATGTGCCTTTTCATAAAAATGGCAAAATAAATATCAGATGTTTTTATTTTACTTTATGCTCAGTCTTGAGGGTCTAAATGTGTCCGCTATGTTTTGTGGTTTTTATTGTCAACATAATAAATTTGTTACACCCAATTACTTACATTTGGTGGACAAAATCATTTTTAAATATTTTTTAAGAAGTAACAATAAAAGATTATTCTGAACTAGTCATGCCAACATTTCCTTTTTCATGAATTTCACTTTTTAATAAGACTTTGACTTTTTCAGCAGTGTGACGGGTGTCTGAATGTTCGCAAACAGTATACCGTTGCTCAGCGGTTTCAAACTTCTTTTTGGCTTTGAAAAAAAAACAAATCCTACTTTGCCGTGAGTGTGCTGGGGCCTTAAATCTCAGTAACTGCCCTGTTATTGGACACTTTCACTTACTGGACAATTTGTACAATGGCATCTTTTACTAAAAACTATTGTGTTTGAATGATGCTACATCCATGCCCCTAGGTGTCAGTGTAAGTTCAAAACGACAAACAAAAGTACTGAGTGCACCTTTAAACTAAAATGAAAGGACACACTCAAAAAAATATATATAAAAACTAAAGTAAAATGTAAAATCTATAATGACCTTGGGCCCCATCCATGCAAAATGATGACAATGATAAATCAAATACATTTTCTTTGCTACAACATAAACTGCACAAACTGTTTCAACCTCAGTAGAATGAGAAAAATATGTTACCTCACTGGTGTTCTTGGGCTTCCCAGAAGCTTGCGAGGCGAGCGGGATTTTGGCTCAAAAGTGAACTTGTCCTTAATGTTTTCGAGCACAGATGGAGCTACGTATGTAAAGCCCTGGGGAGAGACGACATCCGAGACGTGATTTAAAAATTAGTTCGAAGAGACAAAACAAAGGGGGAAAAAACAGACGAGTGTGGAGGATGTGCAATTATGATGAAGCAAAATAAAAGTAGTGCCATGCTATGAGCTGGAAGAAACAGTTTATAATAAAGTCCAGATGAGAGACATTATCCTTTTCTCGTAAGTTTGTCTTCAAAAACAGGACTAATTTACCACACACACAATGTTGATAAACACTCATAATGCAGAATCATGTTTAGGACAGGAGTGGGAAATGAATCTACATTCTTCAGTGACCCACTGCTCTACATAGCAAGCTGACAACATTTAAACAGATGGTGGATAAACAACTTTGAGTCAGGTTACCGTTGGGTTCGTGTCATGTTTTATCTACTGTCACGTACAACGTGGCCTTGGTGGTGAGTAATATTACGCTGTTTGACTGAAGAATAAAACTTTACGTTTAGCATAACAATCTGTGTTTGTGTTTAGTGTCATAAAACTAATCATGTAGGCCAGCCTAACAATGCTAAGCTCATGGGTTTAATTCCCAGTGAACACACAAACTAACAAAATGATCGCCTTGAATGTACTGGAAGTCCCTTTGGATTAAAGTAAATACATAAATGTAAACAAAATACAGTTGGAACCAACACAGATGTCCAACAGTGTTGGTGTAAAGATATTTTTGAGTGGAAACATATACTGTATATATACACACTGATCAGCCACAACATTAAAACCACCTGCCTAATATTGTGTAGGTCCCCCTCGTGCCACCAAAACAGCGCCAACCCGCTATTCTGAGATGATATTCTTCCCACCACAATTGTACAGAGTGGTTATCTGTTACCGTAGACTTTGTCAGTTCAAACCAGTCTGGCTATTCTTTGTTGACCTCTCTCATCAACAAGGCATTTCCACACTGGATGTTTTTTGTTTTTTGGCACCATTCGGAGTACATTCTAGAGACTGTTGAGCGTGAAAATCCCAGGAGATCAACAGTTACAGAAAAACTCAAACCAGCCCATCTGGCACCAACAATCATGGCACGGTCCAAATCACTGAGATAAAAAAATCTCCCCATTCTGATGGTTGATGTGAACATTAACTGAAGCTCCTTACCCATAACTGCATGATTTTATGCCCTGCTGCCACACGATTGGCTGATTAGATAATCGCATGGATGATTGTTGGTACCAGATGGACTAGTTTGAGTACTTCTGTAACTGCTGATCTCCTGGGATTTTCATGCACAACATTCTCAAGAATTTACTCCAAATGGTGCCAAAAACAAAAAACATCCAGTGAGCAGCAGTTCTGTGGATGGAAACACCTTGTTGATGAGAGAGGTCAACAGAGAATGGCCAGACTGGTTCAAACTGACAAAGTCTACGTTAACGCAGATAACAGCTCTGCACGATTGTGGTGAGAAGAATATCATCAGAATGCTATTGTGAGATGCGGGTTGGCGCTGTTTTGGCGGCACGAGGGGGACCTACATAATATTAGGCAGGTGGTTTTAATGTTGTGGCTGATCGGTGTATGTATATATATATATATATATATATATATATATATATATATATATATATATATATATATGTATGTAATATATCGCACAATTTGTAATTCAGTAATATGAAATAATTGGTCTGGGGTCTGATTACTTTTGCAAGGCACTGTACATATTGGAAATCTGAGACTTTCTTTTTGCATTAGTGCATTACAATCAAATTGTGCTTCATGGTCAAAGTAAAGAAGGGCACTTGAGTGTAGAAGTTAATTTCACAAATACAATTAGCCTAAAAAGAAACAAACTGACCAGGAAAACTTGGCTGGCACTTTCGCTGAGTGTCGAGTCATCGGGACTGTCCACGGGAGTCTGACTAGTGAATTTTGAGTCAAACTGGCTAACATCATCTGCTGATTGCTGTAGAAACAGAGATCTGTGAGGAGTTATTTTTGAATATTGAGATATACAAAATTATAAAGATCCAATAATAGAGAGACAAGACAATCTAGTGATTTAGAGAGAGATTTTCACTTTTGCTGTCATTAACACTATCACGTACCAAAAAAGGCTTGAAGGGAGGTTCAACTTTAAAAGCCAGCAGATCATCCCAGTTTACATGTCTGAAGAAGGAGTGAGCCTGAAAAAAAGAAACTATGACACTAAAAAGACACCAATACATTTTCATAGTATATATTGGAACAATAGGGCCAATTCTTAAAGGTGAAATGTGTAATTTCTGTGCCACTATCATCATCATAAGGAATTACAAAAAAAATTACGTTTTCAAAAAGTTTCTTGAACACTCCCCATCTTCTACAAGTCAGATAAACATATAGTCCCGCTCCAAATCACGCTATAGGTTTAGCCAATGTTGTTGTGTCAGGTTGGTTGGGATGCTTAAACAAACAGAGCAATGTTTTGATAACATCACAAAGCCACAGTGTTTACACTTTTCAGAGGAAATTAACCCTAAATAGGTTAATTTCCAGGGTCCAGGGACAGGGTCACATATAGTTGTGCTCAAAAGTTCGCATACCCTGGCAGAAATTGTGAAATTTTGGCATTGATTTTGAAAATATTACTGATCATGCAAAAAAAACTGTCTTTTATTTAAGGATAGTGATCATATGAAGCCATTTATTATCACATAGTTGTTTGGCTCCTTTTTAAATCATAATGATAACAGAAATCACCCAAATGGCCCTGATCAAAAGTTTACATACCCTTGAATGTTTGGCCTTGTTACAGACACACAAGGTGACACACACAGGTTTAAATGGCAATTAAAGGTTAATTTCCCACACTTGTGGCTTTTTAAATTGCAATTAGTGTCTGTGTATAAACAGTCAATGAGTTTGTTAGCGCTCATGTAGATGCACTGAGCAGGCTAGATACTGAGCCATGGGGAGCAGAAAAGAACTGTCAAAAGACCTGCGTAATAAGGTAATGGAACTTTATAAAGATGGAAAAGGATATAAAAAGATATCCAAAGCCTTGAAAATGCCAGTCAGTACTGTTCAATCACTTGTTAAAAATGGAAAATTCGGGGATCTCTTGATACCAAGCCAAGGTCAGGTAGACCAAGAAAGATTTCAGCCACAACTGCCAGAAGAATTGTTCGGGATACAAAGAAAAACCCACAGGTAACAACAGGAGAAATACAGGCTGCTCTGGAAAAAGACGGTGTGGTTGTTTCAAGGAGCACAATACGACGATACCTGAACAAAAATGAGCTGCATGGTCGAGTTGCCAGAAAGAAGCCTTTACTGCGCCAATGCCACAAAAAAGCCTGGTTACAATATGCCCGACAACACCTTGACACGCCTCACAGCTTCTGGCACACTGTAATTTGGAGTGATGAGACCAAAATAGAGCTTTATGGTCACAACCATAAGCGCTATGTTTGGAGAGGGGTCAACAAGGCCTATAGTGAAAAGAATACCATCCCCACTGTGAAGCATGGTGGTGGCTCACTGATGTTTTGGGGGTGTGTGAGCTCTAAAGGCATGGGGAATCTTGTGAAAATTGATGGCAAGATTAATGCAGCATGTTATCAGAAAATACTGGCAGACAATTTGCATTCTTCTGCACGAAAGCTGCACATGGGACGCTCTTGGACTTTCCAGCACGACAATGACCCTAAGCACAAGGCCAAGTTGACCCTCCAGTGGTTACAGCAGAAAAAGGTGAAGGTTCTGGAGTGGCCATAACAGTCTCCTGACCTTAATATCATCGAGCCACTCTGGGGAGATCTCAAACGTGCGGTTCATGCAAGACGACCAAAGACTTTGCATGACCTGGAGGCATTTTGCCAAGACGAATGGGCAGCTATACCACCTGCAAGAATTTAGGGCCTCATAGACAACTATTACAAAAGACTGCACGCTGTCATGGATGCTAAAGGGGTCAATACACAGTATTAAGAACTAAGGGTATGCAGACTTTTGAACAGGGGTAATTTCATTTTTTCTTTGTTGCCATGTTTTGTTTTATGATTGTGCCATTCTGTTATAACCTACAGTTGAATATGAATCCCATAAGAAATAAAAGAAATGTGTTTTGCCTGCTCACTCATGTTTTCTTTAAAAATGGTACATATATTACCAGTTCTCCAAGGGTATGCCAACTTGAGCACAAATGTACATACACAATATCTGCATATTAACATCTAAAAAATTACACATTACACCTTTAGACCTTTAAAGGTGCACTCAGTATTTTTTTCCTCATTAAAAAAGTTTAACTCCTAAAGACATGAATTGTAATTTTGCAATATATTTGGAAATCATGAGCACTCACATTAAAATGAAGACTCCAGTCATATCAGTAATCTTATAAAAGCTGTTTTATTCCACATGGAGAGGGTCTGCACATGGGGGCTGCCATGTTAGAATCACATGACCAGCCGAATACTACTCACTTAATCTCAGTAACCGTCCTGTTATTTGACACTTTCACTCATTGATTAAAGTAATCATGTCTGACTGTGAATACTACTTTTCTACAATTGCATCTGAAACTGATTTTAAATGATGCTGCATCCAAGCCACTAGGTGTCAGTGTAAGTCCAAGATGACACAAAGACTACACTTACTGAGTGCACATTTAAGTATTTTATTGTAAACCCTGCTTATATGACTGGGTTTGTTGCATTAGTGGGGCAGATACCTGGATATCTACAGCATCTCCCGGGCCTGCTCCCAACCTCACTGATGCGTTTCTTTTTAGCAGCTGGGTGTGAAAAATAAACAAGCACATAAGTTGAGCAACGAGAAGAGCGGATTCCACACAGGAGTGAAATTTAACTGACTACAAATAACCTGTACCCTTTTGAGAAGGTCCCGTGCTTCTTGAGTGAGGTAGGGCGGAAAGTTCAGCTTACACCTCAGGATTTTATCGATGGTCTTTTTACGGTTTTCAGCGGTGAAAGGCGGCTGGGGGAAACAGGGTTGAGAGGTTAAGAGTGCAGTCTGTCACCCTCTGTACAAACTTCATACAAACAGTGATTGCCCTTTTTCTTTAAAATCATTAAATCTGTGTCTGGTTATCTACACTCATTTCACTAACATTTCTTTTTGTATTACACAGGAGATTGAAAGTCACACGGGTTTGGAACAAAATGAGTGTGAGTTAATGATGACAGACTTTTTATTTTTGGATAATCTAGCCCTTCAACGTAGAGTAAATACAACAGAAAGCAGGGAGATGCGGTACTCACAGCTCCTGTTAACATGTCATACATCAGGGCCCCCAGACTCCACCAGTCCACAGCTCTGTTGTGGCCACTTCTCATGAGGATCTCTGGTGCCCTAAAAGAGCAAGAGAACAAGAGAAACAAACGCTGAGAATGAATGAATGAGTTGAGAGAGAAAAGGCCAGATTGTTTGTGGTGCTGTCTTTTTTACTTAGACCTAACTGACATGAGAGGACTCAAATAAGCTTCCAGCGGACATGATGGATAGAGGCTCCGAACTCAAAGAACCGCACAGGATGGAGTTTTAAAGGGGCCATATCATGGAAAACATTTTTCATGCTCGCTTAAAATGAAGTGCAATGTAATATGTAGACATAGTTTAACTTTCACAACGCAAAGCTCCTTTTCCAGTCCACCCAGCCCATTTATTGAAACTAAGATGCAAAACAACCAATGAAGTGGTTAATTATAGTTTTCTCTGTCATAGGAAAAAGTATTTTAACATTACACACATCACCAAACGCTTTGAATAAAGTGGATCCAGTTCTCTGGAGTCTCTATAAAAACAAAACTGAGTGAACATGAAATGGGAGGGGAAACAAACAAGGATAAAACAGTCCAATGTACATCTGAACTTACATGTACTCTATGGTTCCACAGAAGGTGTGTGTGACGGTGCCATCATAGATCGACTCCTTGCAGAGTCCGAAGTCTGTCAACTTCACATGACCTGAGAATGAGAGGAGGATGAAATGAGGACACCCAGTGGAAAGATCAGTCTGTATTGAACAGTTCAATGGGGCAAGCATGAGGACAGTCTGGCACAAAAGGACACAGGTGAGTGTATGTGATTTTTCTGCATTACCGTTGTTATTGAGCATGATGTTCTCTGGCTTCAGATCTCTGTAGATGATACCCTTCTGATGAAGGTGACCCAGAGCCATGGAAATCTCTGCCAGATAAAAGCTAGATGCAGCGTTTGTGTATATATATAAAAAAAAAGACAAAAAATTTAAATTATGCCATCATCACTCTGGAACATGTTGGTCCAAGCCTGTATGAATTTCTTTATTCATTGGAACATAAAATGAGATGTTATGCAGCATATTAGCCTCAGTCACCATTCACTTTTATTGTATGGAAAAAAAGATGCAATAAAAGTGCATGGTGATGAGGCTAACAATCTGCCTAAAATCTCCTTTTATTTTCCATGAGAGAAAATAAGTCCTATAGGTTAGGAACAACACCAGATTAAGTAAATTATGACAGAATTTTCAACTTTTGCGTCAACTATCTCTTCAATAATTCAGATTTTCTCAAAAGCACCAAATTGTAAAAAAGTTAAAAGAACTTCCTCACAACAGCCACTTGTGTTCCATGGCCACTTGTATTCATTTGATATTCAATCTACTACATTTGTAGCGAAAACAGCATCAAATCAGCATTTAGGGCAACTATGCAGTCCATATTTGTTAAAGGGACAGTTCACCCAGAAATGAAAATGATCTCATTATTTACTCACCCTCATGCCATCTCAGATGTGTATGACTTTCTTTCTTCTGCAGAACACAAACGAAGATGTTTAGAAGAATATTTCAGCTCTGTAAGTCCATTCAATGCAAGTTAATGGTGGTCAGAACTTTGAAGGTCTAAAAAGCACATAAAGGCAGCATAAACATAATCCATACAACTTCAGTGGTTTAATCCATGTCTTCAAAAGTGATATGATAGGTGTGGGTGAGAAACAGATCAATATTTATGTCCTTTTTTACTATAAATCTCTGATTTCCCCCCACCCAAACCACTTAAGCGCAAACCATGCCCTTCTTGAAAAGTACCAGCAGGCTTATCTTACCATTGATCGGCTTCGGATCCATTCACGATGTTTCTGGAGTCTGAACTATTCACAGGTGACTGAGTGATTGAGATGACCAATAAAAAAAAACTTTCCTGAGGGTTTAATCATGATTGCGGGGCGTGGTTTACGCTTAAGTAGTTTGGGGAAAAAAAATACAAATCACACTTCATTTTCACATTTTTCTTCTTTTGTTTTTGGCGATTTGCATTCTTCGTGCATATCACCACCTACTGGGCAGGGAGGAGAATTTATAGTAAAAAAAACAATTGACTTAAATATTGATCTATTTCTAACCCACACCTATCATATCACTTCAGAAGACATGGATTTTACCACTGGAGTCGTTTGGATTACTTTTCTGCTGCCTTTATGTGCTTTTTAGAGCTTCAAAGTTCTGGACACCACTCACTTGCATTGTATGGACCTACAGAGCAGAAATATTCTTCTTTTTTTTGGGGGGGGGTTTCCCCTTTTTCTCCCAATTTGGAATGCCCAATTCCCAATGCGCTCTAAGTCCTCGTGGTCGCATAGTTGATTCGCCTCAGTCCGGGTGGCGGAGGACGAATCCCAGTTGCCTCCGCGTCTGAGACAGTCAACCCGCGCATCTTATCATGTGGCTTGTTGAGCGTGTTGCCTCGGAGACATAGTGCGTGTGGAGGCTTCACGCCATCCACCGCAGCAACCACGCTCAATTCACCATGCGCCCCGCCGAGAACAAACCACATTATAGCGACCACGAGGAGTTTACCCCATGTGACTCTACCCTCCCTAGCAACTGGGCCAATTTGGTTGCTTAAGAGACCTGGCTGGAGCAGAAATATTCTTCTAAAAATCTTCATTTGTGTTCAGCAGAAGAAAGAGAATCATACACATCTGGGATGGCATGAGGGTGAGTAAATGATGAGAGAATGTTCATTTTTGGGTGAACTATCCAATGAGCTTTGAACACAAAATTACATAAACTGTCAGAACCTCTCCCCCTACAAGATCAATGTTTACACACAACAGAGGTGTGTCATCAGAGATCACAGAAGGGTAACACAGGAACAGTTTGTACCCTGATAAGAGTTATAACCCTCCCACCCCTCACCAGGCTGTGTCCTCCATAAAGATCCCCTCTCTTTCCAGCTGTGTGAACAGCTCTCCACCTGTCAGATAAACATAAACACAATGATCGGCAATGTTATTGACTCATAACTACCGATAAACACAAAGAAAATGCTACAGCACTAAACCAGAGCTTAACACTTTTAAGCTGTCTTTGCACTGCAAATGCAGTATTTAACTCAAACGGTTTTGCTGACAATATAATTTATAATTAAACGATTCTACTAAATTAAAAACAATGCAAAAAACAAGCATTTTCACAACTGGACACAAGGAGACTTTTGACTTTTACTGAAAAACTGTGCTAATCAGTGTGCTCACAAAATATTCTGATGTTAGAATATCACACAGCTTGTTAACCAGCATCTGTGTTTAACTCACCACTAAGGTACTCGAGAATGAGGTAAAGTTTGCCTCCCGTCTGGAAGGCATACATGAGGTCCACAATAAAGGGGTGCTTAACTTCCTCCAGGATGCTCCTCTCTGCTTTAGTGTGAGCTGTGTCCTTTGCATTGCGCATGATCGTGGCCTGTTGAAATACAAACAAAGGCAACATGCTGAGTTTGGAGTATGGCATTTTTCCCAATTCTTTAGCATGGCCTAGTTGTCATGAAAGCTCAAATAATGGCACACATTTGTTGCTGTTGCATGTCCGTGCATCTTCTTTAACCACAGGTGTGAACTCTTTAGGATCAGTTTGCTTAGCTCATGTAGCAGTGTTGCTCACTGAAGCATCAGAGTGTTGTTGTAAATGCAATAATTGTTGAGTTGCAATAAACAAACAATTTAAGAATGGAATCCGAAGCATTTCAAACATGCAAACCCCAAAGAACAATGCAACATCAGTCTCTGAGCGATTAAGCTTCGGTACACAGTCACTGATTGCTCTCCTTCTGTCCTTTAATGGTTAAGAGGACATAATATTTAGCTCTAGCAGCAAGCTTGTAAAACTACACCAGTACTCTAATTAGCAGAATGGACATGATGCATTACAGAAAAGAACTCTAAATCTAAGGACATCCAGAAAAAGATGAATTACATGGATTTTGAGATACAGTATATGTGGGGTTGTACCTTTTTCAACACCTTCATGGCAAATATCTTTCCAGGAGTTGACCCGGTAATCTTGCGAACTTGAAAAACCTGTTTGCAAAAAGAGGAGAACGGTAAAAGTTTAACTCCTAAAGACATGAATTGTAATTTTGCAATATATTTGGAAATCATGAGCACTCACATTAAAATATAGACTCCAGTCATATCAGTAACCTTATAAAAGCTGTTTTATTCTACATGGAGAGGGTCCGCACATGGGGGCTGCCATGTTAGAATCACATGACCAGCCGAATACTATTCACTTAATCTCAGTAACCGTCCTGTTATTTGACACTTTCACTCATTGATTAAAGTAATCATGTCTGACTGTGAATACTACATTTCTACAATGGCATCTGAAACTGAAAACTATTGATTTTAAATGATGCTGCATCCAAGCCACTAGGTGTCAGTGTAAGTCCAAGATGACATAAAGACTACTTACAGAGTACACCTTTAACAAAGATGTAAGTCATAATCACTTTGGATAAAAACAGCTTTATGATTAGTAAGATGTACAAAAATAAAATTGTGTAGGTGTAGCTAGTAAACAAAGACAGACACTGAAACAAACTAAAAAAAGACAAATTATGTACATGTTATTTTAACCCAGACCATATCATGTGTACAAAACATATCACATGCAGGTAGAAGTCATGCTTACTTTTCCATAGCCTCCTTTACCCAAAACACGGAGTAACTCGAAGCAATCTGGACGAATCTGCTCTGTGCCTTGATTCACACTATCCTCTGAGATCTCAAACTTCTCACAATCTTCCATGCTGTTTTCAAAACACAATAACATTCAAGATTTCACTTAAGGGGTTAGTTCACTGAAAAATGAAAATTCTGTCAATATTCCTCATGTTGTTTTGAACCCGTATGACTTTCTTCCGTGGAAAACTAAAGCAGATGTTAGGCAGTAATCTTAGCCTCAGTCACCATTCAAGTATGAAAAAAAGACACAATGAAAGTGAATGGTGACTGAACCTAATATTCATCTTACCATCTCTTTTTGTATTCTAAGGAGGAAAGAAAGTCATACAGAACAAAATGAGGGTGAGTAAATAATGACAGAATTTTTACTTAAAAGGAATATTCCTGATTCAATACAAGTTAAGCTCAATTGACAGCATTTGTGACAATGTTAATTATCACAAAAATAGTTTCGACTAGTGCCTCCTTTTCTAAAGCAAAAATCAAGTTGCAGTGAGGCACTTACAATGAAAGTCAATGGGGTCAATTTTTTTAGGGTTTTAAAAGGCAGAAATGTGAAGCTTATAATTTTATAAAAGTACTTACATTAATTCTTCTGTTAAAACTTGTGTATTATTTGAGCTGTAAAGTTTAAATCGTCGTTTTAGGGTTTGTTGACGTTACATTGTCATGGTAACAAAGTTGTAAAATTGGCTATAAGGTTAGTAAGTGATTTTATTACACTGAAATCATGTTAACACACATATTGTTTACATCTTGTGGCTATACTTTTGAAACAGTGAGTATTTTAATGTTTACAGATGGGCCCCATTCACTTCCATTGTAAGTGCTTCACTGTACCACAGATTTTTGCTTTTTTAAAGAAAAGGAGGGGCAAGTCAAAGTGATTTTTTTGTGGTATTATGCCAAAAATGCTGTCAATTGAGCTTAACTTGTATTAAACCCGGAATATTCCTTCAAAAAAGAGAGCTAAAGGGGGAAAACAAATCTTAATTTTGATTTCAATAAAGCACGTAAATTAGAATACTGCAGTAAGTGTTTAATATATACAGCAGCACTTTAACCCTTAAACGCATACCTCAGATCTTTAGAGACCAGGGACCTCATTCCATCCCCTGTACCTCATCCAATTTTTGAAGTTGTACCCAAATCTCTTTAGTATTCCTAAATCTATCTCTTATAAATGTTTCAGTGATTGGTTTGATTTACATTTGACACTGCTAGTTGATGTAGAAATAACATGGAAACTATAGCAAGTGTAACACATGAACAGTATGATATGACTATTGTCATTTGAGTGTACTACTGAAATTATGTAAGCTGTGCATCTATTTAGACTCAATAAGTGCCTGAGAAAATACTTATGTGTAACATATGTGTAGCTGATATGTGTTTGGCAGCCAGCTGCATCTCATGAAATTCCAGTGTGAAAATAATGAATCCTGTTCTAGATTTGTCCTGATTTGTTGCATTACCTCTTTAATTTATGAAAAACAAAATATCAAAATATATCTAAATATACTTTATTCTATTATTTTCTAATTGTCTTGAATATATTTTGAAAATCTGACACTACCTGGGCATTCTGTACATACATTTTTGATAGATATACTGTAAGTGCCGGGTCTCTAAAGACCCGAATATGTAAGAATGTTTGGGAAAATGACTAGTGGTCGACAGATATGGGTTTTTTTAATGGCCGATGCCGATATCCAGAGAGCAGGGTGGCTGATAGGCCGATACACTGCCGATTTATCGAACAATTTAATATAGTAAACAACCTAAACATAAAATTGCTAAAAAAATAATAAACTCTTATTTAGCACTACATTTACTCAATTTCACACAAAACTTTAACTTTGTAAAAAAGAATCTAAAGAAATAATATTGTATTTTTAATGGTAGATAGCAGTTTCTTCTGATTTCTGTTCAGTCTTCAAATTTTAGTAATTTATTTGCACATGAAGAAATTGTTAATATATTAGGAAGAAGGAAATAACAGTACACACAGTAGTCCAGCAACCATGGATGGCATGTCCACGTTAGCAATCGCATTTACTCAAAAAATACAGAATCAAACCAATTGTACATAGAGTGCATAGTGAATATGACATTTACTCATAGCACACGTGAAGCGCTTTTACCTTGGGCTGCATCTGAAAACGTAGGCAGCTGATTTGCTACCTTGCTGCCTAATCAGTTAATGGCTTAACTGACATCTGTTTTTAATGAATCTAACTCTTAAGGAAACTGGTCTCCGAACAGTTTGAAAAGCACCTTATTTTCATCCTACCTCCGTATACAGCCTCCGGAGGCAGCATTTTCCTGGTTTCGGACACAGCCTTGAAGTTGCACTCACGTGCTCGTGCGGATCCAGCGCGAGCCTCAATCTCCTAACAGTTTCAATGGCCTGGATCACCTACTTAGATTGACACGAAGTGACTGTTATGATTTGTGAATCAGATCAACTTTTGATCCTGATCCTGAAGTTTTTGATTCTGGCTGATAGAACATGCGCTTCAGAGGAAGATATTAGATGAGTGCTGGATTTTTGTGAGGTTCATGAATTACATCTGTTAAAACGAGATATCTGCATATTTGTAAATGGTATATAATAGAAGTTTTATTGATATTTATCTTTTGTCATTACAGTAGAAAAGAATGTTAAAGGTGACAGGGAACAGTTGAGGAGAGACTGTTAGAGTACGTGCTTTAGAGATAAATAAATGAGCGCTCCACAGGATGCTGGATCTGCTGAAGTTGTGTGAGGTTGGTTTATTACATTTGTTTACACGAGATATGTGCATATTAGCAGACGGTATATGATATTAGTTTTCATTGATATTTGCCTTTTTATCATTAGACAAGTTAAAAGTTACAGGGAACTGTTGAGGAGAGAGAGGGAGAATGAAACAGGCGAGCACTTTAACATTATGAGCTCAAATGCATCTGCTGTGGCTCTGATATGCGGACTGTTAAAATGACACCGTGTTGCACACCGATCAATTATTGTAGTAACACGATGGCATGTAACAACAAAATGAACCATGACTGGTCATTTACACGTCTCAGTCGCTTCACATGCAAGCAGGCAATTCTCAAAGCCCTCAAGAAAAAAATAAAAAATAAAAAAATAAATAAAATAAATCGGCCAAATGGGAAAATGTATCGGCCGATGCGGATAATTAAAAAAAGTCAGAATATCAGTTGATTTATCGGCCTCTGCGATATATTGGTTGACCACTAAAAATTACCATGCATTTAAGGGTTAAACGTGCAATCACATATCCACAAATACATACTCACAATTCAAAGCCACTGCATTGGTCCATGAAATCATTAATCTGGGCCTGTGGACAAAAAAAACAAAAACAACATTCAACATGGCATTCTTAAACATATTTTACTTCAAAGGGGATACATTTTTGGTGGGATTACTGAGATTTTTTATGTGTTGGAATGCTTAAACTATCATTTTCCAAAAGCATTTCCCCCCCCGCAGCTTTTCCACCAAATGCCCAGTGTGCAGATCTGACATACCCATTAAAGCTCAATCTTTACCAATGACTGATGCGCACTGGCTCTCCTCCATCAGGAGAGTATCAAGGTCACTGCTCACTGTTATCACATTACAGGTCCTACTTTACCAATGGACAGAGTATTACACCAGTCCAAACTGGACCTACAACAGCTTTCTTTTGGTTTAGAGGCATTTCAGGAGCAAAGCTGGTCTAAACATACATACAAGATGTTCTGTCAAACTTTTGAGCTCTATAGCTTCTTGTTCATGTCTATTATTGCTTAAATTTTTTTAAACGATGATATAATTTTTCATAATAAATATGAAAAATGTGTTTAGTAATACAAATTTTGCAGCCCAGAATTAGGCCTACTTACATATTGCTGAAGTGATGCTGGGCGGACACCACAGAGAGATATTATAACAATATTATTTATAATAGGCGAGTAGGCCATATACTTCAGTAGGGACAGTGTGTGGTCTGTAAATACATTTTCAACCTCCCTGTGTGGGTTGATATGACACAAACTTACTGTACCAGTTAAATACCATGATTTATGAATATGGTAATCTTTAAAGGAATATTCCAGGTTCAATACATGTTAAGCTCAATTGACAGCATTTGTTGCATAATACTGATTCCCAAAAAAAATTATTTCTACTTATAAATTGTCCCTCCTTTTATAAAAATAAAAAAAAAAGCAAACATCTGAGCTCTAGTGTGGCACATACAATGGAAGTCAATGGGGCCAATTCATAAACATTAAAACACTCACTGTATCAAAAGTATAGCCAAAAGACGTAAACAACGTGCATGTTAACGTGATTTTAGTGTGATAAAAATCGCTTATTAAACTTTTCTGTGTAAAGTTAGAGCCAATTTTACAACTTTGTTGCAATGACAATGTCAACAAACCCTAAGCCCCTAAAATTACTGTAAAAATTATGATTTAAACAACTTTAAAGCTCAAATAATATATGAATTAATGTAAGTGCTTTTATAAAATTATAAGCTTCACATTTCTGCCTTTAAACCCTCCAAAAATTGGCCCCATTCAGTTCCATTGTAAGTGACTCACTTTAACCCAGATGTTTGCTTTTTTTTAAAGAAAAGGAGGAACAAGTCGAAATTATTGTTCGCGGTAATCAACATTATGCCAAAAATGCTGTCGATTGAGCTTAACTTGTATTGAACCCAGAATATTCCTTTAAGTACCATGGTTTTAACACTTCTTCAATTCTGGTCGTTTCAGGTGTTTAACAGCATAGAACACTGACTGTAAACAACATTTGAATACTATATCACTCTCTGTTAATCAACAAAGTGCTCGGCTAAACTATTTAGCTTAGTTGACGTTTAACTTAGGCTACTATATTGTGTTTCTGCCCTCTTTCTTTATTTCTCTTAATAACATCTTTCCATACTTTCCCCTTATTGTCACTCATCTGGTATCAGTTGTTATCCATATATACAGTGACACTTTTATTGTTTATGCTAGTTGTTATTGTTTTGTTCTATGATTACAATATTAAAAAATAAAAAAAAACATCGTCTCTTCTTCGGTAGAAACGAGGGACACTCACGCGAACGCTTCGATTATTAAATTGACACATCACGTGCATCGTTCTAGTTTTGGCGCGTGACATCGCTCGAACTGTTGACACCGTGTAACAAGAAACGGGTAACTTTGTTTCATCGATCCGCAGGCCTGTCCAGGCAATGCGGTAGATCTGAAAGCCAGCCGGTGTCACCGGTTACATACCCCGTCAACGAGTTCCTCATCCGACACGCTGTCGTCGGGCTGATCCAAGTCGATATCAAACACACCGGCCATGTCTCTTTCTTTACACTCTCCAATTCCAGTGTAACGATTTAACCGAACGCTTCATGAACATACACACCTAACCGCAGCCATAACCAGCTCCGGTTCACATCCCCGCTGAACTACTACCGGCAAAAACACCTCATGGCGAACAGTGGAGATTTTCACCGAGTGTGTGTGCGCATGCGCAAGGTTGCGAAACAACTTGAAACAAATGTATGAACTTTTGTGTTGATTTAATAACAGGAACATTTAATATCGGTCTAAGTGATGTAACATGGACATCGTTAATTTAATACCGGTCTAAATGATGTAGCTGGTTTAATTAGTTGTACGAATGTAAAGAAACGTCATTCTAGGTGTGTAGGAAGCTGCTTTTACATATAGTAACCCTTTACTGACAGTAGGGGCCGGCAAAAGACCGTTCAATATTTAGGTTCTGTCAATGGCTTCAAGGTTTGTTCTGTTTTATATAGTGCTATCTGATAAAATAAATAACGGGATACAACAACAGCTTAGTTTATTTAATGAAATAACTCCAAGTTCTTTCGTCTAGGTTAGTGACACAATAAATTGTAATATATGGCATGTAATAATATAAATTAGTGTAGTATAGTAGGCATGTATTATAGTATAGTAGGTCTATTGTATATTACTAAAGTATAATATGGTAGGGTTATAGTACAATATGGTATAGTAGGCCAATAGTATATAATAGGCTTGCAGTATAGTATAGTATGTCTATAGTATAGTATGGTATAATAGGCTTAAAATTAGGCCTGTAGTATAGTATGCATATGTTATAGTATAGTATGCCTATAGTATATTATAGTAGGCCCATAGTATAGTATAGTAGGTCTGTAGTATATTATAGTAGGCCTATAGTATATTATGGTATGCCTGTAGTATAGTAAGTCTATTATATACTATAGTATGCCTGTAGTATGGTAGGCCTATAGTATAGTATAATAGGCATATATTATAGTATAGTAGGTTTATGGTATAGTAGAGTAAGCCTATAGTATATCATAGTAGGCCTATAGTATAATATAATTGTTATATGTTACAGTATAGTAGGCATATGTTATAGTATAGTATGCCTATAGTATAGTATTGTAGGGTCATAGTATAGTATAGTATAGTAAAGTATAGTATAATAGGCATATATTATAGTATAGTAGGACTATGCTATAGTAGAGTAAGCCTATAGTATATTATAGTAGGCATATAGTATAGTATAATAGTTATATGTTGTAGTATAGTAGGCATGTTATAGTATAGTATGCCTATAGTATATTATTGTAGGCCCATAGTATAGTATAGTATAGTATAGTAGAACAGGCATATATTATAGTATATTAGGTCTGTAGTATATTATATTAGGCCTATATTATATTATAGAATGCCTGCAGTATAGTAAGTCTATTGTATACTATAGTATGCCTATAGTATAGTAGAGTAGGCATGTATTATAGTAAATTAGGCTTACAGTATATTATAGTAGGCCTTAAGTGTAGTATAGTAGGCCTATAATATAGTATAAAAGGCATATATTATAGTATAGTAAGTCTATAGTATAGTAGAGTAAGCCTATAGTAGGCCTAAAGTATAGCATAATATGCATAGTTATATTATAGTAGGTCTATAGTAGAGCAGGCATTTATTATAGTATATTAGGCCTACAGTATATTATAGTAGGCCTATAGTGTAGTGGCCCAAATGTACATTACAGTAGGCCTATGGTATAGGACAGAGCAGCATAGTATAGTATAGTATTAAAGTTGTCTACAGCGCTTATTCTTAGTGCTGGCTTGAGCACTTTAAAGATGTGTATTAATGTTCAGGTTTGATAAGAGATTAATGTGATACAGAAAAGGATCCCTTTGACAGTATTTGATTATTTAGGATTATAAGAGTGATGTCATGATGGTTAATTCATCCTGTCCTACACTACTTAAAAATTTGACAGAAGTCAGCAAACGTGCCAGAAGGGATGGCTGTAAGACAGATGCAAGCTCACACACTTCACATTGTTACAAATTGCTGGATAGCCACAATTCTCTGTTCCCCACTTTATAAAACCACATGAATGGATCACAATGGGGACTTTGTGTGTCATGTATGCTCCAAGCAGAACAAAAAATCACTATACAAATTACACTTAAAGGGACTTTCCTAAGTTGTATTTAAAAAAAGGCATAATAGCTCATTCATAAGGTGCAAAAAATGACTCCAAAACAATACCACAATGTATGGCTGTCGATGTGACTGATATATATTTAATGAAGCTATTTTGAGCTGAATGTAGATTCTTTGTTTAAAAAATAGCCTCCTGTTGTAAATTGCAGATTTATTGTTTTTTGTTCCCTAGGAGAAGCGGCACAACAGAGTGATTTGTAAATTATATTCACCCTTTGCTATATTGAAAGCACTACAACTACACATTATATGATGTTTTACCTTGAATTTCATAGTTTCTTTTAATGTACAGTAATTTAAAATCAGATGATTGCAACACGCTCCAAAAAAGTTGAGACAGGGGCAATTTAAGACTAATAAGAATTTGACGAGTTGAAATAACAAGGCGATGTGAATCAGGAGATGTTAAACAGGTGAGGCAATCGTGTCATCGTATATAAGGAGCCTCCAAAAACAGTCTAGTTCTTCAAGAGCAAGGATCGTTCAAGACAAATTGGAAGGGTTTTGGGCATTTCACCCTCTACAGTGCACAATATAGTTAAAAGATTCAAGGAATCTGGTCAAATCTCGGTGCGTAAAGGGCAAGATGAAAACCATTTCTGAATGCGCTTGATCTCTGATCCCTCAGACGTCACTGTCTTAAAAAATGGCATTCATCTGTAATTTCATGAACATGGGCTTGGGATATCTTTAGTTAACCTTTGTTAGTCAACACCACTCGCCGCTGCATCCACAGATGCAAGTTAAGACTTTACTGTGCAAAGCAGAAGCCATACATCAACACTGTCCAGAAGCGCTGCCGACTTCTCTGGGCTTGGTCTCATTTTAGATGGAAAGTAGAGCAGTGGAACTGTTTTTTGGTCCGATGAGTCCACATTTAAAAAAGTTTTTGAAAAACACAGCCATCGTGAATTCCGGGCCAAAGTGGAAAAGGGCCATCCAAGTTGTTATTAGCGTCAGGTCAAAAAGCCAGTGTCTGTATGGGCCAGGGGTGTGTCAGTGCCCATGGTATGGGTAACTCGCACATCTGTGAGGGCACCATTAATGCAGACAGATATGTACAAATTTGGAGCAACGTATACTGCCATCCAGCACCGTCTTTTCCAGGGACATCCCAGAAATTTTCAGCAGGACAACTTCAAACCACATACTGGCCATAAAGTGTGGGTGCTAGATTGGCCTGCCTGCAGCCCTGACCATCTCCAATTGAGAATGTGTGGTTCATCATGAAGCTCACCATACGGCAACGAAGACCCCGTACAATTGTGCAGCTAAAGACCTACATAATGGATGATTGGGGGAAAATTCCACTTTCTAACCTTAACAAATTTCAGTGCCTAAATGCTTAATAAGTTTTATTAGAAATGGTGATGTTTCACAGTGGTAAACACTCGACTGTCCCAACTTTTTTGGAGCGTGTTGCAATCATTTGATTTGAAATGACTGTATATTAAAAACAAATAAAAAAAATGAAATTAACAAGGTAAAACATAATATAATGTGTAGTTGTAGTGCTTTCAATATAGCAAAGTGTGAATATAATTTACAAATCACTCCTTTTTGTTTTTATTAGCATTTATCAACTGTCCCAACTTTTTCAGAATTGGGGTTGTAATACATATTGTACCTGTGGGTGGCTGTTGCATGTGCAGATATGCAAACCTAATTTCTGCGTTAGTGTTTTGCTAGGTAAAGACTCTAATCTCAAATTCTCAGGATCTTTGTCAGATAGTGTGACATATACATGGTTCAAACTCAACCTAAGTGTGCCAGTGTTCTCCTGTTCAGTGACGGTACATCATTGATTGGTGTGACAGGTAAAATCTCTGACTCACCTGGACTTCAGCTGACTTTTTAATTATGAATTTACCTGCTTCTGACAGATGTGTTGGTCATAATTCCGTAACCATTACAAATATCTAAAGTTTCACCTTGACCCAGAATCTGCCATGTCTTCAGAGTAGATCCACCCCTCCAGGATATGTCAAATTATTATTAACATGCACATAAGTAAGACTGTTATTATGCAGATATTTGTCATAAAACAAAACACAATGAAACCTGTTATTTATTTATTTCAATAATAATGGTGCCATGTGAGAATATATATATATATATATTCATTCCTAGCTTTTAAATTATATTTCTATCAGTACTTTATTTATTATATCTATTGATTTAGTTTGTTTAAAACCCTAATACACACTAAACTAAACCCTGAAAACACCGGTGTTAGGCCTTTAGTGTAGTATAGTATGCCTATAGTATATTATAGTAGGCCTAAAGTATTGTATAATAGGCATATATTATAGTATGTCTATAGTATAGTAGAGTAAGCCTATAGTATAAAGGCCTATAGTGTAAAAACCTACACAAAAGATTGATGTTGTGAGGGAGGGCTGTTAAAAACTACAACTGAACATGCCAAGCCTTATTTGAATATTAAAACCTGTCTGAACAAGAGTGATTTGCATAACCCTGAGGCAAAGCCCATAACTGTAGTGGGTGTGACTGTCCCTGGGTCAATTTCAAAGTTACATCACTGAAAGAGGAGTGTACTGATCTACAATTTAATTCTGACAGGATGTATATAATATTACATTTCCTGGTCAACCATTTTATTATTGCGTATTGTATGCTTATAAAGGAATAGCAAAAGTTCTAAGTGTTAAGTTTTTTTTTAAAGATATATTTGGATAATAGCTTAATAGTAGGCTAAAAATAAAGATTATGGCATTGTGGCTTTTTGTAAAATTGTAAACAATATATACAGTACATATCAAATCAGAAAAAACAAGAGACAGACTGAGACTTTTTTTTATTCCACTTTATTATTTTTCTTGCACACATAAGAGACATACACAGTTATTCATACAAGACACAGAGGGGGTTCCCTGAAGTACAGGATGTTCTGAACAGTTCCGAGGAAATGATGTGACTCGATGTGAAAGCCAAACAGCTCACACCGTGGTTTCATGATGGAGGAAAAACTGCACGATGAACATTAATTTTGAATGAACGTCACTATATGTTAAACAAACACAAATACACTTGCGCGTGCAGGAAAAAAAGTGTTGAGTAAGTACAAATGAGGAAAAAAACTGTCATAACAGAGTGTGTGTTGCAATAAGGTGTGTTCTTTCTGGAGTCTCAGGAAATTCAAGTGGACAAAACCGGAAAACAGACGCGCGTGCATTCACGTGCACACACTCTAGCGCGCACACGCCCTTTCAACGGGCAGGAACACGTCAATCAACACACACAAAATGAAATATTCCTATTTCATAACGAACCAGATAAAGATAGACTCCAATAACAGGGAAATCCATGATTACAAAAATAACAAAAAACAATAAAATCATTGGCGACCGATTGGATTTTGGGGTTGATGTAAAAGCCCAAAATGTCAGACAGCCTACAGACTGTTGTCGCCGGGCGAATGTAACAGCCAACACCAGTCTGATAAGCTATCTGACACACTGGGGAAGAGACACATGCCTTATCCACACCAATAACGACATACAATAATGAATTAACTCACTTACCGATGGCGAGAGGAAAGGGTGGGGCTGAAAGAGGGGTGTGGCCATCAATTGTACCTATTAACAATCTACGAGAACGCTAGAAATCCCGAGTCGAATGATGCCTTTTCCCATTCAACCGTACGCAGTCTATAGCAGTCTCCCCGGGATGTGTCTCGCAACCTAGCGAGCTGCCTACCTAGACAGCATTTCTGGACATCAAAAGCGCGATAGAACGTTCAAAATGCTGTCTAGGTAGGCAGTGCTCTAGATTATGAGACGCAACCTCCTTCTCTCGTGCGCGCGCGCGCTGTCTCTCTCTCTCTCATCCACTACGCCAGCAGTCAGCGCACAGTGCATTGAGTTCAGCCGAGGGTTCATTTAAGGTAACGGCAAAAGAAACTCCACACTTTTCTAAACGCCTGCAGCTTCCAGACTCGCATACCAGGGCAGCGTTACAAAAAGGCACCGAAAAAACATTTCACAAGCAATTAAAAAACAAAAAACAAAAAACAAAACAAGACGTAGAATAAGCGATGGACGACACTTTTGAAGCGAATAAAAATGCGTCGCATTAACTGCATTATGGCATAATGCGTTAGTTTTAAGATGGCTACTAGCATATTTATGCACCTTGACTATTAAACTCTATAAAAAGGAAATATACTTAGCAATACACAGGCGGAGACTGTTTGCTAACCAATCCATCTGAGTTCTCATAGCGGCTAGCATCCTCCAGCTTGACCGGATGCTGTTCAGATGTAAAGAATATCACCGATAAGAGGCTACGCTCGAAACGTGGCAGCCGCCCACGCACATATGTGCACGAACACACACATGTCTTAATCTGATTGAATGCGTTATTGCATCTGGTGGAGCGGCCCTTAGTGAGTCATGTGGTTATACACACACACAGACACGCACCTCTCTCTCTCTCTCTCTCCCTCTCTCTCTTTCTGTCTATGGGTCTCTGGAAACAAAAAAATAACTCTAGACAAAAGGAACATTATGATTCACCAAGCTTTTAGAACATAAGATTTGAAAAAGGAATGCAATACAAACATCCAGTAGTTACCCAATAATTACCTTTATACAACATCAAGTCCTTGGGTGACTTTAGAGTCAGTGGCATTTACAAAAAGCACTTGGCAAAGCTTAACTTTACATGATCTCACCATCAAGCCTTAAAGGAATATTCCGGGTTCAATACAAGTTAAGCTCAATCGACAGCATTTGTGGCATGATGTTGATTACCATAACATTTTATTTTGACTCGTTCCTCCTTTTCTTAAAAAAAAAAAAAGAAGAAGCAAAAATCTAAGTTACAGTGAGGCACTTACAATGGAAGTG
Organism: Myxocyprinus asiaticus; assembly: GCF_019703515.2. Taxonomy (NCBI): domain Eukaryota; kingdom Metazoa; phylum Chordata; class Actinopteri; order Cypriniformes; family Catostomidae; genus Myxocyprinus; species Myxocyprinus asiaticus. The sequence continues at coordinate 22,056,140 of NC_059386.1, forward strand.
AATGAGGCCAATTTTTGGAGGGTTTAAAGGCAGAAATGTGAAGCTTATAATTTTATAAAAGCACTTACATGAAATCTTTTGTTAAAACGTGTGTATTAAATGAGCTGTACAGTTGTTTAAATCATAGTTTTTGCGGTATTACAGGGTTTACAGCGTTACGTCGTAATGGCAACAAAGTTGTAAAATTGTATAAAACTTTACACCGAAAAGTTTATTAAGTGATTTATCACACTAAAATCATGTTAACACATCGTAACATGGCCATATGTTTGAAACAATGAGTATTTTAATGTTTACAATTTGGCCCCATTGACTTCCATTGTAAATGCCTCACTGCAGATTTAAGGAGGGATAAGTCAAAATTGTTTTTAGTGCTAATCTACACTATGCCACAAATGCTGTCGAATGAGACTGACTTGTATTGAACCCGGAATATTCCTAAAATTAAAAGGATTCTACAGTTCTGAATCTAGAATAAGAAAATCGAATTCAATGCCTTACATCCTCAAAACTAAGGCTTTTGGAAAGTGAAGAACAGCTACTAAAGTTCAAGCAACTGAAAAGTAATTAATGCAGTTAGTCCCATATGACTTCTTAAGTGTAATAGACTACACACAACATCAACTATTGTGCACCTTAACATCCTTACCAATGGGATCAGATAACCTGTGTAAGACGCAGAGCTAAGAACATGAGTATTTCTGCACAAACCACCAGCTAAGCAAGCACATTAAAAAGTACAAATGTTAACTGATAGCCATGTTACAAAGGAAACCTAAGTAAACCCAAATGCTAAACAAATGTGAGATTTATTCCGGACTTGAATGGAATAGCCGACTTTAATCTGAAACCATGTAGGAAGCTATTAAGTTTCATAATTAAATCGGTAATATTCAAATTTTCGAATGGTTCCTTGATTTAGTTTTACTCTCAGAGTGCTTTTGCTGCTGGCGTAGCTTTGAGCCATTCATGATGGACCAAACAAAACAAAAAAATCAAACCATGATGAACGCCACCTTATGAAAGCTGGTCTTCAACCTGTAATTGAAAGAAAACAGAGACAAAAACTGTCAATTATACGTGGCCTTCAAGCATTGATTCATCACAAATATCATGCATCAAACATTAAGTAACTGCTTATCTCTACATTTCCCTCCAATCTCCCCATCTCTCTCTTAAAACAAGATTTACGTTAGTGGCACATGCTGTAGCATCATCTTTTCCTGCACCTTTTCTCAAGTAACTACAAGTGGTTCAAGTTACAAGAGAAAAGGAACATTGTTCCAGAAACATCCGTAATCTCTCATTGTGCAACATCCCCTCCCTACTCCCACACGTATACACATGAGCTGGAAAAGCGTTTAGATGAAAAGGATGATTCACACACGGGCCGATGTAAGAGCTCAGAAGGTAAAAAGGTGTAGCTCTTTGTTTCCGTGCGCACTTGTGAGGGATTGTCAGCAGCAGGAATCGAGAGTACAGCCTGACCCCCCTAACCCCCCCCCCCCCAACACCACCCTTCCCCTCCTACTCCCAGGGGCCCCTCCCGTCTCCGGCAGCCCGCACTGGGTTCAACAGGGTTCGGCTGCCGAGGGGGGAGGAGGGGAGTATGTGTGTTGCGGGGGAGTGTCCAGTTCACTCAAAAGAGCTCCAACTGCTGAGTATGACTCAGCATCCCTCCTCAGCCAGACCCCGAACGGGCCCCCGTGATCAGCCCACGAGGAGCCCCACGCCTCAAGGCCATGAACTGCTACGCTACGGTCTCCCACATGCAAACAATAACACCTCGCAGAATCACATGCTAGAATAAAACCAGCATAGAAGAGAGACTTTAGGTGATAATTAGGAAAGGGAGGTAATTAGGATGTGAAACAAAGAGAAAGGGATGAAAGTAGTCCATAAATAAGGTGAACTGAAAAGGGTGTGTTGAGATGCAGTACTTACGCTTGTAATTTTGCCCTGTGGGCCCTTAAGGTACTCCCTGAAAGGCTTCTGTAGAGAGGCGCCAAACAGGGGAAGACAGAAAAGGAGAAGGGGAGGAGGGAACTGGATAGACAGAGAAAGAGAGAGAGAGAGAGAGACAGAGAGAGAGGTCACATAAATTTCACTTACCAACATCGAAAGTTCAGCGAGTTTCCTTTGCCCTGCGATAGCACTGCCTCTCCTCCCCGCTCACAGAGAGCGGGAGCGAGACAGAGAGTGAGATAGAGACTGAGTTCTGTTATAGAGCTTTTCCCAAAAGTCAGAAAAAAAAAAATAGAAAAAAAAAAAAAAAAGGTAAAAGTACGGCTTGTTCTGGGAACTACATATCCTATGCACTTAAAAAATTATGGAGGGGAAAAAACATGGAGGGATGAGAGAAAGAAAAAAAGCTTGTCCTGAAGGCATGTTCACGCCGAGAGCCATCCACACTCCCCTGTAATGTCCCTCAGCCAGGCTGAAGGAAGAAATGAATGATTTCTCAGAACTCTCACATTTATCACCGACAGTTCCTGTAAGAACTGGTTTCAGCCAATTAATGAGGAAGTCAGCCGATGTTGTGTCATTACTGGTTGAGAGAGAGTGAAAACTCCACCCACTTGAAGTAGCAAGGCGGGACCCTTAGAGAGACAGCCCATATTAGGAAACCCTTTTATAAGATTGACTAGCTAACCCCCCCCCCCCCAACACACACACACAATCACATGGAAAGGAAAAGAGAAGGAGGTTGCCTTGGCATGGCACAAGGCCCCTCCCAAGCAAGTCAAGCAAATTAATTGAATATAAAATATATAAGTTTTTAAACTTAAAGCGAGATACTATTGAGAAAATGGCGCAAGAGGCAAATAATCATCTGCTCTTACATGGCCTGATACATTTAAACCTTTGTTTTATCACTTTACACAAAGTCATGTGAGTGGATGACCGATAATGTCCCTTTGAACTCTTGCTTCTACATTTCACAGTCAAGCTGCTCTACCCACCCGCTTTCTGAAACTGCAACTTCAGTGGATAAACAATAGATTAACTCATACCAGTTATTTTGTTCAATCATTAACCAAAAACATTATCATCACCCACCCGTGATGTGGGTTAACTGAATGTAAAAACAATCAAGGCCGAAATACAAAGAGCAGAGAAAGCTGTAGGTACGCTGTAGTTCATAAAGCCGTTAAGATCCACCATCAAAACCAACACCCACACACCTCATGAAGAACTGTAAACACACGGAGAAGCTAACCTTAGCACATCTGAAGTTTAATCTCTAGATCTGAACCTTCATTTGTTTTTGTCAGCAGGGATTTGGAGTGCAGGTATAGTGAAACACTCTTGCGCCAGAACAAAGAGTCAGATCAGAAACTTCTGAATTGGTGGGCTCCGATCGAGCCTTGTCCGATGAGCAATGGTGAGTCAGTGCCTGTACTAGTGAGACATTAAATTCCTACAACCATCAGAAGCTTGCCACTAAAACATGAGGACTATCTCCATGTCTTCCACGTCCATAAAACAAGGATTTTCACCTTAGTTCTGGAACATTCGGGGTCAAGGATTTCTTTGGAAAAACATTCTGGACTAAATGATATATGTTCACAGTCAACATTCCATGATCTGGTCATATTTACATGTTCAAAATGTGTGTTGCTTGGTATGAGTGTATTTTGTTCCCGGTGGAACTCGTGCGATTTGTACAATGGGGCCAATAAAAGTGAGTACTTGAAATATTTCCAAAAAATATCTGGCATGGTTTTGAAATGAAAACAATCTTTTTATTTTTGGAAAATGGTATTTCTGCTCAACAAAAGTTCTACGTGTATATCACGAGGATATGAGAACATAAACACCATGTACACAACAGAAATCCTTGTGCATATCTGAGTAGGAAGGAAAATCAACATGTTACATGTAAATGGGACGTGTTCATTCACAAGAATTTATTGTTTTTGTAGTTTGTTTTTTTTAATTATATGATGCTAATGTAATGAATATAAATAAATAGATATCTAATTACCCATTACTACACAGTAGTTGCACCAGAAAATTATTCAATCAGCTTTTATAGCAAAATTGATCAAATTTAGCTAATGCTAAAGTGTGTTTACCCTCTCTATGTGAGCAAAATGTAAAACTATTGTTGTGGCTTCAACTGTGTGTAAAACACCTGAAAAAAATATCTAAATATTACAAATGAAAATATAGATGTGTTTGAATTTTGGAGAAATACGGGAAGAAAAAAAAAAGAAGAAGAAAGAAAAAGAAACCTAATTTTTAACATATCAAATCGGCATACTATTTTTTATTTTCATATGTATAAACAAATGTATATTTTGCACACACACAAAAATGCAATTAGTTACAATATTCTTTGTGGAAACTGTTAAAAATGCGTGTATTAATTTGTCCAAGGAGACAAACTGAAAACAAGGTGTGATTTTCTTGTTATTCACTGTATGAAAATTCCTTCAAATCAAAGTAAAATACTTCAATTACATCACACAAAATACATGCACACACTGATATACATGTATAACAAACATGCATAATTATTTGATGATAAAATATATAGTCTAATATTTTGGAGGAGGAATAACAGGTTAGTAATTACTTGTACAATAATCAATAATATTATTAAATAAACAAATGATTGCAGTCTTGATTATGCATAACTGAATCAACAAAATCATTCCTTTGTGTTATATGAGCTAATTCACGATTTATAGGAAATCCATGTGTCATTGTTTGTCAAATCCGCTCACCTAACGGCTGTCTTACAATGCGTAAAAAGCAAATCAAGTTGAATTCATGAATATATATATATATATATATATATATATATATATATATATATATATATATATATATATATATATATATATTTAAAACACATTAAAACAGTAGTAAAATATTTTTATATGTGAAAAGTGTGGACTCTACACTATTATTAATACAACTATAACATTTTACTTTTATAACAAGCATTACACACTGTATATCTGTATATTTTAAAGTCAAGCACTAATTATTTTATCTCATAGTTTATTGTATCTAATAGCTTCATTAAATTAATTACATTAAAATACAAAACAGTCAAGACTCTGTATCCCATTGTAATACGTCAGAGTGCAATTGCACAAAGATAAAAACATCTAAAGCCTTTCACAAATAAGCAATTAACACCAACAGATCAAACCCCATCCCATATGGAAACACCTGTTTAACTCACAACATATGGATTAGTGAAGTCGTAACAATGTTTACAGGAAAGGTTTGCCATAATGATCTGTACTGATTAGTCACATGTAAGTGATGCTGGACAGTATGATACATTAAGTAAGGATATATTACGTCCAGCATTAGAGCACAGGTGAGATGACATGGGTATCTAAGGTCATTTAATTAGACTCCTGCCTCCCAAGTCTCTGTCCATCTCCCTGCTGAGTGACATCAGCAACAGGAATTGGAGATGATTCAAACACATGCAGGGAGGGATGATGATCCTGAAGAAGAGGGTGATGAGGATGGCAGTCATCGCTGATGTGAAATCTAGAGAATGACAGCGCAGGCTGCCTCTCCTCACGGCCTGTTTGCCCACATAAGCTTCTGACTCAGCACACACTAAGCCTCTGCTAACGTCAACAAGATTAAGAGAAAAATAAAGACACAAAAAGACAGAAAAAGGTGCAGACAAGGACAGATGACAGGCTGACACACTTCAGTGAGGAGTAACGCAGTGGTTACCAGTTGATTTTGCTCCATGGCCCAGATTTTACGCTGGGCATGTGGCAAATTGTTGATTGCACAAAAGTAAACAAGCATATCCTTAAAAGTCAGTAAAGTCATTTACTCAAACTCACATTGTTCCAAACCAGTAAGAGTTACTTTCTTCCATGGTTAGGCAGAAAGAAAATGACTATATGGAAAAAAGATGCACTTAAAAGTGAATGGTGACTGAGCCGAACTGCCTTACATTTCCTTTTGTGTTCCATGGAAGAAAAAAAATCATACAGCTTTGGAACAACATGAGGGTGAGTAAATTATGAATGTTTTTGTGAACTTTCCCTTTAACATTCCCACCCTAACCATAACTGTAACCCTAACCTAACCCTAACCTAACTGTATATCCTCAACAACATGCAAAATAATTTTGACAGGCTGAAAAAGAAAAATGACAATTTTGTAAAAGCATAAACAGCAGCAAAAGTGGGATTTACCAGGAACGTGAAACAAACACTGGGTCATATATTTAATTAGTATTTGCCATATTACAATGTGACAGATTTTAAAAGTTGATAGGCCTATTTATTTTGGTATCCATACTATCCAAGATTATATTGTTAGTTGCATTTTATTGTTTGCATTAAGCATTGTTTTTCCCCTTGTTGCATTGTTCAGAATCACTTTAGAAGGTGGTATGATTAACTAAACAGATTAGTATGTGAGTATTTTACATGAACTGGTATAATGGATGCAAAGAACAGAATGAGGCCTTGTTACACCATTAGCTGAATTACCCGTCAACACTTTGTGTTTTACAAACTGTAATCTTTGGAAGGATGACTAAACTTTACCCAGAAGCAAGATCAAGCAAGCAGAACTATGGGATCAGCAAGCAGGAAACTGAAAAACATGCCTCTATGTTCCCCAGCGAACAACATGGGGATTTTTTTTAGAGGTAAACAGGTTCCAGCTTCCTTTTGCTTTGCATCCCTCTATAAAACAGTTAATAATTCTCAGTCGCCATCTGACAACATTCTAATGAGCTATAATTTCCTGTAGCTGTTACAATTTCTGTCTCTTATTTTTCCCCCATGCTATTCATTTCCTTGAGACTGAATTCCATAAGCCTTGAGTCACAGGTGACCTCTGACCTCAGGTCCCTTCTAAAGCCGCCAGCCCATGTTCCCCCTAAGCTGCACACGTGCATACGTCTGGTGTTCCCGCGCATATACAGAACCAAATTCCGTGGCAGACTAAAAAATATGTGAGAAAATTATTTTATCATTGACAAATGAATGGGTGCCATTTCAACTGGAGTCTATCCACATCTCCATTAATTTTCAGTATGGAACTAAAGCTGGGAGAAATCTAGCGTGCAAATACGCAATACTGACTAATTCACAAGATAAGGACTGTACTGTATAAATGTTTTGTAAGCCTAAAAAAATGTGCTTCATGTGGCAACATCTAAACGAACTGGTTTAATTCATGTCAAAAATATTATTTAACATGACTTAATAAAACTGACTACATCAGGTTACACCAACGGAAGTAATCTTTAAAGGTTAGACCCTTAAGGTGCATACTAGAACAATACAGAGATTTAATTTATAATGGCACTTAGTGAAGCCCATAAAAGGTATGCATTATTATTTTTCTATCTTGTTTTGCGCAAAATTACCAACAAAAATTGTATCTTTTATGAGTAAATTTTTTTTTTTTTTTTTTTTTTTAGAAAACAAGACAGAAAAAAATTAATGAATGGTCAATAAGAAAACAACAGTGATGTACTGCCTCTAGATACATTCATTTATTATTAATTATATATTATAATGTACTATCATTAATTTATATTTCATAAATTAAACCTTTTAATAATAATCTTAATTTATTAATTAACAAATATTTATTATAAAATGTATTAATTAAAACAGTTATATATAACTATATAAAAAAATGACATATTATAAATATATTATAATACTGAATAATTATTTTAATTATATATACTGTAATTTCTGTTCTTGCTTCGGCCACCTGAGCAAAAAAAATATAGAGTGAACAATGCTGCCAACTGATGAGAATGTATATCTTGAAATAAAGAGGGAGCGGATATTTACCACTTCTCACACACACAAACACACACAGAGACATCTATACACTAATGACGTAACACACATTAGAAAAAGGCTTTGATGGGCTTTGCTCATCCCATTCTCTGTTTTACTGCACTCTGTGTGCTTTCTATTTAGCACAGGGGAATAAAACCGTTAGGCCCTAATCACTTGCAGCAGTTATTTTAAAACAAATGAGTACAAAATAGGTAACACTCTTTGGAGGAACTGACAACTGCACTGTTGTTCACCTCTGGTCTGATTCTCAGTGGCAGTTGAAACTGGCTCCACGTTACTTGAGGATCTTTCTAAATGACCTCATGAGCAAACCATGAAGACTCGTCCTGAATGGAGATCCCCGAACTCAGGGTATTAATCACACACACACACACACACACACACACACATACACACACACACACACACACACACACACACACACACACACACACATTGTCTTACATGCTCACAATCATTCCAGCTGTGCCAGTCCCATGTTTAAACAGTGAGAAAGAGTAAAAAAAAAAAGACTAAACAAAGGACAGCACAAGAGGAAAGCACAAAGAGAAGGGTGAGATCACTCCTATTTTGGAAAAGACTTATCAGCACGGGACTAGGAGACAGGGAATACTGATCTCTTCCCCTCTGGGTCTCCATGCTGGCTCAGAGAAGTAAAAAATGGACTAATTATAGCAGACTCGTACAAGTGTCACTTCCCATCTACACAACATACCAACTAGGCACCTCTAATGCACAATTTGAATGGATGGACCCTCTCCCCTCCAAAATAATTGGAACAAAGATCCAAGCTCTGTTCCGAAACCAAGCGAGCTACCTCGCTGCCTACATAGGCAGTTGCCTTCCAAGACACCATCCTAACCGTCATGAAAACTCACAAGTGACTGATTTATACACAAATGATTGATTCGCAATTTATTTCAATTCAGGTTGGTGTGAGCATGTTGTTAAGCTAACAGTGTCTCACTTTAACCTCTTAAGACCCGAGTATGACTGCTGTGTGCATTTTCCATTATCCTTCTTGATTTTAAACTAGTACCACCAAATAAACATGCATAATAATAATAATAATAATAATAATAATAGTTTTCTAGAGCAAATAGTTTCCTAAAAAATTTATGGCAGCTTATGTGGACAGCAAGACTAAGTTGCAAACTTTTAAATAATACCAAGGTATAGACAATTATTTACGGATTTTTTTTTATTTGTATCAAATTGTTTAATATGTTTCCAGCAGTGTTGGTTATTCATGTTTTTGAGACGTTACAGACATTACACCAGAAATTAGCATAATTAATTAAGTCTGATTCAAAGTAATGACCAGCATCATCCAATCACTGCCAACCATGTTAAAATAAAAAAATACATTATTCATTTTGAATCTGTGTACTGATTACCATTGTCCCATGTCTGCCAAACATGTTGAGTGGTCCAAACATCATCTGCAGCCTGAAACTGAACTTTTAATAGGAATTTTGGATTGAATGCACTTAGATGCATAGAGAGCTATTAGGATGCTCCCTTGCTCCCTATTTAGTGAATGACTTTACCCTTCAGTGTGCTGTCTGTCTGCACTAGTCTCAGAACAGATTGAAATGCACTCAATATAAAGCCTCTGAAAGCAACATTTTTCAGCTTTTGGTTGAACCCATTGATTCTCAATGTGATAATGCACAGAAAATATAAGATTTCTAAAAAATGCGCTAAAGCACACATTAGTGTACACTGTGTTTAGTAGCATGGCATTTCGCGATAAATAGCTCAAATTTGAAAAATGGCATATTGTATGAAACTAGAGACTCTAATCTTTTGAAACAAACAGGTTTCAATGTAAAAAAAACTTAGTTAGGTTTCATACCAGATGTAGTTTTGTTGCCATTTCTCACAAAGACAAACTCTGCTGTAGTCAGCGCCATGTTGTTTTGTCATATGGCTCCATACGTTGAAATTTTAACCTTTACTGACAACACAGAGTCTCCTGAACTGAGATCAGTTGGTTTAAATGAATTTAAATTATGCGTTGCATATAGCAAAGCCAACATACAACATCCACGCATGTGTACGCGGGGTCGCACGAGGTTAATAAGCATACAAATATATAGCGCACATAAACAATGGGTAAAATAATCAATTTATAATTAGATTAAACTATTTTTTATGTCTTAAAATGCTTAAAATTCTTCATAGGCAGCTCACTAGGTTTTGAAATGGTGCATATGCATATTACATGTGTAATCAAGGTAATTTGTGATCTGCTGAAAATTTCAGTTGAAGTTAACAAATCCGCTCTATACACTCATGCTACAAGCTTAGGCATGAGAGAACAGTCAGACATCAGCCATCCTAAAAGCAAGCTTTGACCACACAGGAACACAGTTCACATCCCTCACTATGGGTGGACTGCTTACTGACTCACTGGAGGACCAAACATGCCCAGGATGAGTGTGCGGGCAAGGCCAGGCAGGGCTGCTCATGGCTGGGCCAGAGGAGGAAGGAAAGCTGGGGTGTCTGGTTCAGAAGGATGTGAGGGAGAAAGCTGGAGTTGCCACAATCCACCCTGTAATGCCCTTCTCTTCCTCTTAATCATGAAACACTGCCAGTTTTGGCAAGGTTTCAGGATACACTGCGTTATGGCTCTTCCAGCTGACCAAACAGTCAACAGCAGATAAAATGTACCCCAACTGCAACCATCAAAAGAGGACACTGACGGTATTGTTTTGACAAATAATTGACCCATAAGCTGACTGATTATGATCAAGATCAATTTCCTGATAAGGAAAAGTGTGCAAACAAGTAAACAGGATATTTAAACATCATAACAACACTTAGCGTGCAATCCAATATTGACGCATTTGCGGCTGCACTGTCAATGTAGGTAACTAACAGACGCGAGATGTAGTTCTATGCAATGAGACTGGTATTTGACAGGACACTGAGTGATGATTAAGAGCAAGAGTTTTGAAACGGAAATGCACACACATTTTACAGCAACGTAGATGCATTCAAATACATGTATCAACATAAACACAAAAATATGTCTTTGTCATTCATAACCATTGCAAAACATCTAAATTGAAGTTTAGAGATTTGTGAGTGGGGGAAAAATATTTCTATAAAAACAAAAAATTAAGACTTCCAATTATGCCACTATTTAGGCTTCCATAAAAAAATACAAAATTATTTTTACCTGCACACACAAAAAACAATGTGATTTTGTTATACTATATGCAGCAGAGTTATTGAAATGCATTCACACACCTACAGGGTTATAAACCGCACAGGAACGGTGCTCCCTGTACAGTCATACATTGAAGCAGTTGTAGGTTGAGTTATCCGGTGAGCTTTAGGTCTGCGGGTAAACCGTGCTCACCTTCAGTAGGATGCTATCTAACCAACCGTGTCCCAAAGAGTTCAAGGTGTGCCGAGCAGACAAACAGCAATCAAAGCTGATACTAACAATATTTGAAATGGTTTAAAATAACAACTCAAAAGAAATCACAACATTAATAAATCTTAATACGTTTTTAAGCACAAATACATTCAATACATTGTGACAAAATAATCTTCAGAGTTGTAGATTACATTATTGTCTATACATTAATAATTATGACTACTATTTCTTGTTATGTGAGAAAGAAGAGCCTTGACAATGATTGCTGTATCTTTTTTTATTTTATGTCTTTTGTCATTTCAGAAGTGACACTCTTCCCTAATTTTAAACCGGTATACCACAGATGACAGAAACTAATACAAATATGGACTGCAAATTATTGAAAAGTGTATTAATTGAAATTAATTAGCATTTCAATTACAATATTTACAGTGTATAATAACTGCTTTTTTTTTATTGAGGGACTATTCGAAATTATTTTTGTGGTAATCAACATTATGCTACATATGCTGTCGAAACTGCAGCAGTATAGTAACAATCTAGACATTCAAATAATTTTAATATAAGTTCTAGGAAATACTTTACCACTAACACACCTTGCCTGTCACATAAGAACATTTACATAAGAAATCAGATGTAAGGGTCTTTCTCAAATAAGAGTTTAAATAAAGGATCTTTATTACAAAACTTAGTTTAATATTTTCTCCACACACAAGAAATACACTCTCCAGAGATGTACACACATGTACAGCTCTCTAAGCTGCATAATTCAACAATATGTCCTTTGCGGCTCTGTTTTATCTCAGACTATTCTGGAAAACCTCTAGAAATTCCAGCTTGCACAGTTAAAGCGCATATGCATATCTGCATCATTTCATACTTATGTGAGGCGTGTCATTTATTTCTCAACTTTAACTGCTGCACAATAGTTATTCATAATCACAGAGCAAAAAAAGAAGAAAAAAATCCCCCTTTTTTTGTATACTATCATTGACCACATTCATTGCAGTTGCCCCCTGTGCCGTTTTAACATGTCTACCTGAAACAGGCTGGTAAAACAGGCCCATGACTCAGAATTCCTGGATAAATGGGTCTGCAATGACTCGCACAGCTAACCGTACAACAACAAGAGGCCTTGAGCAGGTCATGGAAATAGCAACCAAAGATAAAGCTGTCACCTCATTGGCTTCTAATGAAATAAGTCACTGATCGATCCAATTCATTGTCTCTTCCTTTCTATCTCGCTCTACCACTGCTTTATATCGCACTCTGTGCTAAAAGTTTTGATGAGTCTGAAAAGACAATTAAAACACTTTCTTTTCTTGCAAGCCAGGGTTTTTCAATACACTTTATACAACTGTTAGTTCCAGGATACGAATCTGATTGGATAAGCGCCATTACAAGTTTGTATCATTCCGCTTCTGTGTTCGTGGCATTTCAAACAGGCCATCAATTCCTGCATGTTTCTCAACCCTGTTACTAAAATATATCAGTCATTTTTTCTTTTTAACAGAGCTCAAATTTTTAGAACATTTGATTTATAAAAAAAAATGTATTTAAATACAGATTTTAATTTTACTACAAAACACCATGGTGATACTATGGTTACTGTAATAAAACCATGGTTAATTTTTGTAAAGGAAGGTTAGGGTGAGGTTTATGGATAGGGGTTAGTGTAGTGTATTTGTTGGACTCTAAATAAACACAATAAAAACACTGCAGTGATGCCCCTATACTGTATGTATTTAATTAGGGGTGCAAATAGTCAGTGATGGGCAGTAGCTTCGATACAAATAGCGAAGCTATTAGCTTAACTGCATTTCTGAGTAGCGAGGTGGTAGCTACGCTAGTTTTTAAATCAGGTAGCTTTTCAGTAGCTAAGCTATATTTGTGATAAGGTAGAGCATAGTCTTTAAGATGTGTTGTCTATGACAGTATGCTCTGTGCATCTGGTTGAAAAAAAGTAGCTTAATATGTAGCAAGCTACTTTTGGTGTGTAGCTTGTAGTGTAACTTGCTACTTTCTCTGAAGTGTAGCTTTTAGCTTAGCTTAACTAATTTTTCTGTTGAGTAGTTGGTAGCTTAGCTTGCTACATTTTTTGAGTAGATTGCCCAACACTGCAAATAGTATCTGCCACTATATTGAACTGGACTGAACATTGGGTAACAGGGCAGAATATAGAGTATGACATGGTCTCAATTAATTCAATTTAGTAACAGGGTGGAAAGTAACAGGGCTGGGTTTTTAGCATATAATTAGCAAACACACAACACATGGCTTGCTAATGTCTATGCTAATGCCACATGAACATTCTACTGTTCACATAAAAATATTAATATATTAAAATTATATTCAATATAATATATCTTATATATATATCTTTACTTATATATCAAGAGGTTTATTCACCTCCTTATGAGACTGATCCGGCATTTGTCTAAAAATACTGAAACCAGTACGGTCAGTATTAGTATGACAATTCTTACTAATATTCCAGTGAAAAGCTTTGTCACCACGCATTCACCATCTATGAAGACTCAACCGTACGCTCAATATTGTCTTTGGTTCATGATGCAGGTGGAATTGCACTTCCTTCTTTAACAAAAAAGCAAGGATTTAACTCCTCAATGCCGGGAAATCCACAACAAATTAATTTGTCATTCATGTTCACAATTAAATATATATATATATTGTATTTTTAATTTTTATTTTTTTCAGCCAAATGACACTGAACAACATCAAGCGGAGAATGAGTGCACCAGAAATAACAACAATGGACAATAAGTAGTGTACCCTATTAGCGATGGTATGGGCAGAAAAAGAGGGATATTGAGTCAGCCAGTCAGATTTGTCAACGTCTGCTTTGATTTGATTTCCCCTTCCTCGCTCTCCTACTTTCTTATATGTCTACCACTTTGTCTGCTTCTCTTATCTATCTTGGCCTGTCACCATCAGTCACATTTTGTGCTTTAACTCTGCCTGAAAATACATTATTAAACAACAGGGTCATCTGCACATGCTTTGTTCTGATGATGTGACCGTTCACCACTCTTAAGATCAGTGGGAGATGCTGTCATATGGAAATGTAGGCTGGTGGATGGAAAAAAGACATCCTCTGTTAATCAGTTAGCTGCCATTCATTTAAAACAGCACTGAGAATGTTCTCTGTGCTTATATACCGAGCCCATGACTATCAATGCAGATTCTTCTGCAAGGAAACATGCAGCAGGATCTTTTACAGTAAGCTGCATTCAAATAGGCACAAAATGAGCCACACACAAAAGGAGTTTTTTTGAATGAAAACAACAGCCTGGCTTCACCAATCAACAGTATTGATGTGATATCATCGGGGGGGGGGGGGGGGGGGGGTGTAACTGAGGTGAGACCACAGAGAGTTTCGGTATGATTCAACTATCAAGGCAATACACAAATGGACGCTAAGCCAATACTTCATTCAGCCTTTTTATTAAAGGGATAGTTTACCCAAAAATGAAAATTCTGTCATCATTTACACACCCTCATAATGTTCCTCCATGGAACACAATCTTAGCCTCAGTTACCATTCACTTTCATTGTATGAAAAACAGCAGCTTCAACATTCTTCCAAATTTCTCCTCTTGTGTTCCACAGAGGAAGGAAAGTCATTCAGGTTTGGAACAACCCAGAGGGTGAGTAAGTTACGAATTTTCATTTTTGTGTGAACTGACCCTTTAACAAACACTATATAGAAGGAGCCGTTTAATATCTACAAACATGTCTGCCCTTGGCAAGGCATTAGTTCTATGATCCCACTCACGATTAGCATGCAAATCAGGTAATAGCAACAATAAATAGCTTTAATATAAGACAGAACAATATGCAACACTCCATTTGAGACAAGGAAATCAAAGCCTGTCAGGGCTGCTGGACTACAGCACTGTCAAATCATGCATAGTCTGAAGGTAATTTGCGAACAAGGACAAGGTTCCATTCCAGTAACTGCTTGTTTTCACGTTTTTTTTTTTTTTGTTTGTTTTTTTTTACTTTTAAATTCTTTTTTTTCTCACATCCTGTAAAATGCTGCTTCAGGACCATATCTAGGAACAATAGATATTTTGATTAAGAGTTTTTCTACAAAAAAATGGAGACCTGGAGTTAAAGTCACAGTGATTTGCCTCAAGCAGTACAAACAAAGCGGTCCTCAAAAATCAGCTAAAGCTTTCTAGAGATTTTGCCAAAAACACAATATATAAAATAATTATTTAGTGCACACAGGATTCCATTTTGTATTGTTATGGAGATCCCACTTGACAATTTATATATGAATAAACATAAATAGAACACACACTGAACAGACTGAAAACAGGCATCCATCATCTAATCGCATGTTTGTTAATAATTTAAACATCCTTTAGGGCCGCCCAGTGCAAAACCACTGACCTGATCATTAAATACAATACATACAGGCACTATATGTATATTTAAAATTCTTGGCAGAGCACGCAAAAATGCATTTTACTGGTATTAATCTTAAAATGGAATCTTAAAATAATCTCCCCTTTTTCCCACAGATAGGATGCATCAAATGGAGACATTTCACTTTTCAATTCCCCCCCCCCACCCCTTTTAGACAAATATTTAATGCTATTTTTCTCTGTAATAACCTTTTCAGAATTTTTCCGGTAACACTTTATAATAAGGTTCCATTTGTTAACATTAGTTAACAACATTAGTTAACAATGAACAATACTTATTAAGCATTTATGTTAATTTCAACATACAGTAATACATTTTTAAAATCAAAAGTTGTATATGACAACATTAGCTAATGCACTATGAACTACCACTATGAACTAACAATGAACAATTGTATTTTTACTAACTAACATTAAAAAAGATTAATAAATTATGTAATATATATATATATATATATATATATATATATATATATATATATATATATATATATAATAATTGTTTGTTCATTATACATAATGCATTAACTAATGTTAACCAATGGAACCTTATTGTATAGTGCTTCCATTTTTCCTTTAAAGTGTCTAGATACTAAATTATTAAACATATTAGCTGTATCTTTGCATTCCTGATGATGTCTATTAAATGTAATGTGCGTTTATCAATGAGTAAAATGCAATTTAAGCTTCTGAAACAACCAATAAGCTAGAAAATAAAAATATTGTGTATATTCTTAATGCTTTTCACCAGATACATTTATTGAATTACACATACACTGACTGGCATGAAGATCCACTTAAAAAAAAGAAAGAAAAAAAAAAGAAAGAAAAAAAAAAGCAATTTTTGGAAAGCATTGTGCTTTTATATAATATTTATTATATTATTTTGCTGTTCTTTAATTAAAAAAGCTTACATAATCTATTGTTCACACATTGTTTTTCATGTGCTTTCAAGTGAAAATGTTTTTCACACTATACAGGGTCAATATCCAGTACATAACATCTTAGATTTAACACATAACAATCACATCCCAACAGGTCTAAATATTCCATTCCTTTTCAATAACAGCACAATGTTTCAAACTATGTGATGCTATGGCCATTGTGGCTGCTTAATGATCCACATATCAAGTTTCATCATTAATGATAAAACAGGGATACAATAAGCATTTAAAACAGGGATTTCCATATTGTTAACAGGACAGACACACATTTAAGGGGAAAATATGGGTAAAATGTTCCCACAATAGCAATAAAAAGATGCCTTAACACTATAGTAAGAAAGTAAGACAGTAAAATAATTTAAATAAATCAGTTATCGTAGAGATTCATAGAGAATCATAAGGTTTCTAGTGCCAACATAGTTATGCGTGACTAAACTCATAATCCTTACACACCATGCCTGATGCAATAACAGCATATCATTTTGAAGCCAGATGCAAGGGTCTCAATTTATTAGAAAACTTAGCTTGGTATGTACTACACACAAAAGTAACACTCAATACAAATATTTACATGTGTACACTGAAAAAAGGAAAATCAGGTCTATTGAAAATACTAAACCAGTACACTTGAAACCAACTTAATTCATTTATGTTTGAGATAAGAACATAATTATATTGCGTAAAGTCCAAGTGATATTCAACACAGTCATCAAAAAGTGATATGATCACATTGCTATGAAATGTTCAAATGTATTCAGACTTCTAACGGATGGTGTTCACTCGACATGATTTTTCCTGCTTGCTCAATTAACTTATCTAAAATGAGCAAATGCAAAACAATTCTTTAGCATTTGGTCTCAACTTAATTTCATTGTGTACAATCGATCTATGTTTACTTAATCCAACTGTGTTGGGACTATGGGAATAATATTTGTAGCATTAATGTATCGCTGAAACCGAGCAAGGGATTTACAGTTCCCAGCATGCTTTGAATGGGACTGAAAATTAAGTGTTATTTGAACGTATTTCTATGCAAAATGAAACAAGTAGAAGACATGTTAGTGTTAAATGTTGTGTTATGCAAACATTTTTGGAGGTTACCATTGTGGAGAAGAGTGGATCTAATGGTTAGGTCAAGGTTGGGTATGTTGCCTTTGAAAAATTAGTGTGTAATGCTTTTCACATGAAGCAAAAACTGAGGGGTCATCCCTATAATGACTGATTGGGGAACTGTTAATTTTCCAGTACAAAAAGATATACATAGTATGCAAAAAGCTGCAAGGTTCGATAGAGTTATTTAAACTGAACAAATATAAGTAAGGTTACCTCAATTCATTTAGGTTTTCTCTACACAAAGTATTTGAGTAGAGCCTACATTTTAATTTTATATCAAAGAAACTAATTTTCATCGTGTTGAACCACTGTCCACAATTTAAGTTAAATCAGCAATTATTTTTCAGTGTACAAGCTGCTTTATTCCCCTTAATGTGCAGAATATACAGTTTCTGCACTGTTTAATTCCAGATAATTCAAGATACACAGTAACAATACAACATTTTCAATCATGCATTAAATGAATCGAACCATGTTTCTGTTTTTGCTGAATTGATGGTCTCAGGTTCACTAAAAAAATTGCTCTGTAGCTAAACTTGATTCAATCATGGACAGTGGTTCCACATGTTTGAAATTAGTTTCCTTTACTTAAATTTAATATGTAACACAAACAGTTTGTGTAGAAAAAGGCCTAGTTGAATACAGATAAACCCAACGAAATTAGACATTTCAATGTAACTCAAATAAACCTCTTAAATCTTTATGTATTAACTAGTAAATTTTTACATGTTAAATACATGCTGGTTAGAAGCACTACAGAGTGTTGTTTAATAACTATGCTATAGTTGGCATAGCATTTGCTCAACAAAGTGAGCAATCAGTTTAATTTACAACATCTGCCTGTCCTCATTGTTAGCTCAAGCTCCACTCTTTACCATAATGGTAACCACTAAATGTCCAACATAACAGAAACTCTTCTAAATCTTAACAGAACCAACATTCAACACTAACAACTATCCCAATTCATATTCATCTTGCACAAAAACATAAAATAACACTTCATTTTAACATTTGCTCTCCTAATCAAGTCCCATGCAAAGTGTGCTGGGAAATGGAAATCCCCTGCCCAGTTTCATCAATGCTACATTAACACCACAAAAAGTAATCATGTAGTCCCAGCCCAAATGGATTAAGAAAATGTCCATTTTACAAATTGAAATGAACAGAACGCAATGGAATCAAGTTGTGACAAAATATCCTAGAATTGTGTTGCTTTAGCTCAACTAAATTGAACAAGCAGCAAAAATCCTTTTTTTTTTTTTTATTATTATTATTATTTTTTTGTGATAAAGTGCATTTCCATTAATCATATATCATACTAAGACTCTCCAAATCACGTGACTGAATAATGAAATAACACCACACAACCACTGACTGCACTAACATAATTAAGGTCTGCAGAGTCGGTGAGCACCTGATCAAAGTTCATTGATTATTGATGGATCTTTTCACATTAGAGTAATAGGACCACACACCTACTGTATAAAATCAGGGGGTCATAACAAGAGCAAGGCAAAGCCATAAACATACAGGAGCAAGAGTTCATAAGTGAAAGGTAGTAAAATAGGTAAACATTAACATTTGTGTAATAAAGCACAAGATATTCTGTGACACACAATCCAAGACAGCAATAGGAGAAACTGCATGACTTTTTACTGGATAACAGCTAAGAATAAAAGCAAATGCATTGCTTCAGAGACAACAATGACATGAATATTCCAGAAATAACAGCATTTTATTTCTCTTTTATTGCATGATATTTGGATCAATAAATAGCATAAATCTGAGCGTTCTCTTTGGAATATTTATGAGCTGAGTGTTAAAACTAGAAAATGTAAATGTAAAGCTTGGGATGTTCTGCCAAAAATCTGACATCTGGAGCAAGGAGGACAAAGAAAAATAATTTTACTTGTTTCAGTGACTAAAATTACTTAAAACGGCAGTAACTAAAATGAATCTTTTGATGCCTTTAAGGGATTGAGGTAAAGCCTTCAAGTTACAAGCACGTACTTAATCTGAAAGGGCGACTTTAGCAGGGTGTGAAAGGCGTTTGGTGCATTGTAAAAAAGGAAATTTATCAAATTAAAAAAGAGAGTGTTTCTGAGAAATATGGATATTCATCACAAGAAATACACTTTGCTCTCAGGGCTTCAGTTTCACTATTTTGATCTTTATATCGATTCACTTTCATATACCCACTGGTACTCATACACACGTTTACTTTGCTGGTAACACTTTAAAATAGGGTTCCATATGTTAACATTAGTTACTAATATTAGTTAACATGAACTAACAGTGAACAATATTTATTAAGCATTTATTAATCATAGTTAATGTTAATTTCAACATATAATACATTTTTAAAAGCAAAAGTTGTAAATGTTTACATTAGTTAATGCACCAAGAATTAACATCAACTTACAAAAAAACAATAGTATTTTTATCAACTTTGCATTAACTGCATTTGCCATGGAACCTTATGGCAAAGCATTACCACTTTGTTATATAAATGGGGACAGATATACAATGTTTATTATTTTAAATTAAGCTCATTATAATGTCTAACCCAAACCTTACCTCTAAAATATTTTTTGTGCTTTAAAAATAAAATAAAATAAAAAAAATACATAAAAAATTTAAAAAAGCATTTGCTTTATTTATGAATCAATTTTCCAATAGAGGACAACGCCAAATGTCCCCAAAGAGAGGTTTAGTCAGATTTAGCTAACTTTTGGGGACTACTTTGTCCACAAACTACAGCTAAATACGTACACATACCTAGAAAAGACTAGAACAAGCAAACTTTCTCTTACAAATCCAAACATACACTCACACCGAGCACAAAATGTACCATTCCACACACACACTCAGATGGATTTAAGTTGCATCATATCTTCGCCTGTACTTGGTAAAACCACAAAAAGACACTGAGAGATAAACAGTAATGACACAGTGAACGCAACTCTACAATCACAATCATCATTTCTCACTGCGTCTTGAGAAAAACAAGTCCATAAATAACCCAAATCTGCTGATATTCCCTCGACTTAATTTTGGGTCAAAAACATCATGTGGACAAAAAATAAGGAAAATAAAGTTTATTTTTTTATTTTTTTTTTCATTGGAAACAGATTTGTAAGAAATTCCCTATAGCATCAGCTTTTTTAGAAAGTAAAAGGGCAACGTGTTGTTGATGATGGAGCTGATGCAATCTCAGTGTGGTGTTGCAGTTATGGCTGGGGTGATTGACACTTCGCATTGTCAAACGGGACTGTCCATGAAGACAGGTGTTCACAAGCCAAAACAGCCCACCTATAGCATCCTATTACCCGGATTGAACACAATACTTCCCACTGCCACAGCACAGGTGTTTAAAAGAGTCTGGTGCTTAAGACAATACAACATGCGTTTTTTCAACACAACACAGCAGATGGTATTAGTCCATTAAAGAACAACAGCCCGGTTTATTACTGCACTACAGCTCTACTTCATGTCATTCTGGGGAGAGTCTCTTTCACAAAGACATGGCACAACATAGTAGTATTCCATTAAAGTATGAAGGTACTGTTGGTGTGTAAGTACGGTGTCCCAATAATGTATTTGGACACTTCCACCACACTTAAAAAAATATTAATTTAATTGATAACAAAACATCAAACCAAGTGGCATCTGTAAACAAATGATGCTAGAGGTTTTTTCAGAACTGACATCACTTTTCCAAACATTTTTGTAATTACTTTTAATCAACTGGTCCCACAGTATTTTTCAAGTATAGTTGAAGTCAGAAGTTTACATACACCTAAGCCAAATACATTTAAACTCAGTTTATCACAATTCCTGACATTTAACTGTAGAAAACATTCCCTGCCTTATGTCAGTTAGGATCACTACTTTATTTAAGAATGTGAAATGGCAGAATAATAGTAGAGAGAATGATTTATTTCAGCTTTTATTTCTTTCATTAAATTCCCAGTGGGTCAGAAGTTTACATACACTTTGTTAGTATTTGGTAGCATACAAATGGGTAGCCTTCCACAAGCTTCTCACAATATGTTGCTGGAAATTTGGCCCATTTCTCCAGACAGAACTGGAGTAACTGAGTCAGGTTTGTAGGCATCCTTGCTCGCACACGCTTTTTCAGTTCTGCCCACAAACTTTCTATCAGACTGAGGTCATGGCTTTGTGATGGCCACTCCAATGCCTTGACTTTGTTGTCCTTAAGCCCTTTTGCCAGAACTTTGGAGGTATGCTTGGGGTCATTGTCCATTTGGAAGACCCATTTGCGACCAACTTCCTGGCTGATGTCTTGAGATTTTGCTTCAATATATCCACATAATTTTCCTTCCTCATGAAGTCTATTTTGTGAAGTGCACCAGTCCCTGCTGCAGCAAAGCACCCCCACAACATGATGCTGCCACCCCCATGCTTCACGCTTGGGATGGTGTTCTTTGGCCTCACCCTTTTTCCTCCAAACATTACGATGGTCATTATGGCCAAACAGTTCAATTTTTGATTCATTAGACCAGAGGACAATTCTCTAAAATGTAAGATCTTTGTCCCCATGTGCATTCACTAACTGTAGTCTGGCTTTTTTATGGCAGTTTTGGAGCAGTGGCTTCTTCCTTGCTGAGCAGCCTTTCAGGTTATGTCGATATAGGACTCATTTTACTGTGGATATAGATACTTGTCTACCTGTTTCCTCCAGCATCTTCACAAGGTCCTTTGCTGTTGTTCTGGGATTGATTTGCACTTTTCGCACCAAACTTCGTTCATCTCTAGGAGACAGAATGCGTCTCCTTCCTGAGCGGTATGATGGCTATGGGTCATATGGTGTTTATACTTGCGTACTATTGTTTGTACAGATTAACGTGGTACCTTCAGGCATTTGTAAATTGCTCCCAAGAACAGACTTGTGGAAACCACAGTTTTTTTTTTTTTCTGAGTTCTTGGCTGATTTCTTTTGTTATTCCCATGACAAGCAAAGAGGCACTGAGTTTGAAGGTTGGCCTTAAAATACATTCACAGGTACACCTCCAATTCAGTGCACCTCCTATCAGAAGCTAATTGGCTTATTGTCTAAAGGCTTGACATCATTTTCTGGAATTTTCCAAGCTGCTTAAAGGCACAGTTAACTTAGTGTATATAAACTTCTGACCCACTGGAATTGTGATATAGTCAATTAAAAGTGAAACAATCTGTCTGTAAACAATTGTTGGAAAAATTACTCGTGTCATGCACAAAGTAGATGCCCTAAACGACTTGCCAAAACTACAGTTTGCTAATGTTAAATCTGTGGAGTGGATAAAAAATGAGTTTTAATGACTTCAACCTAAGTGTATCGAAACTTCTGACTACAACTGTATGTATTAAGGAAGTTCCCCTCAAGTTCACACTGGTGTCCAAGCAGACTGACCATAGGTGTAGTACATCACATTAACTATGGACATGATCTAATAATTTTTAATGTATTAATTTGAACAGTTTATCTATTTTTTTATAAATTGAAGGTGCACTCAGTAACTTTTGTCTTTGTGTCATCTTGGACTTACACTGACACCTAGCGGCTTGAATGCAGCATAATTTAAAATCAGTAGTTTTCTGTTTCAGATGTCATTGTAGAAATGTAGTATTCACAGTCAGACATGATTTCTTTAATCAATGAGTGAAAGTGTCAAATAACAGGATGGTTACTGAGATTAAGAGAGTAGTATTCAGCTGGTCATGTGATTCAAACATGGCAGCCCCCATGTGCAGACCCTCTCCATGTAGAATAAAACAGCTTTTATAAGGTTACTGATATGACTGGAGTCTTCATTTTAATGTGAGTGGTCATGATTTCCAAATATATTGCAAAATTACAATTCATGTCTTTACGAATTAAACTTTTTTAATGGGGAAATAATTACTGAGTGCACCTTTAAGATGTAACAAACTTACTTTTGGGCAACATTTTGTTGTGCTTTAAATGAATGTGTGAAGCAGACCGCTCATACACTGGAAACTCCACAGACATTGAGAATCATTTGCATTGTATGAGATGACAAAGTAGAGCACTAATCCACTGTGAAGCACGTAGCACATGTAGACTATATATTTATATAATTAAATCACCGCATTTGCACTGTTAATGATCACACTGGGCCATGTAGTGAACAGTTTATTCATTTGAAGAAGTGAAGCTTCTGTCAAAACCACACGTCAAAATAAAAGCATGATTAAAAATAAAATCTAGATGCCTGAAATTGAAGAAATTGCAACAGAAATATATTACAATTTAATAGTAAAATATAATATTCACTGTAGTAATATTAATAATAATAAATTATAATTAATAAATAATACTAATTAAGCAATATATTGTACTGAATAAAAGTTTGTTAAAAAAATGCAATGGTATGTTGAAAAATAATTTTATTATTTTTTACTTGTTAAAATATTTTAAAAGTTTTAAGAAATAATTTGATTGGACACCATTTTGATGATGAAATTAAATTAAACTTTAAAACATGGAATTCTGGAAAAATAATTATAAAAAAGGAAAAAAGGATTTGGGTAAAAATAAAACAGATTTCATTAGTGCCCTACTTAAAACACTTAAACAAGGCATACTTACTTCTGGAACAAAAATCTTAAATCTTTTAATTTATTATTTACGTTGGAATTTTACTTTAAATAGGCTAAAAGAGTATGTTCAATATTACATTACCATATTAGCATATTAGCATATAGCTTTGGTATCAAAATTGGTATCGAGAACCGTGAAATTTCCCTGTTATCGGTACTGACTACTGAAATTTTGGTATCGTGACAACACTATTTGTAACTGTACAATGATAATAAAGAGCTTGACTTGACTTTCTTTAAAATAAATGCCACTTGGTTTGATATTTTGAATCTAATGCAATGCCATTCATACATCTTTACATACATATCACTTTACAATAATATTAAATTTTTTAACATTAGTTGATGCATAGGTATCATAAATGAACTATAAACAATACTTTTACAGCATTTATTAACCTTTGTTAATGCTAGTTAATAAAATCACAATTTTTCATTGTTAGTTCATGTTGTTAGTTCATAGTGCATTAACTAATGTTAACATATACAACTTTTTATTTTAAAAATAAATAAAATTGATACATAAAAACATTTATTACTATATGTTCAAATTAACATTCATCAAGATTAATAAATGCTGTAAAAGTGTTGTTCATTGTTATATCATGTTAACTAATGTTGTTTACTAATGTTAACAAAAGGACCATTATTGTAAAGTGTTACCAGTGAGGCATAAGTATCCAAATACTTTTCGGGGTCAGTGTAGGTGCTCTTAACAGCAAGTGTGTAGAAGTTCTTGTAATTGAGAACATAGATTTTCTTCCTGGTTGCATCTCTCTTTCTCCATCTCTCTCATTCTTTCTCACACACACCCACTCATGTATTCCAAACAGTCCCTGTTATCATTATAGGATCTTTATGTGAAGTGGTGGTTTGTATGAAACACTCTGGGTGGGCATCATATCTGCAGATTAGAAGGACCACAGGCCACAGGCCAATGACAGAGGCGATGTCAAATCTACATGACTGAACCAAATCATCATCCTGCACCGTCAACAAAACCCAACTTTAGAATCCCCAATTGACTTGCAGAACTGGTGACAGAATCTCTAAAAACAATGACAACAAAAAACTAATTATAAAATAATAGTTCTGACAAATGGATGAGCCACATTTGAATCCGTTGTAAAATGCTGATAAATGCACACCTGTGACCACACATTCTTTATTAATGTGATATTTGATATAACTTGGTTGAAGAATGGTTTATTCAGGTCAGTATTATTAATAAATGTAACTACGTATTGAACCTTTCTGTCTTTTTTGTTATATTACTGTTGCCGCCATTTTATACAGTTAATGCAATGCAAGTCACTCGAGGCCGTGCGTTACAGTGATTTTACCACAGTAAAAGGAATGTTCTGGGTTCAATAAAGTTAGCTAAATCCACAGCATTTCTAGTGTACTGGTGATTACCACAACAAAAATATTTTCAACTCATTTATTTAAAATCGCAGTTACAGTTAGGCACTTACAATGGAAGTGAATGGGGCCAGTCCATTAACATTGAAATACACATTGTTTCCAAAGTATAGCCACAAGACATAAATATTATATGTGTAAACATGAGTTTAGTGTGACAAAATCTCTATTCTACATGATTAATCGCTTATAGGGTTTACTGTATTGTGTTGTCATGGCAACAAAGTTGTAATATTGGATATAACTTTACACTGATAAGTTAGTAAGCGATTTGTTTCAGACTAAAATCATGTTAACACCTATAATGTTTACATCTTGTGGCTATACTTTTGAAATAATGAGTATTTTAATGTTTATGTACTGGCTCTATTTAACTTCCATTGTAAGTACCTTAGTTTAACTGCAATTTTTTCTTAAATGAGGGACGAGTTGAAAATATTTTTTGTGGCAATCATTAATATGTCACAAATGCTATCGATTGAGCTTAACTTGCATTGAACCTGGAACATTCCTTTCAAGTGGTTTTAGGAATCTCCCCTTTAAAGGGACAGTTCACCCAGCAATTAACATTTCTCAATACTCGACCTCATGTTGTTACAAATCCCATAAAAAAAAACTATTTTCTTTCTTTTACTGAACACAAAAGGACATGTTAAACAGAATGTTAGCCTCAGTCCTGATTCACATTCATTGCATTTTTTTTCTATACAATGAACGTGAATGAGGCTAAAGGCCCCGATATACTTCCGGAGAAGTTCTTCTTCGTTCTTCGTTCAGGGGTAAAAAGAAGTTCAAAACAACCAAGCAACAGTATACTGTTTGCAAACATTCAGACAACTGCCACACCGCTGTGGGAGGCATTTAGAAGTACACTTAAATATGAGGATGCTACATGTAAAACCTAAACTAATGTGACATTAAAATCTGTTATCAATGAATTTATTCCTCATTCTATGAGCAGAATTCACATGAGGTCAGTAAAAGAAGTTGGTTTAACCACTTGATGATGATTTTAAGTAATATCTATGCAGTAGAAAATGTGCAATTTGTCTTGTACATTCTGAATTCACGATGCTAACATGCTATACGCGGTCATAATATGCGCCAAATACACTCTGTTATTGTTATTTATGATGATACTGATACTACTGCAAAGATGGGTGTATAAATGAGGGTTAATGTTCAGAATACAGACAAAAGAATAATGATAGAAATATCTCACTTTGGGCAGATGTGTGAATGGCTTTCACTGCAGATAGCACATGAGTGAAGCAGCATATAAAACAAAAGAGTGAATGGGCACTTAAGAGTATTTGAGTCGATTTGATTCCTTTTGTAGACTAATTAAACAAAAAAATGCACGACATCTTCTTGAAAAATGTCTCTACGCGAACGATTGTACAGATGTAGGTAAATTTGCACCAGCTCACTAATAACTGCATGGCGGTGTGTTCATGTTGACTAATCTTGACTGACTGAATGGGGTAAATGGGAATTAGCTGCCGGCCTCAAGGTAGATGGAGCTCCAGGTCATACCTACCGATGACGTGGACCAGTGGCAGTAAGGTGTTTAGCAGCCGGTACGAATTTTTCATAAAAGTTTGCACAGGCAAGCTATTACAAACCACTGAAACGGACTCAAAAACACTTTCATCTTGGCCAAATTTTGTTTTAAATTACCTCAAACCTGTTCTTTCGTCAATTTAGTATGAAGTATATCAGGGCCTTAACATTCTACCTAAGATCTCCAGTTTTGTTCTACGGAAGATTGAAAGTCATACAGGTTTGAAACAACATGAAGTTTTGTAAATGATGAATTGTAGTATAACCAATCACTGACAAAGTGATTTAGTCCAGTATTAAGCTTGACACACTGTCAATATAAGTCGATGTGTGAAACGTCTATATGTGGGCCTATAGCATCACAATGTCCCTTCCATGCAGGCCGAGGACCTGAAGACAAGATGATAGGTATTTTAAAGTAATGGACATAGTCTAGACCCCATGATGTCATTTTGGCCTCTAATCTACCAATGGCACTATTTTAAAGTACTAATTTTCACAGTCAAACTGTCATTTTGATGCTTTATGGGAACTGTAGGTTGATACCTTACAGACCATGTAAAAGGGTTTTCCCAGTCAGAGACCAGAAAACCGAACAAAGAAGCTCATTGGTACATTTGTCTAACTTGCTCTCCTTATTTTCATTTAACTCCTTTTCCGCTATACATCTAAGTAGTCCGCCCACCCTCTCTGACACACCAAAACCACAGACACTTGTTCATATATGTACACAATTTTGCCTTTCCATTTGCTCATGGGCACCCAGATATAAGTCAATATTTTCAATTACTCACCCAATGAGGGCCACCATCTGCTCCACTATGAGCTTGCTGAAGGTAATGATCACAAAGACTTTCTGCATGAGAGAGAGAGACAGAGACAGAGAAAGAGAGAGATACACTCCATCAGTTATCCATCTAGCCATGTGCTCATTGGGGAGTGGTCCTGGGTGATACATTCATAACCACATCTATTACCCCCTATAGACCCTCCAACCCAGAAAATGAGCAGGCAATGGTCAGCAGAAAGAGGGTTTTTTTTGTGATCAGAGGTTAAAAAACAACATGACACATCTCAGAGCCAACAGACATGGGAGAGGCTATATACAGATGGCGTGAGTCTAACAGGGCCTAGGGCTATGGCTAATATGCTGAAGGGGAGGGGGGTAGTGTGAAAAGAAAAAACAAAAACATTTTTGAAAACCAGACTGGAAGTATACCAGGATCAAAGATAGCTCCTGTCCAGTCTAGATCCTGCTGACTCACAAGCCCTGATCAGGGTGATAAAAGGCAGGATGGGTGGCGTGGGTGTGGGGGGTCTGGTTTTGTTGGCTGGTGGCGGGTGGAACTCAACTAGTTTGAACTAACTCATTATGGTTTTTTTCTTGTTTTTTTTCTGCAGTTTCCTTTACCAATCGTGTCTGAGTTGCATAAACACCCTTCATAACGTCTGTGGCCTATGTGATCACATCTGGACGCCCTTTGCATGAGCTTTATAGTTTTAATGCTGTGTCATAATTTGTGCAGTTAAATTTAGCAGGGCCGCATTAAGATATCTGGGGCCCCCGGGGCTTACCGTTTTGCTGGGCCCTGCCAGTCGTCAGACAAGAGGCGAAATGTTGTCACTCTATGGCCATGCACTACACGGATGGGTTTAACTGTTGCACACCGTCTCTGTGTTTACATCAGCATCTCCCGCTGAATGCGTTTACATGCATGTCCTCCTGTGAGCGAAGACTGTGGAGAATACGGTGGCGGATGCCGTGACTGGGCCCCCCCTCATGGGAGTTCGGGGCCCCGCTGCAGCCGCGGGCCCCGGGGCTTAAGCCCCGGTAAGCCCGTGCGTTACTACGTCCCAGAAATTTACCATGCACATAATTGTTTTTTCAACATCTATAAATGATATTTTAAGAACGTTGAGTTTGTGGCATCCACAGGCCACCTTTTATCATTTTCAATTATTTGAGGGATTTGTGGAAATTGTATACTGCACATAATGCAGTTTGTAATTCAGACAGAATGTTTTGTAATAGAGCAGAATTGTTTAATTGTCTACAATTTAAGTTAATTTCATTATTATATCATTGTAATTTACTTACATCTGTAATTAATGATTTTTTTTTATTTATTTGCTTGCCATTAATATTAATATGCAATAAAAATATTAATTAATGTTTAAAAAAAAAAAATTGCTTTTAAATTCTAAATGGAATGTTGACCAGTGTCACATTCTTACCAACACCTTTTTACACCGGACGCGAGCGGCGTGTCGCGTCGAATCAAAAGCATATCTTTCCTATTCACTGGAAGCGTCCGTTGCGGCGCGTCGCGTAGTGCTGACGCGCTGCAGAGCTACTCCAGCCATTTTTTTTTCGAGCTCACAGCTGATTGGTCCGTGCTATCTGCGCGCCATTTGGAATGTTCACTTCGACGCTTTCAGTGTAGACAGCTTCAAGCCGTTGCGTCGTGTCACGTCAACGGCCTCATCCGCTGTAGTCAGGATGTAAGATCTGTCAGTACGTAAATGTTTTTTTCATATCCAAACATTAATGGCCCTATATCTTTTCTCTTATATCCAATCCCAATACATACTAAAACATAACTGACAAAATACTAATGGTAAAACACCAGTATGAACGAATGAACTCAGTTAAAGTAAAAACCTTTTCAGAACAGGTCACTGTGAAATAAAAGACAACATTTGAGACCTGTGTGTCACTAAGTAGCTATACAAAAATATTGTGTATCTGAACACCTGATCCAGAGGTGAGGTATGGCACTGAAAAGACCTTTCATTTCAGATGTATGACTAACACAGACAATTTCACACACTTTGTCCCTCTCTCACACACACAAGTTCACACTCTCAACTCCTCTTCATCAACTTAAACATCAGTTCACACACTCCTTGTCTCAATCTCTTGCACACACGCATAGCCTACTACAACTTTAACATAACAGTCACAAGAGCTCACATCTATTTTGATCTCTATATTGTCTTTTTTAAGCTTAGCACATAAAACCTAGTAGATTTGTTTAGAACTTAAACAATTCAAGCTTGAGAAAGCATTTTTTGTACAGATACTTTCACTTTTCTGTGTTTAAGATATAAAATAGCAAAACGTTTTCACTCCCAAGGTGTCAAAGACTGACTCTTGTGCAAGAGCCCAGCGCGGTTGAAAATAGTGAACCCTATAAGGGAATAGTAAGTCTGTGTGGCGTTGCGATGTGCTTGACTTTTTTTCTTCTGCTGAACACAAAGATTTTTAGAAGAATATCTCAGCTCTGTAGGTCCATACAATGAAAGTGAATGGTGACTAAAACTTTGAAGCTCCATAAAGCACATTAAGGCAGCATAAAAGTAATCCACATGACTCCAGTCATTTAACCAATGTCTTCTGAAGCGATCCAATTGGTCTTAGGTGGGAACAGACCAAAATATAACACAATAAATCTGGACATCTGTAGTCTCTAGGCACAATCATAATTTCAAGCTTGATTACACTTTCTATTGCTTGATGTGTGAGCAGAGCGCTAGATGCCGCTAGGAAGTGCAATCAAGCTTGAAATCATGATCGCCAAGGAGACTACAGATTTATTGTGAAAAAGGAGTTATATGTTGGTCTGTTCTCACCCAAAACCGATCACTATTATGCTGCCTTTATGTGCTTTTTGGAGCTTCAAAGTTTTGGTCACCATTCACTTGCATTGTATGGACCTACAGAGCAGAGATATTCTTCTTAAAATCTTCATTTGTGTTCAGCAGAAGAAAGAAAGTCAAACACATCAGGGATGGCATGAGGGTGAGTAAACAATGAGAGAATTTTCATTTATGGGTGAACTATCCCTTTAATACTTCTCATTTTGAACCATTTACAACTCAGGAAGAACAGAAAAAATATAGATAATATACATATAAATCAACTGTTGTGAGGAGTATACACAGCATAATATACTGAAGTTCAGTTTGATTTCCTAAATCTAAACTACATCCAGTCTTCCAAAGACACAGCAAAACTACTGTAAGTGTGTGTTTCAGCATATAATTTGATACATCTGAGTATGGAATGAATGTTAGAACATCTAAAACAAGACACTACCACAGCTGCAACTTTCACAAAATGGAGGCGGATAAAACACAAAATGGCCGCCTCTCATTATACTTTAGAGTCACAGTTGATCTGAATGGTCCTTTTGGCATCTTAACATCCTTTTCATATACAATAAAGATAAATATACCTCATATTTAGGGTTATGTACAGTATGTACCCAAATATATGCTGTATGTATGGATGCATATAACATAAGGACATATATGAGATGTTTATTGAATGCTCATTTGTTTGTACATATGCAACACCCATAGACTTGTATTATTATGTATTTCTACCTCTTATTTATTTATCTTTATTTGCATGAAACACAAAAGGACTTCTTTCCAATTCTATTCTCTAATTTAATGTCTGCCACAAATCAGCAACTGTCAAGTCGATTTCCTCGTAATACTAATCTTACCTGGCCGTTAAAAACAGTTTTGATTCTGATTCAGATATATAAAATCTCAAATATAAAGCCTATATATTTAGGTTGTGGATACATTCACCAAAGCATATAAAATAATTTGTTTTCTATTAGGGCATCCACATCTCTTTTGTATGTTTTTCTATATGCATGTGTGTCTTTACTCACCTGAATGTGCATCTTTACCAATATCTTCCTTGTCAAAATGAAAATAAAGTCCAGAAATGGTTTGGGAAATGTCCAAGGGTGATCCTTGGCAGGTCAAATTAGGGATTTGGGATCTGAAATATACAGAAAGATCATAAAGCTGTAAGAAAGCATGAGAAAAACACTTTAAATTGCTTTGTTCTAAAAAGCATTGTCTTTCAATTTTAATGCAATAAATGCAATTGTGGTAAAATAGATCAGCTATCATTCATTATATTCAGGAAAATTAAGAACAAGTGCATGAGGAACAGCAGTCCGTTTCCACAAAAATGTAGCTCTGAATAAAACTATGTCTCATTGTCAAACAGTGACATATTCTCGTGATTACTAATAACCTGATGAAATCTCTTCTAATGTTCAGAACATTTACAGAGACTATTCCTGAACAATTGTTTGATTTGCAAACTTCGTTCTTTGAGAAAGTTCTACAGAAAAAAAAAAAAGAGTTGAAAAAGAAAATTGCGAAAGCTATCAGAAAATTAAGAGTTATTATTTACATTATTTATTACATCTAAATGTAGAATGAGTGTCAGAAAATGAATAGTCAGACACTGAATTAACTACCACTCCCTGTAACCCTGCCGAAATACACAACAGGATATTTAAACCATAACTTTTATGTAGATTAACAAAGACATAACACAAATGTATTAATTACAAGAGTATAATTGTATTTTTAAAAGTTGATATGTTATTCATTTGATGGGTTTAATATTCTCTAATATTTAAAGATTTAATATGGGTAAACTAACACACATGAGAGATGAAAAGAGGAAAAACATATAAAAAAAACTGAGCTTTTCACATTTAAAGAAACAACAATAAGAGCACATAAAAATAATTATTTCTCAATTGTCTAGAGAAATTTGGAGAAAAGGACATAAAAAGCTTATTCTTTATAACATATATATATTTTTTTAATAAAAGACCTCACACACACTTTGATCTTTGCAGAGTAAAACAAATTAGCACCATTTCAAGGTTTCAGAGATCTCCAAAAATGTTTTAACTTCTAGTACAAATTATTTATTACTAATAGAGATGTATATTAATTATGGGAATACAAAGATAAATATGACAGTAACGAAAGCCCTAACAATAAATTATAATACACTGCTTTCAGTTCGACATAAGAACTGTTTAATTAGGAGTTTAGTTCAATGCTTTTGTATATTTCATGAAATATATTGTAGGTTTATTTAATAATACATCAAACCCCTATGTTGTAATACATATTTATTCAATTAACCTCTTTTGCCTAAACCCTAGATAAAAGTGAGACAAATGTACAATACACTTGAAAATGAGAAAAAAGAAAACTGTCTGACTGCTTGTTAACGAAATGTTTCTAATAGTTCATGATTTCATGCTTCGGTTTTTAAAAACAAACAGATAAAAACATATCTGAGTGATGAATATTATTTTTTTGGATCATATTTGGATTCGTGCCTAAATTATAGTAAAGGCACATTTTGACACTGAGCTGAATTTGGGTATTTATTTATCTTAGTAGTTTAGTTAGATATTTTAATACCGTTTATAATCACTCTAAAATTCTGCTTTTACCATGCTTGATTTTAAAACACTTTTAATTGTTTTATCACAGTAATTATTTACATCTTTCACTACCTTGCTGTCTATGAGAAGTCACAAAATCATTTAATGCATTTAACAAATCATCTCATTTGGCAATTTCTTATTCTGAAATGGAATTTGGGAGGATTCTGTTACCTTAAAGTGCTGCCACATATTCTGTGAAGATTTGAAATAATCATATGGTTTGAAAAACTACACAGTTAAGATGTGCAATACATAAAACAAAAAGAAGTCAGAATTAATTGTTCTTGTTGTAACAAATAGAACAGATCAAATGATCTTAAGGATTAGGAATCAAAAGAAGAGCAAAGTAACTTTAAATGGAAGATTTGGGCAGATTTGATCCAGCATAAAAATTATGAAAGCATTTAAAGCTTTGAGAAGAATGGATGACACTGCTTGTTTTGCACAGGCATGTTCTTAGAATGTCAAAGGTTTGCAATATTGATCTATTTTGTTATTTTTTTGCCTGATCACTGCCCTATGATTAGAAGTCATTTCTGCATGATTAGAATCAGAGAGAGAGAGAGAGAGAGAGAGGGAGAGAGAGAGAGAGAGAGAGAGAGAGACAAAGAGATGGTCTGTGTTTACTTAATGGCAAGTAGTTAAACTACACTAATTACATTAACTTACTGTTCCGTGTCAGACTGGTTAGAGGAAGAACTGGATTGCTAAATCATTTTTAAATAAGTTGCTTCTAAGAACAAAAGAGTTTATTTAGCTAAATACTGTTTTTTTTTTTTTTTTTTTTTTTTTTTTTTGGAGGAATATTTTTTTTCCAAGGCATATACTGTAGAATGTGTATGTATCTTACCTTCAAATTCCTATCTAGTGTTCTACACTAAAGACTATTCTTACAAAACATTTTTCAAATGTTAAACCCTTACCAGAAAGATCCACGAAACCTCTGAATGACACTTTTTAAATTCCATTTGAATCGGAACAGTTGGAGGGCAAGACCAAGCGCCAAGGTAATTCCTGTGAGTCACAGAATCCTTGAAATATCTGAAGGTTTATTCCTGACTATCTCACAAAAGGCTCTTTTACCAAAATGACATGAATTTTCCTGCTTATGCCTTTGCTGGGAGTGGGTGGTAAAGAAGCACTATAGAATGAAAAAAGAGAGAAGACAATGGCAGATTCTTATGAAAAGATATGAATGTGGAATATTTCAAATATTTAATATTTTTGATTTGTTTAATTTGTTTGGGCTTCATGAGGAATTTACATGGATGAGCAAACCAGGTAAATATTACTGATGCATATGGTTAGTGAGTTTAAGTAAGCAGAATTTGTAGTATTTGTTGTTGTAATGACTGTTTTAATAGCACATGCATTATCTTAACATTTATTAAACAAAGGAACTAGTTTAAATAATTATAAGGGTATTTAAATGGATGCTTTCATTAATAACTAAATGACAACAAATTTTATAAATATTATTTGACCTCTTTTTGCAATTTAAAGTCATTAGAAATACACTCAAGATTAGCCTCTCCTAGAAATGCATTTAATAATTCTTTTTCAAATATTAAGCTTTCACTATTTTTTCATGATCAATGCATATGTTTTTAAATCAAATATTTTTTTTTCTGTTAAGTGCATATACATATATTGCTGTAATTACATTGTATGATCGAAAATAAATGTTAAATGCCCACCAATCATAAAGAGGAGCAGGGCTACTGGCAGGTGGCAAATACAATTAATATATTGATCACATGGGCCAGTGAGATCATCTTTAATTCATTTACAGTACATAGGCTCAGAATGCTTTTTCCTGCCAGAGATAAAAGTACTTTAGCACAGAATTTAACAGTTGAGGGGCATGGGAAGGGATTTTACGAAATCAAGCCTAATATGGACATTAAAAGGATCCAAGAAATGCTGGCAGGGGAGAGAAGGGAGGGGAGATGGGTACCAGCCAGAACATCTGTGTTATGATTGGACAACCATGAAAATTTCAAATTTGCTCTGTCCAATCAAAATGTCTATTTGGACACTTAGCAACAGCACATTTCATTCCATTGCTTTTTTTTTGTTGCTTTTTTTATTCTCTATAGATTCATCTGTTCATTTTTGAAACCAGACATAAAAATGGCTGCTCAAAATGTCAAGTTGGTAAGAGAGGAATGTCTTTTGTTCAGAGTATTCTGGATCGGCTTTAAACCACAAGATGAAAGCATCAGATTAAAGAGTGACACGGGAGGCATTCATGCCCATCCTTGTTACAAACACATCATTCTCCTCGAAGCTGTGAATCAGTTTCAAACGGTCACAAGCAGGACTGTAGCAAGGAATTCTGGGCCCCCTGACTGTACATTGCTCTGGGCCCCTTTCATATGAAAAATATAGTTTAAAATTTGTCGTGGGCACCCCTGGACCTGTGTGCCCCTAAAATAGTTACCACCTTTCACCCCATTAGCTACGACCCTGGTCACAAGAAACTGCTGAGTAATGTCAAGACTAAACCGCTGCATTCACGTCCAGTCACAAGCTCTCTCATTTGTCTTCAAAGGCATCTTTCAGTTCCAGACATCTGTTTACAGGATTCACTCGTCACCCATCTACCTCACCCACCAAAATGACAGTAAAATGCGCTCATATTCTAAATATTAGCAACTAAATACAATGGACCCCCAACAATCACTCATTTATAGTGACTGAATATTATTTTGGGGAATGTTGTATTCCGTGTGTAGCTGACTAATTCTTACTAGCCATTTATGTGGCGGTACAGGCTAACTTTAACCTAGACGACAGCGCAGAATACCGATGAGAGCTAAATCAAGCAACTATGTCAGAGTTTTATAGACATGCAATTTTGACTTTGTGACGTATTCATAATTCTAGTGGGAAGTTTTCCTGTCTAACCACAACAGTGCCTATCTGACATGACAAATAAATAACCAAGCTACGTTTTTTTGTTTTGCTTGTTCTTTTTATTTCTTTTTTCGACTTTTTCTCATACACATGGAAAATTACCATTTGGCACAACTTTCAGCCACCACTGTCTCCCGCATTTACCAGCTCAGATCCTGCAGTCCCTGGGGGCAGGGTTTACCAGCAATTACATTTAAGAGATCTCGTCAAAGGTGCGCCTTCAGTAAAACCATGGGAGACAGTCTCAGCTCTCTCTGATATGTCTCCAGCACTATTCAGCACTTTTTTTCTCTATGTCTTTGATTTCTGTCATCATCATGTTTCTATTTTGTCTTTGGGGGCGGGTGTTCCATTTTCAGTAGAGAAATTTAGAGGGCATATAATTGTATAGAAGCCATTTTTTGAAACTTATATTTAGCTTATTTTAGGACATGAATTTACAGGAAAAGCCTGAAAGCTCCACTCAAGCATTTGTGTTAAATCATTTTTACCCCAAAATGGTGTTCCTAGTAAATATATTTGTGGGTCATGACCGACTTTTGTTACAAAAGAGATGACGAAGACTGACGCGTATAAGACTTTCCTAATCCATAACCACACCTAATAATGTTCTTCTTTCCACACCACATTTAAAAGTTGCTGCTAACACACACCGGCTTCCCTAGAGTCCCCTTACGTCAATAGCACCTTAGTAACAATGGCAACATTCCTATACATAAACCATTTACATATACCTGAAACCAGCTAATGGCACACTCAAAAGGACAGTTTACCCAAAAATTTTAATTCTCTCATCATTTACTCATCCTCATGACATCCCAGATGTGTATGACTTTCTTTCTTCTGCAGAACACAAACAAAGATTTTAAGAAGAATATTTCAGCTCTGTAGGTCCATACAATGCAAGTGAATGGTGACCAGAACTTTGAAACTCCAAAAACGACATAAAGGCAGCATAAAAGTAATCTAAAAGACTCCAGTGGTACAATCCATATCTTCAGAAGCAATGTGATAAGTGTGGGTGAGAAACAGATAAATATTTAAGTCCTTTTTTACTATAAATCTCCACTTTCACTTTTACTTTCAAAATGTGAAAGTGGAGATTTATATTAAAAAAAGTCAAAGTAATACATAAGACTCCAGTGGTTAAATCCACATGATTTAGTAACATGATAAGTGTGGGTGTGAAACAGATAAATAATAAGTCCCTTTTTTTTAAATTTTTTTTTTTTTTTACTATAAATATCCACTTTGACATTTTGAAAGTAAAAGAGAAAGTGGAGATTTATGGTAAAAAATACTTAAATATTAATCTGTTTCTCACCCACACTTATCATATCTCTTCAGAAGACATGGATTAAATCACTGGAGTTTCTTGGATTACTTTTATGCTGACTTTATGTGCTTTTTGGGGCATTCACTTGCATTGTATTGACCTACAGAGCTGAAATATTCTTCTAAAAATCGTTGTTTGTGTTCATCAGAAGAAAGAAAGTCATACACATCTGGGATGGCACGAGGGTGAGCACATGATGAGTTAATTATCATTTTTGGATAAACTATCCTTTTAATAACTATATTTATTTTTATTTTGTTTATAATGGTTAATTGCTTCGCTAATAGATTTAGATGAGGTAACTGGGAAGTTATTTTTGCATTGAGTAGGTTTCCGTTTTAATTGACCTGGAATGTTTATTTGTCTGTGGAGCAAGTGAGTTTGCAAAAGCAAATATTGCTGATGATCTAATTCGATCTGGAAAATCAGACTGCCAGCTGGGAGGAAGACGTAATCAGGTCAAAACTGTTTTTTTCTTCCTGGATGATTATTGCTTTCTTTTTTCTGAATGAAGCCCTTTAACACAGGCACCAAGACAAATCTTTGGCACACATGCCACCAAAATCAACGTCCATTATGTGAAGTGCTCATAGATACACACTCACTCTCTCTCTCTCTCTCTCTCTCTCTCTCTCTCTCTCTCTCTCTCTCTCTCTATGGTGTAGCACAGGAAGTGATTAAGGGTGCCTGACGTAATTGCACCCAGAAACCGTTTCAGGGAGGGGAAAAAATTCAAATCTATCTATCACAAGAAGAAAAAAAAAAGTGCGTTCTGAAGTCCACGTTGACAAATTCTTTAACAAGCTGTGGTCAAAGGGAAGCTGGTTGAAGACTGACTCAGCCCCTCCTTTCAAGCAGTTTACTGGAAACTTGGGGGGAGGCAGGGGGAGGAGGGAGTTTCAGAGAAGTCACATGACCTGTAAGGGCTGGGCTAACCACAGCTCCGGGAGGAGGAGGAGTAGGAGGAGGAGGAGAGGAATCAGGGTGAGGGGGCGGCAGATACACGCCCTTCCCAGGCACAGATGCCTTTGAATCGGGTTACGTACTCGACTGCCTGGGAGTTGGCAGTGGAGAATTCACAGACTTCCTAACCCTTTCAGTGCTGGAAAAAAATTATAAATTAAACTAATGTTGGTATTTTTAACAGCTAGAACAATAGAAACAAGGAAGTAACTTTGTTTTTGTTTTTTTTTTGTTTTGTTTTTTTTACTTTTTCTTTTTTTTGCTTTGCTATTAACACGTTATAAATAGAGAAAATACAGTTACACTTACAGTGCTCATGTTGTTGTAATATTAATTAACCACATGCACTTAGTGTGCAGTTATTTTGTGGCGCTGCTTGTACTTAAATATTGTTATTGCTACCACTACTATAGTTACATGTAATTCACGTAATAGCCTACAGACAATATAAAATAAAGTGTTGCTGATAATTCACACAAGAATGTCAGTATGTACTGGAACAAGGAGAAAAAATAAGAATGATGGCATTTTAGTGACTAAAACACAGCTGTTAGTGACTAAAAACGAATGCAGCTGATGATGGTCAGTCGAGCAGCTTCGTGCCAGTCTGGCTGTGTGCAGTTACACACGTGCAAAGTGTCTGCTGCTCTGTAGAAACCAACATGACGACACAGACCCATTGACATACAATCACGTGCCCTTGACCTTTGAGCAAGGAAAGTCTGAAAACCAGTCTTTAACAGAGTGCTTCTTATGCCACCACAGATGTCATACAGACACGTACACATACAGAGACACACAAATACCCATTTAACAGTTTCCTGTTCTCCAAAACTGGGAAAACTGAAAAAAGTAGAGCTCTGCATTGAAAAATACTTTTTGAAAATATTCACATTTTTACAACACTATTTTGGATATTGTCCTGGACAAATGTAGTTGCCTACACAAAAAACTAAAAATATAAATAAAAACTAAAAAAAATAAAAAAATAAAAGTACAAAAATAACTAAAATCAGCTTTTCAAATCCGCATCGGAGAAAAGTATCGAGTCGGATCGCTTCATCTTCACTTTGTTCGCAACGTTAGGAGGATGATTTCTAAGAGCCAAATGGACAAATGAGAGAGTTCTTCAGTATATTTAAAAAGCCACAGAAGTAGAAAGGATGCCGTCTTCAGTCACTGACGATATGAAGCTCAGTTTGCATAGCTGAGAAGAGAGGTGCAAGACGAGAACATTTTGGGGAAATCAAGCTTCAGTCTGCACAGAGAGATGCTGTGATCCAAGCGTGAATGTCAGAATGACCAAACAGCGACAGAGAGGGAGAGAGAGCAAGAGAGCGAAAAAGAGAGAGAGAAGACTGTGATAGGAGAGTATAACAGAGAGCGAGAAAGAGAGCAAGCAAGAGCAAACAGTGAAAAAAGAGACACATCGCATCTTGAAACTGTCAGGCACTCGTCTAGTTTAAGCTCTGTTTAATTTTGCCTCGGAAATTGTAACCCCACCCCTGAGCATGGGCATGTCAGCTTCCTTAAAGTATTTCATATTAAGTACCCTTATCACTCAAAAAAATGATTTTTGTAGGTTGTTCAGATTACTTAATTAAAATGAGCTAAAGCAACACAATTCTAGAACATTTTGTCACAGCTTGATTTCATTGTGTTCTATCCATTTAAATTAGTAAAATTTAAGTTTACTTAATCCATTTGAGTTTGGTCTACATAAATACTTTTTGTAGCATTGACAAAACTGGGCAGAGGATTTCCATTTCCCAGCATGCTTTGCACAGGACTGGATGGGGTGAACAAATGCCGAAATTAAGTGTTATTTTATACATTTCTAAGCAAGATAATAATAGGAGGAGATTTGTTAATGTTTAATGTTCTGTTATATTGGTATTTCTAAAGAGAGCCTGTTATGCAGGAGTTTTGGGTGTTACCACCGTGGTGAAGAATGGCGCTCGTAGTAAGGTTGAGGATGGACTTTCATTTTCAAAAGATGTTTGATTAGAGTGCTGCTTAGCTCTATAAACAGTTGCTATCAAATTGACAGTGCACCAGTGTGACAAGGTCTCTGACTTTCTTCTCAAGGAGGCAGTGAGGGTCGGGTAAATGTTCAACACAAGTCTTTTATTTTACACACTTTCTCGGCTAACACAACAAGGCTCTTTTAAATCCCTCTCAGCTCTCACTGCAAACACAAACAGATGTTAGATATAATTTCCCACAGGTGTCAATCCTTACCGTTCTTCCTCTGCCGGCCTCACTCTCCACAGATGTCACTTTATCTCCCGGTGCAAATTCCCGTTGCCGAGTACCCCTAACCAAAGCCGGCTTTGACGTTCTTGAGCCTGGAGCAAATTCTCCTGTGTTAATTGCCCCAGTGTGTGGAGTTTTACCGGCTTTTATCCAAAGCCTCGGATTGAACCAGGCTTTGATGAATGGAGGTTTGCTTATAACCTGAATCCACCAAGGCTTGATTATTAACCCCCTTAATACTCACAGGAATCTGGTATGCTCCTACTCAATCGGGGGCGGCCTGTGGCACATCGGGGACCTGGACCAATGTCTCCACTTCCATCGTGGGGAAACAGTCCTGGAAATGCCAGGATCCCCACAGCTCCAGCAGACTGTCCCAGACTCCACACCCACGGCAGCGGATTCACCAGCCTGTGGGGGAGAGCGGAGGGGGGTTAGGGGAAACAGGTGGGTTGAACGGCCCACGGGAATGGAGAACCGGTTTTGGAGTTGAATTTCCTGTTTCTGGGGAATAGGAACATGATGAGGGGAAGGAGAGGGAAAGAGAGGAGAGAGAGAGAGAGAGAAAGTGAGAGAGAGAGAGAGAGAAGAGGGCTTGCCGGCCCCCGAATACGCCGCCATATGGTCCTCTGCCAGCTGGATCGCCTCATCCAGCAATGCCGGGCAGTGGCACTGGACCCATTCCACCGTCCCTTTTGGTAGTTGGTTGATCGGCTGCTCCAGCACCACCAGGTCGACTACGGCTGCAGCGTCTCATTCTGCTGCCAGCAGCCACCGACAGAGCTGTTGGACAAAGGCAAAAGGGCGGCCTAGCTCGCCAAGCGTCAGCGAGCGGAAGCGCAGGCGATGCTGCTCTGTGTTGTGGCCGACCCGTTGCAAGATGGCACATTTCAAGTCCTGATACCCCAGGAGGTTGGCGATGGCTAGTTGTTGGGCTGCCAATTGCACTTCTCCTGACAGCATAGAGCGGCAGCAGGGGGACCACCCACTGGGACTCTGGCCATCCCACTGCTTCCGCCACACGCTCAAACAGCTCCACGAACGCCTCCGGGTCGTCCTCTGGCCCCAATTTGGTGAGCATGAAGTGGATCACAGAGGGGGCGGCGGCCGAGGTCGTGCCAGTGGAAGCCCCCTTGGGTATCAAGCTCCGTAGCACCTGCCGGTCCTCTGGTTGAGCTTGAAGGATGACCTGGAATCGCTGCTCCTGTTCCTGGCGCTGCTCAAGCAGAGCTTTACGTTGTGTTTGGTGGATGCTGGCAAGGGTCTCGATCAGATCGGCTAAGGGCGAGGACTCCACGATGGCATAACTTCCTCCAAATCCCAGGTTTTGACACCACTGTGACAAGGTCTTTGACTTTCTTCTCCAGGAGGAAGCGAGGGCCGGGTAAACGTTCAACACAAGTCTTTTATTTTACACACTTTCTCGGCTAACACAACAAGGTTTGCTTTTCAGCACAACACAAAACACACAGAACACTTTGCTGCATCTCTCTCTCTCTCTCTCTCTCTCTCTCTCTCTCTCTCTCTCTCTCTCTCTCTCTGGCAGACTGGACTGCTCTTTTATATCCCTCTCAGCTCTCACTGCAAACATAAACAGCTGTTAGAGATAATTTCCCACAGGTGTCAGTCCTTACTGTTCTTCCTCTCGTGGCCTTGCTCTCCACAGATGTCGCTCGGCCATGCCCCCATCACCATAACCAATTTCATTGTTAGTGTATAAATGACTAATACACTATATATGAGCTGCACATTATAGGGCAGACTTATTTGTGTTTTGGGTGTCTAAACAATACCAGACTTGTCTTGGTGTAAACATATCAGGACCAGTGATGTAAAACTCACACCAAAGTTAACATTGAGCTTATAGACACAAAAACGTATTGGTACACTTGGTGGAAACTGCACATTTAAATTTGAGCATTAATGTTGAGGTAATCACAGAGAGCTTTTTTTGTAAGTGAAACAATTGACTGTTAGGCTGCAGAGTAATTCAGAAACAAAATGACCACATGACAAATGAGTCACGATGCGTACTTCCATCAGTGACGGTTTGAGGTTAACAACTGATATAAAGTTTCCCTGTATGTCTGACATGATTAGAAACTTCCTATTCACGAGAAAGACTGCTTTAGAAAGACATTAATCTGTCATAACACTTATCTGAAGACACACACACACACACTTTCAACTACTGGTTGCTTCAAGAGAACTTTTAGGGTGGGTGGAAAACTTTCTCAATAAATGAGGAATCATTTTAAGTAAATGCAAGTCGTCTTAAACTTTGCTTGGCTAAATCATTATATAGCATGAAAATGAAGGTTTGGACCATTTTAGACAATCTATTAATAAAATAAAATTAGTGTTTTATTATATTGGTGAACAATAATAAAATCTGAGCATGAGTTTGTTTGAAACCAGACTCCAGAACAGTTGGTTATGTTTACGAGTGGATGAGGCTATTGTGGTAAAACTGCTCTTAGTGCATTTACATGCATGTTCTTACACCGATTATGCTTAATAAGCCGACAACATGTGTGGCCATGTAAACACATTAAACGGCTTTCTTAATCGGTGTGAGAATAAACCGATCAGCACATGTCAATTACCCTGCTTTCACGTTTGCATGTAAACACCTTTACTGGTTTATTCAGTGTGCGCAAGTGTTGTGCGCATGACTCTTCATGGTTTGACGTCAAAAGCAGAGAATAACTTGATTATTTAAAGTCTCATGTAAATGCGGTATTCTTGCATTGTCAAATTTTTTACATAAGCTGATTTTTGGGAGTTATGAGCGCATTGGTGTGCATGTAAACTAGCTCATTTATTATTACAGTCCCGTGACAATGGGGCAACTATTATATGCAGATTAATCAGAAGAATAAAGCATGTGATACGTTTCAGTATAGTAATGCATGTAAATGGTGAGTAGAAATCCACTTATTGTCCTACATGACTATTATGGGATTGTAAAAGAGTGAAGACTGCTTGTATAACAATGCATTGTAAAATGTGGATGCCAGGTTGTTCCAGAATAGATAGGTGAAATGAAAAGGTGAGAGGAAAGAGAGGTAAATCAGGGCTCAACAACAAGGATCAACCGATATGAGAGAGTTTCGGGCCAGTTGATGGAACTGTCACTTCATTTGCTGATCTTGCAAGTAAACTGAAGCATTTGATTTACTGGGATGTTTTGAACATTGATATTGCGAACAGTGCTGACTTAACTGGCTTATATAAGTGAGGTTTTGAAATTGCGATAATTGCTTGTGATAGTTTTGGAAGCATCTTAAAGAATAGGCTGAACATTTTTAATTGATCAGTAATTTTTGCATAGTTTCCAGCAATAGAGAGT
Source organism: Myxocyprinus asiaticus (assembly GCF_019703515.2). NCBI lineage: Eukaryota > Metazoa > Chordata > Actinopteri > Cypriniformes > Catostomidae > Myxocyprinus > Myxocyprinus asiaticus. Next base: position 22,100,590 of record NC_059386.1, read on the forward strand.
CATAAAGTTCCAGTATCACTATTTCCAGCTATTATTGCAAATTGAAAACCTAGTAAATTGGTTCTAAATTGTTTTTTTTTGTGAAGAAAACTTTCACTGAAAAATATAAACACTGTTTATTTTACTTTTTACCCAACCAGGCCAGAAAAAATCCTAACTGTTGAGCCCTGTAAATAAATGACAGATGACCCATCTGTACTTTCTTACCATTTTTATGGGGAATATCTTCACAAAACTCCTAATATTCTTCATCATCTGTGCTCGTCCACAACAACTTTGCTGTCCAAGCCATGAAGCATGCCAGGAGCTTCAATGTTGCTGTTCCTGCATCCTGTGAACACACACACCAAACTTCATAAATTGAGTGTAATTGAGACTGTGCATATAACTGCATAAAAGAGGGATGAACATGGGAGACTGAATGTCTCTAAAAAAAGAAATGGGACTGCCGTTTATCCTTTTAATTCCATATCAAATGGATGCCAAGCACCAAATCATCTACAAAAGTTGTAATTGCTCTGAAGGCTCATACTGTGAAATAACTAAGGGGCTGTTCAGACAGGACCAGTTTTTGCAAAAAAAAAAAAAAAAAAAAAAATATATATATATATATCGATCTAGAAATTCTTATGATTTTTAAATCGAGAGTCATTAGTGTTGGTCAATGCTCGATTTAAAATGCTAAAAATTGGATGAATGCAATTGAATCGCAAAAACACTGTCGGTTAAGCCATTAACTGATTAGGCAGCAAGTCAGCTGCCTACATTTTAAAGTGCAGCCTTTGCGTGGCCACTACTGACATAAAATGCTGTCATTGTGGTGAAATCATGCAATTTTTATAGTAAAATATGGATTACGCTTGGATCTAAAATATTTTAGCAGCATATTGTGCTCTGTTGTATTCCAAGAAGCTTACAGTGCATCAGGAAAGTATTCACAGCGCTTCACTTTTTCCACATTTTGTTATGTTACAGCCTTATTCCAAAATGGATTAAATTCATATTTTCCTCAAAATCCTACAAACAATACCCCATAATGACAACGTGAAAATAGTTTGTTTGAAATCTTTGCAAATTTATTAAAAATAAAAAACGAAAAAAATCACATGTACATAAGTATTCACAGCCTTTGCCATGACACTCAAAATTGAGCTCAGGTGCATCCTGTTTCCACTGATCATCCTTGAGATGTTTCTACAACTTGATTGGAGTCCACCGGTGGTAAATTCAGTTGATTGGACATGATTTGGAAAGGCACACACCTGTCTATATAAGGTCCCACAGTTAACAGTGCATGTCAGAGCACAAACCAAGCCATGAAGTCCAAGGAATTGTCTGTAGACCTCCGAGACAGGATTGTATTGAGGCTCAGATCTGGGGAAGGGTACAGAAAAATTTCTGCAGCATTGAAGGTCCCAATGAGCACAGTTGCCTCCATTATCCGTAAATGAAAGATGTTTGGAACCACCAGGACTCTTCCTAGAGCTGGCCGCCCGGCCAAACTGAGCGATCGGGGGAGAAGGGCCTTAGTCAGGGAGGTGACCAAGAACCCGATGCACAAACCACTCTGACAGAGGTCCAGCGTTTCTCTGTGGAGAGAGGAGAACCTTCCAGAAGAACAACCATCTCTGCAGCACTCCACCAATCAGGCCTGTATGGTAGAGTGGCCAGACGGAAGCCACTCCTCAGTAAAAGGCACATGACAGCCCGCCTGGAGTTTGCCAAAAGGCACCTGAAGGACTCTCAGACCATGAGAAACAAAGATTGAACTCTTTGGCCTGAATGGCAAGCGTCATGTCTGGAGGAAACCATGCAACGCTCATCACCTGGCCAATACCATCCCTACAGTGAAGCATGGTCGTGGCAGCATCATGCTGTGGGGATGTTTTTCAGTGGCAGGAACTGGGAGACTAGTCAGGATCGAGGGAAAGATGAATGCAGCAATGTACAGAGACATCCTTGATGAAAACCTGCTCCAGAGTGCTCTGGACCTCAGACAGGGGCGAAGGTTCATCTTCCAACAGGACAACGACCCTAAGCACACAGCCTAGATAACAAAGGAGTGGCTCCGGGACAACTCTGTGAATGTCCTTGAGTGGCCCAGCCAGAGCCCAGACTTGAATCCGATTGAACATCTCTGGAGAGATCTGAAAACGACTGTGTACCGACGCTCCCCATCCAACCTGATGGAGCTTGAGAGGTCCTGCAAAAAAGAATGGGAGAAACTGCCCAAAAATAGGTGTGCCAAGCTTGTAGCATCATACTCAAAAAGACTTGAGGCTGTAATTGGTGCCAAAGGTGCTTCAACAAAGTATTGAGCAAAGGCTGTGAATACTTATGTACATGTGATTTTTTTTTTCTTTTTTTTTTTTTCTTTTTTTCTTTTTAATAAATTTGCAAAGAATTCAAACAAACTTCTTTCAAGTTGTCATTATGGGGTTTTGTTTGTAGAATTGAGGAAAATAATTAATTTAATCCATTTTGGAATTAGGCTGTAACATAACAAAATGTGGAAAAAGTGAAGCGCTGTGAATACTTTCCGGATGCACTGTATATGTAAATGTATTTAATGTGTTTTCTTTCACGCTGCTTTTGGTGCAGTAAAATATCTTAAGTGTTTTTTTCTTTCTTTTTCTTGCCTAAGACATAAGGGGAGTATTTTAAGAATCCAGTAAATGCATTTAAAAAAAATGCAGAATCAAATCATTAATCGAATTTCATTGTGAATCGAACTGAATCATTCTAAATTTAAAAAAAATAATTTTGAATAGAATCGAAAACATATGAATCGATTAGCTTTCAACCCAAAGATTCACACCCCTAGTAACAATACAATGCTTAATTTACATTTTCCAAACAAAGCCTTCGACAGTATAAAGATAGAAATATACTAAAATAGCACCAATTCAAGTAACATTAAATGTTTCCCAAAGTCTAAGCAAGAGGTTGACTAATTGAAAAAACTAGTCCCCACATAGGTTGCAATTTCATTGCAATAGGTATTAAATCTCTTAAACTCTCATCCTCCACAACATAAATCTGCCAGTAGACTATGGCTATCCACTTTGTTACAGCAATCGTAAAGCTGAGTTCATGATTCACGTCAGGGCATCAACGGCAGCATCAAGAGCCGCTTTGAACTCCACATGAAAAGCGCTTGCAGACAAAAACATCTCATTCTGCGTTTTGGTGATATTTAAGACTTGACGTGCTTCTGTGGTAATTAAAATGCACCTTACATAGGCTGAAAAATATTGATTTCTATTTCAAGTCCCATCTGGGATTGTTTCATACATCAGATAGCATTAAGAGATCCTTTCTCCATCATTTTATCACTGACACGGGAGCACTGTTGTGTGTGTGTGTTATGAAGTATGCGTCAGTGTAATGACTCCGGGTGGACACATCGACACATCGCAAAGATTCTGCTCTTTCAACAAGTGTTATGCTGGTTTATTAACAGTAAATGGGTTAATCGTGATTAAGAACAATTATCGTGTTAATGCATGCGATTAATGAAAAATGTTTAACGCATACATTTTCTTAATCGCAATTAACACATTTTCTTTTAAAAATCAAGTGTTTTAGAAATAAAGTATTTTTCAGCCTATGTAAGGTGCATTAAAATTATCACAGAAGCACGCCAAGAAATTCTGACAGCTCTAGAAACCACACAATTCACATCTAGGGCGACCAGAAGACAATGACAAAAAAATCTTAAGCTTAAATGTTATGAGCAATTAGGCATAAGTGTATAAGAAATAATCTGAACCTTTATACTATATAAATATGCTGGTCATGAAAATAATTAAATACATGATCAACTACAAAATTAAAGAATCAAATTAAGACAAGATGCATGCTACAGTTACATGCAGTAACTAATTAAGACAATGCAATTGATTTCACTTGGCTCATTCAAGAGTGTGTGAATTATTCAACGAGAGACTAAAGTGTTAAGTTCACATTTCGGAGTGTATGTCAGAGGTGTATTAGGATTTAGGCAGAGGTGAGAGAAGTTTAGCGCAGGGAGCTGCATGGAGAAAATTATCTCACTGAAATCAAATTGTGTAAATGAGCAATTCTTTAGTTACTCTCTGCTTTTTTCTCATAACAGAAAAATACTGAAGTGCAGAAATGTCACTTTAAAACTCTTATTTATAGTAATCAAACTAGCTAAGACTAATTATCGGGACAACAGATGACCCGAATGTAACTCTGTCGGGCTTGTAAAACTGGGGCTGTCTGGTCAACCTATTAGAATCAGGCCATTTATATATATATATATATATATATATATATATATATATATATATATATATTTTTTTTTTTTTTTTGCAAAATCCATTCATCACTCAACCAACACTTTCTTTCCTGTTCATGAGAGCCACATTATTTTAGATCGTTTAATCCTCTAAAAAGTAAGAGCATTGGTCTGTGAAATATCAAATTATTACAGCAAAAACGTTGGCGAAAGTTTGGAGGAGTTTCTCCTATCTCTCGCTGTTGTCAGGCTGACATTAATAGGTCTATTATTTAATCTGGACATCCTGTCTCTTCAAAACAACTGGCTTTGATGGTGACCAACACTGCATTACTCAAAAAGCAGTTGGCCCTAATCTCCTGGGCAGCTGTCCCATTCAATGGCACTTGGTAGGAGGTGTTTGGTTAGAATGAGAGTGTCATTCGGTGCGTTTGTGTGTGTGTCCCACCTGCCCCTTGGGTGGGGAGAGTGGAAAGCCCAATAATATCTACAGGGGGTTAGCAGGGTGGCACAGGAACAGATGAGCTCAGCAGGATAGAGTTCTACTCTCCCTAATACACTGCCGCTAAAATAGATGGGTGTGTCAATGCTTGTTGTGTGTTTGTGTGTCACACCCTAAAGTAAACTATCACTAACTGTTCAGGGGCAACTTAACTTTCACATATTTAAACAGACAAGAGCACATGATGACTCTAAGACATTATAGATATTACAGTTTCATTTTCTGTTAATGCATGGTTTTCTGTAAAGCTGCTTTGAAACAATGTGTGTTGTGAAAAGCGCTATACAAATAAAAATGACTTGACTCGACTTGACATGAGTTTGTGTATGTGCTATGAGTGATCTGTGTTTCAGCTTGCTAATGTGCCCTCCACCATAATAGCTCCTGCCAATGATGGCACTAAACACAAAAGTTATGACACTGCCAGTCTCATGGGACTGGGCGCAGCTTGGCAGACAGTCTGGCACTGCCAGGTGTTTTGATTAAGCCCAGATTGCTTGCTTTACTGAAATGAAAGCATCACAGGTTAGGCAAAACCTAAGAATGTAAGGGATTAGATAACTGCGTTTTTAAGTACTTGGAATACAACCAAAATATGGTTTAGGAAAATCAATGAAAACCATTTGCATTTAAACTAGAGATGCACTGATACAAAATGTGTGTGTCAATACAAATATCTGATTATTTAGACCAACATCTGCCAATAATGATATAGATCGGTATTTTATTCTACTGTACCTTTTTTGAAATCGCTCATACTTAATTACACAAATTTGAAAGAAATTTAAATAATAACTTTATTCTCTGTATCTCTACATGTCTTCCATGTTTCAGAGTAACTGGTCTCAGTTATAAACAAAACACTGAAACAAAAGTAACATTATTAACTCATATTAACATTCATAGCTCATGACATGTTTTTCTGCCTCTTTTTGACAGGAAAAAATCAACAGGAATTTATTGATGGTTTTTAAACAATTGGCCGACATCCAGTTATAGTGCATATATTTGCTTTTATCAGGCAATACCAGAGTTCGGACGATACAGCGGTGCGTCTCTAATTTAAACTCCTCTGAATGTATTTAAATATACTTTGTGATTGTTACATCAACATCTTTTTATTAACCTCAAAGTGTCAAAACTTTGTTTTATAGGCATTTTGACCTTTTTTAGACAGGGCTGTATAGAACGAAAGGAAAGTGGAGGGAGAGAGAGGGCAAATGGCACATGATGCAGTCTGGATTCGAACCTGTGTCACATGAAAACATGCGCCTACAGCTCTGACAAACATAATACAGTGGCAAGAAAAAGTATGTGAACCCTTTAATTACCTGCATTAATGCATAAATTTGTCTTAGAATCTGGATTGATCTTCAACTAAGTTACAATAATGAACAAGCACAATCTATTTGAACTAATAACACCCAAATTATTATATTGCTCTTGAACAAACTGAAAACATCATACAGACATTCACAGTATAGGTTGAAAAAAGAATTTGTTATAAAATGTATTAAATCCAAGGGTTCACTTACTTTTTCCACAGCACTGTGAATGTTTAATGAGATGTGTTCAGTAAAGACATGAATGATTATAATTATTTGTGTGTTGTTAGCTTAAGCACATTCTGTTTGTCTATACTTGTGACTTTGATGAAGATGAGATCACATTTGATGGCCAGTTAATGCAGAAAACCAGCTAATTCCAAAGGGTTCACATACTTTTTCTTCAGTAAAATATGCTGTAGTGTATAAATATATTTATAAAACATAAATATGTGTTTACATCAAGTTCTACAACTTGAGAAGCACATTGTGAAATATTTACAATGATTTTACTACTAACTCAATAATCGAATCCAGCAAAACATATTTACTGTGGAACAAAGAAGGGACCCAAAATTAGTTTCTGCATTTGGCAGTTTGTCTGTAAATTCAAGACTAGTTTGATGTCTCAGAATCCCTGCTTTTATATGTCTGCCTTCCTGGATACAACAAGATTAAGACTTGAAGCCTTAAATAAATACTTTTTAAGGCTAAAAAAAAGTGATGACTTCTCAGTTATTTATGTTTAGAGACATGAGGTGATAATGATACCACAGATACTTGAAAGCACTTCCCATTTCTGATTAATAGAACATGAAAAATAGCATAAGAGCATCATTTACTGGAGGCCACAAACACATGTTCTCTATTCTCAGATTTGCAGGCCAAATGTGCTATTTTCTCAGTAATCAACCTTAGAACTTTCTAAGAAATAGAAATAATTCGAAAACCCTTCAGCAACAAGTAAATAAACTATTTGTACTACATCATGGACAACATCACTGTTTTGCATCAACCAGACAATTATAGAGTCTGGCTACTTGTTTAAGTTTGTTTTGTTTAAATGTGCACTCAGTAAGTGTAGTCTTTGTGTCATCTTGGACTTACACTGACACCTAGTGGCTTGGATGCAGCATCATTTAAAATCAATAGTTTTCAGTTTCAGATGCCATTGTAGAAATGTAGTATTCACAGTCAGACATGATTACTTTAATCAGTGAGTGAAAGTTTCAAATAACAGGACGGTTACTGAGATTAAGAGAGTAGTATTCAGCTGGTCATGTGATTCTAACATGGCAGCCCCCATGTGCGGACCCTCTCCATGTAGAATAAAACAGCTTTTATAAGGTTACTGATATGACTGGAATCTTCATTTTAATGAAATAAGTGGTTGTGATTTCCAAATATATTGCAAAATTACAATTCATATGTTTCAGGAGTTCATCTTTTTTAATGAGGAAAAAATTACTGAGTGCACGTTTAAGTTTAAGTTGCAGATTTGGACAGAAGAAAAACCTACGTGGCTTCAAAATGCACAAATCAGTAGAATTCTGGGAAGACACACGCAGACCGGATGTGCTATTGCACAATAACGCAAGGTTGCAAACTGCTTTTTCCATGGTACTCTAACAGAAGATCATAATCTTTTTCCATCTGTGAAAATGATATTTTCCTCGAAATAATTCAGATAAAATTTTATGTATTTTTCCCCTCTATCCTGCCTTAATGTATAGATGCAACTAATCAGTGACAAACTGTTTGTTTCAGTGGCCAACACCGCAACATTGGCTCAACCAATAGTGTGAGCTTGGGGTAGGGCAACCTGTTTGATCGACCAATGAAAGACTGGGGGTGTGTTTGGAAAACCTTTATGCTTTTAGCTTTAGAAATGTAAATTTTTATTTCCATTTGGTAACACTAGTGGCACAAAAATGACACTTTTTAATCATCACAAGATTGGCTACATGACCCTGATGATTACAGTAAAATAGCAAAGCCACAATAGTAAACACAATGTAAGCAAGTATTCTGCATACACATATACTAAATGAGGTAGATGGCAGGAAGGATGATAAGAACATATCTAGTTCAGTCTGTACCATCTTTGCCCTGTCAATAGAATCACTTCCTCATTGGGTCATGTGTATATGTGTGTGTTTGCATGAGTGTGTGTTCTAAAGAACAGGCTGTACTACTCATAGTAAAAAAATGGCTAAACCACATGTCTGATGTGTGAAGTGTGAAACCACTGGTAAGAAGCAGTGGGGAAATACACAAACACTGACAGGTTCTTTCCCCACCGCATACAGTTATCATTCAGAAAAAAAAAAAAGATCTCAATGAAATCACATGTCAGTATTAATCACATAAATCTGGGCCATGAATTATTATGCTGTTGCATCGTAAGCATCCTCTTTTAGAAGACTGTTTCAATCCAAAGACTCTTTATAATAGTCATAAATGCAAATACTTATAGACCCCATAAACTGAAGATTGTGTGCACCAGGGGCTCTTGAGTTATATTAGCCCTACTCACCCATGGATGTGCATTCAGATGCACTTAGAGATAATAGCCAAAGGAGAGATGGCTCCATCCCTTGACACTGCTGCCCCTCTGCAGTGCCCACTTGGGGGTAGATGATCTGGACAGGGTAGGGTGGTTCAGGGAAGTCCAAAAAATCCATTCTTGTGCAGGTAGTGTCATGTTTCAGGGCTAGGTGAGGACCCTGCAAAAGAAAAACAAAGGATAATTAGTATTGTGATAGATATGCTCAAGTATGAACTTTTACGAATGATTTCTACTCTACATGTGTATTTTACAGTGCATTTTATCGTTTATGGACTGGCCCCATTCACTTCCATTGTAGGTGCCTTACTGGAACTGCGATTTTTTACTTCTTTTTTTTTTTTTTAAATGAATGTGGGATAAGACAAAATAATTTTTGTGTCAAACACATACTGAGCTACACATAAGCTACACATATGTATTTTATGTACACATATATACTCAGGTACTTTTTGAGTCTAAATAGATGAACAACTTACATAATTTTGGTAGTACACCCAAATGATAACAGCCAAATCATACTGTTCATGTGTTACTTGCTATCGTTTACTTCCACAATGCTTCTTCATCAAATAGCAAAGTCAAAAATAAATCAAGTCAATCACTGACACATCAGCGCCACCTTGAGTAAGAAATAGCCAGCCTTGTTACATGACAATGGCAACATTTTTGCAAACCAAAATTAAGTGCTTCGTAAATTATGTGCTGCAGTTTCCCAGTGAAATGTCCAGCGGGGGGCACCAAAATCGAGTGAAATGATGTTGTAATCAGACGAGGTTTTTAAGGTGAATATTAGATGGATGTTTTATGGAGTAAAACGAAAATCCCTGACCTTAAATTTTAACCTAAACCTAACAAACAGTGTCTTAAAAGATAAATGTAATTTAAACAAAACAGACATCCTTACCCTAAACCAACACCTAACCGATAGTGTTTTAAAAGCAAGTTCGACATGGAAAGCACAATTACTGAAGCAACCTTGTCATTTTGTGTCATTTCTATGGCACTTCTGCTTCACATTCACTTTCGTTTCGAGCATCCATGGCTGGGCTCAAGGCTCGGTCTCCAAGTCCAAAGTCCAACACTCTTTCAGGCGAGCTACCACAGAATTTAATCACATTGGAAAAGTGTGTAAATGAAGGTGGTCTGTAATACAAGCATTAAAATGTATCGTTTTTCAAATGACGCTTTAAAGTGTTTTGATAGTATAACATAGTAGGGTGTGAGTAATAGAGCAAAAAATATATGTTTATAAAGTCATAAATAGCCATAGTATCCGTGATTTGTGTGAAAGTAAATAAAATGCACAGTTATTGTGGCACCTCTACTGTTAATTTCACCAGGAAACTGTGGTGAAACTTTAAATATGGCATGTAAAAGTCCGTTTGCAAAAATTTATTTATGTTAACGTTCATTCTATGAGACTAAGTTGGAAATAGCATGAATAACACAACGTGATATAGTAGTCATTTGGATGAATATAGTACTCATTTGCCTTGTGATAAACAAAGAAATGTGTATCCTGTGATATTAAACTTATATACAGTTGATATGTTTATGGGAGCGCAAAAAATGACACTATTACATATCTAGGGTCTTTAATGACCCTATACACTTCTGGTAATTAAGTAGTTATAAAAATGTTTGTGTGTGTGTGTGTGTGCAAATTTGCCATTTTTCGTTTATCGTTGGACTACTTAGAAGAGAAATGTTGAGTAATACTAAAGAGGTGTGGGCATAACTCCAAAAAAATGGATGAGGTACAGGTGGTGGAATGAGGTCCCGGGTCACTAAAGACCCAAGGTGTGTATTAAAGTGTTAAATATGGATCTCCAAGCCGTTGCTGTAGCACAGATCCAAATGCATGCAGCATGAATACACATCAAGAGAAAAAGGGCATAAAAAATTTATTTTGTGATGATCTGCAATTACTTGTAATAAATGAGTTGGAGGCAGAAATAGTGGGGGATGATAACTGGAAGGTGCAGTTTCTGCAGGGTGCAGAAACAAGCACTGGATCAAAGGAGGAAAAGAAACTCTGGGGAAGAAACGACCGTTACTAAGGGTGAGTCCTGCACCTGTGCCGAACACACACTGACATAAAGGCAGAGAAGCATGAATGAGAACTTTCCATTATACACTGACACACACTACACACAAAAGAACAGGAACACACACACACACACACACACACACACTCACTTCTTCTCTGCAATCCATTCATATCACATATACAGAAATGATGTGTCACAAGCAAACTGTTGCTCCATGGGTATGCATGGCAAGAGTGGGAGGGGATGTGAGGCAGAGTGACCACGTGACCTCAATTGGAAATTGGCCCCATTAGTGTTATAAAGGTGAATTCTGCCATTTACTGACCCACATGTTGTTCCAAACCTGTATGACTTTCTTTCTTACGTGGACATCAAAATGAGATTGAAGGCAGAATGACAGACTCAGTCACCTTGTATGGTAGTACAATGAAAGTGAATGGTGACTGAAGTTGTCAGTCCTTAACATTTTGTCTAACATCTCATTGTGTGCTCCAAATGGGTTCAGGACAACATGAGGGTGAGTCAATTATGTCATAGTGGTACCATGGTACAGTGATGGTGTCACTCCGTGCGTTCTATCTTCTCAAATAATAAAATAATGTCAACTCAGATCAATATTTTCTGTCAATTTATTTACTTATTTGATAAGTATCCGTGTAATACTCACTTATACGAACACAGCTGCAGCTGCTGTGTTTGTTTTGGTTTTGCTGCGTTTCCAAAAGAGAGAAAGGGAAAAAACAAGAGGTTCAGGATGACTTAGCACATCAAGGAAAGAACGGAATTCTGATGATAAATTCTGAACTTGTTTCAACACATCTTACACACACACACACACAGCCGATTACCAACATTAAGCTTGTCCCGACAAAACGGGAAGAGTACAAAGTTTGAATATACGATGGGATGCTCCTACACAGAATTCACATGCTTCTACTTGTACACACATACACGCACGGGCCTTTCACTCTGTAAACAGATGTGGTTCTTTTAGGTGTAGTTTCTTTATGGCTGAATGATAGTTTAACAGGGTGTAAGAGATGAGTGCTCTCTGACGCACATTCTACAAACAAGCAAGCGTGGAATTATGTAATTCAAAGCCTTTTGCAACAGGACAGGCCCCTGACGTTCAGTACAAAGTAGGGCAAAACCATGCAGCAGAACTAAACCAGGCCAGAAAAGTAACAGAGGAGCTCCTCTAATAATTGCATTAATACCGGCATGTTCATCTCCACTCAGGAATGTATGAGTCTGAATCATCGAAGTTATCATACCAAATTTTCATTCAAGTTCTAGGGTTTTCATATAGGGCGTAATGAGTCAGAGCATTCCTAATATTGAGCAATGGCCAGAACTTCCTCAAATCTATTGTGTTTGTGACAACAATGCGAGTGATTCTGGTGAGGTACAGTTTCTACCTAAGAGGGGATTTGTCGCAACAGCTCATTACGCCAAATGGGGGGAAGATGTTGTAATTCTTTAGTGATTAAGATTTCACTTTTTACGCTTTTTATAAGACAGAGACAAGTAGCCCCCTTTATTAGACACACTAATTAAGTAATAATATGAACAGTCCCTGTGAATGCGATACATAAAAATGCAATACTGAGAAAAAATAAATGCCCAACCACAACATCTCAACATAACTAACGATCTGTATAGTGGGCTGTTGCTTGATATAGAGCGACAATTTCAACCCTTGTGCTTTTTTTTCTCCCCAATTTGGAATGTCCAATTCCCAATGTGCTCTAGGTCCTCGTGGTAGCGTAGTGACTTGCCTCAATCTGGGTGGTGGAGGACGAATCTCAGTTGCCTCCTCGTCTGAGACCGTCAATCTGCACATCTTATCACGTGGCTTGTTGAGTGCGTTACCTCGGAGACGTAGCGCGTGTGGAGGCTTCACGCTATTCTCTGTGGCATCTATGCACAACTCACCACGCGCCCCACCGAGAGCGACATTATAGTGACACGAGAAGGTTACTCCATGTGACTCTACCCTCCCTAGCAACCGGGCCAATTTGGTTGCTTGGGAGACCTGGCTGGAAACCCATCGACTTTTTAAAATTGTCTTGAAAGAGTCTTTATTTTTCGGGCACTGAGAAGTATAAACAGAATTTATAAGTGTTCTCAAAAATCAATGCATAAACCCAAGAATTCCTTATTTTGGAAGTATCTCCTTAACATAGAATCTGTAGTGGATTGTAGGGTGTTTTGGGCACTTTTAGCACTGTGGACTTCTAAAAAGTAAAGTCTTGTTAAAACATTTTTCATACCCTCACTATTTTTTAATTTTTTTGTTGTTGTTGTTTACTAGCTAGAGGTCGACTGATAGTGAATTTTGGCGATACCGGTAACTAAGGTGGTGAAAAAGGCCAGTAACCGATTAATTGGCCGATTGTTTTTAAAATCAGTTAATAGAATGTTAAAAACAATAGAGACTATAAGAGTTCAAAATGAACAAATCTCCAAATGCTGTATGTTGTGCAACCAAAATCCCAATAATAACCAGAAAAAATGAAGATATGTTGCATAACGTGGGACTTTTAACTATAAACAAACCCAGCATACACATATTTGTTTTGGGACTCTTATTTTGAGGTGACAGAGACTTGACTTTGTTACAATGCTCTATATTTAAGTATTTACCAAATTAAGACTAAGAATTTTATACATCACCAGATGACGTTTTTTATTATCATTCACAAGAAAGTTGGAGACACGATGTACGTGCTAGGGGCACGTTTCTATATAGTCGCATTTATCTTTGCATGCCCTCACTTAAATTTAAAACACGTAATTTATCTAATCAAAATAACAAAATGTGCACTGAAGTGAAGAAAAAAATATTGATGAATATTGTCAATAATGAAATATTTTGATACAGCAAATGCCCACAAGGTGTCAGGGATTGTTTTTATTTCACCTCTAGAGGCCGCTGTTATATTGTTAATCGGTTCTTAAGGCCCGGGTACTTCATTTTTCCACGTTCCGGATCTGATCGCGCCCGCCCGACCGTGTTGCCTTTCTGAGTATACTTTTCTAACTGCGAACGAATAGGAACGCGTTTGACGCATGCGCACTACAAATGTTTTGTGACACTCTTTTAGTACAGTCAATGGCCAGGTCAAGCCGTGTGGCTGTGCTGATGATGCTATTTGCGTCACACATACACTATATTGCCAAAAGTATTCGCTCACCCATCCAAATAATTGAATTCAGGTGTTCCAATCACTTCCATGGCCACAGGTGTATAAAATAAAGCACCTAGGCATGCAGACTGTTTCTACAGACATTTGTTTAAGAATGGGCCACTCTCAGGAGCTCGGTGAATTCCAGCATGGTACTGTGATAGGATGCCACCTGTGCAACAAGTCCAGTCGTGAAATTTCCTCGCTACTAAATATTCCACAGTCAACTGTCAGTGCTATTATAACAAAGTGGAAGCGATTGGGAATGACAGCAACTCAGCCACGAAGTGGTAGGCCACGTAAAATGACAGAGCGGGGTCAGCGGATGCTGAGGCGCATAGTGCGCAGAGGTCGCCAACTTTCTGCAGAGTCAATCGCTACAGACCTCCAAAGTTCATGTGGCCTTCAGATTAGCTCAAGAACAGTGCGTAGAGAGCTTCATGGAATGGGTTTCCATGGCCGAGCAGCTGCATCCAAGCCATACATCACCAACTGCAATGCAAAGTGTCGGATGCAGTGGTGTAAAGCACGCCGCCACTGGACTCTAGAGCAGTGGAGACGCGTTCTCTGAGTGACGAATCACGCTTCTCCATCTGGCAATCTGATGGACGAGTCTGGGTTTGGGGGTTGCCAGGAGAACGGTACTTGTCTGACTGCATTGTGCCAACTGTGAAGTTTGGTGGAGGGGGGATTATGGTGCGGGGTTGTTTTTCAGGAGCTGGGCTTGGCCCCTTAGTTCCAGTGAAAGGAACTCTGAATGCTTCAGCATACCAAGAGATTTTGGACAATTCCATGCTCCCAACTTTGTGGGAACAGTTTGGGGATGGCCCCTTCCTGTTTCAACATGACTGCGCACCAGTGCACAAAGCAAGGTCCATAAAGACATGGATGAGCGAGTTTGGTGTGGAAGAACTTGACTGGCCTGCACAGAGTCCTGACCTCAACCCGATAGAGCACCTTTGTGATGAATTAGAGTGAAGACTGCGAGCCAGGCCTTCTCGTCCAACATCAGTGTCTGACCTCACAAATGCGCTTCTGGAAGAATGGTCAAAAATTCCCATAAACACACTCCTAAACCTTGTGGAAAGCCTTCCCAAAAGAGTTGAAGCTGTTATAGCTGCAAAGGGTGGGCCGACGTCATATTAAACCCTATGGATTAAGGATGGGATGTCACTTAAGTTCATATGCGTCTAAAGGCAGATGAGCGAATACTTTTGGCAATATAGTGTACGATGAGTTGAGCGATCCGCAATGTGGTCACCCGAAGTATACTTTGGCCTTTAGTGTACAGCTAAAGCCTGTCTAAAGGATAGCATAGAATAGGATAATGTTGTGGTCCCATAGACATTCTATGGCGGTACACTGGCGAGGAGACAAGAGGCCGTTCTTTTTGAATGGATGTCTATGGAGGAGACACTTCCCAATGCTGAATATATTGCTTTTGTGAGGAAACAGTTCATCACTTAATGAACTGACCACCTGTGCACCAATCTTCAACATGTTTTACACTAAACAATCCTTTTGGAGTGAACTATGTGTAGAGTTACTACAATAAAATAGCTGTTTTATAAGGGAAGTTGCAGACAATTTTGCGACAGGTAGGTGTCACTATACGGCTCTTCCCATTCATTTGTATGGTACCTGCAAGTGGTGATTTACGGTCATAACACGCTAGTTGACTGTTATGCTGGCTGTGGCTGTGTCTCTTTTGGAAGGCTGCATCCTCCGGAGGTCGCATTTGTCAGCCGCATACGTCATCGAGGCTGTCTCGTTTCAGAAAAGCGAGTAGGACACTTTGAATGCAGCCTTCGAATACGACCTTCTTTCACGGGAATTTGGGCATTCATAACCCTTCAACGGAAATGTTAAAAAATAAATGATGCCAATTTGCCCGTAAATATGATGTTCAAACGCAAGGAATGTTAATTCCCAAGTTGAAGTACCTCAGTAGATGGGTGCATTGTATATAATATGTATAATTATATTAATATATAATTAAAATGAAGTATTCGATTAAACGTACACCTGTAAAATCTATTTTCTTTTCTCTTTACATCATTATAACTCTCCTAAAATGTACCTCATACATTCCCTTCCAGAGGGACTTTGTTCCCTTCTCACTCAAAGCGCTCGCGCTTGTTAAAGAGTGGCATGTAAAATGTAAAGTATTACATTCTAGAAATTGTCAAAAAACATGTGGCCCATAGTGCCATAGTGCCGATACTTCACAGAGCTGAGACCACCATTTTTTTTTTTTACAGTGCCTCGCCTGTGTATGTAGATGACATTACGTGATGGTCCAAGGTTAATTGCATTGATATCATTAACTACTTTGAATTGTTATGACAGCCAACAACTGCACAAGTTGAGCTTTAAATTAATTCTTACTCCAAATAAGACTAAAATGGTTGTTGTTCTCCGCCTGGATCGCTCGTTTAGGTTAGTTTTACATTGCGTCTCGAGACCATAAACAGAAAACCGGCGATTAGAATCATCATAGCGCCGCCCAGTGGTTGCTCACAAGGAAGTGGTGGCAGAACCCGGCCATAAACAGTAAATTTTGTCAGATTATGATGTTGACAAATGATGTCCAGGGTTCTCGTAGACGGCTGTGGCTTCAAGCCATAAACAGAGCTGAATGGACTGAGGAAATTATTTAAACTCACGACTTTGCAGCAAACATATAAAGCGAACATTATTACAGGTATGTTATTAACTCATATCATTATAATAATTGTATTGTTAAGAATATTTGTGTATTTATGATGGTTTTGTGTCGTACTTTCGTTTTATTGTCTAATCTGTCAAATCGAACACAATAGTCTATCGGCTTCCTGCCACAACGTACTGGGCATGCGCTGAAATTTTGGTAAACAATAGGATTAGTCTATGGTAAAAGCATGGAGGATCTCAGTATATAAGATCTCTGGTAGATCCACAGAGGAACACATAGGAAAAAAAAAAAAGCAACTATCTGCATAAATTTGTGCTTTTATGATGATGGCCTGATAACAAGTTTCCAAGTCAGTTTTAATGTGACCTTCATATAACAAAATTAAATCTGTCCATTTAAATAAAAATCAACCCTTGGGGTGTGACTGAAGATGACGAAAAACCCTGTAAGGAATTTTATTTCTCTATATTTTATAGCAACCTACACAGAAACAAAACACATCTATGAGAACGATTAGACATTTTCAGTTAGTAGCTAGCAGATTAAATTAAGCACCAACACACAGAGAAACCGAGAATCAGACACTTGACCCCTAATTTGAGTGGGAGTCCATAACTAACCAGCAATAACAAGACTGAAGGAGGGGAAGAGGAGGGAATCAGTGGAGAAAAGGGGAGTGAATGAGAGAAAATGGGAGGAAAAAGAGGGGTGGTAGAATAACGGCCTCTACACAGGGAGCCGTTTACCCTCCTGACGTTCCACGACGAAGAAAAAAAATTGTTGAATTATGTCAGCAGCTGCGAAGTCTATAAAATGGCCTAATACTTCTCTCTTTTTTATCTCCACAAAAGTTGTCTGCACCAGAGGCCCAGAGGCCTAAGCCATGGGATAATGGAAAGAAAATAGCGGACATTTTTGTGGCGGCCCACAGAAACCAGGGGTCGTGCAATAAAGACAGGCGAGATCACTAGTAAATTGTACACACATTCAAACAGAAGATGCAGCCAGCTCCACCACATGGAAGGGAAAGAGCTGGGGTCTGGCAACCTTCTCTTATGATCTGTGAACTGGCAACCGACTGTTTTCAAACTGCTGGGCTCGTGCTACAGTTGATGTGTAGCAATGAAAAATGAAAGTGATGAATTATTACTGCTCTGAGAGTACTCTGATTGTTTGTTTGTGCAATTTCATCTCATGGATTAATGAAAAAAATACGTCATGTTGGAAAAAGTAACTTTATGTAACTTCAGTAAGTAATTCAAATATTCTATAATGATTAACAGATAAGTAATTTAAATATATATATATATATATATATATATATATATATATATATATATATATATATATATATATATATATATAAATTATATCTAAATGTAAAAAAAAAAATTCCAAGTCAAAAATACTGAATCAATCTATGTTGTTACGCCAGTGAAAGCAGTGTTTAAAGGTCAAGTCAGGTCAACTGCACAGTTTGACTTTTTACAGTGTAATAATGTTTGTAAATGATATTAATGAAAGTTTATATAAAGTTTTAGCAAAACAAGTAGAATTTTGGTTTTAAGAAGAGAAGTTTTGAAGTAATTTTATGATTTTTTTCAAACAAGTTTCCGGAAAACTCCCCCCATTTGCCATTAATCAGGCAAACAGCTAGTCCCACCCCAGACTCATGGCACTGGTTGAGCCAAATTTGCTGTGTCTGGCTGGTTGTAATGTTCAAACAAACAGAGCAATGTTTTGACAGTGCCCACTTTTCAGGGGAAATCATCCTATGAATGGTTTACTTACAACCAGTGTTGGGCAAGTTACAAAAAAATAGTAATTTACTACAAATTTTACATTTGTTTTTAAAATTCTAATCAGATTACTTTACTGATTACTTCAATGAAAAACTAATCACAATACTACTTTCCTTTTAAGTTACTTTTTTGTTTTTCCACTCAACAAATTCAAAATAATGTCTATTTTCTCCTTGTTCTCTTTCGCACACCCTTCGACTGTCACAGAAACGCAAACAAATGTAGATATGAACATATGGATTCATCTTTTCATTGTATTACACATGAATAATATTTTTTTAGAAATAAAAAAATTTAATTACTTTAATTGAAAGTCAGTAAATCTGGCTACAAGGATTTAAAATGTAATTACACTACTTTTTGTGCCTAAAAGTAATTAGATTACAGTAACTAACTACTTTGTAATCCAGTTACACCCAACACAGCTTACAACCCATAAAGTGTCTCTTCATTTTAAGCTGGGATAGAAGAAGAATCTTTATATTAAAAAAAGACCTCTTTGTCTATCAGTGAGCTCATGTTTTCATCATTTTTGCATGATGTGTGTAGGAAACATCATCCGGAGACGAAGGATGAACAATCCCTGAAGACGGGGGATGTTCAATCCAGAGTGTGAGACAGACAGTGTGTATGTGTGTGTTTGGGGAGGTGACTATGAGACAGCATCCCCTGGGTTGAAATAATGTGTGGCTGGGTGTGGGGGCTCAGTGACTGCGTGGGGTAAGTCCATGATTTATCAATGTGGGAATTTAAACCACATTATCTCATTCTGGTTCCTCCACCCACTCCAGTGCCACCGGAACACACATGCACGTGGCCAGAAGACAAAGAGGTGAGGTTATCAAAGGAAAAAGGCCTAAAATTGAATGAAACTGTCATTCTATTATTGACACAACATGAAAAAAAAATAACACAAAGTGCACTGATCAATTGACAAAAGAGATGTGTAACTTACACATATGGGTCATTTGTGCATTCTGCATTACACTTTGAACTCTGTAACATTTAAAAAATGAATATGCCTGTATTGAACTTTAAGGAAGTATGTCCATAAAACAGTATATCAGATATTCAGAAAGAGGCTCTGAAAATTGCTAATACTTGCTCATGTTTGTGCTGTAGTTTTCCTACCAAAAATGGTGTCACTTCCCCGAGGATGATGTTGTTAAGGAACTGGCTTTTATATGACAAAAGACTAACAGGATGTTAAGTGATATTATTGAGGACATGGGAAAACCCTAAATTAAAGTAATAATTTCAAATTCCCCCTTAATGTTTACTTAGCTGTGATTAAGTAAAGCTGAGTTTAATATTGTATTCAATATATTAAGAATATGACAGGGACATGAAAATGTACTGCATGACAGGAATGACCCATGTGGTCTTGCATACGGAAAACTGATATCAAGGGTTAAACTAAAGATTTCAGGACAATTAAAAGCCTAGTAATTTAGGGTTGCATTTGTTTTTATGTATCAGGAGGGTAGGGAGGTTCCCATTCTTGAAAGACATCAGTGTCTCTGTAATTCATAATTTATTGGTCTTGCATTAACAAAATTGCAGTCTGCAAATATGCAAATTCTCTAGGCGTTGGTTCCATTGTTCTGTGTTCCTACTGCACAGATTTTTTGAGACAACTGTCAATTTGCAGGTGACGTCAGGAAATAAAAAGCATGCCTTGCAGGAAGAAGACTAAAAGAACTGACAAGGCATACACAGAATTCCATACAAATAACAAATTATTTTATAGCATATTTACTAGACTGGATTAAATTAGCCAATTTAAACTAGCTTTAGCATTAAACTTGAGGACATTTCTAGTGTCCCCATAATTCAAATCACTTAAAAAACCTACTAAACGATGTTTTATTGAAAATGTAAAAATGCAGAAAGTTTTCTGTGAGGGTTAGGGTTAGGGGATAGAATCTATAGTTTGTACAGTATAAAAATCATTATGTCTATGGAGAGTCCTCATAATGATAGCTGCACCAACATGTGTGTGTGTGTGTGTGTGTGTGTGTGTGTGTGTGTGGGTGGGTGGGTTTGGGTTTATGAGGACATTTTTTTAGGTTACAAACTGGTAATTACAAGTGTATTATGCTATAAATGTGGTTTATGAGAATATTTCGTGTGTGTGTGTGTGTGTGTGTGTGTGTGTGTGTGTGTGACTGTTTCTGTATGAAATAAGGCTTATGCTGGCAAAAAAATTAATAAAAGACAATACAATAACTATTTATGTCTTTTTATAATGAATTGCTTGTATGGTAGCCAGCCTATTGTAGCCAAAAATCATCTGCAAAATTAATAAATGTAAATGTTCAAGTGGAAACTCATATACAACAAATTTACTCACACATGCACAAAGACACACATCAAACACAAACAGGCTATTTACAAATTCCTCTTTGATTGAGTTTTTCAGCAACAAGTCAGTCACGGGATGCATGTCGTGTCATCGTCCTTCTGGTGAATGAGTTGGAAAATGAATCAATGAATGAAAATAATGTTCTATTCATAACTTCCCCCGGAAATGAAAAGAGCTTTTGTGCACAGCTTTCAAAATCAAACATGGATAGAGGTGTCACGTGAAAAACAAGCTCAAAAACAAGTGCATTAAGATTGAATTAAGGGATATTTTCATATATCTTCATCAGTACTGTAAAAAAAAAAAAAAAAATCATGGATGGTATGTTTAATGTAACTATATCCATATAATCAAAAAGGCTGAACTGAAATTCAAAGAAAAAGATGACAGGACCAGAGAACAGTTGCAAGAAACACCTTAAGTTAAAGGAATATTCCGGGTTCAATAAAAGTTAAGCTCAATCAACAGCATTTGTGGCATAATATTGATTACCACAAAACCTACTTTTCTTTACAAAGAGCAAAAATCTGGGTTCCAGTGAGGCACTAACAATGGAAGTTAATGGGTCAGTCAGTAAACATCAATACACTCACTGTTTTAAAAGTATCGCCACAAGCCATAAACAGTTTGTGTGTTAACATGATTTTAGTGTGATAAAATCACGTACTAACTTTTTCTGTGTACTTCATTGCCATGACGATATCATGAAAACAAACCCTAAAACCCTGAAATGACTGTAAAAACCACTATTTAAACAACTTTACAGCCCAAATCATACATGAGATTTAACAGAAGAATTAATGTAAGTGCTTTTATAAAATTATAATCTTCACATTTCTGCTTTTAAACCCTCCAAAAATTGGCCCCATTCACTTTCATTGTAATTGCCTCACTGTAACCCAGATTTTTTCTTCTTTTTTTTTTCTTCTTTTTTTTTTTTAAAGAAAGGACAGTCGAGTTGAAATAATTTTTTGTGGCTATCAACTTTATGTCAAAAAATGCTTTCGATTGAGCTTAACTTGTGTTGAACCCGGAATATTCCTTTAAGAAAACCCATAGTTACAATTGTAAGACTATTGTCACTAAGGGTTTTCCTGACTTAAGGGGTTCTTGCAACTGGTTGCTGGTATGAAGACACATCTTGGTGCATCAAATCATTTAACACAAATGAAACACGTCTACACACACACTCACACCTGTCACATCACCCATATGAGCTGGCTGTTTCCTTTCGTATGACTTGAATGTGGTTTCAGGGCCCCGAGCAGGTACAGATCTGACTCAGCTCAAAACCCCCAAAACCTAGAATGACACGCATGATTAGAGGGCCATTGTGCGGAGAGTTAAGAGACAGGGAGGGGAGAGGAGAATGAGTGTGTATTTGTGTGCACCTGGCCAATGGGGTTCAAGTTTAGGGTTGCAGGTGGCATAGTATGGCATAATAAATAGAGTATATTATAGTATAGCAGAGTATAGTATGGCACGGTAGTGTGAGTGTGTGTGTGTGTGTGTGTGTTTGAGCATGTGTATGTGTGTGTGTGTGTTTGAGCGTGTGTGTGTGTGTGTGTGTGTGTGTGTGTGTGTGTTTGGGTGTTTGAGTGTGTGTGTGTGTGTGTGTGTTTGTGTGTGTGTGTTTGTGTGTGTGTGTGTGTGTGTGTGTGTGTGTGTGTGTGTGTGTGTGTGTGTGTGTGTGTGTGTGTGTGTGTTTGAGCGTGTGTGTGTGTATATGTGTGTGTGTGTGTACAGGTTTTACTATCCTTGTGGGGACCTAACCTCCCCACAAGGATAGTAAAACCTGAGATCACCAGCCATCGGTCCTCACAAGGGAAATTAAATTATGTTTTTTTTGAAAATGTAAAAATGCAAAAAGGTTTCTGTGAGGTTAGGTTTAGGGGATAGAATCTATAGTTCATACAGTATAAAAATCATTATGTCTATGGAGAGTCCTCATAATGATAGCTGCACCAAAATATGTGTGTGTGTGTGTGTGTGTGTGTGTGTGTGTGTGTGTGTGTGTGTGTGTGTGTGTGTGGCCAAACCATACTTTGGGAGAAATTTGCTGAAAATGTGCCAGAAATAAGCTAAATCTGACAAAACCTGCTTTAGGAGATGTCCCCAAAGAGAAGAGTAGTTCGCAAATTAATTTATTCTATTTATTAAAAAATAAAAAATAAAAAAAATAAAATAAAAATACAATTTAGGGATATGGTTTGGGTTAGGTTTTGTCTATAGTAATTTAAATAATAAAAGTGCATTTTTGCCTAAATGTTTTTTTCATTGTGAGATAATACTTCTTACAATCAATACAAAGTGATAAATAGAATCTGCAAATCAAAAAATATTTAATATGTCAACAAATTTCAGAGAATGAGAATGAACTTAAAGTCCCAAAGGAAAAAATGACAAACAAAACAGTACATAAAAACCTACATTCTCTTGAAACTTTTCCTTTATGGCAATATTTCAAGACATTATACACATAGAAAGGAAAATGTCCTTTCACTCTTTAACTGTAACTTCTGTATAAAGGTGTTTAATGACTCAAAAGCTCATAACATTTAACTAAATGTAGTCAAAAATTGTAAAGTTCACTTCTCCGAGACACACAAAATTCAAATCCAATTATGAAACATAATATCACTGTACGCTGGCCCAACCCTGACATTTATATTGTCATAGTTGGTGACGGTTTAGAGCGCTCACGGGTATAATTTCATTTTTATTTCAGGGGGTTTGGTGCACTTGGCATAATTTGTGTGAACTTCACAAACTCAAACTAGTTTTGCAATTTTAAAAGCCGAAGGAACTCTTTATAAAGAGAAATGCTTCCTTAATTGATGGAAGCCAAGTATTTTAGAAACACGAGAGGCTTTAAATCACACTGATTAAACACACTAACAACCTTTTCCCTCACAAACCACAAACGTGATTCAAAGCTGATTACAGTAAAATTACATCGTAGAAAGAAATACTTTGTAAATAGCTGTAGGAATAGTCACACACACTTGTATGAGGAATATTCTAAATGACGGCTTTCATTCAAGTGCAAACACTGGAATACAATGTCTTCATAATGTTTTTGAGTTTTTTTTATTTAAAGTAAAGTGCTGTAATTTCCGGGGTAATTGTAACAGGGTAATGACAACTATTACTGACAGAAATATATTTAACTCAAGGCTGTTAGCAGAACTGATCATTTTTGGACCATGGTAATACCATGCTTTTTTATTTTTTTATGTACCTTGCATTAAAAACCATAATATGTGAATATGGTAATCATACAGTACCATGGTATACAGTGGGGTTCAAAGTCTGAGTCTACATTGAAAATACAGTATGTGATTTAAAATGTAATTAAACCTGGAAAAATGTAGAAACAAAGAAACTTTATGATGTTTCAAAGATTAAGATTCTCCACTATTTCTGTCACTAATTTCAAGAGCAAATTTGTAACAATGACAAACATTGTTAACCGCTTCCTTTCAAGCACACAAGATGCTGAACTTCTCAAAATATGTTGGGATAACACGGATCATTAAGTTTCGCAAAAACTTCAAGTTTGTTTCAGCTCAAGTGCATGCTGTCATTAAAGAAAAGGGAGACATACAGTACCAAATACTAAGAAATTCAGAAATGCATGTTAAAAAAAAAAAAATTATTATTCAACTCTTCACTGAAATTGTTATGCTGATAATAGAATCTGTAAAAAAAAAAAAAAAAAAGGTATTAAATTATAAAAATACAAAATAGAAGCATTTTCACAGTCAGGCTCAGGTGGACTTTTGAACCCCACTGTGTACCATATTACCACGATATTACTATTTAACAAACCACAGTACTTTTTAATAAGGGTGATTAACATCACAGTCAATCTAACTGCAAAAGAAATGGCTTGACCGTGGACAGTATTTACAACTTGACTAAAATAGTGGCCTGAAGCCAATTCAAATGTCCATAAAGTGCTCACTGGATGAAGTTATAACAACTGACTTTCCTGCAAGGGGGTAGAGTACATGTCATCATGCCTCCCACAGGGTGAGAGACAAAGGGAGATGCTGGGGTCAAACTGTGACTCATGTGAGCAGTCACTGTGAAGCTAAGATACCAGACAAAACAGCCATCAGAACAAAATCACGAGAGCTTTGTAAAGACTGTTACCAGACGCCTAAGATCGTGAGAAATGTTGTTGTGTTCCTCCAAATGGACTGGATATAGAAAGAATGACTTTACAAGGACGGGATTAAATTAACATCAGGTGCTCTTGAAATAATGATACTGTACCCTTCACCCTCTGCTGGACAACAGCATGAACTAAAGGCTTGACCTCAATCAAATAATAATTGTTTGTTACAGAAAAAGGTAAAATAAAATTATAGTATAAATGAGTTCCCCTAATGGTAAGAATGAAGTCCTGGTCATATTTCACCCCAAAGAAATAAATTAAATTAAATTAAAATCATATTTTGCACAAAATATTTATTGCTGTTTTTGTGACCATTAGAATTATTTACATTCTGTATTATTTTCATGCCATTTCCAGAAAATTTCCCTGTGCTACAGAAATGAAAATCATCCTGTTTGGACACAATTATTATTATTATTATTATTATTATTATTATTATTATTATTATTATTATTATTATTAAAATCAGCATAAATAAATTCAGTAAAACAAATAATGTCATGATGTATAACTTTAAAAAAAAATACTTTTCAATATAAATAATATTTTATTATTTTTTCACATTACAGTTATGGATTTTTTTTATTTTTTATTTTATTTTTTTGCATTACATTTGTATTACATACTGAGAATTGGGGGATAGAGAGGAAATGTGGTTAACTTCCACAAAAATAAAGGAAATTATAAAATAAAAAATAAAAAGATTTTTTACATTTTAATTTTTTAATTTTGAATTTAATTTATTATTATTTTAATTTATATTTATTTAGACGTGAAATATGACCTGGTTGTTTCTTGACAGTTTTGAAGTCAGTCAGTTCTGTTTACATCAAAAATTAAAGAGAGAACAAAATATAACATACGCACACAGTTTATCATATAAGCAGTGACATGCAAGACATCACACAACTATACACTTGTTCTTTGACAGGAATGGTTAAAAATTTGCCAATGAGGCAGAGAACTTTTGGCTATTAGCTAACATCTGGTCTCTTCAGCAGCAGCAGCAGTGCAAGAATTCAGATTGGTCTATGGCGCCACCTTCTGGACATTGTCCGCAGTAGACAGAAAAGAATAATAAAGGAATATATATATATATATATATATATATATAGATAGATAGATAGATAGATAGATAGATAGATAGATAGATAGATAGATACACACACCAAAACACCACTTTCTACCGCACAACCCTAATTATTAACCAGACAAAGCTTTAAATAACTGTTAATGAAAGCCTATTACACATAAATAACTAATATTGGCATTATATTCATGATGTTAGCCAGAGGGGAACTGGCTCCCACAGTGAGCCTGGTTTCTCCCAAGGTTATTTTTCTCCATTAACCAACATCTTATGGAGTTTTGTGTTCCTTGACACAGTCGCCTTCAGCTTGCTCACAGGGGGTCTAAATATAATATACATTTTGTATTATTAATTTTAAGGCGCAATTTACAATCATGTTTTTTTATTATTATTATTATTAAACTGCACTATTAATACTCAAAGACATATAACAGCTTTTATGTTAAAGCATAATTGTCTGTAAAGCTGCTTTGAAATGATGTGTGTTGTGAAAAGCGCTATACAAATAAAAATGACATGAAATGACTGTGAGACCACCACCACAGATTCCCGCTAAACTGATCATTTCCAGGTAAACCTCAATATATCCAAGAGGTCATTGGGTTTATTTGCTACGTGATCACAACTAACCACTAGATGGCGCCACAGCTCTAGCAAGATAACAAGTGATTGATATAGGGTGACCAGCTTTTTAAAGTCTCAAACCAGGACACTTAGTGTCACAAATCCTACTCAGATTTAATCAAAGGCGGGAAAGTTCTCTTTCCAAAGGAAGTTTCTAGTACATTCTTTCACCACTTGAGTCCAGCAACGGTGCCAACTACAACACAGCAACTGCGCAGTGAGTGTGTGACGCACAGGGATATTCAGAGCACGGTTAGCCCACCATAAAAACTACCAGATGTTTTAAAGCCTCTATCTGTGTCCATGCCAGCACCTGTGTGTCACAAAAGAAGCTTTAAGTAAATGCATGTGTGACAGAGGCTGAAGAAGAGGAAGGATGAGAGCAGAGAGAATGTCAAGATCTCTGAAAGAGATTGATATGTTTGTAAAAAAAAAAAGAATATATTAAGGCTGGATTCCTCAACAAAACCAGTAAAAACATAACTGATGTAAAGATAATACACACTCATGTGTGACTGGGGATGGAGGGAGGGAGAGAGAGAGAGGATGGAAGTGATAGAGTGAGACGAGAGGGTAAAAAGAAAGAAAAACAAGACAGAAAAGAGGAGGATGGAGGGGGGGCACAGAGAGAGAGAGAGAGAGAGAGAGAGAGAGAGAGAGAGAGAGAGAGAGAGAGAGATGGAGGGGGTGTCCTCAGCTAAACTGCAGGTCAACGGGTTTATTCATTCCAAATGCCCCATGAAATGACAACTGATCCCAGACACGGTGTACCGTTCAGACATTCACACAAACACACACACACCTGCAAACCTCAAACACTGCTATGTAACCATCTCACATCAGACACAAACATGCATCCTTTTACATGTGCGAGCACGTGGATTCACTTTCAGTCTCAACAACCTGAATTGTTTACATATGCGTAGGCAACAAGGAAGCAACATTAAAGTTACACAACCACTTGAAAAAGAACACACTGGATTGTTCCACAAGCTTTTACAGCTAGCTATGTGTTATGCTCCAGCAGGAAGATGCACACTTATGTCACATTTAAAATGCATCCATGCCACACAGTCTGCACAGAACACACATGCAGCATCAGCTCCGTAGACACAGTTTCTTATAAAAACACATTGGTTCTTACCAGACAGATAAAGAAGGTGTGCAAACCAGTTTCCAGTCCAGCTGGGCAGAATATCAA
This sequence comes from Myxocyprinus asiaticus, assembly GCF_019703515.2. Classification (NCBI taxonomy): domain Eukaryota; kingdom Metazoa; phylum Chordata; class Actinopteri; order Cypriniformes; family Catostomidae; genus Myxocyprinus; species Myxocyprinus asiaticus. The sequence goes on from NC_059386.1 coordinate 22,128,428, forward strand.
TCAGTGAACCAGTGAACAGACCATAAACACATCTTCTCCAGGAGCAGTACACACGCAAGTCCAGCCATACATCAGAAACAGGCACAGAGAGGAAGAGAGAGAACCACATGGGGCTGAAAATGAAAGAAGAATGAGAGGAGCTGAGAGGTACAGCTTAAAGGAAGAGAAAGAGAAGTGCGACACAGCAGGGAAGGGGAGAGGGAAATAGATAGATAGAGAGAGGGAGAGAGAGATAGAGAGAGAAAAAGAGAGAGAGAGAGAGAGAGAGGGGCACCTCGGTGTGAGTTCTTGCTGTTGCAGAGAGGGGTGGTTGGAGCTGTATAGGGTACCAGAGTTCAAAGCACTGAGAGAATAAGAGTGTTATTCTGCTACAGCCAGCCAAGTCTTACATAACACCAACCAGGGGCAGCAAGTTCTTCCTGCCGCTCTATCTCTCCCTCTCTCTCTCATTCTGTTGCGCACAGATTCTCAATTCTTTCCTGTTCTCTCTATTTATTTCACCTAATTTCTGTATCTTTTATTTGATTTCTCTTTTCCTCATTTTTTCTTTTCATCACTCCCCATAGGTAAGAGCAATGACGAATGAAAGCCTTTTTTATATCCCAACTGCTTCTCTTAGACAGCAATTAGATTAAATGGAGAGCAAAACTGAAACTCTTATGAGCATGTCTCCTGCTTCTTAGATTTTCTCTTGAGAAAAAGACCCTAGTGATCTCTTGCATGTCTCCTCTGGAATTTCAAAGGAGATCTCAAAAATGTCTCACATTGTGCTCAGATCTCAAAGACTGCCAGAATCCCAAAGTTCATAAATCTCTTGAGACTTCTTTAATATCTTATTTGTTTCTCCAACAGAGTAATGCGATTAAATGGAGAGCAAAAATGAGACTCTTATGAGCATGTCTCCTGCTTCTCAGATTTTTCTCTGGAGTTTCAGAGGAGATCTCAACAATGTCTCACATTGTGCTTCAATCCCAAAGATTGCCAGAATCCAAAAGTTTGTGATCAAAAACTGAGATTTCAATTTGAATATTTCTCATCAAATTATTCCAAGCACAAATGAGATCTCTTTAAAATCTCAATTGTTTCTCTTATAGCGCAATGAGATTAAGTGGGAAGTAAATTGAGACTCTTGCTTATGTTTTCCAGTTTCTCCGATTTTTCTTTTGAGAAGAGATTTCTAGAATCCCAAAGTTTACGAATTTCTCTGAATTCTTCCAAGCACAAATGAGCACTGTAACATCTCAATTGATTCTCCTAGATAGCTATGAGATTAAATGGAGACCAAATAGAAACTCAAACATTAGCTCCTGTTTCTCAGATTGTTCTCATTAAGAACTCCCTAGTAATCTCACATCTGTCTCCACTAGGGTTGTAAAAGAGATTTTCTAAAAAAAGAAAATGTCTCAAAGTGTGCTCAGAAGTATGCACCAAATTTCAGAGATTTCAATATGAACTCAAATATTTCTCATCACATTCTTCCTAAACCAAATTATCTGAGCTACGCTATCCAAATCAGTTTTATAGCTGTATACATTTACATTTGGTCATTTACACATAGTCACACACTTTTACTGTATGCCAACAATTTTCTCAATTATCATTTATCCTATGGAATTTTAGGAGAAACATCTGAGACAAAATGTATCCTTAAATGGAGCACTGAGCAATACAATTTTCCGATCCCTCTGATTTCTCCCTTCATTCTGTTGGTGTAGGGGGCAGGTTGTTGTGCAGTCATACTGAACCTTGTGGTTTCTGATCATAATGGAAGCACTGGAGGGTTTCTTGAAGAGGGCTGTAGAGCTTCATCACCGGAATTCCAGCGAAAACAGAAGGATAAATAAAGTTCCTCTGCTCTCTTCTCCCACTGGGTTTGAGACCTCTCATTACCATCATTAAAGGGATAGCTCACCCAAAATAAAGAAAATAATAAAATCCAATAATTTACTCACATTCATATTGTTCAAAACCCATATGACTTTTTTTTCTGTGGAAAGAGATGTAAAGCAGAATGTTAATCTCAGTCACCATTCACTTCCATTGCATCTTTTTTCCATACAATGAAAGTGAATGGTAACTAAGGATGCCTTTCTGCCTAACATCTCCCTTCTGTGTTTCACAGAAGAAAGCAATTTATACTGGTTTGGAACAACATGAGGGTGAGTAAATGATGACAAAATTTTCATTTTTGGGTGAACTATCCCATTAAGACAGTGTTCCACAGAATAAAGAAAATCATACAGGTTTGGAAATGATGACATTATTTTGAGGGTGAGCTCTTTCTTTAAGGTTGCAGTTGGGTTAAGGTGTTTGTTCACTGTGCAGTAGTTTGTAATGAAGGATTTAATCAAATCTAGGGTTTAAATACACAATAAATTATGTTCTACATGTCTGTTTGTTGGTTCTATTTTTGTTTGGTCTCACAAAAGGTATGTAGGCAAATATGAAAACACTTCTGTTCATTTAAGGTGTTTTATATGCTCCAAAGGCATATGTGATGTTTCTGAAGGATGCAGGATAGAAATTGTTTATACAAGTTATAAAATGTGCCAATTCATCTGTTATCCATCACTGGTGTCAAAATTGGTTGAGTAATAATGAAAGGTGCTTTTTCTGAAGAGACAGAGATGTCAAGGCATGTTTTTATGCAAAGTGAGGACATTACGCAACCACTTTCACAAACAAAACAAAAAAATAAAATACATCTTTGAAATAAAAACAGTACAGCATATCAGCAGCAGAAATTAGCCAATGCAAGAATATCTTCATGTACAAAGTGATCCAACTGTTCCATAACCCGATAAACAGTTCAATCTTTGCATCTAAAAAGAGCTAAAAACATTTCATAATTGTTATGTAAGCTTCAGACTCAACTTCGTCTTCTGATGTGCCGCCTCTATGGAGACGACAATAAAAAGGAACAAGGAAAAACAGAAACAGTGGGAAGACCATTTCTCACCAGAAGCTAGGAGATGGAGGATAGAAGATGAAAAGTGTGCGAAGGTCTTAAAATGCAAACAAAACAATATAATTGGCCTTTTTTGCTGTCTGCTTTTGGCTTTGCTTCAACTCTGGGGTTTTGTAATTCAATAAACTGCAACTTAACCCAGCCAAGACTGAGCTCTTTGTCTTTCCAGCCAACCCTGCTGTTGAACACAACATCACCATGCAGCTGGGTTCGACCACAGTAACGCCTTCCAAAACAGTCAGAAATCTAGGGGTAACCATCGATAACCAACTCAGTTTCACAGACCACATCTCAAAGACCGCAAAATCATGTAGATTTACACTCTACAATATCAGTAAGATAAGACCCTTCCTCTCTGAACATGCCACACAACTTCTTGTTCAGTCACTTGTCATAACTAGACTGGACTACTGTAACTCTCTCATTGCAGGCCTCCCTGCATGCACAATTAGACCCCTACAAATGATCCAGAATGCAGCAGCATGTCTGGTCTTTAATGAACCAAAGAGAGCACATGTTACACCACACATGTTTCTCTCCACTGGCTGCCGGTTGATGCACGTATCAAGTTCAAGGCTCTGATGCTGGCATATAGAACAGTCACTGGGTCTGCTCCAGCATGCCTAAAATCATTTCTGCAGAGCTACGTCCCCACCAGAAGCCTGCGGTCGGCTAAGGAACGGCGCCTTGTTGTACCAACACAAAGAGGCACCAAAACACTTTCCCGGACTTTCGGCTTCATCATACCACGTTGGTGGAACGACCTTCCCAACTCCATCCGTGAAGCTGACTCACTCTCTGTATTCAAAAAACGGTTAAAAACACATCTTTTCCATGAGCACTTAACCAGTCACTAAATATTTTTTTTTTTTTTGCTTGTTGCACTTTAATCTGTCTTGAATACTACTATTCTGATGCTAGTGAAACTTTGTAATACAGCAGTTTTCGTACCACTGTCTCCTTAAGATGATTCGCTTATAATGTATTCCTCTTTTGTAAGTCACTTTGGATAAAAGAGTTTGCCAAATAAATAAATGTAAATGTAAATAAACAGATTATTTGCAAAGAAGCAACAGCACAATGACTGCAAGGTAAAGCTAAAAACAAAATCATTATAAAATTTTTCATTGGTTCATTTTTTGTAAAACTCATACGATTTCGCTGTCTCGTACTAATTATTATGACTTGTCATGAGAACAGGTTGGTTCTAGCTTGATTGACAAAAATGAACAAACCTTCTAAACTACTGAAATGTTTTACTGTTGCTCTTTCACATCTACATTTCTGTGCTAGCTAGTATTTTTCAGGCCAGATTTGAAACTTTGTATTGCAGATTTTCTAATGGTACTGTCCCCTTAGGTTAAAGTTACACACACACCTGTGACAGAGAACTATCACTATCCATTTGATATTAAAAATGAGCTCAACTGTCATCAGATGAGATCCCGCTGAGGAGAGTGGCTTTTTTTGTGTGTGTGCAGAAGTCACGTGCGTCAGTTGAAAGCTGTTGTGTTGGAAAAGCCAAAGTCAGATGCCTGGTCCGGGATTGTCAGACTTAGTCATAATAAAATCATTTCCACTAAGTCTTACGAGTCAGAGCAGCTCGCCTGATTAAATGCTCCCACACATACTGAGAGGCGACTCAAGTTTCTCGCATGAAAGATGTATTTTTCAGTTCAAACTCGCCAGTTCAAGCACAATTAAAGCTGCACATTATCATCCTTTGAGTGAAAAATAGACAGTCAATAAGAAGATAGTGGGCAGAACAAAGTGTTTTTTTGTATTATGCATGTAGTTAAGGTGATTATACAGTAATTACAATGTTGTTGTGTGTGTTACACTATGTAAACATTAAAGTGGGCTACTTGAACAGAGCGTGCTCTTGAAGTGCACGCAGAGCACACACTATCACATTCAGATGTGTGGGAGGAAACCATGCTGAGGCCCCTGGTTCTAAGTGTTTAACTACTGGTATTACATACCCAAGGCTGTTTCGCAAAAACAGTCTTACTCATCTAAGCCTATTCAAGCATTTTCAACAGAATTCAAACAAGATCTATTTCATTAATCTCAGGGGATTTTAATAAACACAGAGCAACTTGGCGAAGACTCTGACTTGCAGTTAGCTGTCATTCTTAATGTGTGAGAAACGCTGTAGGATGTTTAACTGGATTAAGATGAGGCAGTGACTTGCTCTAAATTGCACTGCTAATGGTGATTTAAGTCTAAAATGACTATCGTTTTGAAAGTGAGAGGATCAGGTTGTTTTCCTTGTAATTATTTAAAAGGGGCTATTCTGTAACTTTGGAACACAACAGTCCCAATAGAGCACCACCCACTTTTCAGCCGTCTTGGTTCTGGAATTCTTTTTCCCATTCATTTTTCTCATAGGGATTTCATTAAATCTGTCATCAAAGAGTTTTAAGCCGTAAACCAAGCCAACCAGCTCTGAGGTGAATTACAACATTACAAATAGGGACGCACCGATGGATCGGCTGCCGATATTTATCGGGCAATTATTGACCAACTTAAAGCAATAGTTCACCCAAAAATGAAAATTCTCTCATCATTTACTCACCCTCATGCCATCCCAGATGTGTATGACTTTCTTCTGCAAATTAAGATTTTTAGAAGAATATTTCAGCTCTGTAGGTCCATACAATACAAGTAAATAGGTGCCAAAATGTGGGCGCTCCAAAAAAAAAAAAAAAAAAAACATAAAGGCAGCATAAAAGTAATCCATATGATAAGTGTGGGTGGAAAGCAGATCAATATTTAATTAGAATTTTACTATAAATTCTCCTTGCTGCTCAATCTCCACTTTAACTTTAACTTTCTACTTCTTCTTCTTGTGTTTTTGGTGATTCACATTCTTCATGCATACATCCCCCTACTGGGCAGGGAGAAGAATTTCTAGCATAAATTGACTTAAATACTGATATGTTTCTCACCCACACCTATCATATCACTTTTGGATTTTTATTTTTTATTTTTGCAGCTTCAGAATTTTGGCACCCATTTACTTGTATTGTATGGACCTACAGAGCTGAAATATTCTTCTACAAATCTTCAAATGTATTCTGCTGAGGAAAGAAAATCCTACACATCCAGATGGCATGAGTGTGAGTAAATGATGAGAGAATTTACATTTTTGGGCAAACTATCTCTTTAAAACCATCAGCATATCAGTAATAAGCATTAAAATGCAGATATGAAAAACTGATGGTTTATTTATACTTAATTAGTAACACGCTTTGTAAAAAGTCTGTGAATTAAAATGCACAATTCAGAAAATATAATAGCCACAATATGTAGAAGAGTTGGCACTCCTAAGAACATTAAATATTTAAATTTTATTCTGTCTCGTTCTCACGTTAATGTGAAAAAACTCCATAAACGGACGTGACAGTTGTACAAATGGCACTTACCTATAGGCTTCTTGATGAGGTAAACCATTCAAAATGTTTTGAAACCAGCACACTTTGACTTCTGAGACATCAGTATGATATATCTATTAATACGGCATAACTGATCGAATTAAGATTGAAATCGCATTATGGACTTGTGTGATTACTAAACCTTAAAAGGCTGCGTTTTAAACTGCAAAAACAGAATTGCAAGAAATGTTTTAGAAGTAAAATAGTTTTTTTTCATTATCATGTTATCATATTTAGTCAGATGTATCTTTTTATCTTGTATGTTTCTTTAACTGTGTCTCTCTTTAACCTCCTGAGACCCAAACTTAACTGCTGTGGGCATTTTCTGTTTCCCTTTTTGAGTTGTTACTGGTAGCACCTAATAAACATGCAAAAACAAAAATTGTAGAGCAAATAGTTTACCTAAAAATGTATGGCAACGTATGTGGACAGTGGGAATAAGTTTTACAATTTTACCAAGCTATAGGAAGTTTATCAAATTTTCCAGCAGTGTCGGTTATTCATGTTTTTGAGACGTTACAGACATTACATCAGAAATTAGCATAATTAATTAATTCTGATTCAAAGTAATGACCAGCATTATCCAATCACTGCCAACCATGTTAAAATAAAATGATACATGATAAATTCTGAATCTGTGTACTGATTACCATTGTCCCATGTCTGTCAAACATGTTGAGTGGTCCAAACATCATCTGCAGCCTGAAACTGAACTTTTGACAGGATGTTAGTAGTGAATGCACTTAGATGCATAGAGAGCTATAGGATGCTCCCTTGCTCCCTATTTAGTGAATGAGTTAACCTCCAGTGCGCTGTCTGTCTGCACTAGTCTCAGAACAGTTCGAAATGCACCGTATTTTCATCCTAACTCCATATAAGCCTCTGAAAGCAACATTTTTCAGCTCTTGGATGAACCTGTCAGGTTTGGGTTGAGGAAACGGAAGGACTCAAATGCAGAGTAGCGATTAGGGCTTTTATTTATCAAAAATAAAACAAAAACAAACAGAAATTACCCTGAAGGTGAAAAACAAACACAGTCCAGGGCGACAACACAATGACGGGCTGGGCTGGAACAGGGAACTAACAGAAATCCGACTGGACAGGAACACAACCGACAGAGACCTATCAGGGGACATAAAAACAAGCAACATCCCACAACGAACTGGCACCAGACAGAGCACAAAGAGAGATTATAAAGGGAGAGAAATCAGGAGGGAAACGAAGAAGGCAGGTGAAACTAATAAACTAATAATCAAACAGGTAAGCAGGCAAACGAGAGGGCGGGGTTATCACTGAAGACAAGACAGACACGAATGCACAAGGAAATGAGAAAACACAAAATCAAGTGCATTCACATAACACGAGACAAAACACAAGTGTCTGGACATAAAAGACATAAAACAGACATGGAACACGTTCATGTCAGGGCTCTGCCACAAAGGGGAAAAAACTCAAAACTTTGGGAAGAACCCTGACAGCACTCATTGATTCTCAGTGTGATAATCCACAGTAAATATAGGATTTCTAAGGAAAAAATTAGCTTAAGTACACATTAGTGTACATTTTGTTTAGCAGTGAGGTGTTTTGCAATAAATCGCTTAAAAAAATGTGTTTTTTGTGATTAACATTTTTATTGACTCAAAGAACAAAAGCAAAACATATATACACAGAATCAACATTGAACCCCCACCACTACCCCTCCCAATCCCCGACCCCACCCTGACCCCCAACAATCATTCCTGTGGTCACTCATGAGTATACACCCACCCACACACACACACACACACACAAAATAATAATAATAATCACACACATTTATAACTATACCTTTCTCTCCACTGCCCCTCCCCGAGAGCCATTCCAGAATGTTAAATAGTTGCCCCATTTCCCAACAAACGTATCCAAGTTCCCCAGTCTTCTAGATGATGCTTCCTCGAAACCCTCCCCATCTTCGTGTACCACTCCTGAAATGGGGTGCTTCAGCCAACTTCCATCCCCTTAAAACGACTTGTCTGGAGATCATAACATAGGTTAGAACCCAATTTTTTATGTGTTTATTCCCAATATTGATGACCATCCCATCGCCTAAAACACAGAGTCTGGGGCAAAATGAAATTTGAGTGCCCAATATGTCACACACAAAGCTCTGAACCTTCAACCAAAATTCTTGGATCTTAACATACCACCAAACATGGGTTGTGTCTCCATCATTATACACCTAAGTATAACTATGAATAGGGGAAGTCTTATAACGTATTATACCTTTAGTTATAATTATTTATGAAAAGTTATAACATTATAAGTTGTATTATAAGACATTATGGATGCAGTATAATGCATGCATAATGCCTTTACAATGCATTATAAATATGGGCTTTATACAAAGTGTGACCAACTATTGATAAAAAGTTCAAAGTTAATTATAAGTATAGAAACAATATATTTTAAGTGTATTACAAATTATTCTCATATATAAATATATATTTAGGTAGACCGACTCAATTACATCATTCACAATGTGTCATGGGAGTGGCTGGTCGCTGCTCAACACATTTGACACTTTGTTTGCTGTGATTCTCTGATTGGTGGATATTTCACTGCTGGAACATACATAGTGTAGTTTTTCAGCACAAGTTCAGCTGTTAAATGTGATTTAAAAAAAATTAAGTTGAAATAACTTGTACTGATGGATTATACCATCTAACAACCTCGGAGCTCACAGTAGACCTGTCTTTAAATTTTCTGACACTGTCTATATACAGTACCTTTCCAACAAAATAAGCCAAAAGACCCTAAATATAATCATAAAACAAAAAACAAGCTGATAAAGGTCAATCTGCTGGATAAAGCAGCATAATGTATTTAAATCAGAAATTTGCCTTTGAAACACAACAAGCATTAGGTTTGCTCAGTCCTTTCATGTGAGTCAATGAGTACATTCAAAGAAAGCCTGCAGGGCTGGCCTGTCTTTCCAGAATTCTGATTGTGCCGGTCCCACATTTCCACTGTTTTTCAAGGAAGCTTTACTCTGTCCCATTTTAGCCATCTCATTATAGATATTCACACGCCTAAGGGATATGCAGAGAGACAAAAAATCATAATGTAAGAGGGAGATAAGATGAAAGCAGACAAAGAGAGAGCGTTAAAGAGAGAGTCTGCATTCACATTCTTTTCTGTCCTCTCTCTCTCTCTCTTCTCTGTCCCTGATGACTCTGGTGGCTGCAGTTCTCTGCTGTGATTGGCAGATTACTGTAACCCAATCAGACCTGTCCATGACCCAGAGATATGACCCTCTGCACTGCCAGTGTCATCATGGATGCCAAGGCAACAGTGCTAACCATTATGTAAAACCAACAAATCTGCCTGTTCTTTTCAATAATTTTTCCAATTTGGAACATATACGTATGTCATACGACAGCTTTGGGTGGACCAAAATTTAAATTGTTATTCGCTGAAAATCTTCCCCTCCACACTAGCTCTCAAATCTCATTTGTGTATGCACACATTCAAATATGGTGTGTCATGATGAGGACTAATGATACGCGTAAATTAATGTGTTTGGCATCACTGATGTCAAATCTGATGTGACGCATATTCAACCACCATATTTTAACATGTACGTGCATAAGTGAGATTTGAGAGCTATGGTGGAGGGGAAGATTTCCAGTGAATAATGACTTAAACTTCTGTCTGTTCATCACACAAAGTTATCATTTGGCTTTAGAAGACATGGAACATAGTTCATGCATCGTATGGACTACTTTTACAGTGCGTTTTTGTCCTTTTTATTCCTTGGAAGCCTTTGTTCACCATTTACTTTCATTGTCTGGAAAAGAGCACCTCAGAGATTCTGCTAAACTTCTCCCAACTTCTACGGAAGAAAGTCATACAGGTTTGGAACAACATGGGGCTGAGTAAATGATGTCCGAATATTCATTTTTGGGTGAACTATTCCTTTAAGTGTTAGAGATACACTGTATATATATATATATATATATATATATATATATATATATATATATATATATATATATATACACACACACACACACACACACACACACACACACACACACACACACACACACACACACACACACACACTACCGGTCAAAAGTTTTGAAACACTCATTCTTTATTATAATGTTTTTTTTTTGTTTGTTTTTTTTGTTTTTTTCACATTTTAGAATAATAGTAAAGTCATCAAAACTATGGAATAACATAAATGGAACTATGGGAATTATGTTGTGACTAAACAAAATCCAAAATAAATCAAAACTGTGTTATATTTTAGCATCTTCAAAGTAGTCACCCTTTGCCTAGAATTTGTAGACATGTACTCTTGACATTTTCTCAACCAACTTCTTGAGGTATCACCCTGCGATGCTTTTTAAACAGTATTGAAGGAGTTCCCATCAATATGTTGGGCACTTATTGGCTGCTTTTCTTTATTATTTGGTCCAAGTCATCAATTTTTTTATAAAATTTTAGTTTTGTAATGAAATAAATTAATATTGTGGCACAATTATATTTTTGTCTACAAAACTAATTTCAAACATTTAAGCATACACCTGCAGATCAAAAGATTTATAAGATCATGAGAAACATTTCAGTCAAGTGTTTCAAAACTTTTGACCGGTAGTGTGTGTGTATATATATATATATATATATATATATATATATATATATATATATATATATATATATATATGAATTCTGGTTGTAGATGTATGTGGCAAGCTCACAGGGAGAATGAGTGTTTGTGTGCTTAACGATACCCTGGTGAGATCTCACACACAATCTAAATAGACCAATGGCATGACAGTCTATATAAAGATTCCCATTTCAGTTACCAACAACATAAAAACCCCTGAGGCCCACCACAAACTTACCGAAAATAATCTGGGTAAGCACCGTAGAGTTTTGACAACAGAGGAACAAAAATGTTTCTCTACAGAAGGTACATTTGTGTGAAAATGCTTTGATGGCAGGTTGTTTTATCTCAGACCTAACCTTTAAACACTTCTCTCTCTCTCTCTCTCTCTCTCTCTCTCTCTCTCTCTCTCACTCACTCTCTCTCTCTCTCTCTCAATTGCACTTTTAAAGTACTTTACTGGCATGATTGTGTTTACATACAATATTGCCAAAGCATTAATACACAAAACAGATAATGACAAGACAAAAAATTATAATAAAACAGTAACAAATAACAATAAAAATAGAATTAAAATAAGGTGCCAGGTAATGAACAATATACACTATACAATATACAATAAAATAAGCATTTAACAAGACATTATGAACATAAAAAATAAATACTGTGACTGAAGTACATTAAGGCAGTGATTGGTTTCTGAGGGTGTGCAGCTCAAAAATGAATTTTGCTGCAACTGATGCATGATTGTCCTCCCGCAGTAACACCTGCATTTGATCTGTTTCTGCTGAAGTGGAAAACTGTAGCATGAGGTTTGAGAGTTTGTCAAAGTATTTCTCTCTCACCTCTGTAAATTTCTCACAGTGAAGGAGAATGTGTGTCTCTGTCTCGACCTCACCAGTGTCACAGTGAGCACAGACTCGTTATTGCTTTGGAAGCCATGTTTGTCTGTCTCCTTTTTTCTATGGCCAGACAGTGATCACTGAGCCTGTATTTGGTGAGGATCCATCTCTGTTTTGGGTCTCTTACAGTGTAGAGATATTCTGCTAGATTATACTTTCTGTTTAGGGCCCGATAACATACCAGTTTGCTCTCTCTCTTTCTTTTTTTATTGAAACAAAACACTGGTAACACTTTCTATGAAGCCAATATTTATACTGCATTGTAAAGGCATTATAAATGCATTTCAGCGCATTTGTAATGTCTTATTATTTGCCTTATAATATAATATACACTCACTGAGCACTCTATTAGAAACACTATGGTCCTAAAAAGTGCCCGATGTGGTCTTCTGCTGTTGTAAACCATCTGCCTCAAGGTTCGACGTGTTGTGCATTCTGAGATTATATTCTTCTCACTACAATTGTACAGAGTGGTTATCTGAGTTACCGTAGCACTTCTGTCAGCTCGAACCAGTCTGGCCATTCTCCATTGACCTCTCTCATCAACAAGGTGTTTCCATCTGCAGAACTGCTGCTCACTGGATGTTTTTTGTTTTTGGCACCACTCTGAGTAAACTCTAGAGACTGTTGTGTGTGAAAATCCCTGGAGATCAGCAGTTACAGAAATACTCAAACCAGCCCATCTGGCACCAACAATCATGCCACGTCAAATCACTGAGATCACATTTTTTCCCTATTATGATGGTTGATGTGAACATTAACTGAAGCTCTTGACCCGTATCTGCATGATTTTATGCATTGCACTGCTGCCACACGATTGTCTGATTAGATAATCGCATGAATATGTACGTGTACAGGTGTACCTAATGAAGTGGTCTGTGAATGTATATATACTGTATATTAAATTACAACTGCGGATAAAATTGGATGTTGATTGTGTTATAATGCATTACACTCTTTAAGGTATAGTTAAGGATAGGTTAATTATTATGTATAATAACTGTAGTTGCAATTATTAATGAAAAGTTATAGCATATTATAAGGTGTATTATGAGACAATTATGAATGCATTATAAATAAGGGCTTCATAGAATGTGTTAACACTGTATTTAAAGTAGCTTAACAGGAATATGTACAGGACACCTGCATATGAAACTGAACAACAGCCTAGGTGAGGAAAAACTCCCCAGGGGCAGCAAGCAGGTAAAGTATCTAATATGACAGGATGAGAAATATAATCAGTTAGTTGGCCGAGTGTGTCAGTCTTACACAACCCTGAGTACACCTGCTCTCTCAGGGGTTCACGGAAGGTGTAAAACCATGAGAGCTTAGTCTGAAAAACAGAGTGTCTGGTTTCAACGCTTCTTTACACTGTCTAAAATTAGGCTGATTAGAAAAGAGATTGGGCTCTAAATGTTGGAGAATGGACTGCTGTTAGAGCTGCATGCACCTGCACTATTTATAGTCTATGGCTGTGTCTTAAAACCTAGTGAGGCAGCCCATTAGGTGACACAGCCAATACAGTATGTAGTAGAGCACATGTGATCACTTCAGTGTGACAATTTAAAACAATTTCACAGTAAAGCAGTCTATATATTTTATAGTAATATAAAGCCTCTGAAACAGGGGTGTCAAAAATGCAAAGAAATTTTATACAGTAATAAATATCATAATTTGAAAATATTTTGATAAAAGGTTCATTCAAAAATATAAAATTCCGCAAGAAAACAACCTGATCTATACGTATCTGAAATCTATAGTTATTTATAGCAATAGTTAATAGTTATTGTTATTGTCAAAATATTTTCATTATTTCTAACTCATGCTTGTTCCAAACCAAATCTCCATGTAATTTATGTTGGGGAAAAAAAAAGAGAGAATTTTGAAGTTTCTTCACGCGGCTTTTCTCTATACAACCACAGTTCATAGCGACCATGTCTGTCAAGTTCCTAAAAGAACAAAAAACTACATAAAAGTAAAAAAACTTAAAAGTAGTCCATATGACTTGTGTGCTATATTCTAGGTCTCCTGAGGCCATAAAAAAATAATGACCAAAAACCGAAGCAGCAGAACTTCAGCAGCCTACCATTGCAGTGGCAATCTCCTCAGCCAACGATATGTCTGGAAGACCAAATTATCTTTTCATGTTTCCAGCATTACTCACCATAATTGCATTTTTAATAGTAAGAATGTAAATTACAGAGCTCTACAATTTAATTTTGACGAGTAAGAATTTAAATTACAGAGCTCACTAATTGAATTTTTACTTGTAAGAATTTCAATTAGAGAGCTTTACAATTGGATTTCTACAAGTAAGAATTCCAGTTTCAGAGCTCTACAATTAAATATTCCAGTGAGGGGTGACAAGAGTATTTGAGAAGAAGAGAGTGGCAGATGGGAGAGAGAGACACACAAAGCTGTCTCCTCCCCTCAAATACTCCCGCCGCCCCTCACTGGAATGCGAGACCAGTGTGGCACACAGGTGGAACTCATTCACCATTTATCTTCCCAGCCGCTCTGCCCTTACGCCACCGCCCCTGCCCCTGCCCCTGCCCTGCTCTCCACAAGAGCTCTGTAATTGGAATTCTTACTAGTAAAAATTAAATTACAGAGCTCTACAATTGAATTTTTACTAGTAAGCATTCCTATTAAAGAGCTCTCTAATTGAATTTTTACTAAAAAAAAAAAATTAACGATATGTTTAATTGCAGAGCTCTGTAATTAAATTACTAGTAAGAATTGCAATTAAAGAGCTCTGCAATTACATTCTTACTTGTAAGAATATAATTGTAGAGCTCTGCAATGGCAATTGTTAGTAGTAAAAATCAATTGTAGAGCTCTCTATTTCAATTACAGAGCTCTGCAATTAATTTCTTACTAATAAGAATGCAATTGCAGAGCTCTGTAATTAGAACTCTTACTAGTAAGAATGTAATTGCAGAGCTCTTTAATTGCAATTCTTACTAGTAAGAACATAATTGCAGAGCTCTGTAATTGAAATAGAGAGCTCTACAATTAATTTGTACTACTAACAATTGCAGCTGCAGAGCTCTACAATTATATTCTTACTAGTAAGAATTGCAATCAAAGCACTATACAGTGACATTCTTACTAGTAGGAATTCCAATTACAGAGCTCTGCAACTGCATTCTTACTAGTATAAATGTAATTTTAGAGCTCTACAATAGTGATACTTACTAGGAGTAATTGCATTGTAGAGCTCTCTATTCAGTGGCATCTCATTATGGTAATGGCACCTCATATTATATATAAATTGGCAGGTGGGAAGATGTATATAAATATATATGGGGGGCACAAAATGTATTATGAATATACAGTATATGATTATATATCATTCTATACGATATTATATCATATGCTATTATACATATATTAAAAAGATTACAATCATTACAATTTCTGTCATAAAAAATATTTTTATCCGGTATTTCGTACATTAGGCACAATTGTGTATTGTGTATGTGTATTGTAGAGCTCTGTAACTGAAATTCTTACTAGTGAAAACAGAATGAGTGAGCTCTGTAATAAAAGTTTTACTAGTAAGAATCAAATTGCAGAGCTCTGTAATTCAGTTGTAGAGCTCTGCAATTGCATCCTTACTAGTAACAATGTCTTTACAGAGCTCTGTAATTATAATTCTTACTAGTAAAAATGTAATTATGACGAGTAATGCTGGGAACATTAAAAGATAATTTGGCTTTCCATAAAGTATTCCAATTACAGAGCTCTACATTTGCATTTTACAAGTAGGAATTCCAGTTGCAGAGCTCTACAATTCAATCATACATCACAATGCTGAGGACAGAAGTAATGAGAGAGGTGTGAAGTAATGATGAAGACTTCACTGGAGAGAGACATGCATTTCACTTCTTCAGGCTCCAGCTGGCTAATAATCAATAGAAGCTGTTAGGATCTGGATAGTGGTCTTCAATTATCTGAACTCTAAATCTACAGTATATCAATCCATTTGAAGGTCTTGATGTTAATTTCGGCTATAATAATCACTCCAGTGGACAGCATGGTGACATTGTATGTCTTGGGATAACATTTTTGAGCGTACATCACTCTTTGTACAGTGATGAATTCAGTAAGAATGGCATACCTGTACAGTAATAACGCGGCTGTTTCTTTAAACATGTGACGTCATCATTAATCGACCGCATGAAGAAGCGGCTCGTGGGGAGTTTGCAGGAATCTTCAGGCTGCTGAATCATTTTGATAGCTGGTGAGACGATTTGAATGTATAAACATTTGTATATGTTTTGTTGATTTTCGAGGTAAACCGCTTCACTAACACTGGTTTATGTATTTTTAAAATGCTCTTTCAGTAAACACTTTTTTTTTTAACTAGGTTAGTCAAGTAGGATTAGAGTCAAATAAAATAATTTCAGGAACCTGAGATCTGTGTATGTGCAGAGGGTGATTACTTTTATATAAGTAGCATAAATATAGATGCGTATTTAACATACCCTTACAAAAAACTACCATGGTAGTAATTGGTATACTTGGAGTACCATTAAAAAAATACCATGGTGTATGATTATGGTATTCTTTTACTACCATGTATAAATAGCAATTTTCTAAGGTATAATCATCTGATACTATCACTGCATTATGGTACTGCCACAATAATTTGTTGTAGTGGTAGTTACTGCCAAAATACCATAAATCAATCCCAATGCAATTACTGGGACTCCTATAAAATATAATAAAGTAAATAATATGCGATCTCCTTTAGAGAGTCTTTAGTTTTAATAACAGTGGTGGCTAATACCAAGTTACTGCATTTTTATTTTAGCATCCATAACAATTATAACTATGGTATGTTAGCAGGAACCTACTTTATAGAGAACTGAATTAACATGTAACATCACTAATCTCTCTTTCTTTAATCAGATTTCAGGATGGAGTCTCTGTTTGGATCTGTAGGTCTTGGTATACTGGCAGGTGTGGGCTGTGGGCTCTGCCTCGGTTGGTACCTTCGTGGGCGGTTCGGCACATCCTCCCGCACTATGATGGCACCTTTAGGGAACAGCAGTGAGAGCAGCGTGATGGGCGAGAGTGGCGAGTTCAAAATGATCTTGGTTGTCCGAACAGATCTGAAGATGGGCAAGGGAAAAGTGGCGGCCCAATGCTCTCACGCTGCAGTGTCCGCCTACAAACAGGTCCAGCGCAGAAACCCAGAGCTGCTGAAACAGTGGGAGTACTGTGGGCAGCCAAAAGTGGTGGTGAAGGCCCCAGATGAGGACTGTTTGCTGGAGCTGCTGACCCATGCCAAAGCGCTTGGGCTGCCGGTCAGTTTGATCCAAGATGCTGGAAGAACCCAAATCGCACCAGGGTCACGGACTGTTCTTGGTGTGGGACCCGGACCAGCAGATCTCATTGACAAAGTGACTGGACACCTAAAACTATATTAAATGATAGCGAATAAGCAGCTATTGGACTAAGATGGGACTAAACTTGTCATTTAGGTGGACAGTTTTGACCAATCCTAGACATTGTAGATTTTATACAAAGGAGAAAGATACAATGGAATTAAAGGGTTAAAATGACACCGTTTGAGTTATAATTTGACCATTTATTTTAAGTAAACCTTTCACCCGTTCCATTATTGAACATCTGAGTACATTTGTTATGTCCTTATCAGTCTATGTACAGAAAGGGGTTATTTAGGAATCAGTTTTATATCTGAAACTCCCCCCTCATACCCAATGGAATAAACAATTGTTGGTTAAGCTTTGACTTTGTTGAGATAAATTACCTGCTTTTCCATTGGACAACAACTTACGCTAATATGATCACTTTACTGACCATAAGATTAAATACACAGTCCATTTCAAACCGTCTTAAGTCAATGAGTATTAACATTTTAAGGTCTGATGATGTGAAAGGAATCCCACCCCTAAGGCGTTATGCACAACTAAATGAAACTCTCCACAGGGGTATAAATAGGGCAGTAAATATAAAGCTAGAGAGATATCAGTAGGAATACAGATGAGTGTTTGGATGAAAAGAACACATGGCATATAAAGTGGCTTTTACACCAGATCTTTCTTGACAAACAAGAAGCCTTTATTTATATGGTAATCTTGGGGAAAATCTTATTCTTTGTGCACAATCACTACAATATGTCTATGATTCATCTGAACCCAGTCAAATCTGAGTATAGGAGACACAGGGAGTTAAGTTTGTTTTCTTGTTTAAACCAAATTACCTTTCATGATTTCTCTTCAACAAATAAAAGGTAAATTGAGTTGAGGAATGCGGCATAACTGGCAGAATAAACTGACTTTTTATTCTCACTTCGGTTCCAGTGACCTAAATATCACAACAATCAGAATGCACACATCTGCGTGCGCACAAACACTGCAGCACGGTAAGGTTAATAAAACACAGGTGTGGACAGCCGCATTTATATATATATATATATATATATATAATTAAATCATTATCCCTCCTCAAATGGTCCCACGCGATGAGCACGGGTTACTGCACAACAAAGTTTGTCATTCATGTTGATAACAAAAAAACAAGACAATTTATCCAGAGAACCTGCATAGACGAAGGAATAAAAGATTGCATGTATGAATTTAAAATAAACTATATATATATTGAGAGCTTCACACCCCCATGGAATTACTGGCATGAAGTAGTGTTTCTTTGTGGAGGTGGTAGTCGCACCTTCAAATGTTCCTTTATTTTCTTTCCTGGAATATACAATAGTTAAATGCAGACAGACTGAACAAGCTGTTGACACGCATCGAAATGAAGTTATACATTGGTAGTTAAGAGTGCAAATCAGATTTTTTGTCTTTTTACTTAAGCTGACTTGCTTCTTTCACAAGTCTTCTCATTGTACATACATACCATTCCCCTTAAATTGACAGATAAAATTAAATCTAGATATCTGGAATGTGGGCGAAAAAAAAATCCTTTATGAAATCAAGTCCTTCATGATGGTATAAAGAAAACAATAACAAGAACAATCATAAAAAAAAGAAAAGAAAAAGTAAAAAGAATAACATTTGCTCAAATCCCCTGTAGTGAGCAAAAAGTGGTAGAGTTGGACTCATGGAGGACTGAAAGAGAGATAAGATGGAGATGCTGGACTGAACCAAGCGGCAGCAGGGAGAGGGTGGGCACAGAAGTGGGAGGCCCTTACATGCCGTAACCGAATCCTGACTGGGCCTGAGGAGCCTGGGGGTAGCCCCCGGGCGCTGCTGGGTACCCATAGCCGTAGGGCTGCTGTGGGGGGACGGCCACACTGGGGCCTGCTGTCAGCATCAGCTGAGGTGTGCCTAAAAAGGAGATGTCAATAAATTAATAAAAAAATAAAAATAAATAAAGCCTGGTGCACAATGTACGATTTTGCCATCAGAGAAAACTTTGGGGAATCATAAGATTTCCCATCGTAGGACAAATTCAGCATTCTTGGATCTTTTAGTGTGACGTGTTTCCCCATGGCCGATTAATCTTAATTGAATACAAGTTAAACTCCATCGGGAGCATATGTGGCATAATGTTGATTACCACCAAAAAAATTTTGAGATCTCTCTTTTTCTTAAAAAAAGAAAATTGATGTTACAATGAGGCACTTACAATGGAAGTACAGTGGCAAGACAACATATGTGAACCCTTTGGAATTAGCTAGTTTTCCTCATTAATTGGTCATAAAATGTGCTCTCATATTAACACACAAACAATTATAATTTTTCATGTCTTTATTGAACACATCCACAGTGCTGTGGAAAAAGTAAGTGAACTCTTGGATTTAATAACTGGTCGTTCCTCTTTTGGCAGGAATAACCTCAACCAAGCATTTCTGGTAGCTGCGAATTAGATCTGCACAATGTTCAAAATGTTCACATATTCTTAGGATGTCTGGTGTGAACGGCTCTCTTGAGGTCATTCCACAGCAGCTCTATTGGGTTAAGGTCTGGGCTTTGACTGGGACACACCAAAAGGTGGATTTTCCTTTTTTGAAGACATTCTGTAGTGTATTTACTTCGATGTTTAGGGTCATTGTCCTGCTGCATCACCCAACTTCTACTGAGCATCATTTGGCACACAGCCACCCTGAAATTATCCTGTATGATATCTTGATAAACTTGGGAAGCGGTCCAGGCCTCGAAGCAGCAAAGCAGTCCCAAATCATGATGATCCCTCCACCACACTTTACCATTGGGATGATGTTTTCATGTTGCTATGCAATGCCCTTTTATGTAGTGCTGCGGGTTCTTCCCAAACAATTCAGCCTTAGTTTCATTAGTCCACAAAACATTTTCCCAGTAGTGTATGGAGTGTCAAGGTGGTCTTTGGCAAACTTCAGGTGTGCAGCAATGTTTTTTATGAGTCAAAAGGCTCTAACCCACACCTTCAATCTCGTTTCATTAACTGGATGCCAGGTTTGCCAACTCCTGATTCTAATTACCTTTTGTTGATGTCATTAGTCTAGGTGTTCACATACTTTTTCCAGCCTACACTGCAAATGTTTGAATGATGTATTCAATATGGATAAGAACAATACAATAATTTGTGTCATTTGTTAAAACAGATCACTTCCTTGCTGTGTGAGGGAGAGACGTTATTTAAAAAGGTTCACCTTGTCTATTTGATAAGCAACATATATATGTAATAATAGTACGTCAAGCCTTTTCGTATTTTCAAAGCATAACACTGGCAAGCATTCATGCAAGGGATTGCTTTGGTTTATGCAAAGTTATTTCAATGCGTCAATTGAGGACGTCAGAATGGATGTGGGCTGGTGACACCCAGTCAACGCTGCCAATTGAGACCAAAGTTTAAGCTACAATGTATATAGTACAGTTTGTGAAAGATGTAGCACAATCTGCCACTAAGCTCATATCGTAAAATCTGAAAAACAACAATCATATAGGACAGAAAAAAATGGGCCGTGTGCACCACTAGGCTTTAGACAATTAAATAATTTCCATTGCAACTTGACATCAAGTCTCTTACCATAAACAATAGGTTGAGTCTCTGTCGCCTGCTCCTCTTCTTTCCTTAAAGACTCGGAGGTCTCCAGCTTATCCACCTAAAATCACAAGAGAGGCATATGTTTTGAGAGTTCCATCTGTATATGGAAATTCGATGATCATTTCTACACATTTTAGATTGAGGGTGTGTCCTTACCTTGCTGAGGTATTCCCTCATCACCTGGATGAAGTAAGGCATTGCAAACTCCATGATGTTGTGCCTCCACGCCGTCTCCATAACCACGTCAGGCCTGAGCAGGTCGTAACATGTGAAGAGGCAGGCGGCAAAACACTCCTTCTTGTCGTCCTGTAGGAACCACTGCAGAAGTTCCTCGGCCAGCTCTGTGTCCTTTGATTCAGATGCATACTGCATTGCATCCTGAATAGGGGACAAGTAAATCAGTCATGAATCAGATAAGCATCTGTGCACCAATCCACCCTACCAATGACTGAGATTCATTTTGAAGTGCTAGGAACTGATCGATCATCCCTCAATCTACTGCTCACCTTGTAGAGTTTGTCTTTCTTGCACAGCTCCACACTTTGTTTCCATCGGTTGTTGCCCTTGAAGAGGTAAGCTGCGATTCTCCTGAGCTCAATCAGCTCGTGTTTCTCCAGACGCTGGGCCAACGAGATGTTGTCAAAGTTATCATACGCGTCTATAGATGTCCTGAGTGCCTACAGACATGATGGTGGTAGAACAAAGAAACAGATGAGGAGGGAGAACAAGAGATTTAGACATTTATAATAAACTGCTGTGATTATGATTGTTTACTGCAAGGCTACTGGTTGTGCAAAAATCTGGTACAACAAAACGTTCCTCTGATTCTCTATAAACTGAAAGGGTCAAATAAAGGTTTTGGTGCCTGACCTGATAGTCTTCCTCTGAGATGAAGAGGTTGTTAAGTGCTTCATTGACAGACTTGTTGTTGTGGCTTTGTACTGATCGGAGGTAAGGCTTCACGAGTGGAAGCTGCTTAACCTGGAAAAAAATAAAATAAAATCTCATTTAAGAGAAATACCTTCCCGATTTTAAATAAATTGTCGATAAAATAAGTTAAACCACTGCTTGAAAGTTTTGCTACATGAAAGCTTCTTTACCTTGTTGAAGAAGTTGACAGCCCGTGAGTGATCCAGTCTTGGGGAAAGAACTATGAGCAGGTCATTCAGTAACAAGGGCTTGAACTCCAGATAAAACTGGATTGCTTTGTAATACAGTTCAACATTGGCCACCTAAAAAAAAAAAAAGAAAGAAACAACGATCACTTTAATTTAATTAGAATTTTCTTGACATTTGTGGAGCACACTGAACCAGAAACAAGTATATCCATTGGATTCCAGTATCTATGTAGTATCTAAACCAAGAGAGGCATTTAGAATAGCGCTTGACCTTTACCTTTGTGATGATGTCCTTGAACTGTCCTTCTTTCCAGGCATCTGTGGGATGGCTCATCATGGTGATGATGGCGTTGTCAAACTCTTCATATTTGTCATAGAGGAACACAAGCTCTCCCCACAGGTGAGCCTGCTCTGCTGCCCTAAGCACCTGTTTGAAGTAAAGAAAGAGGAAGAGAAAGCAATAAAGTAAAAAGAGAAATGAGAAGATGGTGAGGTGATGAGACAGACTTTGTAACATCTGTGCATCAGAAATGATGATACTTAGTTTGTCCCTTTGGAGAATATCTGATAACACACTAAACTAAATTATAGCTGGGTTAGGATGAAGGGAGGAGAAATTAACAGCTCTCTAATGCACAACAATATACGTTCAACAGCACTGAGTGAGGGACACTTAAATATCAAAAGGAAGCACATGGAAGCTTTTAAGGGATAGTTCACCCCAAAATGAAAATTAACTCACCCTCATGCCATGCCAGATGTGTATAACATTCCTCCTTCTGCGGAACACAAAGATTGTTAGAAGAATAAATCAGCTCTGTAGGTCCACACAATGCAAGTGAATGGTGTACATCATGTACTTTTTGAAGCATCTAAATGTTGGTCACCATTCACTTGCATTGTAAGGTACTACAGAAATGAGATAGTCTTCTAAAAATCTTCATTTGTGTTCAACAGAAGAAAGTCATACACATCTGGGATGGCATGAGGGTGAGTAAATGTTGAGTGTTTTTATTTTTGGGTGAACCATCCCTTTAAGTTTGATTACTGCTTTAAAAATTTATTCTGTAGCAAAACATCTGACAGAAAAGAGAATTATTAAAAACAAATTATCAAAAATAACAGTGATTTTTAGTAAAGCAAAAAAGACTTTACGGTTGTGTACCTTTGGAATGTTGACTCTGGACCAGAAGAGTTCCAAGTGTTCCCTCATCTTCTGTGGTTTAAATTTAGAGTACAGGATGGCCAGCTCTGTGAACATGCCCATGTGAGCACGTTCCAACCCCAGTGCCGCCTCCAGCATGGTGATCAGCTCCTCAAAGTAGCCACGGTCCTACAGACAACGCATAAAAACCAAAGAACTTGTCAATATAGACGGCATATCAATATATCTTATTGGTCTCGTTCATTGCCTCAAAAGGTAGATCTGCTGGTTGGAGAAAATTTTTTGGAGGTTCAGACTTGCCTGGTAGTAGTTGATGAGCTCTTCAAGTTCATCAGCATGGACCACAATGTGAAGACCGCATATCTGAGCCAGTCTGAACTCTGTTCCATCCACGCATGCAAAACACACCTACAAACACACATCCAAACACATTACAATTTCAAGTAGCGAGATTTAACTCCGTTGGGAACCTTACTCAAATGAAAAGCAGTATTTAAGATTGGTTTTGTCCATTTCTCTGATTACTTGGTCTAATGATCTCACCTCCTTCCACGTGCGGGTGCTGTTAGCCTTACGGGCACCATCCACAGCGGCCTGATATTCGCCAAGGTGGACCAGTGTGGAAGCCAAGCGGCCGAAGTTTGAGACATTATTGTAGAGAAGCTTGGCTGCCTCGTACATCTTCTCATCATAGCAACGATCACCAACCTGTAACCAAAAATAAAAATAATGAACTTTACATTTGATGCTTCACTTGTCTTGTAATAGCTAAATAATATCAAAACTATCAATCAGCCATATTTAAATAATAAGAAAAAGTAAAAACTTAGTTGGAGCAACTGCTTTATGCTGACATCAACAGTGCATTTCGATATAAATGAAAATGTCTCCTTGCAAGAGAAAAAACCCTAGAATCTGTTCATTTGTTAATCTCTTCTGACAGAAGCCTATAGGAATGGCATCATCATTACCTGCTGTATGTGTGCATTATTTGGTCCATTTATAAACTCCTCTAGTTCGGCGAGACGGTTGGTTTTGGCCAGTGCAAAGATCAGTTCAGTCTCCACATATGACTCTCTGGCCTTCTTTCTGGCCATCTGTAGAAACTTCACCAGGTCCTCCCAGTTACCTGAATACAGTTAGTCAATACAGAATCAGAGAATAATGTCTATTATTAACAACATGAAAAGTATAGGACAGATGTTTTTCAAAAATCGCAATTTAACAGGAAAGTAACTGTTAAAGGAAGGAAAGTAATTAGAACTGAAGAGCCCTTACCACTCTGGTCAGCAGCCTGAACCACCTCCATGTAAGCAGAGGGGTCATCAGCCTTGATGTAGGAGTCAATGGCTTCTTTGACCAGACCCTTTTGCAGCTGAGCTTTTGCCAGCTGACTCCACACTGCAGGTTCATTACAGCGCTCCGCAAACTCATATGCCCTATCCAGGTTACCAATGTGCTCAATCAGAACCTGTGGATAAGAGGACAGAGGGAAAAGCCGGCTTTTTTATCTGCCATTTAATAAATTCAAATAGTAAGACTCTTATTTACAAATAAGTATGAGGACTATTGAAAGATGTTGGAGATGATTTTCACTTATTTCATTTTCATAGTTTATCAGTAAAAGTTTATTATTACTGGTTGACCTATATAATAACTAGAGAGCAGGATGGCTAATAAATATGATAGAGGCTAATGCAATTTAATTACAGCAACTGAGATGTACACTTTTATTACAATGTATACCTTGAATGCACTGCAAGTTGCTTTGGATAAAAGCGTCTGCCAAACGCATAAATGTAAATGTATAAATGTAGTCTAAAAAGGTAAGGGAACCAATCTGAGAACACCCTTACTGCATAAAACCATAACCCGAGATAGATTTGCTGCAACTGGCTCAACCATTCATTTATTTAATAAACACCATATTACCTGAACTGCAGAGGTGTTGACATCAAACTTTCTGAAAATTGCAAATGCCTCCTCGAACAGCTCACTGCTGATGGCAATGTTGGCGATGTCTGGGGCGTCGTAATTGTCCAAGCGGTTGATGTATTCCATAACACGGGTGCGGTCAGCTTTGATGGCTGTTAGGATGAGTAGGTTCTGCAGGTTTCTATGAACGGGACAAGGCTCAGATTTTATGTAAGATTGGAACTGAATGAAACGCTATTAAATTACGTTAAAAAGTTGGGAAAGCCTGTTTGGACAAGGAATGTAATATTCATAAATGTTAACACAAAAAGAAAAACTCTGTTCCAAAGGTATAGCGGCATAGAAAAGCAAAAATATTCATATTTTGGAATATTGTTGGATGATGCACCTGTGTTCACTGAAAACTGAGTTGTCCAGGACAATCTTTTCCAGCAGCTCAATTAGTTCATTGGGCAGGTCAGCGGTCATGAAAGCCTTCACTGTGACCGACACCTCCTCTGGGTCCTGAGTCTCTGACAGGGCTGTCTGCACCACCTGGCAGATAAACAAAATTAGGCATGGATTAATCACAGTACATTTAAAAAAATCTAAATATCACCAATTGGCTTTCATTAAAATATACAAAATGGGCAAAACGGGATCTGAGATTTTAAGACATATACTACTTAAAATATTTGAGTTTAACTGATAAAGTTAGTCAGTAATCCACAACTCTAAAACATTAGCTTTGTTACAAATCCTAGTGAGCTGCATACTTAGGCGACATTTTAAAGCATCATAGGCATGCTTCCAATGTAAAGGCTGTTCCTAACAGTAGGTAGCTACTATTATGCTACTGTCTAAGGCCAAGTCCACACTAATCTGTTTTCATTTGTAAACGCACTGATTTTACTAAATTAATCCCTTTTATCCATACTGGAATGGTAGAAAACTCTCTTCATAACTGCATACTTTGGAAAACGTTTTCAAACTTAAACAGATTAGTGTGGATGTGGCCTAAGATACCCTGTCTTGGGCTAATTGTAAGGCAGCATCGCATGTACTCTTCACATATTCTTTATGTGCAGAATGCACTGAAACAAGTTCAGTGTGAAAATGTTAGTCCAGAAAAATGCCAATTATAAATATAGACTACTTGTAATGCATTCAGTGCAGAAAAGTTTCAATAATAATAATTACATCTATTTAAAATTGTATTTAACTTTGCATGTTTGTGCTTATTAGAGTATTGCGTAACTAGCTTGGAAACATATGCTAACGCCAAACTCTATTGATGCGTGAAGAGCACTGCTTGTGTTTAATGTGCATTAGTAAACATCAATAGGTTCTGTCTACTGCAACTACAGTGTTTCAAATCAGTCAAATCTTATGAGGCTCTATGGCAGTTAGGAAGCTGTCATATAAGGTAGCTGGCTATGTAGACAGCAGACAGCTCACAAGGTTTTAGAACTGAGCTAATGTAACATAATATAACACAAGGCATATTTACTTCCTGCAGGCTCCATGTTTATGTACTGCATGTACTGCGAGAGATGCATGTTAGACTCAGTAGATATATATGCATACCTGGTCAATAAGAGGCCTCCTGTAGGGGTTGGTCTCAAGAAGCACACTGGCCCAGAGATCTGGGTCTCTGCGGCGCACCAGGTAACGGGACAAGCTCTTAAACAGTGAGTTCTCGTTGCACACCTGTGGAGACAAGTTATCTATAGTCTTTTCATTTGAATTTAGTGCAATGAAAGAAAAAGTGTGTTATGAATTCAGACGTTAGTTCTTTAACTATGTTGACAATTATTTTGAAAAACATTGCGATTGCGAATTGACCTGCGATATGATAATTAACATTAAAAAAAACTATTAAGTGTTTGCTTTTGAACAAAATTAGTCATGGGCAAACACAATCTACTGCCAATAGAAATACTGAATGACACAAATTCTGTATCAAACGAGTTCTGAATTGCACTGAATAGCAAAACATTTTTTACGCATTTGTATCTGCACACCAAACAGGCCTGGTATATATTTATTTATTGTGAGCTAATACTAACATGGATGAGCTCCTGGTCGCACTGTCCTCTCTCATAGGCCACACAGGCCAGATGAGGGTCTCTTTTCTCGCAGTACTTCCCCACCACGCGGCTGTCGTAGTATGGGTTCTCCCGCAGGAAGCGTTCTGGATTGTTGTTGCTGTCGATGTAAATCTTAGCCAGGGCATTGTGGGTAGCTGGCTCTTCACAACCCTCATGGATACGAGACTCGAGCCATGGCAACAATAGCTTCAGTCTGCAGAAGGAAGAGGATGAAGGAAAGAAATGAAAGAGAGGGCGAGGAAAATTAAAAAAACTGGATTCAAAGTAGTTTTAACTACTATATTACAACTGCAATATGTTCACTGAGATCGATGATCAAAGCAGCTACTGTTGTTTATTTTCTTTGTTTACTTGTGCAATCAAAGTTGCATCTGGAAACTCTTATGGTGTATACACAAAAAAATGATTACAGACTACGAATAAATTGAAGCATCATGGAATACTTTAAAATGTAACATCACCCACTCATTGTTTTAAGTGCATAACATAATGTTGATTCTAGATTTGTACCTGTTTCTCTTCTCCACCTCTGCCACCAACTCATCGGTGGAAAACTGGCCCCTCACAACCAGGATTAGGTTCTTGATGACGTCCTCAGAGCAGTCAACATCCAAGAGACCTCCGATCACCACAGGGAGACGGCTTGGGTTCACCTAAATGTAACAATGAATATATTTACTATTTATTCATTATAATGTAAGTAGAGGCTTCATTAGCAGTAGCTTAAGGTTCCTCACCTTCTGCACGTAGATTTCAATGTACTTCTGCAGGTTGTTTCTGTACAGGTAGAGTACGAGGTCATGGACGAAGTCAAAGCGATCGCACACGATGATGAGAGGCAACTGGTCGGTTAGTTTAGCCTCCTGTGAGCAAAACGACGGGGAAATGAGAAGATAATGACAGATGACACAAAGGCTAAGGGACTGTGTTCAGTGACTACAGTCAAATCTGCAAAAGACTTGAGGGTATTACATGTTTAAAGACCACATGAAAAAAAAAAACTTGACCAACAATAGCTCTAATTTATTTTTTATTTTTTTTACAATAGCCATTAGGCTTTTTGCGTTCCCTGGCAATTATTTTGTGTTCCCTCACAATAGCTTTATCCATCCCTTACGAAACTTCATGGTTTTACTACAGTAACCAGAGCTGAACAATGCTATTTGTAGTGAACCATAGTAACCACAAAATTTACTCTGGTTTTACTACAGTAATCCTATTTTAACCATGATATTTGTGGTAAAACAATAGTAATAATACAGGAAAACCTATAAAAGTCCATCATTCTGTCCCCAAAAAAAAAAAAAAAAAAAAAAGTTAAATGAACACTGGTTCATTTGTGGTACTATACTCCACATGTAAAAACCATGGTACCTTTTCCACAAATTAACCAAGGTGTTACTACAGTAAAAATGGTTCATGGTTTTATAACTTAGATTACCATAGTTTTTGTTTTCCTGTTTTATTACCATGGTTTTACCACAAATATCATGGTATGGTTACTGTAATAAAATTATGGTACATCTTGTGGTTATGGCTTTACCACAAACACCATAATCCAACTATTATTACAGTAAGAAAACCATGGTTTATTTTCTTAAGGGATGGAAAAAGCTAATGCAAGGGAACAAAAAACTTTTTGTGGTAGAAAGCAAAACTATTGCAAGGGAATGCAAAACTATTTCAGAAAATAAATTCCCTCTGTATGTGTCTGTATGACAAAGCTGACTGAAGTTATGAAAGCAGGTTTGACTGTATTCATTAAAAAGAACTCATAATAATAGAAAATGTGATAAAAACCTACTGTAGTTCTCTTAAGACCTAAGTAATTCATAGTGATAATATCAAAGAAAATTTAAAACATTAAAGAAATAAAAATAGTGTGACAAATGTAATGTTATACAAGATTAGAGGATGACTGAGTAGTCGGCAAAGGTTAGTTTTCAAAGAACTGATTGGGTAGTGGTTAAAACAAAGTTGAGAACTGAATGCAAATCTCGAACTGTCTCAGACTTTGAGGTGGCAGCAGTGCTCCCCCTGCTGCCACACATCGTAGTTTACAACACATATAAGATTAATGAACTGGGACTGCACAACCCACTACACAAAAAATAAAACTCAACGTTTGCAGTGAAACCCAAAACGCCACTGCTGAGCTCAAGCAAGTCTCAAAATCATTCCAACAAAGGGGAGGAGTTCGGATCTCGGGATCTGGCAGAGTCCAAATAGTTCAACTTCATAAAGTCTCACTCTGGTGGAATGGATTCTGAAAAAGACCCGAGGCTTGTTTCAAGCAACCACAGTGGAACACACATCAAAACACTAGCACGAAACCGCAAGCTCAATCTCAGCTTGGTCACTCATTATGATCATCAGGGCCGAGAGAGGGGTTTGGAAACATCCCTGTATGTGGCTGACTGACGCATGCACCAGTATTAATCCTTCAACTGACCACTGGGAGAACAGGGGGGACAAAGGGAAATGATGAGGAAGTAAAAGGGATTCTTGCACTTGGGGTGGATTTACCTTATACAAGTCCTGCCCATTCCAAAGATACAGGGAAAAACACAGGAGATAACAACAGCCATCATCAGGATAAAAGAGTGAGAGTGACTCCCATTAAACTACATTTACTACTAAGCTTACCAGTTTAATCAAAATGAAAATTCTGAAAATTAAAATCTATATGACTTTCTTCTGTGTAACACAAAAACGGTGAATTGTTTTTAAGAATATCCTGGTCACTCTTTTCCATATAATAATATTGAACGAGGACTGGGCTGTTAAATTGCATGGACCAATTTAACAATACTTTTATAGTGCATTTTTTTCTCATTTTGGAGCCTTACAACACCCAGTGCCCGTTCACTTTCGTTATATGGAAAAAGAGTGACCAGGATATTCTTCAAAAAGTCACCTTTTGTGTTTCACGGAAGAAAGAAAGTCATACAGGTTTGTAGCAACATGAGGGCGAGTAAATAATGACAGTATCATTATTTTTGGGCAAATTATTTCTTTAAAGAAAAGAGAACATGACCTGTACTTGAATTTGTTTTGCTCCCCAACGAAATTACAAGATCTCAAATGTTCAATTATGTTGTGTTGATTCAATGATATTGACATCAATGGTGCTGTAAGCGATTTTAGCTGTTCTACTTTCAATAGACCAGGCCATTGAATTAGCCACACACCCTCTTTCCAAAACCCCACACACCTAAGATAGTAAATGAGTTTTATTGAGACTGACACAGAGCAGAAGTTGTTATCAAAAACAACAGCAGCAAAATATCGCCCTCAACTGACAACTGTTATGAACAATGTGGCATAAAAATGGAAGTTAAGACTCAATAATTCGCTGCAACTACAAAACTATGAGAGCGTACAAAATGACTGACAGGCAGAAAGTGTCAGAGACCACGGCCCATGGACACATATTTGTTTGCTGTATACAGAGGCTAGAACTGTTTCAGAGACCAGTGAGTTATCTCACAACACTTATTTCATTAATATCTTTCAGTGAATAGGAAAAGTTTTTGCATACCTTTCCATGAAAAAAATAAAAATAATAATCACTTACAACACCCGTTGCTGTAAATTTACCATTAGAAATGAACAAAAGTTATGAATTTATCATAAATAAACAGCTTGCATCTGCAATTGCAATAGTTGTACTGAAATGAGAAAAGCCAGATCAGTGTGAGAGAACAAAACAGGAAATGTAATGAGCGGAAAAGATTGAAAGAGCTTTAACAGATGAGAAACTATACACTATAATGTGCTTCTGTGGTCAGCTATGAATAATTTCTAGACCAGTCTTACTGACAGCCTTGGTTGTACCTTGAGGAAGTTCTTGACACGTTCAGGATCGTAGCAGTTGCTTTCACGACAGATCCGCTCCACCTCTTTGATTTGGCCTGTCTTGCATGCGGCCTGGATGTACTTGAAATGCACCTCTGGGTCCTGGCTGAAGTTTACAATCGATCCAAGGAAATAGAACAGACCTGTAGCCAGCAAAGAACCAAAAACACATGACTATTCCTGGACAGATGTTTGGATGTGTTTGAGGTATATTTTGCAATGAGATCTATCCTTTTATATATGTAGATTTCGCTTTATAACAATTCGTACTGACTAGCAAGTGTCAGTAGCTGGGTTTCCATTCAGATATTTTTAATGCAAATTTTGGTATATTTTTTTTATGATCCTTTATGGAGCTTGATAGGCACTGGTAACTGTATCCCTGCATTGTATAGGACAGAGCAGAGCAAAAGTTTTTTATAAATGTTCCAAGTAAGAAAGCCATAAGCCTTTGGAACAACATGAGGGTGAGTAAATGATAAGGTGAACAAACTCTTTACATTTCTGATCAGACCACTCAATTTGCATGAGCACTGCATTTCCATTTTGCCCCTTGTCAATCCTCTTATTCTCTCTGAATTGCAAAAGGCCTGAAGGATTGTGTGTGGCCGCAGGGCCTGTGCAGCCAACTGCTCTGATTGCCAAACTTTTGTCCTACTTTCTCCCAGAATGGAAGGCTACATGCTGCTCCATATGCAGAGCAGAACCATTACACAGCCAAGATGCA
Source organism: Myxocyprinus asiaticus (assembly GCF_019703515.2). NCBI lineage: Eukaryota > Metazoa > Chordata > Actinopteri > Cypriniformes > Catostomidae > Myxocyprinus > Myxocyprinus asiaticus. Next base: position 22,160,300 of record NC_059386.1, read on the forward strand.
AGTCAAATCATGTCTGCTCTTTGAAACACAGGTATCTTAGAAGGCAACATAATTAATAGGGATGCACTGATAAGAAATTGTTTGGCCGATACCGATTTTAACAAAAACCTATTGGCCGATAACGATGCCGATACAGATATTTTGTCATCAGATCACTGTTTTGTTTAGGAATTATGTTTTAAAAACCTAAAAGAGGTGCAAAAGCTTTTGTTTGAACAATAAATTTCCATTGAACATAAATTGGATCTGTTGAACACATGACAGGCCAAACATTTAAAGAGAGCAACAATGAAAGACAAATAGAAGTTATAAAATAACTGAATATCATAGCATGATGACTGATGTGGAAAAAGGTCATTTTGTACTTCTAAAATTTTTTTTCACTTCTGTTTTTGCAGTTCAAAACAACGTAACTCACATTTTACATGTTTGTACTGTATATAATAGAACATAAGTTACCAAAGGAACAAAACAGCCTTTTAAGTTCTATAGTGGTGTATTGGATAACAGAAAATGCTGTCCAGACCGCTAGAGGGCGCCGCTTGCATACACAATGTGGATTGAAGCGCTAATCGCAGTCTATTTTCAGACGCAGCCTTTCAAGATTTTGTAATCGCACAAGACCATATTTTGATTTCAGTCTTAACTCAATCAATCGTGCGGCCTTAATGGATACCATACCAATGTCTCAGAAGTCAAAGTTTGCTGGTTTGAAAGTGTTTTGGATGGTTTTACCTCATCACGTATAGGTAAGTGCCACTTTCACAACTGTCATGTCTGTAGCGACAGTTTTTCCTCAATGTGAGAATGAGAAAGAATAAAAATATTATAAATATTACATGTTCTTAGGAGTGCCAACACTTCTACACTCTGTGGCTATCATTATTTCTGGATTGTGCATTTGAATTCAAAGAGTTTTTACAAAGTGTGATGACAATAAACACTTAAAAAAAATTTTTTTTTTTTAAATCAATGAATCATTGATTTTTCATATCAGCATTTTCATGCTTAAAACCTATTTGCCTATGGTTTTAAATTGGTCAATAATTGGCCGATACATATCGGCAGCCAATACATCGGTGCATCCCTAATAATTAACCTTTTGGAACAGTCTTTGTGTCAGGACATATGATGCCTTAAAATGCTGCCTCCCTGGGCAGCACACTAGATTTTGGAACAGACTGAATGCATAGACATTCAATCATGAATGTGGGATCTAGTTCTTACCCTCAAAACTCTTAAAAGACTCAAAAAGCTCAGTGAGGGCCTGGGTAGACAGCTGCTCGTGATACTTGGAGGCCACCTGGACACAGATCTGAAGGTTCTGCCTGATGTTAGCAGACAGCATGGCTCTCAAACACTCTACAGAGTCCTCCACTGACAGAGAGCCAAAGTAGTTCACCAGCCACTGTAGACATTGAAAGTGCAAAATGGTGTGAGACCGAATGGAAATGGTCACATCTTAAATGAATGATTAAAAGGGCAACAAAAAAAAAACAATACTTTGAAACAGACTATAAATGTGTACCTCTGGGTTGAGCAGGTGTGTGTGTACAACAGCTCGCTTGATGTCATACAGGTCAGTATAGTGTTCCAAAGCTCTCTGCAGAAGCCCCGCCTTCTCACACAGCTGGGCAATGTGGGCACGATCGTAGTTAGTGAACATCTGGTTCCCAAGGATGGCATCAGCAACCTGCAAGAAACACAAATGCAGACTTAATTATACATGAGCAGTTTTCATTATTGTCATTATGGATGTCAAAAGTACCGGTACTTTGAAACCAAGCGATACTAAAATGTAAAAAAAAAAAAAAAAAAAAAAAAAAACATAACAATAGTCTTTCTAAAGTATCGTTAGTACCAACTCAGTTCGGTCACTGTGGACAAGCCAGCCATGATGAAAATGAGTTTGTGACTATTATGAAAATTACTGTAATCTAAAGGAAAAGCACAAAGATGATTTCAGAATGTTTTTTCACTTCACAGTTGGTCAGCGAGTCTTGTACGTTTTTAAGATGTAAAAAGTTACAATTTTCTGCCTTTTTTATTTTATTTGTTCTATTGCTTACATTTGGTATAATTTTAAAGAAAACTTTTAAATTTTTGTATGACAGTAGATTATGATAAATTCTGTTACTCTCAGCATAAGAAACTGCTAAAAAAAACACAAAAAAAACTTCTTATTTAACATCTCAGTGTGTAATTATGGTTGCTCCGAAAAACTGCTTGTTTTGTTCTCAATCATGTCACCTGCAACTGAATACAATTTTGTGTTGATACGACAAAGCAATCAAAAGTTATAGCATTACAAAAATAATTTATCCTAGTGTCCAAAAATGTCTCCAAGTGTGCAAAAGCCTCTCCGAACAACTAAAACATAATAATTGTACATAAGAACTAATTACACATGCAAATACAACAATGACTAAAGGTATGCTCTCTCTCTAAAGCATGCAGGCATGAGTACCAAGATCTCGTTCAGTTCCGTTCTGTCATTTGAGCCATCGAGTCTGTGTCAATTACTTGGCGCCATCTCCTGGTGGCCATATGTAATTAGAGTGAACAATCTTCTTTGCCCATATTTGGGTGACTTCCACATATGATTGCAGCGATCTGAATCCTAATACAGTTGGTTCAGCGTTCCATAATGCTGGACAAAGTACTGCATCATTTCCGATGAAGTCATCTGATCCAGGAAAGCTAACGTGTTTTTAGCCAGATAAGCTGTGAGCACATTATGTGCATCTTAATACATTGTGTGTGGGCTCGTTTTAAAGATAATCGCCTCATCTAAGTAAGGTATGTGATATTTTATGTTCCGTTTATTTTTCGTGAAGTTATAAGAAAAAAGTGGCATAAGCAACACCTGTTTGTAAGTAACATGTATGTCAAAGATACTTAACTATACATTTGTCTGTGAGTAAAACAATGGTTGTAGTCTACTCTTTAAGAGCTTTCCAACAACATATCACACATGGCTATTTGATCAGTTTTATGTTTCATTAATAAATTATCAAAACCGGAACACTTCCGATTTGTCTTTCTGGAAATTCCAAAGCACTTGTTCAGTTTTGGTCATAATGCCTACATGCATTGTAAACTACAGCTTCAAAACAATACCTATTTTGTGTTGGCGAAGACTGTAGTTATTAATATATTAACAATAATTTTTTTTCTTGGCGGGCCCATCTGAGCTTAAAGGGTTAAGTGTGTGTACCTGTGGTGCATGCATTAGGTTCATCTCCAGCAGACGGGTCTGCAGTGGCCCTTCTGATGGGCGGTTGTTTTTCAGAGCATCCAAAAGGAAAGACGTGCACTGCTGGACCAGGTTATATTCCATAAAGACATCAACAATCTGGGAGGAAAACACAGGGCAACAGTCAAATCTTTGTAAGTGGCTGCGAAAAACAAAAACATTTGCTCACTGACATTAAATTTGCAATGATTCGTATCAAACAGCCTCTGGGTAGAATGGTTTCTAAATCATTTTAAAATCTCCCATTCTCCCTCTACACTTGCATCTCCTCTCCTCCTCTGTTCCCAACCTGGGTGATGTCAGCCAGTGGCTCCTCGTCCTGAACCAGCATCTGAGCAAACTGCAGACCCTGATCTGGACTGATCCGCATCACGTTCCTCAGCAGAAAGATCCAGTCTGGAGTGTAGCCCACCTATAACCACCAAATCCAGTCAAAATTTCATAGTTTTGATGACTACATTATAAAATCTGGAAAATAGTAAGCACAAGTAGTCGTGTCCAAACTTTTGACTAGTACTGTACATTGAGCTTAAAACTATTACAAAACTGAAGTTGGATATATAGAGAGAATAAAATACCGCTATCAATTATTCATTATCCCAGTAAGATGTATCGGTTAATCTTCAGACACGTAATTTGGTCGTCATACCTTTTTGGCGTACAGGACGATCTTGGGGAACTGGCCGGTTTCTGCAAAACACTGAATAACTTTGTTGGGAACGTTGGCCCTTAAATAGACGCTGAGTGCAAGAGTAGGGTCCACAGATTTCACCAGGTCACCCAACTCCTCTGAGCATTCAAGCTAAAGTAAACACAAGAAGAGAATTTACCACCATTACCCACATCTGTAGTGAAGCTACCATACTACATGCTTAAAAAGTTTTATTGAGATTATTTACATTTCATTCACTAGTATTTCAGGGCTGAGCTAAGAAGCACGATCATCTACTCTTTAAATAAACTGATGGATATCTATGGCTACAGAACTTCAAATAATGACAGCACAATCAATAAACTAAACCAAATGAAAGCAGCTGGTTGAGACTATGAGAAAGTATGAAGTTATTTTAAGTGTAGATTGTAAAATGCAGGCTGGAACCTAAAAATCTATTATGTGCATTAGAGGGAAAAAAACAAAACACCCCTCACCCCACATGACAAACACATTACATCATATCTAAAACAAACATCTTGGATTATAGACACACCGACATGTACACAAACTAAGATTTTCTCACAATCAACCGTCTGTTTCCACACAGACACACACAAATTATTTTCTTTGTCACAAAATATGAAGGCATTCTTTGTCTTTTTGATAAAACACATGCAAGAACACCCTGTTCCATGTGCCTCTTTCACACAAACAGTACACACACACACACACAGGAAGAGGCTCTTGAGGGTGTGTGGAGTTAAACATCTCCCCTGCGACCTCTTCCACATACCTTATCTTCCTTTAGCCATTTCTCAAGCAGTTGTTTGCGGCCCTGCTGAAGGACGGGTCTGCACAGCTCCAAAGACTCATACTTGTTGAGCTGGCCCTGGTCCAGCAGGATCCCGAAATACTGCAGCAGCGGGGATGTCTGGCCAGGCTGGGCAGGGATGCTCTGGAAGCGGCGGATGGTGTCAGGGGTGCGCAGGATACCCTGAGATAAACATGACGAAAGAAGTGTGTCAACCAGCAAATAGGAGCACATAAAAGGTTGTCTGCAAAAAAAAACAAATATTAGTGCTGCTTGGCCGTGCAAATCTCTGCAGCACAATGCTATGGTGTTCAGGGCGGTTGCTAGTGCATGGTTATGTGGTTGCTAAGGTGTTACTATGCAGTTGCTTGCTAGCCCATGTCAAAATGCCCACTTCCAAGTCTCTATGATATTTTGGACACTAGATATGGCTCAGGTCCCTCCTGCAATACAAGTCAATGGGATATTTTTGGCCAGTTGTACTGTCTGTCATTATGAGAAAATGAGAGTTATTATAAGAACACTCATCTCTCCTCACCTTTGGCGCGTTAGCGGCCACTTTAGCTGCCTCTGAGTAATTTCCTGCGCCGAAGAGGTTGTTGAACTTGCGCGCGAACAGCTCCTCAGCGCCTGCTAGATTATTTCGGACTGCCATCCGTAATGCCAGGTCTGGATTCTGCAGCACATTGGTGATGTACGGGATGATGTTCTCCTCCTCGACACACACAGACAACACCTGAGAAACACACACAAGGGAGGAATGAAGTTTGGGATTTAGATTAAGGATTGGGAATTCACCTCAACAAACTAAGTTCATGAAAATGACCAATGTCCAAACCCTCCAATCATTTTAAACAACACAAAACATTTCTTCATTTTGTGTCCTATGGATTGCTCTTATGCTGCCTTTATGTGCTTTTTGGAGCTTCAAATTTTGGTCACCATTCACTTGCACTGTATGGACCTACAGAGCTAAAATATTCTTCTAAAAATCTGTGTGTTCAGCAGAAGAAAGTCATACACATCTGGGATGGCATGAGGGTGAGTAAATGAGATAATTTTCATTTTAGGGTAAACTCTTCCTTTCAACTTGTATTTTAACACTGAGAAAAAAAAAAAAAAAAATTACACTCCACCTTCAACAACACTTGGAACTGGAAACTTTTCAACATTTTGATCCTGACAAATGATTTTTATACACTACCGGTCAAAAGTTTTGAAACACATTATTATAATTTTTTTTCTTCACATTTTAGAATAATAGTAAAGTCATCAAAACTATGGAATAACATAAATGGAACTATGGGAATTATGTTGTGACTAAACAAAATCCAAAATAAATCAAAACTTTGAAGCATCTTCAAAGTAGTCACCCTTTGCCTAGATTTTGCAGACATGTACTCTTGACATTTTCTCAACCAACTTCTTGAGGTATCACCCTGGGATACATTTAAACAGTATTGAAGGAGTTCCCATCTATGTTGGGCACTTATTGGCTGCTTTTCTTTATTATTTGGTCCAAATCATCAATTAAAAAACTTTAATTACATTTTAGTATTATAATGAAATTAATATGGTGGCACAATTATATTTTTGTCTACAAAACTAATTTCAAACATTTAAGCATACGCCTTCAGATCAAAAGATTTTTAAGATCATGAGAAACATTTCAGTCAAGTGTTCCAAAAGTTTTGACCGGTAGTGTAGGTCAATGCAATGTTGACCTATATAACAGCAGCTGGAAAATCCATCACAGTGCAACTGATCCCTTTCAATGAACCTTAATTTGATGATAATATAACACCTCATCAGCTGACCTCCTCATATTGAAGGTGAGGTAGTGCGTACTAATGCTCGTCTCTAATATGTAATATGATCAGATATGGGGGTGCAGCGAGACAGAGGGTGTCACCTTTCAACAGAGATGTCAATGTCTTAGATAAATAGCCATTCTAGTGAGATCTCTAAGAGAATGACTGACCAGTCAGGAGGCTTGAAACTTACAACAAGGGAATTTTAGATGCTTGTAAATTTTTAAACTCAGTTTAAAGCCAAGAGACACAAGCCATTTGAAACTGCCGAAAGCCAATCAAAGTGCAATGGTCTGCAGGATTTCTCTGGAGGTACTTTAAATGTTACATATTGAAGCCTGGAAGGGCTTTTTCCTTCATCTGCTGACATCCACAAGCCAATAAAACAGATTTATGGTGTTTTAACACACTTCAATTTTTGTCAACATACATAAGACTGGATAAGTCTCTGGCAGGTTAAATCTCAAGATAAAAATGTATTTCCCAGTCCATCAATGACTCTGACCTTGACACCATAAAAAAATCAAAATTACCCTATTCGTTCTTAATGAATGTCCTTTATCTTGTGTGAAGGATTCACCAGTGCAAGTAATTGTCAAACTGCTTTCATATGTAAGAAAAATGGACATTATAACTGAAATATACCCAAATTAATCAGAATCTAATCAAATCAATCAAATATAGAGCTTGTGAATCAGAAATCTCTCTTACAACCAATCAAATTCCAATGGATATAATTAACTTCTTACTCTATTTCCTGCTGAATATTCGTTTTGCTCAGAAATATGTTCCATTTCTGAAGTTAAATGCTTTGCAATTGTGGTTTCATGTTTGTCTTTAAATAAAAATCATAATTGTCTGATACAAACCAGATTGACAAGGGCAAACCATACATTTCTGTACCTATGCTGTAAATGCATTCTGTAATCTCATCTTTACTGAGTGTGTACACTATTTAGCGTGTTCTGGATTCAGCATCAGCAGGTCAAAGTCACAGCCATTATTCTGCATGAATGCACCTCACTCTCCACTTAAACCCGCACAGCCCACCCCGCAACAATATGGGTCAGCTCGCACAGAGACGGACGGAGTAAAAATAGAGCAGCTCTTTGTGTCTATCAGCTTTCTACCACAAAGAGGCAGTGAGAGAGAAAGAAAAGGAGAGGGAAAGTGAATGAGAGATTACATTTGCATTGTGTGTGAGAGAGTAAGAGAGAGGCTGCAGTGGCAAAGAGGGAAGTAACTGCATTGACGTCAATAAAAGACCAAAGCCCGAGGAGATGATAATAGGAATGGAGTAAGGAGTAATTCCTGTTGAGGACCCCAAACAATTAACTTAAACCTACTTAAGCACAATCCAGACTGTGCCAAAAATAGCCTTTATATTTAAGATGTTACAGCAATCAGATTCATAAACGGTATAGTAGACTTGATGGAAGGAGTAGGGAGAGCAAAGTGTGACGTCACAGATCCCGATGATGCATTCTGCCTACGCAGGCTGTCGACTGGCAGACAGGTTCCGCCCCCGTTAACGTGAGAGGATTAAGGACGCCAGTCAATGCCTCCCACAGCAAGATCACATGATAACTGCCATTTTTTTTTTTCTTCTCTCAGCTTGTCTCCCTCTAGCACTCTTTGCAGCTATTTTCAGTGAAGGCTCTCCCTCAAGGTCACTCCACTCACAAGTGCAGACACAGCTGGATAGAAGCTGACTTTATCACTCACCAGTGCTGAGTGGTGCAGAGGACAGGAAGATGGAGAATGCCAATGTGAGCAGAGGAAGAGGGGACAGGAAGAGTGATCTGAAGTATTTTTCCTTTTCCCCCAAATCTAATTAAACAAAGACTCTATAATGAATTCTTTCATTATATACTATTCCATTATGTACATTTTTGTGCTGCCTGAGGGGTTGCCAGGACGTTGCTTTGTGGCGGTCAATGTGTTCTGAGTATTTTTTTAAGTGGGTTGCTAGGGTGTTGCTTACTGGCCCAAGTCAAGAGAGCCCACCCCCCAAGTTTCTAAAATATTCTAGTCCCTAGATTTAGCTTGGGACCCAGCTTTAATGCAAGCCCATGGAATTTGTTTGCCTATTTTATCGTCCGCCAGGCAAACATTGTAAGTCAGATCACTCGAAAAATAAATAAATAAATAAAAACACACCTATCTCGAATAAGCTGCAAAATGTCAGGTATAAATTATGCTCATAGCACCAAAGGTTCAGGACGAGTTACATGGCGACTTTTAATAAGTAGAACTGAGGATTTTGACAGAGATTTTAATACTTGCTTTAACGAGCACCACTAAATATTAGGCGAACTCTGGAAGTTAAAACACACACCTAAAATCCTATAGTTTAGTCAATCAAATGCAAACATTAATGCTAAACCATTCTCATTTGTGATGCTGTGTGTGTGGAGTTGCTGGTTGACCCAGGTGGAGGTTCTGTATTATTGAGAAAGGTAACAGTGCTCTGCAGGTTCAGCCTGACACAGTCTGGATTGGCTTTCTTTCACCAGCTGAATAATTCACGACTTTCTCTGGCATTGGCATGACTGAAAAGTATTTACCCCGCTTGTGGGATACATTCACATGCTTATAATAGGGCATTGTGACAAAGAGAGCCAGTGGAAAAGAGCACTGCCTCACCTGATACACTGAACACCTGGCCTTCTACAACTGTATTATACAACAGTTAGTTCTGGTCCTCGAATCTGATTGTACAAGAAACGTTCAAAGAGCCAAAATACTCAGTCGATTTTTTCCGCATTCAAGAAAAGTTTGTGGACAGTAAGTCGGTTCATTTGAAACTATTTGGTTGGCAGAGAAAAAAAATTAACTGGCCAGACAGACTGATGGAAAACCTTTAGCATTTTTATAAAAACACTAGGCGCTTTTTTAATGAATGGATTTTCCAATTGAGGACGTCCCTGAACACTAATTACGATGGGGAAATTAAGTTAAAATAACTAAATATACACTCCAGGCAGCTTCCATTTCTTCATCAGCTATAATCTAACATGGCATATGATCATGAGTGAAGACAACTTCAGCATCTATTCTTTTTTAATTCAGTGTCATGTAGGCGCATTAGAACACTTTGCATGTGCTAAATTAATTTGCAGCAGAAGGAAATCCAGATATAGTCATGTTTCTGGATGCAAATATGCCATTCACACTGCTTATGTTAATTTAATGTTCCACACGTACCTGTCCTTTCCTGTTGACGCCGATGATTCCAGATGTAGCTTCATGGGGTGCAGTCACAAAAATGGTCTCACCACTGATTCGGTTCATGTAGATGCAGGTGCCCGTCTCCAGGTCATACAGATGAATGTAACCGTATTTGGTGATTAGAAAGACAACATCCTGTTTGGAACTGATCTGGAAAGAGAAATATGTTTAATACATTTTAAATGTGCGATGGACTGGCCATCTGTCCAGGGTGTTTCCCTGCCTTAGGCCCAAGACAGCTGGGATAGGCTCCAGCACTACCCACAACCCTGCATAGGACAAGCGGCTATAGAAAATGGATGGATGGAATTTTAAATAGAATCTTACTACTACAACCTCATATACTAAGAAATAATATTTGATCAACATTTTATTAACATTTAATAATTAATTTGCTTGTTAAAATTACTTGAGTTTTAAATTCTTTCTTGAAATATTCACCCACAGACAATGGAAAAACATTGTTGATGCTGAATAAATGAATGAATGAATACTCTCTCTTTCATAGGAAAAGCCAAAGAACTGACATACCTGCATGGCCACTGGGAAGTCATTCTGTGCTTCGGGAGGGAAGAACACATCCACAGCTTTCTTTGGGAATGGCTGGTTGCCGGATGGTGGTGTCCCAACTTCAATGATGTGAAGCTACAAGGTAATCGTATTAGTTCTCTATTACTATTAGCTCTAATAACAGTAAAGCTCTCAAAATGCTCCACATGCAAAACATAATAACAGATAAGCAGCAAATATCAGAGAATTCCAAATATTATTAATAATTAACTAGCTCTGCAAAGTAATTATTGAAGTATGAATTAAATGTATGAATTAAATGCATGCTTTTCATTAGTACTTGACTAATTAAATGAACACTATGTGAGCCGAAATTAAAACTTGCATGCTACTTGACCTATTCCTCAAATATTTTTTGATATTCAACATGTAAAAATATATATATATATTTTTTAAAAAGCACTTCCTCTCTTAGACAGCGGTGTTAGAAATATTGATAATAACTGATTCATTAATGCGGTTTGTTAAAGATTTAAATTAAATGTGTGTTTACTCATGTTCAGACTCACCTTTCCTCCTGCCTGACCTCGCACAGCAAAACAGAAAAGAGTGGATTCTTCTGTGTTTCCCTCCATTTTGAACTGGGCAAAGCCAGCGGCATGACCCTCGATAGGCTGTGACACCTTCCTGTCCACCGAGTACAGCTGCATGGCACCAACAACTCGGTTTTGCTGTAACAACACAGAACACTTTTAAAAATATTTGGAAAAATGCCTTTGATTCAATACTCTAATGCTAACAGACAGACAAAAGAACCGTAAAAGAACGAATGAAATGACAGAAGTAACAAAATGGCAAAAGAAATAAAATAACAAAAGCAACAAACAGCAAAAAGACAAAATAAATAACGAAATCGAGAAATAATGAAAGAAAATTGTCTTAAACTTCAAGACATGTGGGTTCCAAACACACACATTAACAAGGATAACAACAGTTTGCATAATTATAGACTGAAATGGGAAAATACTAAATTAAAATGTTAAATGACTATGACACCTGAGCAGAAATGCCAATGAGCAGCAGCCACTTCTGCTTGGCATCTGTGCGGTAGTTGATGATTTGACAGCCTGCCAGACTGGAATGTCTGTCAAACACTTTGATCGGCTGAGAGTCTCCCTCCATGCTCCAATGATAAACGGCGTTATCGGTCACCAGTGCAACCGTGTTAAGAGAGATCCACTTCCAGAAAGTGACATCATCGGTCATGGTGTGGGCTTTCATCTTACTCTTCATCTCGATGTTAAAGATCTGAAGGGTTTTGGCAGCTGGGAGGGATAATGAAAAGACAAACAGTATGTAAGAACACACTCCTATATACACAAAACAAAAATTCCATTTGATTACAATAGCATCAGGGTAGAAATATTGTCAGTCATGGCTAGGAGTGCATCAGGCAAGACCACCATGAGAGCCCATTAAGCTGCTACATAAATAAAGCCAAGCGATTATAAAGTACAACACATGTGCAGAGACATGTGTACAAAGACATTGATCTATGTGACGATTTACTTTAGCTCCCAATCAAGCTGCACTTTGTCCAGCAATATAATTTAGAAAAAGATTGCAGGACAACACAGAAGATTTCTTAAGTCAACATGAAGTGGTATTCAGAACCATTTTACTTCCATAATGTGAAGTATTTGAATAAAACAGAACGTTCAAAAAGAAGAAGAACAAGACTTGATCTTGTCCATCAATAATTGATTGGATTGTGAAAAGTGGGCATTCCAAACTAGAATGGACCAGAATGCAAGTGTGCAGTCAATTAAGAACTACTCCACTTCTGAAACACCACCGGCACTCGTTATATTAACGATAACCGGCATTAATACACTCATACTACACTTATATATTTGTTTCTGAATATATCTGAATATTTTGCAACAAAATTAAGATATACTGTTTCTATACTTATAATCAACTTTAAATCAATAGTTTTATATTTTTCCATCATTGTTAATTCGATTACCTTTTTGCTTCAATTTAAAGTTTTTAATTTTGTGATTCACCTCCAAAGCTTGTTGGTTTGGTTTATGGCTTTCAACGTTTTTATGAAAGATTTGATCACATCCCTATGAAAAAGATGAATGGGAAAAACAATTCCAGAACCAAGAGGATTAAAAAGTGGACGGGCACTACTATGCTCTATTGGCAAGTTTTTAGAAAAGCTGCATTATCTACAAAAGTAATCTAAATCAATGCCTAAATAGCCATTTGGCTATCGGTTGACATTATTTTCTCTACCTATGCAGCCTACGTGACAGCTGATAAGTCATTCAAGTTATGATATTTTGAAAAATATCATTTTGGTCTTTAAAATAGCACTTATGAATTGTGCACAGTAAGAAAAGGAATGTGTATTAAGAAAGTAAAACATAGTCTATTATTTCATGTTGACTTTTCATGCGACTTGCGCTGACATAATTAAATTTTGACACAGAGTTAAACTAATGTGGGATTGCAGTCTGCTTTGTAGCTGATTGCTGCAGAAATCACAATTGATTTATTTATGCACACTGACTGGAGCAAATTAACCAGTTTCAGGGCAGTGTGGGTATGATTTCCAACAAAAGCACCTGACATTTAAATCACATGATGTGAGCGGAGCAATGCAGGGTGGGATCATGAGCATTACAGAGTGAGAAAGTTACAGGTATAGTGAGAAGGGAGTTGATTTTACACTCAAGTCACAGTGTAGTAAGGGAGCAGCTACACTACAGTCCTCAACACCCTACACAGTAAAAGTAAGTAAAAAAATCTCTAACCAGGAACCACAAGGGAACAGGCTTATATATTAACAGAGAGGTGCTAAATCCTGCTAGCGGAGATCTACCTACCTGGAGACCCTCTATCCTGAAGTCCTTTAATAGCTGGTTCAATTGTGTTCGATTATAGAGGAAATTACCCTTTTTAGGAGGGCAGATCTCCAGAAGTACTACTGAGCGAGGGAGGTCACTTAGGCTTCGATATTGGTCAGGAAATGTGGTGGTTGATTCATACAGAAAGTTTTGAATCCACAATAGGCTAACAAAACAGTCTGTAGCCACTAACAACCAAATGATTACAAGCTGATCTTATTTTAAACATCAACAGAGACTGTATTGGTTCTTTAATAAGAGCTATTCACGAACCATCTTTGCCTATTCACTACTTGAACAGGCAAAGCAAACAAATCTGACGCTACAAATAAACTTTTTTCAGGCAGAAAATTAAATCATCTATCATGCCTGTCATCAATTAACCTAATTTAATGTGGCAATTAGCCAACAATTAATAACATGCTGAGAATTTGAAAGACCATGTAATACATTTGCTCAGCATGATAAAAAGGTCAAGTTACAATACGTTTTCAACGTCTCATGACATTGAGCTTTGTGCTAGAATCTCTTGAGATTTAACACCCTGAAGCAGTGTAACAGTTGCTTGCTACCTCAACATAAGCTGCATATTTATTAAAACAAATGGGCTAAAAAAAACAAAACAAATGGACTACGAACTATCATAAAACTATTAGGCTACCTTTACCCAGGCTCATTTACATGGTCTTATTAGGACTTGATGTTAAGATTAGCTACATAGTGAGGGTGGGGAAAGGACTCAAAATGGCAAGCAGTTGAAATTTTCAAAATTATCAATCAAATTAAACAGAAACCAATATTTCGAACCCCAATCTACAAAAATCAATATGATGTGAACATTCAAGCTATGAATATGGTGAAAGTCAAATCCTGTTTAACTGAAGTAGGTTAGAAATTATCTATATTGTTGTCTAAACAGTCTTTATCTATGTAAACAACAGAGAGATGACAGGACAAGTTTGAAATATTTAAAGGGTCTATCATGGTTTGAATTTGCATAGGGCCCAAGACTGAACCTTGCGGCACACCTCTCATTTACAACAACAATATAATTGAGTTTTAAACTGCTGTTCTCTCAAAAACACATTCACGTCTATATTCAGAGAATATTTAAAAGTCATACAAATATCTTCTTTGTCATATTGACAGAAGTGTATGCGAGCTTTCTGTAGTCTAAATTATATTTTTCACAATTTTCTGGCTTGACAAAGTGAAGGTAATAGAAAGACCTACCCAATGTTAGGCAATGTGGCCAAACAACATTGTTCATTTAGAAACAGGATTATAACTTCCACAAATTATTGTACTAAAATGTTAACTCACCATCTGCATACACATGAGAAAGCACCAACAAAAAAGGAAACAAAACAAAAAGACAAGCAATTATGGCTGCATGACACAAAAATACACAACATGTATTTACCAATAAGCTAAAAAAATAAAAATAAAACAAGCCTATAATGAAAAAAAAAAAAAAAAAAGCTAAAATATATAGTACAGAAGCTTTAGGTTATCACGTAACCCCAGCTTTCTGACAACAGAAGTGAGGTATCTCATTATGGGTAATGCCTCGGGCGTGGCCACTTCTGGAAGCACCAATAACACCCAGTCTGTCAGCTGACAGACCAATCACAGCAGTGATGAGGGAGTCCTTCACCTTAGGCACAAAGGCTGGATTTGTTTTAAAAGATACTCTTGATAAATCTACCGCAAAGCGCATACTAGAGTGATGAACTGACAAAGCATGTAGTTCACTAACCCGCTTTGCAGCTGTTAAGGCCAATAATAAATCTGACTTTAGCGAAAGGAGCTTTAATTCTATACTTTCAACTGGCTCAAAGGGAGGCTGAGAAGGCGCGTTCAGGACCATGGACAAATCCCATAATGGAACCAGTGGTTTGGACACCCTGTTCAAATGTCTTGCGCCCCTCATTAACCTGCAAACAAGTGGGTGTTGACCCACTGTAGTCGAGTCTATTCCCACATGACAAAGCCGATATGGCAGCGAGATAAACCTTGACAGTAGAAAAGGACCTGCCTTTATCTAAAAGTTCCTGCAGAAAACACAAAACATCTGCCACTGAACATAAAAATGGAATAATGTACGCACATCACTGCTCAAACACAGTCCATTTCCAATCATACGCAACGCGCGTTGAAGCAGCTCTCGCGCTCCGAATCATTTCAATCACCCTGGGGGGTAAACCCATGACACTCAAATTTAGCCTCTCACAGGTCAGGCCCAAAGAGCTACTCGGCCTAGGGTGGGGTGAAATATTTCCCCCCACGCAGCGGGAGCTGCCAAGGCTGGGCGCACAAAAAAGTTGAATTATCTCCGCTAGCCACAGTTTCCCCAGCCAGTTTGGGGCGATCAATATGACTGAGTGACCATATTCGCATACTCTTTTTAGAATTGGAATGATCAGACTCAGTGGAGGAAAAACGTAAATTATCGTGTTTGGCCAAAGATGCGCTAGAGCATCCACACCCATAGGAGCACGGTCTCTCGCCAGAGAGAAGAACAGAGGGCAGTGAGCATTTTGGTGCGTTGCGAAGAGATCTACGGCAGCACGCCTGTATTTCTCACACAGCTGACTCACCACCTCAGGGTAAAGTCTCCATTCTCTGTAAAGAGGATTCCTCCTGGACAGCAGATCTGCCTCCATATTAATCGCTCCTGGAACGTGCGTCGCCCGTAATGAGAGAAAGCATACACCACAACTTTTGGATCCACTGAGGCATCGAGGTAATCTGTCTTCTCCCTCTCAGACAGGCTAGACAGACCGAGTCAAACAGCCCGTTCGCGGGGCCTGGGTAGCTCAGCGAGTAAAGACACTGACTACCACACCTGGAGTCGCGTGTTCGAATCCAGGGCATGCTGAGTGACTCCAGCCTGGTCTGCTAAGCAACCAAATTGGCCCAGTTGCTAGGGAGGGTAGAGCTGCATGGGGTAACCTCCTCGTGGTCGCTATAATATGGTTCTCGCTCTCGGTGTTGCGCGTGGATGCCGTGGAGAATAGCGTGAAGTCTCCACACGCGCTATGTCTCCGCGGTAACGTGCACAACAAGCCACGTGATAAAATGCGCGGATTGACGGTCTCAGACACGGAGGCACCCGGATGAGTCACTACGCCACCACGAGGACCTAGCGCACATTGGGAATTGGGCATTCCAAATTGAGGAGAAAACGGGAGAAAATATATTTAAAAAAATAATAATAATAAAATTTAAAAAAATTATAAAATAAAATAGCCCGTTCACCCACAAAGGCGAGACCCATGCTGCGGCCGCATCTCTGACAGCCCCTCTTGACATACGCAGATCCCTTTCCACAACACCCGCATCCAGCACCCCTGCATCAATTTGTCGGCCTATCTCCTCCATCAGCTCAGTCTGATATGCTGTGAGGAGTGAGGTGGCATTAAGAGTCCTTAAAGCTAGGGCTGAAGAACGGTAGATCTTTTGGTAAATGGAGGCCGACAATCTCTCTCGACACTCTGTTTCGAAAAAGGCTTGTCCCAAAACCGGCACAACTCCACAACGCACGCTGGGACGGCTGAAATAAATTGCTTTACCGGGGCAGCACGAGATGGCAGACGGAGCAAAATAGGGATCCTCATTTTTCGACGCCGCAACCCGCACTCTCCTTTCCAAAACTCTCTGTACGAAACGGGAACAATGCGGGCAACACTCAGGATTAGCGAGTGCGGCCTGTGCATGGCTGACTCCCAGAAAGGCGATACATAGTGGATGGGAATCCTTCAGCGAGATCATAGATTCACAAGCGTAGGATGGGAGGGATCCTTCCCCTTCACTCCACCGCTTTGTGAGCTCTCAGTTGCCATGACAGAACTGAACTCAAAACACAGAAGCAGTTCACCACAACGTGCCACTTGATTCTGTGTTAACCCTCTTGCCATAGATGTAGAAGCAATAAAAGCTTGAAACTCCGCATAAAAAACGTAAACCTGCCTCGACTCGCTGGTTCACGCCACCCGGAGAAAACAATATAATACAACAGAAAATATATTCACTTTGACAGTGAATCAACTCACAAAAAAACAGCCGCATTCTGCAAAGTACCTGAATGGCTCGCCTGATGAACTGTTAAGCGATCACTTCTTACGAGTCCTGCTGAGGATAGCTTCCAAAGATCTTCACGGGGAAGAGAACGAGAATGAAGTAGGCACCTATGACAGTGGTTTAAATAGGGAGGTGGGACTCCCTCATCACTGCTGTGATTGGTCTGTCAACTGACAGACTGGGTGTTATTGGTGCTTCCAGGATTGGCCACGCCCGAGCGTTATCCATCGTGAGATACCGAATGAATGTTAGAAAGAGAACCGGCCTAGTAAAATCTAAACTAAAAAGGAACTTTGGATGAATTGGATAAAATGAATATAGCTAAGAAAATAACACACTCAAGATCTAGAATAAAAAACTAACTGGATTGGATCAGTCATTATTAAATGCCTTATAGCAACACCAGGCATGCGGTTATGGGATTCACTTCAATGGTAAAAATTCAGTAGATTATTAGTGTCGAAAACACTACTAATTTAAATCTCCTACCTTTAAGTGCTATGACTTTGCTTGCAGGGTTCATGATGGCACTGTCTGCAGAGATGGGCCTGCGGATGGGGGTGTTTGGGTCCGCCATGTCAATGATCACCACCTGCGCCTGCTCACCAACCTTTTCCCGGACACAGATGAACTTATCTGACTCCATCGTCAGGGTGCTGAACCCGATGTTGGCCGGGTTGATCCCCAAATTTTGGAGCTGGAAAAGAAAGAGATGACATTTAATTGCTGCAGCTTCCAATATAATTGGAATTAATGCATTATACCAAAAGGAAACAACATAATGATTGTAGCCAAACCACATTCAAAAATACCTACGCTACTTCCCATTTTGAGAGTGTGTACAAACAAGAGCATGTCCTTTTTTAGAGTCATGAATTAAATCAGTCAGTCTCAAAAGGAGCATGTTTCCTGAATTATCTCAGGTTCCTTTGTCACCTTGTGACCTTTCCTGAGAATCGATCTGTTATGACAGTGGTGAATTGTCCCAGACAACACAGATTAAAAAGGATCTGTTGCATAATTTACAAGGGACATAACCAGGCCAAACAGTAACAAAGTATTCCCCTCCAATGTAAAAGTGCTTTTGTAGTCACATGGGATCACAAAATGAACAGAAGCAGTGATGTTTTTTTTAAAGCTCATCATGAGTGTTTCAATAAAAGTAAGAAATGAAGGCATAGAACCAGTCATCCCCCACTGAGCACATATGGTTTTTCTGTCTAAAAAGACCTTGAGGAGCTTTTCTCAGCGACACATTCTCTAAAGAAAAGATACAAGAAAAATAAACAATTTCTCATTTACTTCACACTGCACAGAATAATTAAACCAAGTCGTATAGAGCAAAACATTCTGGTTCTGGAAGTAAAAATCCCATTCTTTTTTCCATAGACGAATAGTTTTTCAATGATAACTTATAAACCTTTAAAGACAGACCTACCATGAGCTCAGAGGTTATTCATCGATGGCATATGTATCCGTTGAAGCCATCAGTCTGCATTTTCAACTTCATTGGTTAAATAAAAGTGCTTGACAGTGGAAATCCTGGTAAACAACTACTATTACCCATGGACCAGCAGAGAAAGCTTCACCAATCAGAGAACCACGGCCAACGTAGCCCACAAAATGAGCCCAGGAGCGACCGTCCACTCTAATGATGCATTGTGAATGATGCAACCAAGTCGGTCTCCCAACACCCTTAAACAACTTATATCTTAGAGTATTTTGCAATAAACTTAAAATATTGTTTCTATACTTATAATCAACAACCTAAAATCAACAGTTTTATACTGTATATTCCTATCGTTTTTAATTAGCCTACATCGTTCGCAATGCTCCATGGGATTGTAGTTAATTCCCTCATTTAAGACGTTAAGTACACAGTCTTTGTAACTTTGTCTTTGTGTGACTTTTGAATACCTTTTTGCCTTAAAACAAAGTTTGTAATGTTGTGATTCACCTCAGAGCTGGTTGCTTTGGCTCAGGGCTCACAACTCTTTTATAAAGGATATTTTAAAAAGTCTATAATTTTTTTTTTTTTTTTTTTTGTGAAAAAAATACTTCTGGATCCCAGATGGCTGAAAATTGGATTTGAAAGTGCGGCAGCCAATGCTTTTCAGACAAAGGATTTTGATAATCAAGCTGAGAGCAAGTGAAGTCGGCTTGGTTTCAAGTAATTAAAGAGGCACTCTGAACCTTAGGTTTAAACTAATAGCACTAAACCACAATAACACATGTATCAAGCAATTAGAGTCAAAAACAATGTCAGTAGGAAGTCAGTTTAGTAGCACCACACCACCTGCCATAGTTTCAATCAGAAACCCTAACATAGAGAATAAGATCTGCACTGTCTCATGAATAAGGATATAACATACTTTGTCTGGTCTACAGATTGATAAATGCTGTTCTTTCCCTGTACAAGTCTGACTCAACTGTCTCAGGCCACATCCACACTATGTTTTCAGTTTCCTAACATCATCATTTATGCAGTACTAGAGAGCGTTTCTGGTGTGAATGAGAGGCGTAAACAGCAAAATCTATGGAATCTTTTCATTCAACCAAAAGCGAATTAGACTAGATGTGAAAGTGGCAATGCAGTATCATAAAATCTGAAAATAGACTTACTCTTGAAATGGGCACAGACAGAAGTAAAGGCGGATTATTTGGTGCAGGAGACATCTTAACTTCAGGCATTTTCACCTAAACTGACAGCTGCTTCTGAAATGACATGAATCTTCTATCTAGGCTAATACCAAGTCATCTGGTCAAATGGGGGAATTTGTAGGCCAACTTATTTTCTGAAAAGCAGCCAAAACCCAGCCTTAGTTTTTATCAGACACCAGACAGATCACACCTCTGACTAATACACTAATACCAGTAAACTCAAACAGTGGCAGCAGACGAGTTTATAACACAAACATACAACCATTCCAGATCCTAATATTGTAAACTGTGCACCAGCTGCAGCACATGGGGAACTACAGCGATCAGAGCTGACAGCTGGACACATCGGGCAGAGAAACCCTGGTGTTATGTAACCTACCATACATCATTCAATGAAAATCTGTGATGCACAAACAAACCGTAATGCTGGACAGGAGAACAGTCCTCTATGACATTAACAAAGATTTCAACAGTCAAAGTTTAGTTAGTTAAAAGACAAGCTAAGCCTGGATAAAATAATATAATGAAAGAAAGCAGTATCTGTTGCCAAGCCTTTCGATATGTCTGAAATCTGCTTTAGAAATGGCTCTTCACTTCCACTGCATTTGTTTTATCAATCTCAAATGGTCTCAGACTTGCACAGCTTGAAGGTACAACAAAGATGAGAAGAGAAAGTTTATATTAAAGTTGATCTGTTAATCTGCAGAATATAAGTATTAAGATAATCAATCACAGCTGACATGAATTTACATGCTAATTAAAGTGTTTTACAGTCAAACATATCACATTAGGTCATGAGTTTGGATTTCTTACACAGAGGTTGTAGGTACCATCTAAAACTTTAATCTTAAGAAAATTTAAGAATGGTGGTCATTGTCCAATTGCTTCTTTTTATGTTAAAAGTTAAACATTACATAATCCAAGACAGTGAATGCTCAGATGCCTTGTTAGCCAACAAATGTACTGCTGTATCTCTCTGTGTCATGCTGCCGTTCTCAGGCCTAATCATAGAAAAGGAAGGAACAGGAATCACATATTCTAGGAAGAGCTCAACGGAATCAGTAGCACATTTTATCAATGATGAACGTATGCTGGCACACCCGAGGCCACACCCACATTCCTTTGTTATGTGGAGGTGAAAGCCACATCATCACAACCTACTAACAATCATTTAACTTCTAACCAAAAATTATCCAATACATTATGACTGGAAAAGGAAAACCAAATGTTCTATTTAATCTATTAAAATAAAAAGTAAAACAGTCAGACAACGAAGACAGAATTACATTTCTGCTTAAATAGAATAACACAAATCTCCAAAATATTTGGAGACGGTTTGAATTCTGAGATTATTTTCATTTCAAAAGAATTTTTTTTTTGTATATTTTTAAAAAGCCAAACATACAACTGTTCCCTACTGACTGAACAGTAATGTGCCCATGCTCCTATCTCTGACCTTTCTCACCCTCTCCTGCATCTCTCAGATGACATCACACAATATGACATCACAGCTAAGCAGGCCATTTTCTTATTGGCTACAGGGAAATCCTGCCGTTGCCAGCTCTCATAACGTAACCAGAGAAAGAGTAACACTGAAGCAACCATGAGAGAACACTCACTGCTGTAGCATTAGTCTTGGGCCAAATGTGATTCAACCACAGCACGTAGCCTAACTGCTGTTTGCTTCAGTGTCGTCACAGACATGCCCAAAACTATCCCCCTTCCCAGTTAGCTACAACTCCTTATAATACCTGCCTCCAAGAACAAGAGTGGATCAAGAATAATCTATGGTCAGTTTCATCCTGGATCACTGTTAAAATCTCTTGTCTGAGCAAAGGGGGATGTAATATTGATAATATCCTGGCAGGGAATTCGAGTCAATAATTGGAAGATGGAACAAGAAATGCTGCCCTTCTACCAGGAATAAATGTTCAGGCAAGAGACTGACATTAAGGCTGCCTATTAAGAAAATTTTGTAATTTTCAGATTATAGTTGACTGAGCAAATTTTTGGGATAAACCAACATATTGGCCAATGGAGATTATCTGCATTGGCCTATAACCGTGCCTGAATGGCCAACCAACGGTGGAGGTCAATCCACCTAACGACAATTCCATAAAAAGAAAATTTGTTGACTGAGTAAATATTGCATAAAAGTAGTAGTGGTTGACTGATATATCGGCATCAGCCGATAGCCTTCATTTTTTTAAAAGATACATTTTCTATTTTTATAAAGTTAAAGTATAGATGCACTGATATGTCAACCATCAAACTATCGGTATAATCAGATTTTGTTCTAAATAATTGGATATCTGTTTTGGCACACAAATTGGTGCAAGTTAATTACATTTTTAGCACTTGTACATATCGTTTATTTTATATTAAACTGCATGTTGATATATACTGTATATTTATTGCACGGCTTTCTGGAACACCCGATTCTGATTGGTCAATGGCGCCACCTAGTGGTCTGATATGTCTGATATGAGTAACAACCGCACATGCAGGGATTAAGATATATCAGACCGGTTACCCGCGTACTGCGAGTCATCTTTCCTACTTCTCGTATCACTCTGCGATCGCTACATGTAAGCTAATAAAATTATTTAAACTCATATCAATGTTTCATGTCCATTTATTTATTTATTTGGCAAGTAATCTTGTAATAAGCTGGACAATGAACAGACAGACAGTAATTTTGCGCAAAATAAACACCAACACTGGAGGTGCAAATCAGCTGTTGAGCAAATTCTTCACACAAAAAAACAACTTCAATGCAAATCAATATTTTATGTCCATTAATTCATTTATCTGGTTAGTTGTAGGGATGTCCCGATACTGCCCTCATAACTGATTCCATCTGACATACGAATGTCATTATAAAAAAATTCAGCGCACAAATTAAAGCCACGTTATGTCCTAGTGAGATTATTCTACAGCAAAAGCTGCGATTTAATTATATAAATATATAGCTTGCATGAGCAGCACACTGTAAATGTCAGCACTTGTGAATGTGTGGAGAAAGAGTGGTGCCGACGCCAGCTGCACGTACCTTTTAAAGCTCCTCCTTGGCTCATACAGGGAACACCGTCATGAGCATCGAGCAAATACACTTTTTAGTGCGAGGCACACACAGAGCACATATTTATTTAAACAGAAGCCATTTGTGGTTTAATAATCACTTTGAGTCACGTATGGACTGGCTTTTCCAGAGTGGGAATCTCCCGTTTTATGTGAGAGCTCCTTGGTCATAACACAGAAACAATTCAAAATAAAAGCTCAATTTAAATTAAAAAAATTATGACAGAAATGTAATATTCACTATTATACTACTTCTACTACTACTACTAATAATAACAAATCAGCAGTAATTGTATTATATTTAAGCAATATCTCACATCTGACATACTCATTCTGCAGCACTTTATTTGACAAAAATATCTCCAATGTATTTTAGATTGTGCGGTGAGGATCATTTCACTTCATTTCATAAAAATAATACAATATCATGTTGAAAATTAATTTTCACACTTTCATTTAATTAATGTTTTAATGAATTTATTTATTTAAACACCATTTTGATGCTAAAATTACAAAAAAAAATGGTAACGGTACTCGTAATTGGTCTCAATTTATATCGGGACATCCCTAGTTAGTAGCCATGTAATAAGCAGGATATCTGCTTCGCATCTGGGTCCTGATCAACCTGTCTGGGTTTATTTTGCAATTACAACCAGCTGACTGTACACTGTACAGTATCCCTTCCATATATACACTGTGTTTCTCATGATCTTAAAAATCTTTTGATCTGAAGGCAAATGCTTAAATGTTTGAAATTAGTTTTGTAGATAAAAATATAATTGTGCCAACATATATATTTCATTACAAAATTAAATGTAATTAGTTTTGAAATGGATGACTTGGACCGAATAATAAAGCAGCCACTAAGTGCCCAACATAGATGGGAACTCCTTCAAACTGTTTAAAAATCATCCCAGGGTGATACCTCAAGAATATGGTTGAGAAAACGCCAAAAGTACGTTTCTGCAATTTCTAAGCAAAGAGTAGCTACTTTGAAGACGCTAAAATATAAAAATTTTTATTTATTTTGGATTTTTTTAAGTCACAATATAGTTCCATTTATGTTATTCCATAGTTTTGATGACTTTACTATCATTCTAAAATGTGAAGAAAAAATAAAGAATGAGTAAGTGACCCCAAACTTTTGAATGGCAGTGTATATTGTATATTATATATATATATATATATATATATATATATATATATATAATATATAAATAAAACCATAATATTGGCCTATCAGCCACTCTGCTCTCTAGATATCGGCCATTAAAAAAACACCAATATCAGTCAATCACTAAAAATAAATATTAAAACGTATTTATATCGACCACCCTAAACTCTAGACATCTGTATTGGCAATGGTCATTAAAAAACCCATATCAATCGAATACTAGTTTTGATATACAGTTTGTACAGCTTGATAAACTCTATTGTAAGGCATGTGTTGAAAAAATGCACTTGAGTGTAGCAAACAAGTTCCCAGGAATACAAACCTTAATTTCCAAGCATTTATTTGAGAGCTCAACTGATATTACTTTGTGTATTCATGACTTCCCATTTTAGACTGCATGTTTTGCTGTGGTTAGATAAAGATCACTAGTGTTAACTTTAACAGTAAGTTGGCACAATACTAGAGGAAAGAGAGTACGATGAAGACAGGAAACTTTTTGCAGATTCATCCCTCCTAACGGTGCTTTTGTGACCAAGTAAGCATGATTAGATTTCCTCTAACTTAAGATTTAAATGCAGAGTATAAGAGTAAGCCAAGTGGTTAATTCGTATATAACTTGTCTTAAAGGAACATGATTATTACATGCATGTAGAAAGTCAAAGTATCATGGCACAGTTTCATTACATGGTACCATCAGCAAATTTAACTTGCCCTCCAGCTGGCACTGTCCTCGACCATTCCATTCAACCATCACTATGAGGCGTTCCTCAATAAATATTAAGAACGGCCACAGACATTTGACTTTTCTGGGATAACTTGAGCAGTTATTCTGTTATGCTGACCTGCATTTAGCACATTTCTAAGGGTGAGCTTTGCTTTTCCACAAATCAGGGCAAGTGAAAGACACTTCTCTAATACTCGAAGGGCCTTGTAACAAGAGCTCTTCTTGACTTAAGCAGATAACTTCAACATCTTGTTTAAATTCATGACTTTTTAAAAGCTGTCAGCACATTCTTCTCACTACTATTAATGACCTACAGGAACTCCCAGTGCTGATTTAACCACTTTCCTTCTCTGTCCAGGGAAAAATGGCAACTTGCTCAGCATAAAACTCTCGTGCCCTACGATAGTAGAAGGCTCGAGGAAGAGCAGGAAAGGATACGCAATGTGCTGAGGCTTGCAACGCACTGCCACCGTACTCCATAACAGGAAGCAGGGACCCATTGTCTAGAAACTAAATCAACATGCTAAGAGCTGTGAGCATATGACCATAGGTGACATGTGACTTGCTTAGCAGGTTCAGTACGGACAGCAGTGGGACTGAACAGGAAAGGGGAAAGGTGGAATGAACACATATACAAATTCCTCAAGTTGTTCCGATGCAATGAAAGTGAATGGTGACAGAGAATAAAATACTACCCAACATCTCCTTCTGTGTTCAACGAAGGAAAGTCAGTCATATGGGTTTGGAACAACATAGGGGTGAGTAAATTATGTCAGAATTTTCACTTTGGGTGAACCTGGCCTATCCTAAGTCATTTTGCGATGTGTAGAGATAGTCAGTGCTCAGCAGTCCAAAACGGATAATGGATATCCACCTGCACGAGACAGTCATGTGTGATCAGCAGGTTAAGAGTTCAAAGATCAAATGCATTTGCAGGCCTTCAAGGTAATGTATTAAACAGCATCACATAGACATAAAACACACTCTACCCATCTGCAGATCACCTGACTTGCCCCTCTAAGGTCCTTATGTTACTCTCATTACCGTGGAGTGAATTACTAGTGATCCAATGAAACTTTTTTCAAACTTTTGTTTTGTTTACTAACTAAGAGAAAAAATATGTTTGCATTCCAATGCACTTGCTGCCTGCATTAAATACAGAATATTTTTACATTCGACATTCACAGCTTTCTAGATTCATTGAATGGACTAGGACTGAGTTAGCAATGCTAGCAATGTTACTTATAATATTCTTTCTCAGCCCTGGAACTCAAACCATTTTCTGATGCCCCCCCAAAAATATATATTCAAGTAATTAAATTAATATCATAAACATGCGACAACTAGTCAACTAATGGCTTAAACTAACGACTACTAGTCGACAAGGAAAATCTTTGGTCGGGGGCAGCACTAGTGATATGGATTCTTAAATCCCAAGAGCAATCTTTTACTCCATATGGCAACCCTCTATAATGCATGTGCGAACAAATTATGCGCTATGTGTCTAAAATGTCTACATGTTTAATAACTTGGTTATTACAGTCAGTTGTTGATTAAACAACAAAAAGGTAACATTTAATTCCAATCACACATGGATGCGTTAAAGAAACCACGCAAGTCCTCTCTAGTTATATGCGCTCACTGACTGATGCTGCTTGTCTTAAAGAGACAGTACCAATTTAGCACGTGTTCAACATATCAATGTAAATACTTGTTTATTGTTTACTTGTATAATTTGCACTACTTACATGCAACAAAAATATATATGCAACATAATATGCAATTTCAAGACATTTACTGATAAAACAGACTGAATTAGAACATTTTTAACAAGCTAAAATGTGACCGATAAGATGAAAAACTAATTGTAAAATATAATTTGTAAAATGTATATTTTCGAATTGTACCTAGCAGGGTTACCAGAGAATATTTCACAGAGATGGGCCACTTCTATTAAAATGAATGGGAGAAATTGGAATGCTCAACCAAGCAGCTCCGAGCGCCCAACGGTCAACGGATGTAGAAAGGAAGTCCCGCCTTACAGTTAAATGAGCCAATCAACTTTTAGATACAGACATCACCTGTCAATCAACTCTGGAACACGCATGCGCATTAGCAACACAAGTTTTATATTCTTTATTTTTTTATTTTTGCAATCCTTTAGGACCAGAATAGCAAAATACGGCCAACTATACGATAATAATACGGCAATCCTGAACGATCAGAATACAAGGACTGATGACAAGCGTGGAAAAAGATAAACACAGACCATTCACAAACCAAACACTGTACAAATATTATGTTTAACAATAGCTAATAGATCCAGCATCATGATTGTTTGTACTGTAGGCTAACATGTCTTGTGTCAAGGACACAAGAACAACATTTAATACATTGATATACAATTTTTGCCATCACTGTACTACATGTAATCAGGGTTGGAGAGTAACGGAATACATGTAACGGGATTACGTATTTAAAATACAAAATATAAGTAACTGTATTCCACTACAGTTACAATTTAAATCATTGGTAATTAGAATACAGTTACATTCAAAAAGTATTTTGATTACTGAAGAGATTACTTTGCTTTTTATTGTCATTTGTTTCATTTAATATTTAGTCCTTTCAGATGGAAAACATTTATACATATAAATGATGCGATCCAAAGTGCATTTGAACAGCGGTGAAACACTTTCTTATGATGTGTTACATTCATACGAGCAGACAGAGAAGTAAGTTTGAAGTAAGTTTGGAGCAGAAGAAATAGAAATAATCCTTGTGTAAATTGTCAGCTTTACGCTAAGCTAAAATGCTATTTCTAGCCATTTTACATGCACCTTTTACCAGGTACAATCCAAATTTTTATCAAGAAAATCCACATTAAATCATAATTTTTTTTCTCTAATAAGACTTTTGATATTACAGCAAAAATGTTATTCTTGATAATTTTTGTATTGTTTTTCAGTAAAAATATCTAAAAATTCTTAAAACAAGATCAATTTGATTAATCTTGTTTTAGAAACAACACTGCAGAAGATATTTAGGTTTTTCAGAGAATGTATTTTTAACATGTGTATTTTGTCTTACTGTACTGGCAGAGTTTTTATAGTCAAAACAAGTGAAAAAATCCACCAGCGCTGAAGAAGTAATCCAAAGTATTTAGAATACATTACTGACCTTGAGTAATCTAACGGGATACATTACATATTAAATTTTTCAGCATCTGTAATCTGTAGTGGAATACCTTTCAAAAGTAATCCTCCCAACCCTGCATGTAATTGCATTACATATGCTATTGTGGCCCAAATATAATGACTCAAAATTAGAAATATCCCATAATGACATGAGGAATTGCACAGGCATAATGTGACACTTCCCAAAGGCACAATGGGACCACACACGTTTTACACCTGCTACCTGAAACAGGTCATCTCGACGTCTCATTTAAAAGTCTTGTTAAATAAGTGGGAATTAAACAACATTACTCATACAAATACGTGTCCTTTCATTTCAGCGTTTTCACAATAAGAGGGCAAACCAGTTGGATGGTGCTAGATAACCCTTGCAACATTTTCCATACATTTTCAGTGCAGTCACTTTAATCTTCAAGCCAAACACCCACTCCAAGCTCATTTACCGTGTCAATACAGCACTCCATTTACATCCACCTAACTTAACCAAACCCCCTTACTGAAGAATAGAACGAACGAATAGAGCTCCAAAAATTGTTGTCTGTGTAGGTTTTGAGACACGGTCAGTATTTGAATGATTCTGCTGGTTTAAACTGAGTGTAGCTAAGCTAACTGCTACTACTACAGCGGCAGCTGATGAGAGGTCATGTTCATCCGTGAGTAGGTTTACTCCATCGAACAATTTAAAAGAACCCTAATGTTTACATTCTAAATCCATTCAGTCTCTGATTTGGAGATGTTTTAAGTCCTTACCTGCAGGTGCTCCTGGAATCTAATGGGCAGGATTTGAGCCATGGTGATTGTGGTTCCTCTTCGCGTTACCCTCTAATTCCTGCTATTATTTCTACCTAATCTAAACTAAACTACTCCAGAGCCGGGGATGAATGGAGGTGCTCCTGTGTTTTCTGGGTGGGGGAGATGAGCCGGGAATGTGTTGGGTTACTCTAGTCGCCCGCTGAATGTAAATGAGGCGCTTCAACTCCAGAATGTCAATCGCCGCTGCAAGGAACTCTAGCAACCTGCAATGGCGGCGGAACCCGTCCGGTGGAGAAGCGTACCGGAAACAGCCATAGACTTCAATGGAGGCGGAGGGATATGAGCGCTGTGGGGAAGAGGAACTTGTATTTTCTGTTGACATTAAAATGTCGCTATTCGGGGGTAAAAATACACTTAAAAATCTGGTTAAGGTGTGAAAACAATACGTTTTAAGCATAAGAGAGATTAATGCGGAAAGTGTGAACGTAAAGGCTGCGCGCGATGTAAACACAAGGGGACTAATTTTTTTGCGATTCACCCTTTGATTTTTGCCACATCATTCGTCCTCGTGAATTGACGTCAGTTCCGATATTATTTCTCACGTGTTATTTGCAGTGTTATACTGTATTACAGGTGTGTGGAGGATGGAAAGAGTGGGTTTTCCAATCTTCATGCAGAGATTTGTAATATTACCTTACTGGCAAGTGACATATAAGTATATCTACGTTGACCTGATTAATTGAAGCTCAACATAGGGGTTTATTAATTATTTGTCACGCGCATCTGATACAGTGGCAGTGGTTCTTTTATTTTTACCTAGAAGCCCCCTCGACTGTGCATGAAACAATAAAAAAGACAAAGAAAATGTAGATAAATATGAACAATTGTACAAAATAGTATGTAGTGCAAATTATGTGGCTGTTGTGTAACTCCGATCTAACTTTACAATTAAAATTGCAAGCATATATGTGCATATGAAAACAATGTATGGTATTCAGTAGTGCACCTGTACATTTAAAGGGCAATCCTGGATTTCCCCAGGTGCCTGGGGTAATAATGGCACTGCAAATTTCTGATCAAGCTCTTTTTACGTGTTCCAGGTTGTTCTCTCCTCTGTCAGAAGTCCCATTTATTGTGAGAGTTCTGGTTACTTCACAGTTTTCTTCCAACTCAATCATATAAGCAACTTTCCATAAACTAACAGACAGGGTTGGGAGGTTACTTATGAAATGTATTCCACCACAGATTACATGCTGTAAAATGTAATTTGTAACATATTCCGTTAGATTACTCAAGGTTAGTAACATATTCTAAATACTTTGGATTACTTCTTCAGCACTGGTAGATTTTTTTCACTTGTTTTGACAATAAAAACTCTGCCAGTACAGTCAGACAAAATACACGTTAAAAATACATTCTCTGAAAAACCTAAATATCTTATGCTGTGTTGTTTCTAAAACAAGATTAATCAAATTGATCTTGTTTTAAGGATTTTTAGATATTTCTACAGGAAAACAATACAAAAATTATCAAAAATAAGATTTTTGCCCTTATATCAAAGGTCTTACTAGAAAAAAAGAAATTATGATCCAACGTGAATTTTCTTGATAAAAAATATGATGGTGCCTTGTAACATGTGCATGTAATATGGCTAGAAATAACATTTTAGCTTAGCGTAAAGCTGACAATTTACACAAGGTTTATTTCTATTTATTCTGCTCCAAACGTACTTCTCTGTCTGCTCGTATGAATGTAACACATCATAAGAAAGTGTTTCACCGCTGTTCAAATGCACTTTGGATCGCATCATTTATATGTATAAATGTTTTCCATCTGAAAGGACTAAATATTAAATGAAATAAATGACAATAAAATGCGAAGTAATCTCTTCAGTAATCAAAATACTTTTTGAATGTAACTATTTTAATTACCAATGATTTAAATTGTAACTGTAGTGGAATACAGTTACTTATATTTTGTATTTTAAATACTTAATCCCGTTACATGTATTCCGTTACTCTCCAATCCTGCTAACAGATACGACTCAACAGACACCTAATATTAGGGCTATGTTGAAGAGTTCTATTTTAAATATTTTCTATCCCATAGCTTCAAGCTTTTCCAGGGGGTGGCATTATCAATCATGCAATCAGCATTAAGTAAATACTAAATTTGCATAGAAAATGTGCAGTTGTAAACAGCATAATCATTTTTGAGAAGCATTTAGTCATGATCTTTGTCCTGTGTAATTCCAGAAAGTAGTTTAGTACATCTATGATTACAAAACACTGATGGAATGCTGAGAAATTCAAATGTGCAATGCATTACAAAATATAACAATTGCACTGATGGAAACACAAATTCTGTTAGTTTTGGTGACATTTTGAAAGTAAATTGGAAAGTAAACCATATGGCAGCAACCTCTCTTGCAAGTTAATAAATAGTAGGCTGTGGATCCTCATTATAGTAATGGCTAACAGAAAAGGGTGTGGAAAAAACAAAGAAGTGAATTCTTAAGCAATTCCTCTCGAGTCTGTCATGGTGGGGCTGATAGCCATGAAGTG
Source organism: Myxocyprinus asiaticus (assembly GCF_019703515.2). NCBI lineage: Eukaryota > Metazoa > Chordata > Actinopteri > Cypriniformes > Catostomidae > Myxocyprinus > Myxocyprinus asiaticus. The sequence continues at coordinate 22,191,729 of NC_059386.1, forward strand.
GAGTCATTTCCTCAAACTTGGTCAGAGTTTGAGAACAGTTTGCTGTGCTCAGTTGAGGAAGGTGTGGCCAACATACTGAACTTGTTGAACCAAGTAACAGAAAAACAAATCTGTGCCACTTGTGCATTTTTACAAACATTATACATCTCAAAATAACAAAGCAGCAGTGCTTGAGAAAACTGGTCAATAAAAAAAAAAAAGTACTGAACTATTTTTTCAGTCCTGTGCTGTCTATAACACAAGTCAAATATGTTATGCCCACTTCAAAGTGTGCGGTTATATGGTAAAGAAATATTGCCTTATGCTGCCACCTAGTGATTTAACAAATCTACAGCATCAAATAATTAAAAATTCAACTTTTTTTACATATACAGTATATGAAGAAATTTAATGTTATCCATAATTTAAGTGGTCTATGCAATACATAATACTTTACTGTGAATAAATAAAACATTTGGTCATTGAAATTATCACAAAAACATGTAAAGTGTTATTAAATTACAAAGTACCATTTAACAAATATAAATACAGCAAATATTTTCCATTACCATACAAATTGAAATACTTCAAATATTCCTAATCCAATAAGAACGAAGTTTCCCTTATACATATCAAATAATCTAAAGTGCAAACAGTTACTGTAATCTCTCTTTAAAAATTAGACCTGTCACAAAGTCAAAACAGTGACAATAGAACTACAAAAATACATTTTAAAACATTTGGTCAGTCATCTTAGTGGTAACTTCAAAAAACAACCCTCACACTAACACCAATAAACCAACATAGTTGCAGTGGTCACAGAAGCTGGGGTGCTTTCTTAGTATCCATGCTTGCTGTGGTACCCATGCTGGACCCAGCTGTGTGGCTTAAACGAGTGGGTGGGTCTATAAGGGAGGCGGATCATGTAGTGTGGCCGTGGATGGTAGTGCCCTTTCCCTGTGATGAATTTCCTCCTTGGTACTGGCTGCCACATTGGGGCACTGGCATACATAAGCTGTACAAAGAAAAGAGAAGCAAGCAAAAATAGTTAGAACCACTGCTTGAAAAGGTTCAACACAAGTTTATCAGACCTAGAGGTTACAGACGGCTCAAATTCATAGCTGAATCTTAACATTTAACCCCCTTTTGTCAACATATTTACTCACACCCAATGGTGACAGTTGATACAAAACATACATATTTAAGACATTTTTATTACCTGGTATGGAGGGTGGTTGTGGAATGGTGGGGTGAACAGAGGTTCTCTACAGCTGTTGTCCTCATCCGAGGAGGATCCAGAGTGGTAGTCTGATGTGACCCTCTCCACAGCACTTGTCACTTTCTTCGTCACGTCCTCTTTATCATCATCGTCGTCGCTTGAGAAACTGGCCACAGTGAAACCATGGTTCTTCTCACCGTACCTGTGCAGCCAATCGAGAAGAGAAATCAGCACAGCAACATACACATGTAAATAATGGGAACTGTAAGGAATTTAGTGATTGTGGTTCCGGTTGTGATTTCTCTAAGTACATTTGAGGAAGAAATAATTGCAAATAGAAATTAAATATGATGAAATTAATGACTTGTGGTTCAGTAAGGGAGTCTGGCTAATTGAAAAAAAAAAAAAAAAACGGCTCATAGGCGTCATTTGTTTGGGAATTGGAATGCACTGGTTGCGCTGTAGATTCAGTAGTGGCGGCGCTAAATAGTAGCGTATACTTGGTCTATCCGTATTGGCGGATAAATGCACGTTTGAGAACCGTTTACAGAACCAAAAGTCTTGAAAGTCATTCTGTTCTAGTATTGTTTTAAAAATTAAACCGGTTCTGAATAAGAACCAGTTTTCAGTTCTCAACTGATACATCCCTATAGGATTTGGTGTAGAATTGGGTGTTCTGTATGTTTTGCTCTCTTTCTCTCAGTAGGTGCGAATGAACTTGAGAGCGAGCTCCACGTGATTTGCACTCTCAAATCAGTTAGCTCGTGGTTTAAAAGGCAGCATAAACTGAATGTCGGTGAGCACATTCTAGAGTGGATCTGTGAGAACTCTCAGACAGCATGTGAGAGCTCCTGGATTCTCTTCCTGTCGCCAGACCAAACTGTTTTTTTTTTTTTTTTTTTTAATGTCTCCAGATGGTTACACCACGTGACATTTTTTACTTTTACTTCAGAATTTGAACTCAGTAATTGAAAACATGTTCATCAAAGCAGAGGTGTATTCAAGTAATTGTTTTGTGTGAATTTCATTTGTAATGTATTTTTCAATAATTTAACCCTTAAACGCATCCCTTGGATCTTTAGTGACCAGGGACCTCATTCCACCCCCTGTACCTCATCCATTTTTCGGAGCTGTGCCTCAATCTCCATCTTATAAATAGTGTAGCACAAAAAAATTGCAAAATTGCAAAACAAAAAATAAAAATTAGAACTTTTCAATTACCAAAATTGTATACAGTCATTAAAGACCCTTGGTATGTAATAGTGTCAAGTTATATATATCTCATATCTATATAAGTTTACTATCACAGGATACCTATTTCTTTGTTTATTACAAGAGAAATTAGTACTCATATTCATACAACAAAATACTATATCACATTGATTTTCTGTGCAACATTGGTGATTTATCAGTATTCCATACGTGTACACATACACATTACACATGCTATTTCTTACTCAAGGTGGCGCTACTGTTTCAGTGATTGATTTGATTTACATTTGCTGAACAAACCACATGGAAGTAAACTATAGCAAGTGTAACACATGAACAGTATGATATGACTATTGTCATTTGGGTGCACTACTGAAATTATGGAAATCGTGCAACTATTTCGACTCAATAAGTGCCTGAGAGAATACTTGTGTATCTTATGTGTATCTCAATGTTTTTGACAGCCAGCTGCGTCTCATTCAATTTAAGTGTGAAAGTAATAAATCCTGTTCTAGATTTGTCCTGATTTGTTGCATTTTCTCTTTTATATCTAAAAAATAAAACATCAAAAAAATATCAAAATATACTTTATTCTAATATTTTCGAATTGTCTTTCAAATAACTTGAAAAGTTTCACACTATTAGGGCATTTTGTAGATCTCGAAAGACCCGAATATGTAAGTGTTTAATAAAATTCCCATGCATTTAAGGGTTAATAGGTCAGGACAAAATATGATGGTTAGGTCATAGATCCATATATTTTATAGACTCAAGTCAAACTCACCTACAGCACACCTCTCCAGGGTCAACCCAAAGAGTGAGCTCTTTAGGAAGACCAAGGTCTTTGTACTGCACTCCGCTTTCAGCACAAGCTCTGAGCAATTCTGCATCCTCTTTATGGAACCGGTTAACTCTGATACACCTGCATAAAATAGAATCATCAAATGCATAACGCAATGACTAGCAGTGAATGCAGAATTCATACATCTAAATACTTAAAGAAAGAACATGGAATCTGTCATTAGGGTATCAATACACAGTACTGTTTTTAACACGGTTGTACCTGAATGCTTGGCCCTTGCTGGGATTGTCTGGATACCAGTGACCCTTGTACTTCTCCTGTAGTGCTCCCGTTAACCGCTCCACAAACAGATCCACCTTTCCTGCATCTAACTTCTCAGCCTTCTTTATCAGCCGCTTTAGGAAAAATACCACCGCCGCAATTTCATTTTTCATTGTTAGCTGTTGAGCTGAAATCCTGGTCCTTCTGTGAATGCAAAATCAGTGACATTTAATGAGTACAAACTGCACAACATTGTGTAAGAGAGTCAAAATTATTCTCACACTTTCTAATATTAATAGATCACAAAAAAAAATTATCACAATAAAACTGCCCTATAAACAATAAAAATATGCTCATATATAACTGTCAAATGAGGGCACATTACAACAAAATCAAACAATTATATCTAAAACATCAGTCTATCTCACCAGCATAAATCTACACATGAACAAGATACACAAGCTTCAAAGATCCTGGCTGTGTATGGATACTAAACCTAGTGTGCACCAGAGCAAGTGATTAACACAAAGCTGGGCATTCAGACGGCGGGACTGAACAGCAGAATGGCGCGCTAAATACATCACTACCGTTTGAAAACAAAACAATAAATGAAAGAAATGTCTTACAGTCAACGGGCTTGAACCGCGTCAGCGAATTAAGGTTTAATTGACATTTCTAAACGATATTACATTTTAATAAAGAAGTCATAATTTTTATTGTTTTGCATTTAACTACCCTAGTATTGCCTAAATTGGTTGCTTTATTTACAGAAATTAGAAACTGCTTAATCGGTTTACTTAAACTAAAAACTAACTGTGAAGTAATTTTCTTTTAACTCTTGTGTATCAATTTAAAGAAGTTCCTCAGAGGTCCTTAAGAGGACAAAAATGTCCATGTCAAAAAACTGCCATAATAATATTATACAGTTATGCTCAGAAGTTTTCATACCCTTGGAGAATTGGTAATATATGTATCATTTTTAAAGAAAACATGAGTGAGCAGGCAAAACACATTTCTTTTATTTCTTATGGGATTCATATTCAACTGTAGGTTATAACAGAATGGCACAATCATAAAACAAAACATGGCAACAAAAAAAAAATGAAATGACCCCTGTTCAAAAGTCTGCATACCCTTAGTTCTTAATACTGTGTATTGCCCCCTTTAGCATCAATGACAGCGTGCAGTCTTTTGTAATAGTTGTCTATGAGGCCCCAAATTCTTGCAGGTGGTATAGCTGCCCATTCGTCTTGGCAAAATGCCTCCAGGTCATGCAAAGTCTTTGATCGTCTTGCATGAACCGCACGTTTGAGATCTCCCCAGAATGGCTCGATGATATTAAGGTCAGGAGACTGTGATGGCCACTCCAGAACCTTCACCTTTTTCTGCTGTAACCACTGGAGGGTCAACTTGGCCTTGTGCTCAGGGTCATTGTCGTGCTGGAAAGTCCAAGTGCGTCCCATGCGCAGCTTTCATGCAGAAGAATGCAAATTGTCTGCCAGTATTTTCTGATAACATGCTGCATTCATCTAGTCATCAATTTTCACAAGATTCCCTGTGCCTTTAGAGCTTACACACCCCCAAAACATCAGTGAGCCACCACCATGCTTCACAGTGAGGATGGTATTCTTTTTACTATAGGCCTTGTTGACCCCTCTCCAAACATAGTGCTTATGGTTGTGACCATAAAGCTCTATTTTGGTCTCATCACTCCAAATTACAGTGTGCCAGAAGCTGTGAGGCGTGTCAAGGTGTTGTCAGGCATATTGTAACTGGGCTTTTTTGTGGATTTGTCTTCTTTCTGGCAACTCGACCATGCAGCTCATTTTTGTTCAGGTATCGTCGTATTGTGCTCCTTGAAACAACCACACCATCTTTTTACAGAGCAGCCTGTATTTCTCCTGAGGTTACCTGTGGGTTTTTCTTTGTTTCCTGAACAATTCTTCTGGCAGTTGTGGCTGAAATCTTTCTTGGTCTACCTGACCTTGGCTTGGTATCAAGAGATCCCTGAATTTTCCACTTCTTTTTTTTTTGATTTTCCCCCTTTTTCACCCAATTTGGAATGCCCAATTACCAGAGCGCTTTTAAGTCCTTGTGGTCGCATAGTGATTCGCTTCAATCCGGGTGGCGGAGGACGAATCCCAGTTGCCTCCACATCTGAGACCATCAACCCGCGCATCTTATCACGTGGCTTGTTGAGCGCGTTGCCACGGAGACATAGCACGTGTGGAGGCTTCACGTCATCCACCGCGGCATCTGCGCTCAACTCGCCACGTACCCCACCGAGAACGAACCACATTATAGCGACCACGAGGAGGTTACCCCATGTGACTCTACCCTTCCTAGCAACCGGGCCAATTTGGTTGCTTAGGAGACCTGGAGTCACTCAGCACGCCCTGGGATTCAATAGCAAACTCCAAGGGTGGTAGCCAGCGTTTTTTACCAGAGCTACCCAGGCCCCCCAAATTTTCCACTTCTTAATAAGAGATTGAACAGTACTGACTGGCATTTTCAAGGCTTTGGATATCTTTTTATATCCTTTTCCATTTTAATAAGTTCCATTACCTTGTTACGCAGGTCTTTTGACAGTTCTTTTCTGCTCCCCATGGCTCAGTATCTAGCTTGCTCAGTGCATCCACGTGAGAGCTAACAAACTCATTGACTATTTATATACAAACACTAATTGCAATTTAAAAAGCCACAGGTGTGGGAAATTAACCTTTAATTTCCATTTAATCCTGTGTGTCACTTTGTGTGTCTGTAACAAGGCCAAACATTCAAGGGTATGTAAACTTTTGATCAGGGCCATTTGGGTGAGTTCTGTTATCATTATGATTTAAAAAGGAGCCAAACAACTATGTGATAATAAATGGCTTCATATGATCACTATCCTTAAATAAAAGACAGTTTTTTTTTGCATGTTCAGTAATATTTTCAAAATCAATGCCACAATTTCTGCCAGGGTATGCAAATTTTTGAGCACAACTGTATATTAATATTATTTTCCGCTTTCAATGAGCGAATTTTTTTAACCAACATCAGTCCTGATCATAACTACTAAATGTTCATTTTCAGGATTTTAACCCTTTGAATGCCAGTTTTTTTATATAATGCCATTGTTGTTTTTTATGAATAATAATAATAATAATAATAATAATAATAATATTTTCCATAAACTAAATTATAAGGGGAATATGGGCACACCCACACACTTTAGCTGCATCATTTATTCAACTGGCCTGCAGTGCTCTATAACACAGCTAACAGAAAATAGGAAAAAAGCATATATTTGCTCCATAGGCTAAACATGAGAAAAATGGCGCCATCTGGTGGAAAAAGCCAGGGCTCCGGAATGAAAGCATAATATCATAGAATTCATGATATTATGCTTTAATGGCACTGGTATCAAATACTGCAGTTTTAATGGGTTTCAATAGGGACATTTTTGTCCTGAAGGTCCTGAGTGTAACTATTTTGTGTACACAGTGAATTAGAGATGTATTCTAGGAACTGAGGTTGAAATATCAAAATTCCCCAAAAAATACACACCTTTGGCAAAATGTATGCCGTTGGCATTAACACAGCCAAAATGATGGAAAAAACAAAAATGAAAAAGACAAAAATATCCCGAAGATCGCACAAGGGTTAAGTTAGATCCAAAATCTATCTGATTCAATTAGTCATACAGGAAACATTCAACAGTCCAACAATTAGTACACTAACATAAAACGAGCTACTACCAGCTACCTTAAAATTACATCAAATATGTAATAATTCCACAGTTAAGAAATGTTTACAATACCACAGAAAGTGTCACATTAATTAATACAAACTGAAACTAGCTCACTGCAGCCTAGCCGAAGTTAACGTGGCCTCGATTTCATTTTCTAAAATCTTCATTTCAAATGACGTTAATTTGATATTTGGAGCTTGTACAACAAACATTATTTGTAAAAGACAACAACCACATACTCAGATATACTGACCGTGTGTTCTTTTCAACCACATGTGTTTAACTCCTTCCTGTCGCACGAGACACTCCCACCTCCCCAGCTCCGCGCGTCTTCTTTCTTCTTCTTCTTGTTTAATGGCCATTCACTCCTTAGGAGTATTACCGCCACCTAATGAACAATATACGTATTGCATGGGTGTTGCATCTCTATTGCAATGGTATTGTGCGATACTCCGCCCTACCCCCGGAAAATCAGAGCCCAAGTTTGAGCTGGCGGTGCGTGTTCAGCTCCTCCAAATTCCAGAGTAGGGTAAAGCACTACCATCCATCCATACACATTATATTCTACACACTAATCCTGTGTTCTGTAAAAATGAAAAAAGTGCCCTATACCCATGGATCCCTCACACCTGTTCCCAAAATATCCAAAGCCTTTACTGGTCTACTCTTTATACTACTAAACAGACTACTTTGATATACCTCATATTTATTGCATACAAAAAAATACATGTTCTACAGTTTCTGGAACACCACATTCTCCACGCAACCCATTCTCGTGCTACCCATTATTGCCAGAGTAGAATTCAATCCTGTATGCCCCAGTCTTAATCTAGACAATATTACCTCTTCCTTCTGTTCCCTCCAATGCATTGTGTCTTCCCTACTGACTGTACAATACTATAAAACCACCTACCTGTATTACTGCTTTCCCACCTTCCTAGCCATGCATTTATTCATTTTCCCTTTATTACAGATTTTGCCTCACTCCATCATGCCTCCCCATGGGTACTTTCACATCCACCAGATTTTTATCTAATGCCTTTTTAGCTAGTTTATCAGCAAATTCATTCCCTATTACCCCAACGTTTGCCGGCACCCAACAGAAATACACTATTACACCAATTTCCTTCAATCTATATAATAATGAATAGACTTCCATCAACAGATACTCTCTGTCTGATCTTGCACACAGGATGCTTTTAAGAGCCGAAGAAGAATCTGAGCATTTTACGACCTTATTTGGTTTAACCTGTTCAACCCACTGCAACCCTATTATTAAAGCAGTTAATTCCAAAAATTTGAATCTTCAAAAAGCACATAAAGTCAGCATAAAAGTAATCTATAAGACTCCAGTGGTTAAATCCATGTCTTCTGAAGCAATGTGATAAGTGCAGGTGAGAAACAGATCAATATTTAAGTCCTTTTGTTACTATAAATCTCCACTTTCAAACTGCCATCCTAAGTGCTGTTCTCTCCTAAGAGTTCTTTTGTTTTTGGCGATTCGCATTCTTTGTGCATATCATACCTACTAGGCAGGTAGGAGAATTTATAGTAAAAAAGGACTTAAATATTTATCTGTTTCTCACATATCTGAATGGCATGAGGGTGAGTAAATGATGAGAAAATTTTCATTTTTTGGGTGAACTATTCCTTTAAGCTTTTAAATGAGATAATAAAATCCTCTGTGCCCACACTACAGTTCAGTAGGTGGTGTAAATGTACTAGCTAAGTGTGTGAACACCTTAAAAATGAAAGAAATATACTGTAGATAGACAGTTCAATAGTTATTTTTAATGCATTGTTTTTACAGCGCAATCTACTAAGTCAAGTGTAGGAAAAGTTGCCCTAGATGCTTAGCAATACAGACTATACCAACTATTTACAAAATCCTTGAATACGTAGCCATATTGCAAATCATCATAATATGCTATATATATTTAACAAATACATTAGATGTTTCTGATGAACCTAATTGTTTTTGTTCCAGTGTTCCAGTGTAAGGACAGACATATAGTATTTTAAGACAGATCCTGACCTTGAATTTTTTTTACTAGTTTGGGCCACATCTTAACCGTATTCCTGTGTCAGATGTACTATACATATGAAAGTGGGTTCAATCAAATTTTTGACATAAAAAGACTCTTTTATTATTCATCTGCATAGAGGTTCCAGCTTGCGAATTTGAGGGGCTGTTGCTGCTTGGGACAAGATGATGATCACCCAAATTTGAATAAACCATCTCAGACTGCAGGTGAGAGTGAAGGATTGACTCACACACTTCTACAGGAGACCTGTGTTGGGTCCTTCCTGGAAGAATACGAGAACAATGTGTGATTATAGACACTTATTGCATATGGAAGGATTTGGAATAATGCTTTACTTTTTCATCTATGTTTCATCAACATAAAACGTACGTTTCATATAGAAATATAATGATGCTGTCAGAGGCAACTCAAGATATTAAGATTTACACTCACTTTGCGCTTTATTTGGAACACCTGTAGACCTACTTATTCATGCGATTATCTAATCGGCCAATCGTGTGGCAGCAGTGCAATGCATAAAATCACGCAGATGCCTGTCAGGAGCTTCAGTTAATGGAGCTTCATCAACCATTAGAATGGGGAAAACGTGATCTCATTGATTTCAACTGTGGCACGATTGTTGGTGCCAGACGGGCTGGTTTGAGTATTTCTGTAACTGCTGTTGTAGCCCATCCGCTTCAAGGGTTGACATGTTGTGCATTCTGAGATACTATTCTTCTCACTTCAATTGTACAGAGTGGTTATCTGAGTTACCATAGCCTTTCTGTCAGCTCAAACCAGTCTGGCCATTCTCCATTGACCTCTCTCATCAACAAGACGTTTCCGTCCTCAGAACTGCCGCTCACTGGATGGTTTCTGTTTTTGGCAGCATTCTGAGTAAACTAGAGACTGCTGTGCGTGAAAATCCCAGAAGATCAGCAGTTACAGAAATACTCAAACAAGCCTGTAATTTTAAGATAGCTGGTAGCTCATACTAGTACCAACAGCTGTACTGTGGTGTAGTATCATTTATCTGAAGATTTAATAGCTTGAATTAGGAGAGTCTGCTGTATGTTACATTATATCATTGTCTATATTATATGGAGTTTTACAAACTAGGTTCAGGAGGAGCAAGGTCATTTAATCCGACCAATCACATCACCAGAGTAAGCGTATATATAAACGGCCGCTTACCTCTACATGGTGTCGAGTCTTCCAGCATTTGGCCCCACCCATTGCCTATGAACAGACCCATGCAAGTGGCTCGGATCATCGGATTCACAGCTTCTTTCATCTAAATCATCTAGTTTTCAACAGAAGCTACTGCAGCATCTCATTCATTTTACAGCATTGACTGCTACCTCTTAAGTGCTACTTTTACTGCCACTACCACGGCAACTGTTTTCTTCCTAATCTCCATTCGCCAAAGCCGAACATTGCGCAAAGCTGCTTCAGCAACTGGCTGCTCCTGCACCGTTTACACTTCAAACAGCTCCCTTCAATACGTGCTAACCAAAACTTTCCTCCCGGAGAGGTTAATCGCTTGAGTCTTCCTCCGCGAACGGGCGCTGATCTGGCTTTATGCAACCCGAGCTCTACTACAGCTTTATTCAAATGAGAGGGAAACAAAATTAACTATTTAATTCAGTCATCATTCCAACACTCCTCGTGTTTCAACCCGGTATCCCTGCACAGGTGATTCCTGTCAGCCTCATTACCTTGCCGTGCAGCTCGTTTAGGGCATGATCCATTCGATGTCACCTTCCAACATGACTATTATGATTGTTTCTCCCTTCAAAGCGCCCTTCATTGTGTGATTTATTAAATTCTGAACTCAAGGGCAATCATGCAACAAACAAACTCTTTCCAAACGACTGCTACTCTAAATTACAACATCTTCTTTAATCAACGCAGACATTTTAGCGTGAGCTCGCTGCCACGGTAGCACCCGCTCTGACATATGTTTTGCCTCCTCGCAGTATCCAAGCTCGTTGGAGAAAACTCCTCTTGCACCGGAGCTTGAGGAGCCCAGCATGAATGCCGGAGGAGCTGAACATGCAGCGCCAGCTGAAGAATGGGCTCTGAATCTCCGGAGGTTATGTGGAGTATTCCATCTTCACAAAACTACTGCTATGTGACGCTTCACCTATGCTAGACGTACATCGTACAGGAGGTGACGGTAATACTCCTACAAGTGAATCTTTCAATAATGATCGAATGCAAGTCCATTCCTCTCGCGTTCCATAGGCCAAGCAGAGCCAAAGCCGTTAATTACTTCGTTTCTAAGCATTAACAGTCTCTCTAATTACAATAACTCTAATTACAACATCTTCTCAAATTAACGCAGACATTTTAGTACAAACTCGCTGCCACAGCAGCACCCAATCCAACTGTGCTACAGCTTTCCACAGCTATGCACAGCCCCTGTCTGAACAGACACGAGCCGAATTCGGCTCCGCAAGAGGCAGATAACATGCCGTGTCCAACTCATTCATAACCATTCCGCAAACGTGTCCTGCCTCCTCACTGCATCAGAGCTCGCCGTGCAGCCCAGATAACAATGAAGCAACCGCTTCTACAATCTTCTATTCATCTCTATAACATGACTTTCTCTCCTCCCGCCCAGGACAAATGCTTCATGCAGGTAAAAAAATCTATTTACTATTGCCTCAATTCATCCCTAAGCAGTACAATGTGCTGTCCAGGTGCCGCAACTGCGGCGTCTTTCATGCCTTGTGACTAAACCTCCCACTACACCGCTACAACGCAAATGCACAGTCCAAGCGCCGCAACTGTGGCGTCTTTGGGCCATGCGACAAACTCCCACTACACTGCAAAACAGCACAACGCGCCGTTCACACGCCACAACAGCGGCGCATCTTTCAGGTCATGCGTCTCAGCTTCCATGGCTCCGTAACCCATATTATGCCACTCATACAAAACGAACTATCACCCACCTAGTGATTGACGGCAATAACCGGGCTGCTTTACGTCTTCCCTAAACAGTCCACCATAAGCCGTCATCTCTGCATCAATCAATTTCATTCAAACATCGCCGACTATACGCCCTCACGTCAAACAGCGTGCTTGACGACTCAACCAATTCGTATTGCAGAGTGAGTTCTTGCCTATATATGCAGCATGAACTTTTCACACGAATTCATGAGCTCTTCCTGTTAATGCCATGCGATCCCGTGCTTGAGGATTCAGCCCATTCATTTCCCTTAGGGAGTTTCTTTAAATGCATCATACATCATTTCCACAAGAATCAAGTGTCCTACCGTCATATGCTATGCAGGCCCACGCCTGTGGATTCAGCCTCTCGAAGCTCCGAGCGAGCTCAGTAAAATACAGCATAAAACATTCTCACATGAATCGTATGCTCTCCCGTTGAACGCTGTGTGGTCACACGCCTGAGGATTCAGCCCATTCACATCACAAATGCACATGCAAGCACGTATCCTGACATTGCCTCTCACATGCTCCAGATGTCTCTGTTTTTTCCACGCAACCTATTCTTTTTGCCAACATCCTTCCCTTTACCCCTTTCTATCTATGGGCCACTGGAGTGGATTCCAGTGTGAGGCTGCCTCCGCCAGAGAACCCTACCCCAGACCCATTGCCCTCTACACTTTACCCCCCTCCTTTCTATCATTCTAATCTCCTCTACCCCGGAACCGTTCCTTGTATGAGGCTGCCTCAGCAAATGAACACGGTCCCGAATCCTTTTTCAGCTAACCCCAAACCTCCAGCTCGCCTTCCCACATTCACACTTCAAACAGCTATACCCCTCGCTATTCCCTCAAATGCCGCAGTCACAAAACCTCTGTCAGTCTCCAATCACCTCCGCAGTCAAATTCTAGCAGAGATTCAGAGCCTTGCCCCCAGAAGCGAACCCGACACCAGCCCCAGTTCCTCCCTGTTCAGAACAGAAATTCTTATAAATCACCCTCTAAAACGATACTAGGCTACCCCTCACCACCAATCTGCTAACCTGATGCCTAAAATACCCTCCGCCAGGGTTACATTTCTCCAAACACCTCAAAAGACGGCATGTTCATCTTCGCCTTCTTCGGCTTCCTTCACTGTTCAGAACTCACTACCATGGCAAATTCGACCTAAGAATCCATCCCACCATTTTGGACCTCCACATCATAGACAACGATTCAATCAGATACTTTATCAAATTAAGTAAAACAGATCAGACCAAAAGGGGGCATTTATTTTTATTTTCAATCGGCCAATTCCCATCCAGCCCTTCCAGTCGCTAGCACACTATCTCCATTACAGAGGGCCCTGCTTAAATCCAGCATCACAGAAAAACTATACTCAAAACCATTCCTTCCATATCTGCGCCGCAACTGCAGCAGCCCAAAGCCCTGTCTGAGCACTTACCTCAGCTATATCTGTACTAACCGTCTCCACATCAGAAAGACACAACAAGCCCTCATTGCATCTGGTGGGGGGGGGGGGCAAGGTCAGTTACGAGCGGCTCAACAGCAGCTCCCGTGATAGCTCATTTCCATGCGGCAGCAACCGCCACTGTCTCTTCAGTGTTTCCACCTCTTTTCACTCTACTCATTCTCTACCTATCCTGCAGCTCCCAGTTTCCTCTCCCCCAAGCAGACCCTAGCGTGAGGCTGTCAAGCGAAACTGCTTGTTCTTTCATCTGTGGCACTTCTGCCCCTCTTACTCACAATATCAGCAGTCCCTCCTCCCCCCACCATATATATACACTCCTGTTTATTTTTTTATATATAAAAAATTATATATATATATATATATATATATATATATATATATATATATATATATATATATAAATTAAATGTTCAAAAAAGAAGTACAAAACCTGTCAAAATTACTAAAAAAGAAGTTGACAAAAAGATCTAATGTAATATATCTTGGGATAATATATGCAATATGAGAAATTTATTAACAATCTTAGTGGGAAGGTCATTTTTGACCGGGAAAACAAAAGGTGAAAAGGAAACCAACACAACACAAAGGTTAAGACATTTGTTGCAAAAAAAAAATAAAAATAAAAAAAAAATAAAAAGAGTATTAACTGAAAACAGCACTGATTGTTTGTGTTAAAATAAGTATGCTAAATCTGTGTCCCCTATTCATTCCACAGTACTAGTAACAGATGATGTTTGATACAACTTTGAAAAGAATTGATCTTTTTTTCATATTCAGTATATTAAAACAAATATTCATGGTCAACATAAAACATGTATTACTAGAAAGCAAAGACAGAAGCATCCAGCCAGAGAAACTCTTTGGTTATTTCTGCACAGAAAACATGAAAATTTGATATATTTGCAACTTTAATATCTTAATCTAAAGTAATGAAACACAGCACCATGAAGTTTAACAGACATATCTAAGAACATTGTAGATCTGTCAAATGGAAAGCTAAAGTTGACACTTGATTCAAGAGAAGTCATGTACAATCACAGAAGCAGCACATGGAATAAACACAGCCCATGTATATTCTACATCATTTTAATGACCTCTATAAGGTTTTTTAAAGTTTAAAATTCCCATATTCTTACCATGTTGTATTTCAGACGTGCCGTGTTCTATTTCTTTGGGTGAGAGTATGAATGTGATGTGGTTTGAAGGCTGATGTACTTTCAATTTTGTGGTTACTGAGAGCAGATTACGGCACTGACCTGCTCTGTCTCAAGATTAATTGCTGACAACGGACTTATTAAAGCAGGTCGTACTAATGCTTAAAAAGAAACTCGGGTGAGTTGTAAAAATGTTATTTTTTAACTGTGTATTTTTTATACCATCTATTTTTTCAACATTTATTCCCACTGTATGTCATTTTAGTTTAGTTGTAATAGTTGATGTTTTCAGTACTGTTTTTGTTTTTACTCTATGGGTCTAGTTTTATTTCCTTAGTTGTATCCTTAGTTATTTTAAGTGTACACCCCTAAGTGTGGTTTAATAAAAAAAGATCTGATTTAAAAATGGCAAAACGTTGTTGGGAGTTGGATGGTTGTGATCAGGGGCCAGCAGCTAGGTTTAGACGATGCGACGACAGTGAGGTCTCCCTTGAACTGTGCAGCAACACAGAAACATTGCTCTATTTAATTCAGACAATGGAGGAGATGAATAGATCTGAGTCTACAACTGGTACATTGCTAGAATTATTAAACATTGTGAGATCAATGTCAGATGATCAGCCAGATCCAAATTCAGCATTAGACAGTGATTTCAATTCTCACCAGGTGGGCGAGGGTACAGATAACCATCCGTATCATTCATTTGATCCTAGAGCACCAAATATGGGATTAACACCCACTGATATTGACATGCTTGTAAGAGAGGGTGGTGACATTGGTGGTTATACTGTGGTCCCAAGACTCAGATTCAATAGTTTGGAGATACGTCAGCATATAAATCTGCATGTGATATCTGCCACAGACTTAGCAGCCTACGCTATATTTTTGCATGATATTTTGTCAGAAATAGTGTCATTTTCCAGATTGTTGGCTGGGGTTGACGGGTTAATTAACACAACATTGAGAGGTCCTAGTCTAACCACTGATGTTAACACTGTCTTGTCACCTAGCATCGATTACAGTGTGGATCTTGTCCATAACGAAGTGATCACCAGAAACAGGATGAATCTGTTCTGCCCAATCAACACTCATAAATAATCAGTGATTTGAAATCTGCTTGGCACATTTTCTAAACCCTCAAAAACCACACACAGATCTAGAACCTATAGCAGCGGCGATGCAGAAGATGGCGGGGTATTCAGAACAACATAAGATAGCCTTTAATGATATCACACGGTTTGAACAGATGTTGCACATTAAAATAGTGGTCTTCCATAGGTCATGCACTGGTGTGTTGGAGAAGTATACGTCCAATGACGCTCAATATCACAAGACAGTGTTCTTGTACCTGCACAATGACCACTATTTTATGATTAAGAAGTTGAATGTGTTCATAGGTACTCCATATGTGTGTGACTACTGCTACCATGGTTTTACTAACTGTAGAGATCATTGTTGCAAATATGTTTGCGATATCTGCAATGGTCCTGATTGTTATAAGTACCCCGTCAAAACAAAGCAATGCAGTGACTGTTTGCGGTACTGTAAATCTGACTATTGTTATGACGCGCATAAGCAACCACCATTAGGTCAACAGTTTTCACAGTGTGCTGTTACAAAATACTGCCAAAAATGTAATAGACGTTATCATGTCAGTGCCACTAACCCCAAACCACACAAGTGTGCAGCTGATCGGTGTATCCATTGTCGCGAGGAATTGATTAATGACAGTGTACATCAATGCTTTATACAACCAATAAAGCTCGAGGCACCAAGCAACAAGTACATATTCTATGATTTTGAGATGCAATATATAAATGGTAAACACGTTGCAAACTTCGTTTGCGCCATTACATTTAAAGGGGAGGAGTTCACAGCTGCTGGTCCAGACTGTATAGAACGACTTGTTAAAAGGTTTAGACATCCACGTTATCAGAATTTCGCATGGATTGCCCACAATGCTTCTGGTTTTGATAACTTTATACTTATGAAATATTTCACAAAAGCAGGGGTCACACTTAAAATCACGATGCAAGGATGTCGGATAATTTTAATGTATGACAACACATTCAAGCAGCGCTTTATTGACAGTTATTCATTCATCCCTATGCGTTTGTCCATGACATCTGCTGTGTTAAATCTAACCTGCACAGAGAAAGGTTATTTTCCGCACACTTTCAACAGATTAGAAAATGAGAATTACATAGGACCATACCCGGACAGGCATTTCTACGGCTATTAGACAATGTCTGACAAAGAGAGGGCTCTGTTTGACAAGTGGTATGTTACAGTATCAGGTAAAGTGTTTGATTTAAAAAAAAGAACTTGCTATGTATGGCAAGAATGATGTCGTTTTGCTCAGGGAGGCTTGCAAGAAGTACCGCGATGAATTCATACAGCGTACCAAACTTGATCTGTTTAGATGCACCACTTTAGCAGCATGTTGTATGGCAGTGTATAAAACCCACTTCCTACCAAAAGACACTCTAGCTCTGACCCATAACAACACGTACACCAGTCAGAACAAGACATACTCAAACTTCCCATTGAATGGCTTGAATATGTTAAATCAACATGTGGCGTAGACATTCAGCATGCATTAAACCATGGCAAGATGGTGATTGGAAAATACCATCTCGATGGTTTTTATGAAAAGGACGGTGTAAAAAAGGCTCTAGAATTCAATGGCTGTATGTTTCACAGGCATGAATGTCATTATAATCTTAACCATTTACACCCGTTATCAAAACTGCCCTATGGCACACTCAGAAGACAGTTTGATGATAAGGTTGAAATTTTAGAGCATGCATATGGGTTGGAGGTAGAAGTGATGTGGGAGTGCGCTTGGAACACTGCTAAACAGACTGATGTTGATGTGATGGCATTTATGGCCACTTACACACATCCTGAAAGATTGAAACCACGCAACGCTCTATTTGGTGGTCGTACTAATGCGTACAAGCTGTATCATAAAGATGACAATTGTGAAAAAATATGATATGTCGACTTTACAAGTTTGTACCCCTTTTGCCAGGCCAAGAAATGCTACCCCATAGGACACGCCCAAATAATTTTCAAGGATTTTGAACCTCTTGAAAATTATTATGGATTTGGCAAAGCCACAGTACTGCCCCTGCGAAAACTGCTTCACCCCATCCTTCCCTATAGGACTGGTGGCAAGCTTATGTTTCCGCTCTGCCGTACATGTGCGGATCAGCAGAATCAGACCACCCCGTGTAGACACACTGATAAGGAAAGGGCTATTTCAGGCTGCTGGGTCAGTATCGAACTGTTAAAGGCTGTGGAAAAGGGTTATGATGTAATGAAGGTGGACGAGGTATGGCATTTCCCTCAATGATCAGAAACCTTGTTTTGTGATTATGTTAAAACATTTTTACAGTACAAACAAAAGGCCAATTGATTCCCCACACACGTTGTGACAGATGCAGACAAAGAATCTTACATCGACGATTATTTTGAGAAAGAGGGGATTAAACTGAATCTGGACAAGATAAGTCTTAACCCTGCATGCCGGTCCATTAATAAACTTCTGCTGAACTCACTCTGGGGACGATTCTCTATGTGCGAAAATCTGCCATGTACGGAACTACTTTCAGACCCTGAACATTTTTCCCAGTACATTTTTGGTGATGTTATGACATTAATCACTTCTCGTTCGTGTCAGACACTGTTGTACTATTTCAGTGGTGTTACGCTGACGGGAAAGGTGGTCAGACCCGTGACATTAATGTCTTTCTTGGTGCATTTACAACTGCACATGCGCATCTAAAACTGTATGAACTAATGGATAAGTTGGGGGATAGACTGTTGTACAGTGACACAGACAGCGTCATCTTTACTTCTAGAGATGATGCCTGGGAGCCTCCATTGGGGCCTTACCTCGGTAATCTGACTGATGAGGTTGGGGATGGGGATCACATTGTAGAGTTTTGTTCAGGGGGCCTGAAAACATACGGCTACCCCACTGCTATGGGTAAGGTCTGCATGAAAGCCAAGGGTATCACTCTCAATGCTGTAAACTCAAAAGCCATTAGGTTAGACACTCTGATTGGACTTGTTGATCACTATGTCATGGGGGAAGTTAATAGTCGGCATATACTGGCATACACCAACACTATTGTGAGAAGTAAAAAACACTTCACACTTCACAACAGGTCAGTTGTTAAAAACTTTAAGGTGTTGTACAACAAACATGTGCTGCTCCCTGATTTCACCACGCTCCCATATGGATTCTGACAATCTTTTTGGACATAGGGGTGTGCGAGACACAGATGGTTTTGATTTCATATTACAGCATCCATTTTCATGTATGATAAGTGGCCCTTCAAACTCAGGAAAGTCATATTTTGTAAAAATGTTGTTGCAAAATGCTGTACGGTTGATTTCTAAAAAAACTGAAAATATTGTGTATATTTATGATTGTTGGCAACCATTGTATGACGAATTGTTGAAAATGTACAAAATTAAATTTGTTGAAGGACTACCACAGACTCTGAATAATGATGATTTGTTCCCTGTCAACAAAACTAATTTACTGATCCCTGATGAAAGAGGCCAGCGGAAGCAATGAGGTGGAGAAGGTGTTCACACAGTATGTTCACCACAGAAATCTTAGTACTATTTATATTGTACAGAATTTATTTTGCCAGGGTAAATCCAGCAGGACCATCAGCTTAAACACAAATTATCTGATGTTGTTTAAAAACCCCAGAGATAGTACCAATCAGGTCAATGTACTAGGAAGGCAAATGTATCCCGGGAACACTACATTTTTTATGGAATGCTATCAAGATGCAACCAACAAACCTTTCGGATACCTGATTATTGATAATAAAACAAAAACACCCAAACACTATCGGCTCAGAACAGATTTACTTTCAACACATCCTGTAGTATACCTCCAGAAAAGAAGGTAGTGAAAACAAACTGTTGGATGGTGAAAATCTCAGCTAGACTTTGTAGAAACATGCCTCTTTTAAAATGATTATTAAAAGCAACACCCAAACAGAGACGGGTTATTTTACAGTCTGCCGCAGATGAGCTCATTGTGACATTGTGTGAAGCAGCTATTAATGTGCTCTACGGTAATATACCACTCACGTCACAACAATACCAGAAGCTAAGGAGGAAAAGCGAGATCAAATTTGTTGCAGATAAGAAGATTGGGGTTAAAAGAAAGAGACGGCTGATAAACCAGCAGGGTGGATTTCTTCTGCCCCTCATAAGCGTCGCAATCCCTATTATCTCCAGCTTGGTTGCTTCTAGATAACTTTGGGGATGGAGTATGCAGAGAAGATGTTTTTAGTTCCACAGCATCAGTTGGATAAACTAAAGACTGGTACCCCCCGTGAGTCTATTCAACAGGTTGTGGAGAATGATTTGGACATGACTATAAGAAGTATTTTGCACAGATCTGATTTGGACAATTATGAAAAGGCAAAACTGTACACAAATACTTTACAGCAATTTTTAACACTTGCTAGACAAGGGGATAGGGAAACCAACACATTAACATGAACTCTTCCACAGCCTGACCACGTAGAAAAAGAAGACCCATCCACGAAGGTCGGTGTAAGTGTCCAGGATGTTTTAGATAATGTTGTGGACGACATTTTGAAGAATGTTCCACAGAGGAGTGTAAAAAACGTTTGTTACATTTGAGATAAAATGTCTAAAACTAAAGATGTCAGCGAGTCAAAAGAGTCGGGCGAGTTTGTGTTTAAAAGTAGAACAATCCCTGGTTCACACATGCTCGATTTAGTTACAGGTGTCACGGCTCCACAAAAGATTGCTGATGCACGGAAACCTGTTGGATGGAACGAGTTTCTGGAGGCTTTTGCTACTTTAAACATACACTATATTGCCAAAAGTATTCGCTCATCTGCCTTTAGACGCATATGAGCTTAAGTGACATCCCATTCTTAATCCATAGGGTTTAATATGACGTCGGCCCACCCTTTGCAGCTATAACAGCTTCAACTCTTCTGGGAAGGCTTTCCACAAGGTTTAGGAGTGTGTTTATGGGAATATTTGACCATTATTCCAGAAGCGCATTTGTGAGGTCAGACACTGATGTTGGACGAGAAGGCCTGGCTCGCAGTCTTCGCTCTAATTCATCCCAAAGGTGCTCTATCGGGTTGAGGTCAGGACTCTGTGCAGGCCAGTCAAGTTCTTCCACACCAAACTCGCTCATCCATGTCTTTATGGACCTTGCTTTGTGCACTGGTGCGCAGTCATGTTGGAACAGGAAGGGGCCATCCCCAAACTGTTCCCACAAAGTTGGGAGCATGGAATTGTCCAAAATCTCTTGGTATGCTGAAGCATTCAGAGTTCCTTTCACTGGAACTAAGGGGCCAAGCCCAGCTCCTGAAAAACAACCCCACACCATAATCCCCCTCCAACAAACTTCACAGTTGGCACAATGCAGTCAGACAAGTACTGTTCTCCTGGCAACCGCCAAACCCAGACTCGTCCATCAGATTGCCAGATGGAGAAGCGTGATTCATCACTCCAGAGAACGCGTCTCCACTGCTCTAGAGTCCAGTGGCGGCGTGCTTTACACCACTGCATCCGACGCTTTGCATTGCACTTGGTGATGTATGGCTTGGATGCAGCTGCTCGGCCATGGAAACCCATTCCGTGAAGCTCTCTACGCACTGTTCTTGAGCTAATCTGAAGGCCACATGAACTTTGGAGGTCTGTAGCAATTGACTCTGCAGAAAGTTGGCGACCTCTGCGCACTATGCGCCTCAGCATCCGCTGACCCTGCTCTGTCATTTTACGTGGCCTACCACTTCGTGGCTGAGTTGCTGTCATTCCCAATCGCTTCCACTTTGTTATAATACCACTGACAGTTGACTGTGGATTATTTAGTAGCGAGGAAATTTCACGACTGGACTTGTTGCACAGATGGCATCCTATAACAGTACCACGCTGGAATTCACTGAGCTCCTGAGAGTGACCCATTCTTTCACAAATGTTTGTAGAAGCAGTCTGCATGCCTAGGTGCTACACCTGTGGCCATGGAAGTGATTGGAACACCTGAATTCAGTTATTTGGATGGGTGAGCGAATACTTTTGGCAATATAGTGTACCATACTCAACGGTACCAAATCTTTATGTCAGACATACAGTTAACTCTTTCAAAACCAAATCGACACCTACAATAATGAGCTCATCTAAGAAAAGTAAAAAACAGAGAGTACAGCCGAGTTCACCATCAACACATTCAAATTATTCAGATGGACATGTATTCATTTCACCCACTCTTGACCAGAGTCAGTGGCAAAAGTTTTTAATCTCAGAGTTTTGTATGTTCTGTGTTCTCATGTTTTGATCTTGTTATTATCTGTATTGTTGAATGTGTTGTATGTATAATAAAGAGTCAAAAGAAGAAATTTCTGTTCTTTAGTTGTTTTACTGGAAATATTAACCATAAGACATAAACATTACACCTGTCTGAACACATTGAACACACTTGAAAACATTTTCATTACAATGAGATTGTTTTAGTTTTAGTTTTTTCACAAAAGCTGACATCTTTTTGTAATTTTTAATAAAATCATTGGTATACAGCTTCAGCACACAAGCATAATCATACGCCTTTGCTATGTGGTAGAGAAAGAACACACAATGGTGACCACAAGTCTCTGATGAATAATCTTGGACTTGCACTGATGAATGCTGTACCACATTAGAATTGCGGTTTAGAAAGTTTTTGATAATCGGCGGAAAACGTGGGTAATCTGGTTTATTACCAAAGCTGTCGAAAAAAACACCCCACACCATCCTCATTTATGTAGATGGCTAACCAGTGTTCATCTGGGAGTCCTGAAGGATGTGTGTTGATTATAACCATTGATGGTAATTTTCTTAAAGGGTCTTTGTTAGTCACACGGGAGTACACAGAGAAAATGGATGTTGCATAAGATCTTATCCATGATAGTCGTAAGCTGGACAGTGTCCATTTTTACATATTAATAGTAATCAACCAGGATCTGTTGGCGATTTGACACTTCGATGATGCTGACGAATATGGCAGAAACAATTAAGTTGATCGTTCGGGGTAGCGGTTGTCTAAACCGAGATTCTAGTCTAATATTTCCAGACTTGATAAGCGATATGTGCTGACTGCACTCCTCATCTGGTGTGAAATTGAATGCGTAGAGGGTATAGCTATGCAGAAAGTCCTCCCTATCAATAGATAGTGCCTGATTTTTAAGATGATTTCCAGAAGTCAACACTAACTGGTAAAATTCCCGCACTGCAGAACCACTTTCATATTCAGGCTGCAGAGGCTTCTTTGGGTGCTGTTGTCCGTCCAGATAAATGGCCAAAAATTCTAGGTCATAGTTTTTAAATGCAAAAGTGTTTTTATTATAGGATCCTGTAAACGCATCATTATCAGTCATCGCTAGAACAACAGATTTTGGTAGAGTTCCTAAGAATACGTTTTCTTGATTGCAGACACGCGAGCCTGCCAGAATTGAGAAGTTTTTCAGGCACACTCTGTCGATGGGGTACTTGGCAGTTGTTGAGAGCAGTGCTTGTGCATGCCCCAGTCTCACAGCTGGTGATACAGACACTTTTTTTTACAAATAGTGAGGCTGACAGGATGTTTAGTTTATAGGCTACAGCGTCGCTCCTCATCAATCAGAATTCATCTTTACCTCTCGTCATGCGAATTTTAATGTCCACCCCGTTAAGCATCAGTTTTTCTTGAAAGAAAATATCACTGTGAACGGGAGCGAGTAGCTCAACCACATTACTGGCGTTGGTAAAGGCCGCTCTTTTTATCAGACCGCGATTACCCCCAGCGGGGTCTGCCACATCCATATGACCAGCTGTGTATTTGTAAAAGAGCCCTGCAGAGAAAAGCGTTTCAAGGGCATCTTTACCATAATTGGTAAGACATTCTACTATGCATCGATAAGGATGTGTGCTAGAACTCTGTGATATAAGACGGTCACCAAGCGACACATACACTTGTGAAAATATTGTTGCCCCTGCATAGTTAATAAGACCCACTGGGGCTCCATCTGCAATATCTGTGCCGTCAGCATTAGTGATTTTGAGACGCAAAAACACCAATGTGTTGTTTAGGTCTACATAATCCTCTCCAGTCCCTGCGATAAAAAACTCCAAAGGTGATGAGTCCAGTATCGCTGATGTAAGGCTGGCACCAGGATGTATATAACCAAAAGGCGCCATTTCCGGTAAAAGTCAAAGAACTCTGCGAGAATCAACGTCATAGAACTCTCTCACAAAAGATGAAATCTACACCTGAATATCACCACGTGTGATAAATTGCAAATCACCTTTTGATTGTTTTACAAAGCTGAAATCTTCACCTGAATATCACCACAGTGTGATAAATTGCAAATCACCTTGCTGCCCCCCCTTTTCTCTCCCCCTTCTCCCCTTCAACAGCTCTGGATCAACACAAAGACACAAGATTTATATGTAAAAATATAACAAATACCATGAAAACAAAGAATGCAACCGTATGTGTTTGATATCATTTAAGAGGTCTCTGTGCGACTGGTATAGTGGTCTCTTTCCCATGTTGATAAAACTAATGGTAACAAAGTTATAAGGTCTTTGCCAAATACTGCATAATTTTGGAGATCTATCCCCTTCCTTGACCTACAATTGAAATTATCTCCTGTATGATAACAAGGTAAAACCCCGGAAGTCAAGAACACATTCACCCCCAAATTCTCATTGTTCAAAGGATAATACCATTTGGTACACAATGTTTATTCTGTCTAGATATTTAAGGAAAGTTGGCAGGAAGCTCGGGGAATCTGTAAGCAGATCTCCCATGCTGTACCGCTGCATGTAGTCTTGTCTTTTATTTTTAGTAATGCTTGTTTATTCTGATCATGTGAAATTGGCTTTGATTTGAATTTCTGCAACAATGTTTTATATCCTACCTGACAAATAAATTGTTATTATTTGATTTATTCTGAATTCCTCAGAAATCATTTATATCATTACTGGAGCTTTAATATAGGAGGAAGCCATTTAAAGACTCAGTTTGAATTTAAACCACTCAGGTCAACCAGGTAGGACAACCACCTAGGGCAACCGGGTAGGATTTGAATTTCATTAGACCAGGGTAGACCATACTGGAGCTTTAATATAGGAGAAGCCACTCAGGACAACCAGGTAGGACAACCACCTAGGACAACCGGGTAGGAGAAAGCCATTTAAAGACTCTCAGTCACTGCTCACCGCCCGTCTTAGCAAGTTGTATGTACGTGACTAAGCGGCAATATCGCCTGGTTAGGAGACAGGCCAAACCAGACAATATTAGTTAACCCTACAACCGCTGACTAAGAACGGAACTGGCTATCCATTTTCTGGAGGTTTACGTAATTTAATAACAGCCGGCATAAGTCTCCAAAGATGGAAAGGACAATGGATAGAAGAGGATTTAGAGTAATCAATAACCTAAAAATGTTAAATTAAAAGAATGATCAGAAATTAATTAGAGCTTAACTATAAATTAGAGGTCAACTTAAAATTGGAGTCAGATTAATATAAAATTGGAGTCAGATAAAGTGAATAACGGAATCAAATGTGTGAATTAACAATAATTGCTTTACTTCAGCACTCAAAAAAGACAGAACAACGCAGAGACCTTCAAGGGCAATTTATTGAAGTTCCACTCCGGAACGGATAGAAAATTATCCCTTTTTACACTGATAATGATGGTACTTCTATATAAGTATTTTTTTGCAATAGCAGTTTGAGTCAACGGCACTGTGATCAGGTCCAGTTCGGTTTTTAAACACTCTTCTGACATGTTGTGTAGTAAAGCCATGATCTAAAATATTGTTTTAACAGAGCTCTTAGGTCTTTTTGATGTAGCACGTTTTGTTGTCTCCTTTCGCTTGCGTTTTACGACTGACGCTTTCTTAGGTGTATGTTTGGTTTTCTTCTGCATTTGGCCACTCCTCCGCACCCCTGGTGGCCTAGATGCTCTTTTGCGAGCCATCACCATTAGCCCGGATCCATCTTGAGTACTGTTGTTATTAAAAGACCGTGATAATGTGTTGCTAACAACGTCACTTAGTATGTTTTTTGCAGCTGATTTAAGATGTGGCTTGGCTATGCTAAATCCTCATTTTAGCAGTGGTATAGCCATTCTAAAGAGTCCTCTAAACATTCCCCCCAAACCAGCTCCATACATAACCCTGCCCCTGGCATAGCCGGGGAGTCCATTGCCGGCCTGATTCTGGTAATAGGCCACATAACGCATGGGGTCGGTATTGTTATTGTTGAAATATGCCATTTTTAAACAAATTGTTTCACAGGTCTAAAGTGTAGCTTAGCACACACCTTCCCGTAACTGAAACGTCCGTCTTGATTTTGATCGTCTTTCACTTGTATGGTTATCTCGGTGATGGACGATTTATTAACTGATACGTAATGCGGTCTGTCGTATCTAACACTAACAATCTTGTTATTCTCACCATCTATATGTACACACCTTAGTAGCGGAACATGATGATCACCAACTGATTGATATTCTATAATATCCATGTAGATATACATGGTATAGAACCCACCATTTATGTCTGCTTGATAGGGCGCATACATCACAGGCGTGTACCCAACACTAATATTTTCATGATTTTGTTTACCAGTTTCTATAGCAACCCCTGGTTTTAATCCTAAAATATTAGCCAACTTTCCATAAAATGTCAGTGACGTCTTCGGAAGGCCTTTCAGAAACACTTTGTTTTTAACATGGTCATAACCAAGACTCACCCGCGATGGCAGGTTTGCATTGATCTCCCTGATCTAAAAAATGATGTCATCATAATATCCCGTCTTTAACCTGTAAGGTACATTTGATATCTTTTGATCTCTTTGCCTTCAACAGGATAGTCGGTGACGTGTTTCTCACTATCTGTCGCCGTTGTTTCACCATAGTTGAGAATGAATACAGCATCTTCCTAATTATATGTGTACCATGACACAGGATATTCAAATTCGATCAATCCAACTTGCCATTCTCCTTTTAGGTTTATAGTTCTCGCTAACCTGGTTGTATAACTAGATATGCATATGTTTTCCGGATAAACAGATAACGAGGCGTTGCAAGGCAGCATGACATAAAATCCACCCTCAGTCATGGTTGGTTTTTACATGAATGTGTGCTATGTAGGTCTTTTGTTTTTATGGCTTCTGTACATCAACCAATTCTTTCTGGTTTATCCATGATGCGAATTTTGCAGGCCATCAGAGCCAGCGAACCAATACTAATGTTTTCCATCCTTGTTTCTTTTTGTCTAAAATTGTTTCCACTTTAAATGTCTTGTTTTTGTTCACAAATATTTTTTGTAATTCCTCCTCATAAAAAACACCGTCGATGACATTGCCGTCATAATCACACAATCTGTAGACAGGTGGGTCGCATGGGATGCACACTGTTATAGTGAAAAACTCCTGCGTATAGTTTTCCTCATACCCTTTTGTGAATGGGCTTCTTACTTTAGAAATTCTAACAATGTCACCAACTTTATATTTAAATTTTGGGGTGACACCGCAACCCCCACTAGACCCATATAGATTATGAAACAACACAGATTAATTTTCTTTGTTCACATCAACCGGTCTCATCTTGATGCTTCTGTGATAGCTGACATGGTATCCATCCGTGATGTCTTTAAGTATATCAATGTAGCGTTTGGAGTTTGTAGCAATTAAATACCTCCACATCCTACCTTTTAAGGTTCTATTAAACCACTCAATGACACAGGATTTTAATTCTGTGGCGGGTGCAAAATGTGTGATGTTGTACTTTTTTGTCATGCTTTGAAAATGCTTGTTAAAAACTCCTTTCCTTTGTCTGTCTGTCATTTGTGTGGCACACGGCCCTCTTTCAGTATAGATTCAAAAGCTTTAGTCACCTCGGCGGCACACTTTTTAACACACGCGTCCATGCATATTTACTAAACAGATCTATGCACGTTAACAGAAAATGATTGCTGTCATTTTCTTTGCCGTATGCAGACATATCAACTAGATCGGCCTGGAACTGCAAATCAATACCATAGACAAAAACCTGATTCCTTTTGTATTTTAGAGGGGCAGTTCTGTGTAGTGTGTAAGCATCCTCACCGGTGAGCTAGGCCGAAACTTGTTTATCGGTTAAACGAACACCCGTTTCTTTTAAAACAGCATCTTTTAAATGTTTTTACCTCCTAAAGAACCCGGGTTAGAAGGTGTGTAATAAATATTTTTCATTTCTTCGGACATATTGTCACTTCAGTATCCACAAAAGAATAACTCATATAGTTTAATTGTTTTGGGTTTTTATTTCAGTAAAAGAGAACATTTGCATCATCGAGGTACTGTAGAAATTTTATACACATCACAATGTTTTTCTCAAGAATGTAATCAACTAGTGTTTCAATAATTTCACAAACATCAGTCTGGTCATTTCTTGACACTGTGATTACACATAAATCAGTCACATACGTACACATACAGATTATGTCAGCAATTCAAATACCACATTCAGTCACCAGGTCTAGTATTTTTCTGATAGTTGCACAAATTGGATCGCCCGCATGAATACACATACGCATCATATCTGTCCACTCATTTGACATGCCTCTTACAACAGATATTTGCTTCTTGAGGTTTGTTAAACATTTGGGATCAACACCACGTTCATTTACAGCAATGGGTACATCAACACAGTCAGTAATGATTTTGTACATTAAGTTGGTCATCTCACATCTAATACGACGTTTAAGTAGACGCTTTGCCAGTCCTGTCGGACAGCATGTGTTCCCCATTTCAGTATCACACACAGGCAACTTGTGTGGAGCCTTTCCAGTTGTCCACGGCATCATAGACAATCTGTTCGCTGCTGACATCCACAACTATCTCTCTGACTTCCCGAAGCTTTTCCACAATGTAAACTTCGTAACGCAGTTCATGCATAATAGTGTTCACTGTCCCCTGAATCCTCTGGGGGTGAATCCTCAAACCACACCGGCTCAATGCTTGAGCTATGATGTGTTTAAGTCCTGTTTTAACCAGATTATGTGACAGTTCATCAAAGTACGCGTCAAAGAAATAGGCGTCAGGTTCAAACAAGCAGGAATGTCTAATCTGACTCGGATGGTCCACCTCGCAGCCCAAACAGAGTTCTTTCAGCTTTTTGTTGATGAGATGTTCCAGAAGGACCACGACAGTCGCTTTTATGATTTTGAAGCCGTCAGAGCGGATACAACTGTCTGTGTCATCAATCCCAGCATAGGCCGCAGCTCCAGCTATTGCTCCAGCATTGCTGTACGCCATTGTAAGGAAGATCAGGTTGTGATACCCCAGATCCTTGCAAAATGTATCCAACCAGTTGTTGTCACAAGTTTGTGGGTGTGGCTCCAGCGGTGTTGCATTGTCATCAGGCATCACCGGTGCAGTCTCAGGAGTGTTGGTGTAGCAGTATACAGTCATAGATTCTTCACATATGGTGAATGTATGTAGCGAATGTACCGAACTGCTGCCGTTTTTAATGGCTGTAATATGGGGGCGGACTTAAGAGGCGGTCTTTGGGGTTGTTGACGCCCTGCTCAGGGTAAAACAATATCGTCTTTACAGAACTGTAGCGATCATACATGTCACACCATCTAAATATCTTGTCAATACAGGTAAAAATGTCGTCAAGCATATGAACATCTTTCCGCTGAAACAAACATTTCATGTCATAGTACATGTGATGCTCAGACTCAGGAATAGGCCATGCACTTTCGCAGAGCTTTGTCTTGTCGTCATGGCATCCCACTCACCGATGTACAGTGGCTCATCGCCACAGTCATTCAAATCTCTCCAAAGCTAATTATAAAACATAAACCAGTCTTTGGCAGGGAAAATCAGGCAGGGTTCCTGTGATGTAAAATCAGCTCCAATATCCACAGCATAGAGTTTCACAGTCCGCATCACCTTGTCAAACACATATCTTCCTACACGATTACCAGACAATGAGAAATCACGTTTCGCAAAATCCACATCTTCATGAAGAAAATTTGTCAAACTAACATTTTGTTTTTTCCTTGGCGCAAAAGTAATTTCCTCTCTCATTTCAACAGGTCCTCTTGTTGGTGAAATACACATCACTCTTCTAGGGGTTTTAGGATTTTTCGGAGCAGCCATTGTAACAGAAAGTTGCAGATTGTCTTCTGTGTTTTAACTACAGCATCTTAAACCATTATTTAAACAACAAATTCAGGATGTAGGTAGTGATGTAGGTGTGAAAAGCATACCAGGAAGGAATAATGGTGAGAGGTAAGACATCATTAACATTAACATACCATAAACAATCACTGACATCCGACGACTGGCCAATACACACAAGGAAGGACATGTCCAAACATGTTCTTTAACATATCCGGACTATCTTCTACCTGTCAATCACAGGTGACAGGGTGGTCATAAATCACATGTCATAAATCAATCAATTTGACATTTTGACACATAGTATAGGTTATAACTACTTACCACATCACCCGTGAAACATGGTCGAGACATGTTATTGCATGGCAGGTATGGCTGCAAGTGGAACTGGGTCACTGCTGTTTGTTGATGATATGTCTGCTGACAGAAGAAGAAGGATGAATTCAGAAGTGTTTAGGGTAATACTATCTGCTTAGGTTCAACC
The DNA here is from genome assembly GCF_019703515.2 of Myxocyprinus asiaticus. Lineage (NCBI taxonomy): Eukaryota > Metazoa > Chordata > Actinopteri > Cypriniformes > Catostomidae > Myxocyprinus > Myxocyprinus asiaticus. The sequence goes on from NC_059386.1 coordinate 22,222,238, forward strand.
AAATGCTGCAAAACTGAAAGGACAGCGCTTCACAGTACTGATGGACAGTGACACAAAACATACCTGACCTCAATCCAGCTGAACATGCATTTCACTTGCTGATGACAAAACTGAAAGCAGAAAGACCCACAAACAAGCAATAACTTAAGACAGCTGCAGTAAAGGCCTGGCAAAGCATCATTAGGGAGGAAACCCAGAATTTGGGTATGTCCATGGGTTCAAAACTTTAGGCAGTTTTTTACTTTCAACCAAGTATTAAGAATGAGCATTTTTTGGTGGGGGATGAATCTCAGTTGCCTCCGCGTCTGAGACCATCAATCCGCGCATCTTATCACGTGGCTTGTTGAGCGCATTACCGCGGAGACCTAGCGTGTGTGGAGGCTTCACGCTATTCTCCGCGGCATCCACGCACAACTCACCACGCACACAACTGAGAGTGAGAACCACATTATAGCGACCATGAGGAGGTTACCCTATGTGACACTACCCTCCCTAGCAACCGGGCCAATTTGGTTGCTTAGGAGACCTGGCTGGAGTCACCTGTTCTCTGTTTTGTGTGCAGCTGTGTTGTGTTCTGATGTCGCTATTGCTGTGGAGGACCTGTATTGAGATAAACAAAACGAGTTTTCACTTGAACGCCCCAATGTCGCGAGTGGGCTATGTAAACTTTTGCTCTCGTGCCCTGTCATGAACAGCCACAGGATATCAACGGTCAGTGAAGATTTTCACTAAATAATACATTCGATTTCGGTTTGTTTGTCACCAAACCTAATCGAATGCTTTCATAACAATCACGAGTCTCATGGAATAATTTATTAATCTTCTGAATTATATTTTTGTGTTCTTTTGAAGCTTGAAGAGGTGATCACTATAAACCGCCATTGTATGACATTACTGAGCACAACTTTTTTTCACATTTTCTCCCTTTGTGTTAAGAAAAAGAAAGAAAGTCATATAGGGTTATGACAACACAGGTGTGAGTAAACAATGACTGAATTTTCATTTTTGGTGAACTAATCCTTTGACTTACCCCCTCTTTCATAACAGACAGAGCTTGATAAATTGACCATCAGTGGTTCTTTTAGGGACAAGCGATTTACCCAGCAGGAGTAGATTGTGTTTTTTAATGCTGTAATTGATGTGTTTGTGTGAGTTTGAGCTTTTGAGGATTTCTCCATCTCTGATCCACAACTGTTCAAGAGAATTGGGGTAAAATCCTTCAGAGATGCACACAATCATGGGTGATCCATCAGGCATCTGCACACAGGAGACTGACAATACTGGAGACACTGCAAATGGTCAATAGATTAATAGAAAATACTTAATTCTACATTTTTTTAATGTCTATTTGCTTTGTGAAATCTATGTGGAAAGATTTCAAATCTATAAAATACAGTTATTTAGGTCATATTTTTCCTGACTATAAAGAAATGATTTACCAATTACTTGAACTCTTGTTTTTTCTTCTCCCAGAATTAATTCAGGTGGTTTTACAATTTTCCTCACAGTACAGCTGTATGTGCCTGTATCATTTATCTGAAGATTTGACAACTCAAATGATATTTCATTAGTCTCTGGAATCCAAATGAATGTGATGTGGTCATTACATGACTGCTTTGTCCATTAAATCATATTTAAGTATGAACACAATATTGTATTATATTTAGTCAGTTTCACCGTGATAAATTCAGTGTCATTTGTTGGGCTGTATCTGCAGCTGATATTGGCAGACTGTGCCTGTTGGACATAGAAAGTTGTAATGTCATTCATTGCTGCATGAGTTGTTTTGCTGAAAGCTGAAAAAGACAAACCAGCAAACAAATGACATAAATTCCCCATTCCAAGCTATAAATTCCATATTTTAACTACTCTTTGTGTGTACTCTTTTTCCTGTTTAATATGCTGTTTGCAGAGTCAGAAAATGTATTTCTGACAGATTTAACAAACTCTAAACAAACCAAAATGTTACACTGTGAAATCCTTCTAATAGATCGTATTTTATCAATTGTATTGGATACTGTACATTTATCATACTTCAACATTTTAGCTGTGATGTCAACATCAGATTAACAGAAAAAAGTTTTACTACCGAAAACCGAAGACAGAATCATCCACCCACAGCAGATCAGAGATAAATATAAAATAAAATATTTTTTCACATATTGAGCAGAAAAGTCATAAGAAATACACTGTTTCGACAAAGATCTCATGTATTAAGTGTTAAGCTAGAGGAATGCACATTTTTTATGGGTAATAACAACATGTTATAGTACAGTAATGTTCATTTAGAATTGTGAGTGCTTTTCTGAATACAATGACATAGCTCTTGTTGTTCCAATGTAAAAATAAATACAAAAGAAAGATTATGCTTCCAACTTAGTAAAGGTTTCATTTTTTTTATACTTCTGTAAGTCTCAATAAGAATCACTCACTCACCATCCCTCTTTCCAGGGAAAGCGTTGGTCATGTCTGCTGTCTCACTGTCTTTTACTGTAAAACTGGGCTGTGGTGGTGATTTCCTCTTTCTGTAATGCATGAGTTAGCAACATTTGACAGTAAAAGATCATCTGCATTCCTTCAAATTCATTTGTTTATTTCTTCAAACACTTTACAAGGAGGATATAAATACATTCTGACCCACTTTATATTAGGTGTGTTTTACTACTATGTACTTAAGCATTTGATACAATGTACTTATTATGTACATACATGTTGTTGCATTGTATTTAAATTTAAATTACCTGGATTTAACCTCTTCAACTCTGGTGCATTTTTGGGCTACTGTCTGCAATTTTTCACACTCAAATTTAAAAGTTCACAATTCACACAAACTGTGGAATAATAGCCAACAACTGGTCTAAATTTTTCTATCACCTTCATTCACAAAATGCTGATCTGAAATGTAGGTGGCGCTTTAACGCATTTTAGCCCTCATAGATGTGCTCATCCATAGACATTCAGTCTAATATCAGTTAATCCCCCCCCCCCCCCCATTATTTCAATGAATATCTCGGCCTCTGAGTGGACTACAAGCTCAATCTAGGTGTCATTAGAAGGCTGAGATCCCCCCCCCGTGCGATGATAAATAACATTTTATCATCAATAGTCAATAAAAATTATTTCCAATGATTTGATTAGCTGATTTTCCTGCTAGACTGCATATTTTGTTCTGGACATCATTAAATATAACATTGGGTTATTCACACAAGTGAGCTCACAGACAAGTAAAAAATGGCACATTTTTTAGACAACTGCCTAAGGTAAAAGCAGATATAAAGATTTTAGCTATTTGGGGCTTACAGCAGCAGTGAACGGTGAATAAAAGAGATGTTTGCATTTTTTATGTTGTGATTCAATTGAAAATCTTTCAAACTGTGGTATTAGGGTAACAGAATAATTCCTGAGAACGAGAGCTTTCATTTGATATATTATGTGTCCATTTAAGTGCTATTTGAAATATTATATTAATATTTCTACCACATGACCTCTAGGTGCCTCCAATTTGCGATGTAAATGATTTCAGGCCTTATTTTGTTATCTTATGTAATATAAATGCAGAAGTGATTTTTATCATCGAAAAGTTCAGATTTTAAGCTTTTAAACGATACCCCATATGCCTGACTTATGTATTCAGAGACTTTTACATTTTAACCATAAACTTTTTTCATGACATAGTGCCCCCTTTTGGACCCGCCAGCGGGTTCGCAGAGTTTAAAAGGTCAATTAAATTTGTAGTTACACTGTTACCTTACCCCTAATCCAAAACTTAACTGTAATATAAACCATAACCCTACTCCTAAAGCTCAACCATCAACTTCAGTATCTGCAAATCTGAATTTTGTAACAATTTTACAGAACAACATGTAGTTACCCAATAAATACATTGTATTATACATGTATGTATTTCAGTGCAAGTACATAGTAGTTTAAGACACCTAAAAAAAGGTGGGACCATACATTCTAATAGCGTCTGACAGTCAAGAGTCAAAAATGGTTCTGTATTAACCAAACAAACCCTTACAGCCAGGGGTCTTTGTTCTAGTTTTACCCACAAGATAGAGTTGGAAATCAGTAGAAAATAAGAATACAGAATGAAATCTTAAACTCAGAAAAAGTAATAAACACAAATATTCACAAAGCTGATATTTACATTTTGAAAGCCACAGAAAGAGTGCAGATAGGACATGCATTCATTGATTTGTTTTAACCAGAACTTATCTATTTAATTTAACAGTATCGGCCTAAAGATGTTCTGTTTTTGTTAAGTTATTCATGTGCAATGTAACACTCATTTTCTCATGTCATATTTTAGTGTGTAAAAAGAGGATGCTAAAGAAACACTGCAACCACAAACACTTAGTGGGCAGGAGTGTGAAAGACATATGACATATCCTGTGCTAAAAGGAGTTCCCCATCTGTCACTCACTTGAAGTTGTGTCGATGTAGTGACACTAGGGGTCACTCTTGGGAGCCCCAAACACCTCTGATCTTTGAAAAAAGGCCAATGGGAATTGGTGAGTGGAATTTGCATGCCACTCCCCTGGACATACGGGTATAAGGAGCTGGTATGCAACCACTCATTCAGATTTTCTCTTCGGAGCCGAGCGGTTCTATTCACTGAGCTGAATTCTCCGCGATTTTCATTCACCTCCTCTGCTGGATTCTTACGACTCATTTCAGCGGCTTCTCCCCCTCTGCACCGGTGCAGTGCAGAGAATGCCCCAGGGCGCTTTGGCAGAAAAAAACAAACAACAAAAAGATTATATTCTAAAAGAGTATATTTTCTTCACTAAAAGAGCGGCACACACGGAACGTCTTTTTTAAGATGCCTTACCGTTTGTGTGTTATTCCTGGTTGCGGTCGTTATCTCTCGGCTTCTGACGGCCACGATCGTTGTCTTACGTGTCTGGGCACTGCCCCCGCGGAGATATCGTTCGTGGATGGGTCTTGTCCTCATTGCGAGAACATGACCATGGCAACGTTGCGGTTTTTCGTAAGAAAGCAAGCCACCCCAGCGGCTCCCCGCCTCGGTCCTTCTACCTACGGGTATGAGGCCCTGGCGATTAGCACTGGGGGAGATTTGGGGACCTCAGTGGGAGCACCTCCACCGGGTATCCCCCCACGGACCTCTCATTCCTCAGCACGCTCGCTTTCCCCAGTCGGGCTCTCAGATGTGACCACCGGCTTGTCTCAGGGCGTGTTCGACCTCTTATTCGGGGCCCGGGAAGATGATGAGCTCAAGCGCAGCATCAGAGAGCGGGCTCGTTCAGTCCGACACGGAGGCTTCGGCTGGGCTTCCTCCCTCGGGTACGGTTGCCCAGTCGCAGGCCGACGTGGACACTTGTGCCCGCAGAGCGCCACCATCTGGCACGGGCGCCCGAAGCTCCCGTCCAGGGCCTGTAGGTTCACGTCGTCTCTGACGGCTAAGGCCTATGGCGCCGCTGGACAAGCTACCTCCGCCCTGCATGCCATGGCTCTCCTGCAGGTACACTAAGCCAAGGCACTGAAAGAACTGTACAAGGGTATTTCTGACCCGGGATTGATGCAGGAACTGCGCTCGGTGACGACCTCGCTCTCTGGGCGACGAACGTCACGGCGCGGTCTCTCGGGCAGGCGATGTCCACCCTGGTGGTCCAGGAACGCCACCTTTGGCTCAACCTGGTCGAGATGAGAGAGGCTGACAAGGCACGGTTCCTTGATGCCCCCATCTCCCAGGTTGGCCTGTTTGGCGACACCATCGAGGACTTTGCCCAGCAGTTCTCGCCAGTGAAGCAGCAGATGGAGGGCATTCAACATATCCTGCCCCGGCACGGCTCAAGACCCCACACCCCATCTACTCGTCGCCAAGGGCGTCCTCCTGCAGCAACAGCACCAGCTCCGCTGCAGCCCGCCCCCACGGCTGGCCTGAGACGGGCGACCCAGGGACGATGAGACCCGCTGCTCTGGAGCTGGTGAACAGACCACTCCATCCCCCGGTGGAGAGCCGGGAGGATAATCTTTTGTTTCGTTTTCATTTCATTTCGCCGCATGCCCAAGAGGCTGCGGTACCCAAAAGTTCAACAAAAGAGTGGTTTTCTTGTTCACTGGGTCACATATCCGGTGCGCACGGCCGTCATCATGACCACCGTCCACCATTCCATTTCGGCAGGTTTGGCGCCCCAGCGGCGGCCCCCCCGACCCTGCACGCCCAGCTGTGGCACAAGCATGCCCACACCGGGATGGTTCCAACGGACTGCAGGGACAATATACTTCCTCCCCCCTCCCCGACCGATCCTATGGTGGGTATCAGGAGCCAGGTCAGTGCTTCGATGTCCCTCGACTCAGCACGGCCACGGGGCTCAAGCCGCCTCGACGTGGCACCTCAGGCTCCGCCCCGCCACGAGGCCACACCCACCAGTACGTCCGACGATATTGTCCCCTTGGTCCCCCTCACCCGGAGCTTGGACGCGTGGCTCGCGCTTTCCAACCCATCGCGATGGCTGATCTGGACCATCCGACTTGGCTATGCAATTCAGTTCACCAGGCTTCCGCCCAGGTTCAGCGGCGTCCGCTTCACCTCAGTGAAGGGCAAGAACACCGCTACCTTGCACGTGGAAATCTCTACCCTTCTACAGAAGGGTGCGATAGAGCCTGTCCCTCCGGCCGAGATGAAGAAGGGGTTTTACAGCCCCTACTTCATTGTACCAAAGAAAGGCGGTGGGTTGCGGCCAATCTTGCACCTGCGAGTACTGAACCGGGCTTTGCACAGACTCCCGTTCACTGCGAGCCACTTACATCCCGGGCGACCTCAACACCGCAGCGGATGCGCTGTCACGAAAGGTTACGCTCAGGGGAGAGTGGAGACTCCACCCCCAGGTGGTCCAGCTGATTTGGAGTCGATTCGGTCGAGCACAGGTAGACCTGTTTGCTTCCCGGGAATCCTCCCACTGCCCGCTTTGGTACGCCCTGACCGAGGCACCCCTCGGTATAGACGCGCTGGCACACAACTGGCCCCCAGGACTACGCAAATATGCGTTTCCCCCATTGAGCCTACTTGCACAGACCCTGTGCAAGGTCAGGGACGACGAGGAGCAGGTCGTCCTGGTAGCACCCTACTGGCCCACCCAGACGTGGTTCTTGGACCGTCTTTCTCAGGGACAGGGCACCATCTGGCACCCGCAACCAGACCTCTGGAACCTCCATGTCTGGCCCCTGGACGGGACGCAGAAGACCTAAGTGGCCTACCACACGTGGTGGTAGACACAATCACTCAGGCTGGGGCTCCCTCTACGAGGCGCCTGTATGCCTTGAAGTGGTGTCTGTTCGCTAAGTGGTGTTCTTCCCGATGCGAAGACCCCCAGAGATGTGCAGTCGGATCAATGCTTTCCTTCCTGCAGGAGAGGTTGGAGGGGCGGCTGTCCACCTCCACCTTGAAGGTGTATGTAGCCGCCATTTCAGCACATCACGATGCAGTGGATGGTAAATATTTGGGGAAGCACGACTTGATCATCAGGTTCCTGAGAGGCACTAGGAGGTTGAACCCCCCCAGACCGCACCTCATTCCCTAATGGGATCTCTCTCTAGTCCTTCGGGGACTATGGGGAGCTCCCTTTGAGACACTGGTGTCAGCCGAGCTAAAGGCACTCTCTCTGAAGACTGCCCTCCTGACTGTGCTCACTTCCATCAAGAGGGCAGGGGACCTGCAGGTGTTCTCTGTCAGCGAAATGTGCCTGGAGTTCGGTCCGGGCTACTCTCACGTTATCCTGAGACCCCGACCGGGCTATGTGCCCAAGGTTCCCACGACCCCATTTAGGGATCAGGTGGTGAACCTGCAAGTGCTGCCCCAGGAGGAGGCAGACCCAGCCTCAGTGTTGCTGTGTCTGTCGCACACTTTACGCATCTATTTGGATTGCACGCAGAGCTTTAGAATCTCCGAGCAGCTCTTTGTCTGCTTTGGCGGACAGCGGAAAGGAAGAACTGCCTCCAAACAGAGGATTGCCCATTGGGTCATTGACACCATCGTGATGGCATATCAAGCTCAGCACGCGCCGCCCCCCACGGACTACGAGCCCATTCTATCAGGAGTGTGGTGGCCTCCTGGGCCCTGACCAATGGCGGCTCTCTAGCAGACATCTGCAGAGCAGCGGGCTGAGCAACACCCAACACCTTTGCAAGGTTCTACAATCTCCGGGTTGAGCCGGTTGTTTTGTCAGGTACGAACAGGTAAGTTCCGGGACAGCTGGCCGGGTGTACCGCTTGCGCATAGCGCCTTTCCCTCCCTTGTGGTGAAGATGTGTACTGTTGACTCCCAGTAGTGTTCACAAAGTGGTGATCCCTGGATGACTTTCCTTCTTAGCCCTGTGGCAGACGAGTTTGCAGAGAAACTCGCTGCTGACCCAGTACATGTGCTAACTAAGCCCTGTACTGGGGTAGGTGCTCCACATGTGCTGGTTCCCCATAGGTGGCCCCATGTGATGTATATCTGCCGCTAAATCGTTTCCCTGTTGGTAAACTGCATCTTCCTTGGGCAGAGTTTCCTCTGCCCCCGGTCACCATGTTTGTAGAGTTCCTTCCCTCTCAGGTAGTACCTACCATGGGACTTCTCCACATGACATACTTCCGACAAGACTCGGTAAGACCATGTACGTATTTCCACTCAAAATACCCCCCCCCCCCGAGCGGGGTGTGGTCTCCGTGGTGTCTTCCCCTTGGGAGTGACACCCCCCGACGTAGACACTTATGGCCCCAGTCGGTAAACAAATTCCACTCTTTTTGGGGAGAAAAGAGAGGAAAAGAGGCCACAACTGGGCTAGCCTGTCCCTATTTTTTGGGCAGTCGACTTGTTCCCGAAGGACCGTTCGACGCTCATAAGAGTGTTGGGGGAGGTTACGTGACGGCCTGGTGCGCTGGCTACGAGGCACACAGCGGTCTGCCCGTCTCGCACTGCCAGTCCAAGTAACACAGCTCAGCTTATTGTGGCATTTCGTATAGGGACCCCTAGTGACACTACATCGACACAACGTCGAGTGAGTGACAGATAGGGAATGTCCTGGTTACTTTCGTAACCTCTGTTCCCTGATGGAGGGAATGAGACGTTTTGTCCTTCCTGCCACAATACTGAACTACCCGCTGAAATGACTGGGACTTTGTCTCGGCTCCTCAGCACAAAACCTGAATGAGTGGTTGCATACCAGCTCCTTTTATACCCGTATGTCTGGGGGAGTGGCACGCAAATTCCACTTGCCAATTCCCATTGGCCTTTTTTCAAAGATCAGAGGTGTTTGGGGCTCCCAAGAGTGACCCCTATTGACACAATGTCTCGTTCCCTCTATCAGGGAACGGAGGTTACGAAAGTAACCAGGACGTTTCTAAAGTTTCTAAATATATGCATTGTTACAAACTAAACTCTGGCATCTACTTAGTATAGCAATTAGCAACTTACTGTAGCAAGAAGTATGCTTTATTATTATAATTATTACTTTTTTAATGAAACCTCAAATTTCAGCAGAGTGAGTGGGACATTTTAGTTTCTGCAACCTAACAGTTTGGTTAACTGAAGGGAGACTTTGACACAACAGGCTCAAAATTGTATGTCATTTGTGATTTATTTACAAGTAAATACAACATTACAGCACAATTAGTCCAAATACTGTACCAAAAATAAAAGTCATATTACAAAAATTGCAAAGAGAGTTTGTAATAATGCGTAGCACTTTAGCTAAGAAAACAGATGTAAAGTCCCTGCCCATAATCACAAATTCATGACACTAGTTTAGTGCTCCTATACAGTGCTTGAATACAAAGAGAACAAAATAACTAAAAAAATACTGATTGTTTTTAAAGTGCATACTATTCTTTTTTCAAAGAAAGCATTTTTAACAATACAGTGAGAATGATTTGCAGCACCTTCAGATATCTTAGGAAAACCACCAGAGAATCACACAGTTTAGCCTACATTGCATAGCCTTTGCAACAAGTTTAGGCTCAGTATGACTGTATGTTATGTATGAATTAGGTTAGTTCTCATATATGCACTCTTCAGTCTGTGGTTTTTCAATGGCCTGTGCAGTCTGGCGTGCCATGGCGAAACTGAAGTTCTCGTAGATTTTATTGCTAAATACAATCGTTCCATTTTCATCTGTTTTCTTTCTGGCTGCGGAATCAAACAGTCGTCCAGTTAGACAAATCCAGCGTGATCAGACAAACAGAAAGGGAGAGAGTCACACATAAATACAAAGAACATAGAAATAGAATCATACCAAACCATTATAAAGTCATTTTCACAAAATAAATCCCTTTTAGGGATTTCTTTTGGGATAGTTCACCGAAAAATGAAAATTCTCTCATCATTTACTCACCCTCATGCCATCCCAGATGTGTATGATTTTCTTTCTTCTCCTGAATACAAACAAAGATTTTTAGAAGAATATTTCAGCTCTGTAGTGAATGGTGGCCAGAACTTCAAAGGTCCAAAATTCACATAAAGGCAGCAGAAAAGTAATCCATAAGACTCCAGTGGTTAAATCTATATCTTCAGAAGTGATGTGATAGGTGTGGGTGAGAAACAGATTAATATTTAAGTCATTTTTTTACTATAAATTATCCTCCCAGCCCAGTAGGTGGCAGTATACACTGTGAATGTGAATTGCCAAAAACAAAAGAAGAAGAATGTGAAGGTGAAAGTTGAAATTTATTGTACAAAGGAATTAAATATTGATCTGTTTCTCACCCACACTTAACATATCGCTTCAGAAGACATGGATTAAACAACTGGGGTCTTATAGATTACTTTTATGCTGCCTTTATGTGCTTTTTGGAGCTTCAAAGTTCTGGTCACCATTCACTTACATTGTATGGACCTACAGAGCTAAAATATTCTTCTAAAAATCTTCATTTGTATTCAGCAGAAGAAATAAAGTCATACACATCTGGGATTGCATGAGGGTGAATAAGTGATGAGAGAATTTTCATTTTTGGGTGAACTAAGGATGAAACCAGACCTAATCACCCTGTCTTGGGTTTTTTTGCAATCATAACCACCTGACTGTACATTATCTCATATACATGTAGATTAACCTAAGTAGGCCTTCTGAATAAGTGTGGTTTGTAGAGAGGTTTCTTTCTTTCTTTCTTTCTCTCTTTCTTTTTTTAATGATAATGGTGGCTAAAGTTATTTTATTGTAGTAACAATGGTGTTTTGGCAAACACTAAGGGAAGTTTTCTTTCTGTTGCCATCTAGTGGAATGTTAAGGAATGTTTTGAATATGTTGACCAATAATGAGAAGTTTTCAGAGCATATAGAACATTAACAGTTTAAGTCACGTTTTGACTACTGAAAGTGCAACTGTCAACTAGAGGTCTATTCTTCCCCAATTTTACCATATAAGCCACAGTTTCCGTCCCTAAATACACTAATTACTACAGTTGTTACAATAATAAAACTCCCATATAGCACACGTACATCTCCAAGATGTCTGTTTTAGATCTTTTCATCTGGAAAGCATTACAATCCAATTAACATCTGCTAAACGTCTTAAAAAGATCGAATTTACAAACATTCTAAATGTCTCAAAGACGTCTGCTGAATGTCTTACTGACATCTGAGACATACTTATTGATATACATCTTATAAATGTATGTCTTCCAGATGTTAACACACACATCAAATAGACGTCTGAGTGATGTATTGTACGTGTGCTATTCAGGGCTGTGGTAACTCAGTATTAGCCACTTAACCTCTGTCACCACATGGAAAAGAGCTGTGTGTTTGTGTTTTATGGAAGAAAATAACAGCATACAATATGAGTTTCGAACAAATGTGGGTGACTAAATAATAATAGAAAGTGGACTTAAAGTGAGATTTCCCTTTAAGATTTGGATGACATGGTGACAGAAAGCAGAAATGGAGGTATGGAAGGATGCTAATTTGTACATTATGAAGAGGTGTTTGGTCAGAGGGCGAGAGATTGTTTCTTTGTTTCCGCTGAATTCCGGGCTTCTTTTTTAATCAGTTCACTATTTCTTAAGTTGCATCATTGCACAACACATGAATGAAGTAAGACTCCTCATGTCTTCATTTCCTGTTTCTATCATTACACAGTTATTAAAAATAAGCTTTTTTAAGAATTACATGTTTCCACTGTGGGAGGCAAAGGTGTTCACTACTAAAAAAAGAAACTGCCTAAACCAAGTCTAAGTTGGTTTAAGCTGTTCTCCCAGCCTGGACATCTGGTCTTCAGTTGGTTTAGTTGGTCAACTAGCTGATCTCCCAGTCTGGCCAGCTGAAAAGTCTCAAAACCCCTCTAAAACCAGCCAAGAGACCGGCCTGAACAGGCTGGGAGACCAGTTTAAGAAATAGTTTAAGGTGTTTTTTGTTGTTGTTGTTGTTATAGCAGGGTTGTATAAACTGAAGCAATTTGAGCTGTCATGTTTTATTTATTTAATTGTTTGAGTTAAACAATCACCTTTACATTTGCACAGAACAGTAGTGAAGATCAGGCAGAAGATGATCCCTGCTACAGCACTGCATGTGATTATCAGCAGGAAAGACTTACTAGTAGGATCTCCTCCTGTGAACATACAGTTCAACTGTGCATCAGAAACAAGGTTTAAACAAGCATAGACAAAAACAAACCAGAGTCCATGCTGTAAAAAATTGTAACCTGCAATTGTTACCTTAAGGAGCTATTTCTTCCTAATCTACACATGTAACGTAATGTATTCATGTTAAATAATGACTTGAATAAAACCAGTTCATTTAGCAGTCACTAGCAGACCACGGAAGAGTTGTTTTGGTTTTGGTGGCATTTTAAGTCAGTGCACCACACAAAGGCTCTCCTACTTTACACACTAATAAGTATCGATTTTGCTACGTTAACACCTCTCATCCGAACTGGAAAAATGCTGTGTCCATAGCATGAGACGCTTAAAAATTAGCAAGACGTGGCAAAACAGTCTGTCTGGTGCATGTTGCTGAAAAAAAATATTTTGTGGTGAAGTAAATAAAGCAGAAAAGATTAAGTACTTTCTACATGGATTAAGTTAGTTTAAGCGTGAACGTGAAAACATTAAGTAAATTCTGCATATAAAACATAAATGAATGCTGTAGCTTTTAAGTCAATATTATTTATGATTGTTTGCTGGCTTTACAATGCATCATCATGTATGAATCCTACAGAAGAAAACCTTGTCATATTTATTTGCTAATTTGAGTAAATATCACAGGTAATAAAATAAGTACATTTTACTTCTTGAAGCTTGTGTTTACACCATTTTTATTGTTGATTTTATTTGTACTTCTTTTTTTGTGAAGTGTGAAGTTCATTTTCTACTCAGAATTACTTGGTAATGATCAAAAAAAGTATCTGTTGATTGTTCTTTCATTGTGTTGTTTCGTCATTGTGTTTTATGTACCAAGTGTTCAGGTCTGCGTGCGCAGCTTTGATAGTGATATTGTATAGATATAGGGGCAATAGTTATAGTGCAAAATTTGTCAACTAATGGAAATAATGTTAAAAGAGCAAGATAATGATTACTTAAAATAACTACTTCAGAAAAAAAGTGCATGATTTCCTGTTAATTTACAACCCATTTGGCATTTTATAACATCACAAGTATTCTATAAACACATTAATCTCCAATGTGATTGGATCAGTCAATGCAGGGGCATAGATTCCGTGGAGGAATGGGGGGGGGGGGGGGGGGGGGTAACCCCTCCAATACTCAAAACAAGCAGTTGCTTTTATACCATGATCAGTGGAAACATATAAATGCTTCACACTGCAACCCCCTCAATGTTCAAGCCAAATCTATGCCCGTGAGTCAAGGTAAACCCACTTTGAACATTTTTAGTAACAATTTTATTCGCCCCACTTAAGAAAAGGCTTTTTACCCTTTCACTTATTGGACAGTTTTAAAAAAACTTTTGCTTTAATCACCTTGAACAAAACTGTGATAAATTAATAAATATGAACATTTCAGGGATTTTCATTAGCAACATATATTTGCAACATTTTAAAACATATTAAAAATTAGGTAAAATTACCTCAAAATTGAACTTTAGACATCGCACACAATAATCTCATGGATCAGGAATATTTTGCAGTGTAAAGTGACAAACAGGTGTTTAGGAAAGTACTGTAGAAGTTTTAGCTGCTATTTAGTGTATGGGAGAAAATAAAATGAAAGTAGCATTTTACACTGGGGGGCCTTTAGCCCTGTTGTACCCTACTTTTAATGTAACTGATTGAATGAAACATCATGAAGTTTAAATGACCCACCTGTGACAGCACTTGTGAGCTCTATACTTTGGTTGTAAAGTGTTTTGGTGCTCAAGTAAATGGCATTACAGGTGATTGTGTCTCCTTCTCTCCACGCTGGTTTACACAGATGCAGCTCACTGCTCATATCAGAAGAGGTGGATGGATGATATATATTTTGACCTTCTTTGCTCCAGGTGAAGTTCACCTGTGCAGGATTCAGACCCTCCAAAGAGCAGAGCAGATGGACACAGGTGGCATTACTGCTGTTCAGTCGCTGCAGTGAGAGACCTGGATGTACCAAAATGAATTTCAGTATTCACACTGGGTTAAACTGTCACCACAACAGCAGATGATATGATTCCAATAGCACTGTGTATTAATGTAGTCTATTATTGACAGCTAATGTATTCAAAAGGAAGGAAATTCAAATGGCTGAATAAGGAAATAATGTATGACTGCTACAATCACCTTCAACATGAAGTATCACGTATGAGATGTACTCAGTTGTTGGTGGTGGAATTATTTTCACTGTTTTACAGGTGTAATTACCAGCGTCACTGAGCTGAACATTATCTATGCTTAGAAATAAATACTTTTTATTCAATGAAAAATGAGGTTTGCAAAATCCTGAGTCAGTTCTCTCTTTGTAGTCAATTGAAATATATTTACAAATAGTTGTGCTGTTATTTTTTATCCAATCTACAGAAACTCTGTCACTATCATTCAAAATTGAGTGGCAGGACAGATTTGCAGTATTCCCTCTGATAACATTCACAGCACCTGTGGGGTGAGACAAATTTCAGTGTGATAGAAATTTAAGTCACAAGCAAAAATGTAATACAAATACAGATGTTCATTGTTAGCTCATACTGTATTGACTGATGTTAACAAATACAACTTTTGATTTTAAATATGTATTACTATATGCTGAAATTAACATTACGATCAATAAAAGTATTAATTGTTAGTTCATGTTAACAAATGGAACCTTATTGTAAAGTGTTATCTATGATTTTTTTAAATTGTTAAAAAACTAACTTTTGAGGCCATTCTATGCATCACTGGGAGCTCTGATATTAGTCACATTGAAAATCAAACATAGAATTATTTTTGAGAGTATTGATTGTAAAACTATGGGTTATTAAAACACACACAGTAACGACAACAGACATTATATGGAATATTTTTCATTGAAATAAAAGTGAACTGATACAATTAGAATTGAAGTCTCTTACCTGAATCTGTTAAAAGATAAATTAAAGTCAAAACTAAAAGATAATTTGTTAAATGCTTTAAAAACATGTCGACTGAACACCTTGAGCTGTGTGACACTTTTGCACACGTACACACACACACACACACACACACACAGACACAGATTCTGGGTGATTACTTCCTCTCAATGCACCCACCCACAACCATGAAAAGACAACAAGAAAAAAACAACCCGTCTTCCGCTGGCATAACCATTAGAGATACGTTTTAAGTTGTCTTTCTGGCTCATTGTCTTTGTTGCTGTGTATTGGTTTGGCACAAAGCAAATTAGAATAATCTGGTTTAAATAAGGAAGGTTAACATAACATTTTTTTTTTTTTTAAAAATGCATTTTACAAACAGGGCATAGAATAGTTTAATGTTTTTCTCTTTCTTTTTTCAGAGGTTCTGCTTTCCCATTAAAGGGACAGGCCTGCATACTGGAAAGGGAGACCACACAATTTCACAATCCGCTCTGAACACTCAGCAAGCAGCAGTCTTCACACAAGACTCCCACTAGTCTGGTACAGGGTCTCCATGAATCAGCCTCATGCTCCTTTTGGGTAAGTGAGACAGAACATCCCTTTTGTATATTACAGGTGCATCTCAATAAATTAGAATGTCGTGGAAAAGTTCATTTATTTCAGTAATTCAACTCAAATTGTGAAACTCGTGTATTAAATAAATTCAATGCACACAGACTGAAGTAGTTTAAGTCTTTGGTTCTTTTAATTGTGATGATTTTGGCTCACATTTAACAAAAACCCACCAATTCACTATCTCAAAAAATTAGAATATGGTGACATGCCAATCAGCTAATCAACTCAAAACACCTGCAAAGGTTTCCTGAGCCTTCAAAATGGTCTCTCAGTTTGGTTCACTAGGCTACACAATCATGGGGAAGACTGCTGATCTGACAGTTGTCCAGAAGACAATCATTGACACCCTTCACAAGGAGGGTAAGCCACAAACATTCATTGCCAAAGAAGCTGGCTGTTCACAGAGTGCTGTATCCAAGCATGTAAACAGAAAGTTGAGTGGAAGGAAAAAGTGTGGAAGAAAAAGATGCACAACCAACCGAGAGAACCGCAGCCTTATGAGGATTGTCAAGCAAAATCGATTCAAGATTTTGGGTGAACTTCACAAGGAATGGACTGAGGCTGGGGTCAAGGCATCAACCACACACAGACATGTCAAGAAATTTGGCTACAGTTGTCGTATTCCTCTTGTTAAGCCACTCCTGAACCACAGACAACATCAGAGGCGTCTTACCTGGGCTAAGGAGAAGAAAAACTGGACTGTTGCCCAGTGGTCCAAAGTCCTCTTTTCAGATGAGAGCAAGTTTTGTATTTCATTTGGAAACCAAGGTCCTAGAGTCTGGAGGAAGGGTGGAGAAGCTCATAGCCCAAGTTGCTTGAAGTCCAGTGTTAAATTTCCACAGTCTGTGATGATTTGGGGTGCAATGTCATCTCATGGTGTTGGTCCATTGTGTTTTTTGAAAACCAAAGTCACTGCACCCGTTTACCAAGAAATTCTGGAGCACTTCATGCTTCCTTCTGCTGACCAGCTTTTTAAAGATGCTGATTTCATTTTCCAGCAGGATTTGGCACCTGCCCACACTGCCAAAAGCACCAAAAGTTGGTTAAATGACCATGGTGTTGGTGTGCTTGACTGGCCAGCAAACTCCCCAGACCTGAACCCCATAGAGAATCTATGGGGTATTGTCAAGAGGAAAATGAGAAACAAGAGACCAAAAAATGCAGATGAGCTGAAGGCCCCTGTCAAAGAAACCTGGGCTTCCATACCACCTCAGCAGTGCCACAAACTGATCACCTCCATGCCACACCGAATTGAGGCAGTAATTAAAGCAAAAGGAGCCCCTACCAAGTATTGAGTACATATACAGTAAATGAACATACTTTCCAGAAGGCCAACAATTCACTACAAATGTTTTTTTTATTGGTCTTATGATGTATTCTAATTTTTTGAGATAGTGAATTGGTGGGTTTTTGTTAAATGTGAGCAAAATCATCACAATTAAAAGAACCAAAGACTTAAACTACTTCAGTCTGTGTGCACTGAATTTATTTAATACACGAGTTTCACAATTTGTGTTGAATTACTGAAATAAATGAACTTTTCCATGACATTCTAATTTATTGAGATGCACCTGTATATATAGAGAGCACCAATTCATGTGACATCTTCAGCTTTCATTTCATTTTATTTAAAAAGTGTGGTTTTACACAACCAGTGGACAAAACAATACTTTGTGTATCACGTTTCTTTAGAATTGACACTCATATACAGTGCAAATCTGAGAAGCAGGCCTGTTTTGCAGCTTATGGTACATGGTAGTAAATATTAGTTACATAGCAAATATTGATGTGTGTGTATAATTTTGGAAAATCAACTTACATTTAATAGCAAAGAAGAAGAAAACAGCCATTTCTAAGAATACAGTGAATAATCTAAAGCAGAGGGTTTTTTTTTTAAAAAACACCAAAGACCCCCAGATATGATGATCCCTTTGCAAGGGCCCCATTCGTAAAACATTAAGGCAGCTCTATATTTTCTTACAGGGCCGAAGCTAGTGGGGTGAAAGGTGGTAATGATTCTAGGGGCCCACAACAAATTCAGATTTGTTGCCCAGATTGCCCAGAGCAATAAACAGTCAGGGGGCCCAGAAATCTTTGCTACGGCCATGTTTTCATATATATTGGTGTGGAGGCAGAGGTGTGGCTGAGCGCCGTGCTGTGGAGAGTGAAGCAGGGAGATGAGTGGTGAATGATTTCCACCTGTGCTTAACACCTGTCTTGTGTTTCAGTGAGGAATGATGGGGGCTTTTAAAGAGAGGAGACAGCGGCAGTCGAATGAGAGAGCCCAGCTGAGAAGCTGCTCGTGTGTTGGCCGCTGCCGTGTTGCAACTTTTGAGTGTGTGAATTGAAGCTTCACCGTTGTGCTTTAATCGAATGTGTTTATTTTTGTGAATAAAAGAGTGACATTCCTGAGTTGGAATCGCCGTCTCCCACTTCCTCATTCCTGAACCTCATTACAATTGGCAAGGAAAAGTATGTGAATCATTTGGAATTAGCTGGTTTTCTGCATTAAGTAGTCATACAATGTGATATTTTATGTATTTATTGAACACATCCCGTTAATCATTCACATTGCAGTGGAAAAAGTGAACTCTTGGATTTAATAACTGGTAGTGGATTTACTTCAATGTTTAGGGTCATTGTCCTGCTGCATCATCTAACTTCTACTGAGCTTCAGCTGGTGCACAGCCACCCTGAAATTATCCTGCAGGATATCTTGATAAACGTGGTAATTCATTTTTCCCTCAATGATGGCAAGTAGCCCAGGCCCGAATCAGCCCCAAATCATGATGCTTCCTCGACCATACTTCACCGCTGGGATAATGTTTTCATATTGGTCTGCGGTGCCCTTTTTACACTATATGAAAGTGCTGTGTGTTCTTCACAAACAATTCAACCTTAGTTTCATCAGTCCACAAAACATTTTCCCAGTAGCACTGTGGAGTGTCAAGGTGGTCTTTGGAAAACTTCAGGTGTGCAGCAATGTTTTTGTTGGAAAGCAGCAGCTTCCATGGACACCATGCCTGTTTAATGTTTTCTGTACTCATGAACAGAGATGTGAACCAGTTCCAATGATTCCTCAAATCTTTAGCTGTCACTCTAGGGTTCTTTTTTACCTCAATGAGCATTCTGCAGTGTGCCCTTTGAGTCATCTTGGCTGGACGGCCACTTCTAGGGAGAGTAGCCACAGTACTAAATCATCTCCATTTATAGACAGTTTGTCTAACTGTGGACAGATGAATATCTAAACTCTTCAAGATAACTTTGTAACCCTTTCCAGCTTTATGCAAAGCAACAATTCTTGACCATAGGTTTTCTGAGATCTCTTTTTTGCGACGCAAGGTCCACGTCAGCAGATGCTTCTTGTGAATTGCAAACTCAAAATGTTTGAGTGATTTTTATAAGTCAAAGTAGGTCTAAATTACACCTCCAATCGTGTTTCCTTAATTGGATGCCAGGTTTGCCAACTCCTGACTCTAACCAGGAAATCTGCTTCTCGCCTCTTCTTTCCACTGAAAAGACTTACACTGGTGCCAAAACCCGGGAAAAAGTTTGAAGATGGATGGAAGTCGCCCTGTAGGGTCCTCCCAGTTGGCTGAGATCCTCCAAACCCTCGCTGGCTTGCATTGGAGCCACCAGCAATCCCTGCTTGAGCTCCAGCAAGATCAAGACCGCCGGTTTGTGGAGCTCATGCGCGCTCAAGCAGAAGACCGACAGGCGATGCCTCCTTAGCCAGGAGGCATCCCCAGCTGGACACCCAAATGCCGTTACCCCCACCTGCGTTACAGAAGATGGGGGTGGCGGACGACACAGAGTTGTTCCTGGATCTCTTCGAGTGCACCGCCGAGATCTGGGGCTGGCCGCTCGGCCAGTGGGCGGCCCGACTCATACCGCTGCTGTCCGGGGAAGCCCAGCTCGCAGCTCAACAACTACCAGCGACGAGCCTCCTGGCCTACGGAGACTTAAAGAAAGCCATCCTGCAACGGGTTGGTCGGAGTCCGGAAGAAAGTCGTCAGCTCTTCCGGAGCCTGAACCTGGAGAACTCCGACCGCCCGTTTGCCTTCGCCCAACGGCTCTGCGACGCCTGCCGAAGATGGTTGCTAGCGGGGGACCGCGGTGTTGACGGGATCATCGACCAGGTGGTACTGGAGCAATTAGTACATCAACTGCCAAAAGGGACGGCGGAGTGGGTCCAGTGCCACCACCCGGCGTCGCTGGAGGAAGCCATCCGGCTTGCGGAGGACCACATGGCGGCGATCCTGAGGGGCGGAAGAGCCCTCCCTCTCTCTCTCTCTTTCTTCCCCCTGTCTCATTCCCCTCCCCTATCTCCTCTCGTTCTGCTCTCTCTCCAGGTCCCGTTCCTGCCCCACGCAGACGAGGAGGACTTCAGCCACTGAGACCAGTTCCCCGGGTGTGGGAGCCGACACCTACCCCTATCCCGATGCCCCACCGCTCTCCCCCTCAAGGGGGGGCGCCCACCGACGCAAGTGCGGGCGTAGCGCCTGGGCCAGTGCCCTCTGATGGAGCTGGGGATGGTGGTGCGGGTCTCTGACCTCCCCCAGGCTGCCCCCGACTGAGCTGGAGCGTACAGGATACCGGTAAGTGTCAAGGGGGGTACTCACCAAGCGTTTTATGGACACCGGGTGTAATCAAACCACTATCCACCAACACTTGGTTCAACCCGAGGCATTGGACACAACTAAAACGGTGAGGGTGAAATGTGTGCACGGGGATATTCACAAGTATCCGGTGGTGACCCTGACGATTAAATTCCGGGGGAAAAAGCATAGAGTGGAGGCCACGGTTAGTTCCCGCCTCACCCATCCGCTGATTTTGGGGACTGATTGGCCTGATTTTAGAGTTTTATTAAAGGGAATTTGCGTGGATGGGTCCTGTATGAAGTTAGGGAGATGTGCAATGTGCGATGCTCTGGCAGGGGAGGCGGAGCCGGGGCCATCCTCGACAGCTCCACGTCATAATGACGAGAGGGGGGAAAAGGCTGCAGCCCCTCCCCTTCTCAGGGAATTCCCTGAGAGGGATTTCCCTTTGGAGCAGTTACGAGACGAAACCCTCAAACACGCCTTCAACCAAGTGAGAGTCAATGACTCCAGCCTGACATCACCCTTTCATACCCCTATTTTGCAATAATAAATGAGCGGTTGTA
Source organism: Myxocyprinus asiaticus (assembly GCF_019703515.2). Classification (NCBI taxonomy): domain Eukaryota; kingdom Metazoa; phylum Chordata; class Actinopteri; order Cypriniformes; family Catostomidae; genus Myxocyprinus; species Myxocyprinus asiaticus. Next base: position 22,243,495 of record NC_059386.1, read on the forward strand.
TAGAGTGATCAGTCAATGCAGGGGCATAGATTCCGTGGAGGAATGGGGGGGGGGGGGTAACCCCTCCAATACTCAAAACAAGCAGTTGCTTTTATACCATGATCAGTGGAAACATATAAATGCTTCACACTGCAACCCCCTCAATGTTCAAGCCAAATCTATGCCCGTGAGTCAAGGTAAACCCACTTTGAACATTTTTAGTAACAATTTTATTCGCCCCACTTAAGAAAAGGCTTTTTACCCTTTCACTTATTGGACAGTTTTAAAAAAACTTTTGCTTTAATCACCTTGAACAAAACTGTGATAAATTAATAAATATGAACATTTCAGGGATTTTCATTAGCAACATATATTTGCAACATTTTAAAACATATTAAAAATTAGGTAAAATTACCTCAAAATTGAACTTTAGACATCGCACACAATAATCTCATGGATCAGGAATATTTTGCAGTGTAAAGTGACAAACAGGTGTTTAGGAAAGTACTGTAGAAGTTTTAGCTGCTATTTAGTGTATGGGAGAAAATAAAATGAAAGTAGCATTTTACACTGGGGGGCCTTTAGCCCTGTTGTACCCTACTTTTAATGTAACTGATTGAATGAAACATCATGAAGTTTAAATGACCCACCTGTGACAGCACTTGTGAGCTCTATACTTTGGTTGTAAAGTGTTTTGGTGCTCAAGTAAATGGCATTACAGGTGATTGTGTCTCCTTCTCTCCACGCTGGTTTACACAGATGCAGCTCACTGCTCATATCAGAAGAGGTGGATGGATGATATATATTTTGACCTTCTTTGCTCCAGGTGAAGTTCACCTGTGCAGGATTCAGACCCTCCAAAGAGCAGAGCAGATGGACACAGGTGGCATTACTGCTGTTCAGTCGCTGCAGTGAGAGACCTGGATGTACCAAAATGAATTTCAGTATTCACACTGGGTTAAACTGTCACCACAACAGCAGATGATATGATTCCAATAGCACTGTGTATTAATGTAGTCTATTATTGACAGCTAATGTATTCAAAAGGAAGGAAATTCAAATGGCTGAATAAGGAAATAATGTATGACTGCTACAATCACCTTCAACATGAAGTATCACGTATGAGATGTACTCAGTTGTTGGTGGTGGAATTATTTTCACTGTTTTACAGGTGTAATTACCAGCGTCACTGAGCTGAACATTATCTATGCTTAGAAATAAATACTTTTTATTCAATGAAAAATGAGGTTTGCAAAATCCTGAGTCAGTTCTCTCTTTGTAGTCAATTGAAATATATTTACAAATAGTTGTGCTGTTATTTTTTATCCAATCTACAGAAACTCTGTCACTATCATTCAAAATTGAGTGGCAGGACAGATTTGCAGTATTCCCTCTGATAACATTCACAGCACCTGTGGGGTGAGACAAATTTCAGTGTGATAGAAATTTAAGTCACAAGCAAAAATGTAATACAAATACAGATGTTCATTGTTAGCTCATACTGTATTGACTGATGTTAACAAATACAACTTTTGATTTTAAATATGTATTACTATATGCTGAAATTAACATTACGATCAATAAAAGTATTAATTGTTAGTTCATGTTAACAAATGGAACCTTATTGTAAAGTGTTATCTATGATTTTTTTAAATTGTTAAAAAACTAACTTTTGAGGCCATTCTATGCATCACTGGGAGCTCTGATATTAGTCACATTGAAAATCAAACATAGAATTATTTTTGAGAGTATTGATTGTAAAACTATGGGTTATTAAAACACACACAGTAACGACAACAGACATTATATGGAATATTTTTCATTGAAATAAAAGTGAACTGATACAATTAGAATTGAAGTCTCTTACCTGAATCTGTTAAAAGATAAATTAAAGTCAAAACTAAAAGATAATTTGTTAAATGCTTTAAAAACATGTCGACTGAACACCTTGAGCTGTGTGACACTTTTGCACACGTACACACACACACACACACACACACACACAGACAGACACAGATTCTGGGTGATTACTTCCTCTCAATGCACCCACCCACAACCATGAAAAGACAACAAGAAAAAAACAACCCGTCTTCCGCTGGCATAACCATTAGAGATACGTTTTAAGTTGTCTTTCTGGCTCATTGTCTTTGTTGCTGTGTATTGGTTTGGCACAAAGCAAATTAGAATAATCTGGTTTAAATAAGGAAGGTTAACATAACATTTTTTTTTTTTTTTAAAAATGCATTTTACAAACAGGGCATAGAATAGTTTAATGTTTTTCTCTTTCTTTTTTCAGAGGTTCTGCTTTCCCATTAAAGGGACAGGCCTGCATACTGGAAAGGGAGACCACACAATTTCACAATCCGCTCTGAACACTCAGCAAGCAGCAGTCTTCACACAAGACTCCCACTAGTCTGGTACAGGGTCTCCATGAATCAGCCTCATGCTCCTTTTGGGTAAGTGAGACAGAACATCCCTTTTGTATATTATATATAGAGAGCACCAATTCATGTGACATCTTCAGCTTTCATTTCATTTTATTTAAAAAGTGTGGTTTTACACAACCAGTGGACAAAACAATACTTTGTGTATCACGTTTCTTTAGAATTGACACTCATATACAGTGCAAATCTGAGAAGCAGGCCTGTTTTGCAGCTTATGGTACATGGTAGTAAATATTAGTTACATAGCAAATATTGATGTGTGTGTATAATTTTGGAAAATCAACTTACATTTAATAGCAAAGAAGAAGAAAACAGCCATTTCTAAGAATACAGTGAATAATCTAAAGCAGAGGGTTTTTTTTTTAAAAAACACCAAAGACCCCCAGATATGATGATCCCTTTGCAAGGGCCCCATTCGTAAAACATTAAGGCAGCTCTATATTTTCTTACAGGGCCGAAGCTAGTGGGGTGAAAGGTGGTAATGATTCTAGGGGCCCACAACAAATTCAGATTTGTTGCCCAGATTGCCCAGAGCAATAAACAGTCAGGGGGCCCAGAAATCTTTGCTACGGCCATGTTTTCATATATATTGGTGTGGAGGCAGAGGTGTGGCTGAGCGCCGTGCTGTGGAGAGTGAAGCAGGGAGATGAGTGGTGAATGATTTCCACCTGTGCTTAACACCTGTCTTGTGTTTCAGTGAGGAATGATGGGGGCTTTTAAAGAGAGGAGACAGCGGCAGTCGAATGAGAGAGCCCAGCTGAGAAGCTGCTCGTGTGTTGGCCGCTGCCGTGTTGCAACTTTTGAGTGTGTGAATTGAAGCTTCACCGTTGTGCTTTAATCGAATGTGTTTATTTTTGTGAATAAAAGAGTGACATTCCTGAGTTGGAATCGCCGTCTCCCACTTCCTCATTCCTGAACCTCATTACAATTGGCAAGGAAAAGTATGTGAATCATTTGGAATTAGCTGGTTTTCTGCATTAAGTAGTCATACAATGTGATATTTTATGTATTTATTGAACACATCCCGTTAATCATTCACATTGCAGTGGAAAAAGTGAACTCTTGGATTTAATAACTGGTAGTGGATTTACTTCAATGTTTAGGGTCATTGTCCTGCTGCATCATCTAACTTCTACTGAGCTTCAGCTGGTGCACAGCCACCCTGAAATTATCCTGCAGGATATCTTGATAAACGTGGTAATTCATTTTTCCCTCAATGATGGCAAGTAGCCCAGGCCCGAATCAGCCCCAAATCATGATGCTTCCTCGACCATACTTCACCGCTGGGATAATGTTTTCATATTGGTCTGCGGTGCCCTTTTTACACTATATGAAAGTGCTGTGTGTTCTTCACAAACAATTCAACCTTAGTTTCATCAGTCCACAAAACATTTTCCCAGTAGCACTGTGAAGTGTCAAGGTGGTCTTTGGAAAACTTCAGGTGTGCAGCAATGTTTTTGTTGGAAAGCAGCAGCTTCCATGGACACCATGCCTGTTTAATGTTTTCTGTACTCATGAACAGAGATGTGAACCAGTTCCAATGATTCCTCAAATCTTTAGCTGTCACTCTAGGGTTCTTTTTTACCTCAATGAGCATTCTGCAGTGTGCCCTTTGAGTCATCTTGGCTGGACGGCCACTTCTAGGGAGAGTAGCCACAGTACTAAATCATCTCCATTTATAGACAGTTTGTCTAACTGTGGACAGATGAATATCTAAACTCTTCAAGATAACTTTGTAACCCTTTCCAGCTTTATGCAAAGCAACAATTCTTGACCATAGGTTTTCTGAGATCTCTTTTTTGCGACGCAAGGTCCACGTCAGCAGATGCTTCTTGTGAATTGCAAACTCAAAATGTTTGAGTGATTTTTATAAGTCAAAGTAGGTCTAAATTACACCTCCAATCGTGTTTCCTTAATTGGATGCCAGGTTTGCCAACTCCTGACTCTAACCAGGAAATCTGCTTCTCGCCTCTTCTTTCCACTGAAAAGACTTACACTGGTGCCAAAACCCGGGAAAAAGTTTGAAGATGGATGGAAGTCGCCCTGTAGGGTCCTCCCAGTTGGCTGAGATCCTCCAAACCCTCGCTGGCTTGCATTGGAGCCACCAGCAATCCCTGCTTGAGCTCCAGCAAGATCAAGACCGCCGGTTTGTGGAGCTCATGCGCGCTCAAGCAGAAGACCGACAGGCGATGCCTCCTTAGCCAGGAGGCATCCCCAGCCGGACACCCAAATGCCGTTACCCCCACCTGCGTTACAGAAGATGGGGGTGGCGGACGACACAGAGTTGTTCCTGGATCTCTTCGAGTGCACCGCCGAGATCTGGGGCTGGCCGCTCGGCCAGTGGGCGGCCCGACTCATACCGCTGCTGTCCGGGGAAGCCCAGCTCGCAGCTCAACAACTACCAGCGACGAGCCTCCTGGCCTACGGAGACTTAAAGAAAGCCATCCTGCAACGGGTTGGTCGGAGTCCGGAAGAAAGTCGTCAGCTCTTCCGGAGCCTGAACCTGGAGAACTCCGACCGCCCGTTTGCCTTCGCCCAACGGCTCTGCGACGCCTGCCGAAGATGGTTGCTAGCGGGGGACCGCGGTGTTGACGGGATCATCGACCAGGTGGTACTGGAGCAATTAGTACATCAACTGCCAAAAGGGACGGCGGAGTGGGTCCAGTGCCACCACCCGGCGTCGCTGGAGGAAGCCATCCGGCTTGCGGAGGACCACATGGCGGCGATCCTGAGGGGCGGAAGAGCCCTCCCTCTCTCTCTCTCTTTCTTCCCCCTGTCTCATTCCCCTCCCCTATCTCCTCTCGTTCTGCTCTCTCTCCAGGTCCCGTTCCTGCCCCACGCAGACGAGGAGGACTTCAGCCACTGAGACCAGTTCCCCGGGTGTGGGAGCCGACACCTACCCCTATCCCGATGCCCCACCGCTCTCCCCCTCAAGGGGGGGCGCCCACCGACGCAAGTGCGGGCGTAGCGCCTGGGCCAGTGCCCTCTGATGGAGCTGGGGACGGTGGTGCGGGTCTCTGACCTCCCCCAGGCTGCCCCCGACTGAGCCGGAGCGTACAGGATACCGGTAAGTGTCAAGGGGGGTACTCACCAAGCGTTGGTGGACACCGGGTGTAATCAAACCACTATCCACCAACGCTTGGTTCAACCTGAGGCATTGGACACAACTAAAACGGTGAGGGTGAAATGTGTGCACAGGGATATTCACAAGTATCCGGTGGTGACCCTGACGATTAAATTCCGGGGGAAAAAGCATAGAGTGGAGGCCGCGGTTAGTTCCCGCCTCACTCATCCGCTGATTTTGGGGACTGATTGGCCTGATTTTAGAGTTTTATTAAAGGGAATTTGCGTGGATGGGTCCTGTATGAAGTTGGGGAGATGTGCAATGTGCAATGCTCTGGCAGGGGAGGCGGAGCCGGGGCCGTCCTCGACAGCTCCACGTCATAATGACGAGAGAGGGGGAGAGGCTGCAGTCCCTCCCCTTCTCAGGGAATTCCCTGAGAGGGATTTCCCTTTGGAGCAGTCACAAGATGAAACCCTCAAACATGCCTTCGACCAAGTGAGAGTCAACGACTCCAGCCTGACATCACCCTTTCATACCCCTATTTTGCAATAATAAATGAGCGGTTGTATAGAGTGACACAGGACACTCAGACTAAAGAAGATACAACCCAACTTTTGATTCCAAGGAGCCGTCGTGAAATGGTATTCCAGGCGGCTCATTATAATCCCATGGCGGGTCACTTAGGAGAAAGGAAGACACTGAACCGTCTAATAGCCCGTTTCTATTAGCCGGGCATTGGCGGCGATGTCCGCAGGTGGTGTGCGGCATGCCGCGAATGCCAGCTGGTTAACCCACCGGCCACCCCAAAAGCGCCATTGCACCCTCTTCCTCTGATCGAGGTCCCCTTTGAGAGAATTGGAATGGACCTCGTCGGGCCATTAGAACAGTCAGCACGCGGACATCGCTTTGTATTGGTCCTAGTGGACTATGCAACGCGATATCCGGAAGCAGTGCCTCTTCGCAACATCTCAGAACGCAGTGTTGCGGAGGCACTCTTCAAAATAATCTCCCGGGTGGGGATTCCGAAAGAAATCCTCACCAATCAGGGCACAACGTTTATGTCACGGACACTACGCGAGCTGTACAAATTGTTGAGTATTAAATCGATTCGCACCAGCATGTACCATCCTCAAACGGATGGCCTGGTGGAACGATTTAATAAAACCCTCAATAACATGATTCCTAAGTTCGTGCACGACGATGCTAGAAATTGGGATAAATGGCTCGACCCCCTGTTATTTGCAGTACGAGAGGTCCCGCAAGCCTCCACTGGCTTCTCCCCATTCGAGCTGCTGTATGGGCGACGCCTATTCGGTGTTCTTGATGTATAGCGAGAGGCCTGGGAGGAGGGACCTTCAAACAGTAAAAATGAAATTCAGTAAGTTCTTGATCTTAGAGCAAAACTCCACACTTTGGGGCAGCTAACATAGGAGAATTTGCTCCAAGCTCAAGAACGACAGCGCCGACTGTATGACAGGGGAACTCAGCTAAGGGAATTGCACCGGGAGATAAAGTGCTTTTATTGCTTCCCACATCGAGCTCTAAATTACTCGCCAAGTGGCAAGGACCCTTTGAGGTCACATGACGAGTGGGAGATCTCGATTATGAGGTTAAACGAACTGATAGAGGGGGTGCACGTCAAATATACCACCTCAATCTCCTGAAATTGTGGAGGGAGGCGGTTCCCGTGACGTTGGCTACGGTAGTTCCCGAGAAGGCGGAGCTCGGACCGGAGGTGAGTTCAAAACATAAACAGTTCACCCCGGTCATTTGCGGAGACCACCTCTCACCGAGTCAACTCACAGAGGTTGCTAGGTTGCATGGATGTGTTCTTCCCTCTACCGGGACGTACAAACCTCATCCATCACCACATTGAGACCGAGCCATGGGTCGTGGTACGTAGTCGCCCCTATCGTTTACCTGAACACAAGAAGAAAATCGTTCGGGAAGAATTGGATGCAATGCTCGATATGGGGGTAATAGAAGAATCCCACAGCGATTGGTCCAGCCCAGTTGTTCTAGTGCCTAAGAGCGACGGGTCTGTACGGTTCTGTGTGGATTATAGAAAAGTCAACGCGGTGTCTAAATTTGATGGGTATCCAATGCCTCGTGTTGATGAGTTGCTCGATCGGTTGGGCACTGCTCGTTTTTATTCGACATTGGATTTGACGAAGGGTTATTGGCAGATCCCCTTAACACCAATTTCCCGTGAGAAAACCACCTTCTCCACACTGTTTGGGTTACACCAATTTGTGACACTTCCGTTCGGTTTGTTTGGGGCCCTGGCTACGTTTCAGCGTCTCATGGACCGAATCCTCAGACCGCATTCAGCTTACGCAGCCGCACTTTGCGGGGGGCCGCTTTTACATTCACCTGACTTCTCTCTCCCTTTTGTTTTACAGACAGATGCTTCAGACAGGGGGCTGGGGGCCGTGCTCTCGCAGGTGGTGGAGGGGGAGGAGCGCCCGGTGCTGTACATTAGCCGTAAGCTCTCGTTGAAGGAAACTAAGTACAGCACCGTGGAAAAGGAGTGTCTCGCCATCAAGTGGGCGGTCCTCACTCTCCGATACTACCTGTTGGGGCGGGCATTCACCCTCTGTTCTGATCACGCCCCACTCCAGTGGCTCCACCGCATGAAAGATACCAATGCCCGGATCACCCGTTGGTATCTGGCTCTTCAGCCGTTTAAGTTCAAAGTGGTCCACAGACCGGGGGCGCAGATGGCTGTCGCCGATTTCCTTTCCAGGAATGGGGGGGGGGAGTGGTAGGCAGGCCGGATGCCGCCCCGGCCTGAGTCGGGCGGTGGGGATATGTGGCAGCGGGGGTGTGGTCAAGCATCTCTCCGGAGAGAGAGAAAGCAGTAAGGGCGCTTACATCTGAGTTAAATTATGTCTAACACCTGTCTCTAATTTCAGTGAGCACGGGGAGAGCGGCATAAATAGAGCCACACAGCAGATAGACGAGATAGAGAGCCTGGGCACCAGAGAGCCAATTGTGAAGCCATGAGTTTATTATTTCAAGAGTATATTTTTGTGAAGTAGTTTGTATATTTTTGAGAGTTAATCATTGAACAGTGCAAGAGCCCTGAACGTGTGTATTTGCTGTAGTAAGGAGAATAAAACGCTTACCTGAACCAGGAAATCTGCTTCTCGCCTCCTTCCACTGAGAAGTCTTACACTGAGGTAAAAATTTAAACACCAGCAGATTTCACTGAGGGAATGGTAGAGAAACTCTCTCTCTGTTTTTTTTTTTTCCTCCCCTTTTTCTCCCCTATTTGGAATGCCCAATTCCCAATGTGCTCTAAGTCCTCGTGGTGGTGTAGTGACTCGCCTCAATCCGGGTGGCGGAGGACGAATCTCAGTTTCCTCCTCATCTGAGACCGTCAATCTTATCACGTGGCTTGTTGAGTGCGTTACCGCTGAGACACGGCACGTGTGGAGGCCTTACGCTATTCTCCGCGTCATCCACGCCCAACTCACCACGTGACCCACCGAGAGCGAACCACATTATATACCAAGAGAAGGTTACCCCATGGGACTCTACCCTCCCTAGCAACCAGGCCAATTTGGTTGCATAGGAGACCTGGCTGGAGTCACTCAACACGCCCTGGATTCAAACTCGCAACTCCAGGGGTGGTAGTCAGCATCAATACTCGCTGAGCTACCCAGGCCCTCAACTCTCTCTGTTATATATATCTAACCAGAAGTTTTCCTGCCTTATCCCCCAACTCAAAGTATGACTGAATATATTTCATTGTTTAGATTATCATACTTTTAAACATGTAATAATTTGTATTTTATAATGGATTTTCATAGTTTGATATTGAAAGTCTGGGTCTGGGACAAGGTAAAAAATCTGTATATAAAAGGCATTTGAAAAGCACCAAAAATAAATGATGAAGGCCTCGTAAAAAAAGTTTACAATTCAGTTTTAACGGGACCCTCGGATAACATGTAGATAAAAGTTTAAATCTGTTCGTTTTGATGAAAATCAACCCCTGGGACATGAAAAACACATACACATACACATACACTTCTTAGACATTTATAATAAATGAAACTAAAGGTGAGATATATAAAATTTAATTGTGTTTGTGTTTACAGCTCACTGAAAATCAAAGAAAATCTAATTATTTCAAAGGAAGTGAATAATCTAGAGATTACATACAGTATACTGATTTTTTTTAATATTACAGTGACAGTAAACACTCATGTAGAAACATATTGTGATTTTGTGAACTATGTTGTACGACCATTTGCAAAAGAAATAAATGTAAAAAATAAATGGGTGTTGGGGTACTACAAGTTTAAGTGTACAGACCAAGGTGCTGAGTGTATTTCACTTGTTCTTCTTACAGGCTCATGCTGGTGACCAAGAACAGCAGTTTGTCACATTCTTATCTGTAGGATGACACAAGAGTGTTATGTTGCTTGCACACTTCAGTGGGATTTGCTTTGTTTGACAACTGAAATGAAGATCTTATACTGACAAGGTTAAATGAACATCAAATAAATGCTAGACCAAAGATTTTACAGGATTCACAAACTTTGTTTAGGAAAATTTACTTGAGAATGGAAAACAGAAGCATCTCTTCACTAAATGTATTAATAAAATTATTTCCTGTAAGGTGGGTGTAATGAGTTAATAATCTCAGGGGGAGGGAGTAAAAGGAGACAGGCATATTGTGCATATAGTATTCAGAGTAATGACTGTAGAGGTCATAAATTTGCGAATGTAAAGCAGCACAAAAATGAAAGCGATGACGCTGATGAAAAAGCTGTAAAGGATCACACGAACAGCTGGAAAGTTCTGGATGGACCCTAAAACAGATTGGAACAGGCTGAAACATGTTGGCCAGAGGGGTTGATTGATTTATGCCTGTTTATTTTTACATGGCTTTTTATTATTTCTGAAATTAATTTGTTTTTGAGCATTCAAAGAAGATGGAACAGCAAAACAAGGAAATGTATAAAAGAAGTGTCACCCAAAACATCATCATCTAACTGCCAACTTAAGCTCAACTTAAAAAAAAATTCTGCATGAAGTGATAGACTATTAAATTACTTACCTGTGACAGCACATGTAAGAGACAAAAACACAAAGTAATGCAAATAAAGTAAGAATTAAAGTCTCTTACCTGCATCTTAGAGATACATTAATGCCAAAACTAAGAAATAGTTGGTGAACTGTTTTAAACACATGCTGACTGAACGCCTCTTTAAGGCTATGGCAAAACATGTCACCACAATGTCCCACTAACTGAGCCCATACCCGTGTCTCTACAATGTTCTGGTGTTAAGAAATGGGTGTTGCTATACGGTTGCTAGGGTCCTCTGTATGGTTGCTAGGCAGTTGCCAGGGTAATCATAAAAAGGCTGCTTTCTATCCTGAGTGAAATGAGCCCAAACACATTTCTTTAAGATGTTCTGGTGTTGCAATTTGGTTGTTAGGATGGTCCATCTGGATGCTAGGCAGTTATAAGGGTAATACAACAAAAGAACAAATCCCATGTCTGTACCATGTTCTGATGACAACATATGGCTGGAACATGTTGCAACAAGGTTGCTAGGGCGTGGCTAGGCAGGTGCCAATGCAATACTTATAGACTGCTTGCTAATAGAGCCCACCCTCATGTCTCTATGACTTTCTGATCCAAAGATATGATCCCACTAATTTCTTGTTAATGGGACTTATCACCCGATTTTTCCTTCTTTTTTTTATTTTTTATTGAAAAAGCCAAATTAAATAATATACAACATACAATAAATAAAACATCATCATTTCATTATTGCTTTTACATTTTTTTCCAAACAAAACAAGATTATACAAACAAGAAAAACAAAAACCAACCCCAAAAATGTTTCATTCGCCATGCAAACATCGTTGACCCAATGTGCCAATGTGATACTTAACTGCTTGCTAGCCCAAGTCAAAAGAACACACCCCTATGTCTCTACAATGTTCTGTAGCAGAGAAATGTATTTTGATATAAGGCTGCTAGGGTGACCAAATCAAGTTGCTAGGCAGTTGTCAGGGTGATTCTAAAAAGGCTTTTTGCTAGCCTGAGTCAAAAGAACCAACCCTGAAATCCCTATGACGTTGTGATCCGAAGATATCCAAAGAGCAATTTTAATTGGAAGTCAATTCAGTTCGGTTGCTAGGGTGCTCTGGATGGTTGCTAGGGCGTGGATAGGCAGTTTCTAAGGGGATACTTAAAGACTGCTTGCTAGCCCAAGTCAAAAGAGCCTACCCTCATGTCTCTATGACTTTCAGATCCAATGATATTATCCCACTAATTTCTTGTCAGTGGGAGTTTTTCACCAGATTTTACATTCGCCCAGTGCGCCAATGTGATATTTAAAGATTGCTTGCTAGCCTGAGTCAAAAGAACCCACCCTCATGTCTCTATGACTTTCTGATCCAGAGATATGATCCCATAAATGTCTTGTCAATGGGACTTTGTCGCCAGATTATTTGTTTGTTCGATCGCTTATTAAAGACATTGCACACGTCACCTCAATAAGCTGGTTGATTTAAAACCTCACTCATTGGTGTACAACAAACGGTGCAAGACAAGTTAGGTACCTAAGTTTTCTATGGAAGAATAATAATACAATAAGTATGTGAGATAATAATAGCGATGCTTTGCAAGGACCACTAAATGCATTTTACAAACTAATATGGCATGGGCATATTTAAGTTTTTTTTTTTTCTGTCTCTTGTCAGAGGTTCTGCTTTCCAATTAAAGTCATATACTGTATGAGATACTAAAAAAGTTAGACCACAAAATTTCACAATCTGCTCTGAATGCTCAATGCCCCTCCAACTCCATGAATCAGTTTCATACTCTTTACGGTCAAGGAAAATCAGCTGAAATTAATATAAAAGATCAGAAAATCAGACCTTTTAAAGAAAGCGGAGTGAACATGAATTCCAGCATACTAGGTTAAAATGTCATTAAAGATGTGATATTGGTCCAAAAACATTGTCCATTAGTGATAGCGGGTGGTCTTCAAATGCATGACATTCAAATAATAAATAAGTTATGAATGCCACAATCACCTTCAACATGAAGTATCACATCTGAGATGTACTCAGTTGTTGGTGGTGGAATTATTGTCGTTGGTTTACAGGTGTAATTACCAGCGTCAATAAGCTGAACATTGTCTATTCTTCGTGCAAAATTCTTTTTTTATCCAAAGCGACTTACAAACTTGGAATTATACATCATAAGCGATTCACCTTGAGGAGACGGTAGTACGAAAAGGGCTGCATCACAAAGTTTAAATTGCATCAGAATAATAGTATCCAAGGCAGATTAGAGTGCAACAAGAATATTATTATATATAAGAGTGAAAGTGTCAAATAACAGGACGGTTACTGAGATTAAGTGAGTAGTATTCAGCTGGTCATGTGATTCTAACATGGCAGCCCCCATGTGTGGACCCTCTCCATGTAGAATAAAACAGCTTTTATAAGATTACTGATATGACTGGAGTCCTTATCTCAAGTGAGTGCTCATGATTTTATACACACTGTTTAAAATGACAATTCATTTCTTTCAATATTTGATTATTTTCCATGCATTGGTAAGATATACGTTTTTAATTAAGGATGACTTTGATTTTTTTAGGTTACAACTCTTTGGATCACGAATTTTAAATGAATCCACTTTTTCCATATTAACAGCCAAACTGCTCACCTAAAGCATTTCACTTCTCGTTAGATTTGACAAGCTGCATTATTTCATTTATTCTCATATTTGACAAGTTAACTGAGAGCCTGTACACTAGACCGGCCTCATTAAAGCAACCCAAACGTCTCTCTATAAAGAATTACAACAAAACATAAATTACTCACAAGGATCAGGAGGTGGCAAACAGCCAGTAAACATGCCATTCTCATCATTGTTTAAGTCCTGCTGTTCTGTAGATTCGCACCGAACAGCGCCAACTCAAATTCATGGTGCTTAACTCCACCTTCCTGCATCTTGGACTGTACTGCTATCTGCACTAAATAGGTGAATCACAGAACCTACAACCACTTCTTGTGTTATGGGTAAATTCACTTTAACAACTTAAAAAGCTCTAGTTATAGATCAAAAGTGTTTGATTAATTAACATTTAAACATGTTACAGTAAAAAATAAATGTTTGTATTGGTTGACTAATAAATTACTGATTGATTTATTGTCCAAGTCTACCATCAAGTTTTGCAGAATTTAGACCCACTATTAAAGGGATAGTTCACCCAAAAAATGAAAATTGAGAGAAATGAGAGAATTTTCATTTTTAGGTGAACTATTCCTTTAAAGGGATGGCACATCCAAAATTTTTAATTCTGTTCTGTCTGAAAACAAAAGGGAGAAGTTAGGCAGAATGTTAGTCTCAGTCACCATGCACTTCCATTACATCTTTTTTTTTTTCTTACAATGAAAGAGAATGCTGACTAATATTCTGCCTACATCTCCTTTTATGTTCCATGAAAGAAAGTCTAAGGGTTTGTAACATATTGAAAGTAACAAAAGAGACAATTTCATATGTATGTTTCTTTAATAGGTGTTTAAAGAATAACGTTTGCGTCAGCAGACAGTGTTATGACATAAGACTCAGTGAGAAGGGCAATGGCGAAGGGATCCCTCTTTACGCAGGGTTAAGTAAGGCAAGGCTGCATCAACAACTGGGCTGTAACAATCAGATCCATACATTGCATTGTACAGTACTAGTGACAATAATTAGACCAAACATACAAGAGTATAAACTCCTAAGAGGAATCAGTACAGGTTCTTGGGTAAGCTTTTAAAAAGACAGCGCCACAACAGCATCTAAAGCCATTAACGTACATTCTTGTACAGAGCAAAAAAAATGATCAGAATTCAAGGGGTGCATATTTAGATTATTAAAGGGATAGTTCACTTAAAAAAAACATTTTATATATATATATATATATATATATAGTTGTTTTTTGGGTGAACTATCCCTTTAAGACTCAAACCAAGTTGAGATGGTGAAATGTGGAAGGTTTGGCAACTGATTGCAGCTATTGCATGTTTCTCGTCGAAATGCGTAAAAGATGATTTGATGTCAGATATGAAGTTGACAGTACTATTCTCAGCAGAAGTGAGCAAATACTGCATACTACAGAGGTCAGGGTCTGTATTGTAAGGATGACTGGAAGTTTTTACAAATTATTCACTTAAGGAAGCAGCCTAGAATTCCTCCATATAAAGCCACCGAAATACTGGATTGGAATTAGAAAAATACAGGTACAAAATCGATTACATTCAAGAGACAATCTAGCACAAAAGGGTAACATCATAATCTTTATAGCTAATATAGGAAATTTTCTAGTTTCATAGAGGCATTTCGCTAAGAGACATCTTCTAAATAGAAAATGAAAGGGTGAGCTTTATGATGAGGGCCAGAGGATATGAGCAAATTCGGAAGATGCATCATGCTGGGACTTTCAAATAAGGCGTGTTCTCATTCAACACATTATACTTCTCACTAGCAATTACAATTTGTTCAAATACATCTATTTCCCCTCTAGATAAGAACAAGGGGTCACTACTGAGAATGACAATCATGAAGGGGACACTGGTGAGATGGGGAGATCAGTCTTTAAAGGGATAGTTCACCCAAAAATGAAAATTCTGTCATCATTTATTCACCTTCACGTCGTTCCAAACCCATATCATTCTGTAGACCAAAAAGGGTTCCTTACAATGAATGTAAAAGGTGAAACATGGAATTCATAAAAGTACCATAAAGTTAGTCCAGTAGTGACTAGTACACTATATTCAAAGTCATATAATAGCTTTGTGTGAGGAGCAGACTGAAATTTGGTGAAAATCTCATTTGTGTGATTAAATATGCACATATTTAAATTTTGTGCATTGTGATTGGTTACGAGACAGACAAAAACCAATAGTGTTTGGTATATTGATGTTAAGGCACATGACAAATATGTGCCATATTTGAATATAAGCAAATGTTATTGAGATTTGAGAAGACTTCCAGTGAATAACAACATAAATTTCTGTCTTTTCTCCCAACAAAGCTCTTGTATGGCTTTAGAAGACTTTGAATATCGTGCACGAGTTGTATGGACTACTTTTTTAGGACAAATTTTGGGCTATTTTTTCTGATTTGTGGAGCAATTTTTGGATAGTCCCTGGTCACCATTCACTTTTATTGTATGGAAAAGAGCAGTGTCAACATTTAGCTAAACTTCATCTTTTGTGTTCTACAGAAGAAATTCATACTGGTTTGAAGAATGTTCATTTTTGGGTGAACTATTCCTTTAAGAACGTGATGTTGTTTTGGTATGGATTTAAGGTGCAAACATTGTCTTTCTAAAATAGGCATTTAAAAGTTGCCGACATTTTGCACACCACTCTCACTGCAGGTAAGTTCAGAGATAAAATCATCAGAAAAGATTAGAAGAATTAGAATTGTGCTGATATACAGTAATACATCTGAAACCTGAAGACGGATCCACTGGCTGAGCTCAGCGGAATAAACTTCTCTTACAGACTATTTTCGAGAGAACAAAGTGTTGTACGCATGTACGGAACATCTCCTGATCACTGGTAAGAACTTAAACACGCGAGGGAAGACGTCTTTCCAAGGAAGGAACATTTGGGACTCAACTTTTTGAGTCTCATCTAACATGATTCATCGAGGAACAGATATTCCTCCCATGGACCTTAGGCAGGGTAGACGCCATGTTAAAATTTACGAGAACGATAACAAGACTATATGGCATAGATGAGCAATTTGTTCAAAGGTTCGTAATGTTGTGTACCTTGCAGTTTTGGGAAAGCTTCTTTGAAACTGTAGCTTTCCAAGCTACAAGCTACTCATAATTTAAAGAAGTTAAACTACAGTCATGCTACTACTTTAAAACAGTAGTAAGCTACACTGCAAGTTACTAACAAAAAGTAGCTAACTATATTGAAGGTACCTAAAGTACTTAATTTTTTTGATAAATTCAGAAGTTTTTCATTTAGTCAGAAGTTTAACTTTATATTTATTTCATTTTGAAAATTAACCATGATATTTGTAGTAAAACCATAGTAACCAGATATTAACAACATTACTATAGTAAAACCATGGTTAATTTTCATAAGTGTTAAACATAAAGGGTGATAACATTAAATTGAATGTATATTTATCCTTAAAACACTAATAAACTAGAAAACACCCTATTATACTCTTAAGTATTTTACTTTAAAATAAAAGTCCTTGTAAGGCTTTGTGGGGTTCAAGTGAATCAGCGAATCATTCATGTGATCTAGTTCATTTACAAAAACCGTACATAATAAAACTGACTAACTAAAATTCCCAAAACTAAATATAAAGGAGTAGTTTATTTTAACCAGTTAATTTACATGAACTGTCCAGGGAAAAAAGAAAGAAGGAAAAAGAATAAAATTCACTTAAATTAGATGGATTTCCCAGCGCTACAGAGAGAGTACAGAGGGAGTACAGAGAGAGTACAGAGAGACTGTTCAGCTCCATTACTGCATTCATAATACAATGTGACAAATGAAGCATTTTGTGACAGCACTACTTGCTAGAAAATGCTGCTCGTTACTGGAAAGTAGCTAAAATATTATCATGCTACCAAATAACTTAGTTAAGTTAGTAATGCCGCTCCTTTTAGTTAACTACTCCCCAACACTGGTACCATGGTTTCAATCTTCAGCCAACATAACATTGAAAAATATAAAAAAAATAAAATACAAATTTTTTTTAAAAAGAGCCTAGTTTTCATTCGCGTCAAATTACACATGGCGCTATCCCAGCCTAACGTCTATTTTGAAGAGGGGGTGATTCACAATCAGATTGCACACTTCGAATCATCCATAATCGCAAACAAATGATTTCAACACAATTGAGCAGGAGGTTTAGCATCTTATTATTCATAATTTATAATACTTTCACCATACTACTCGCTTCTAAAGCGGGGCCATAAAGGTGATTTATAAAATGTAACTAGCTTCATAAAATCACACTTAAAAAAAGTGATTACGTCCTGATTCTTCAGGTAAACATCGATATTTCTCACGACTGCTCAGGCACAATTACAAGCTTTCTATTACTTAAAACACACTGAGGTTTAAACCCTTGGCTTTGAGTAAATGCCTCTATAGTATAAACAACAGGGAGGGGGGGTACATTCAGACGTAATTCTTGTGCCCCACCTTGCACACCAGGCGTAGGCCACGTGTGTGCACTTCCACAAGCAGGAACTAGTCATCTAGAGGCGGTGCATTATTTCTCAGTGCTTGTTGGCTTAACAGGTAAGCATAGGTAAATATATATATAATATATATATATATATATATATATATATACACACACACAGATATTTGTATATGAGCTTTTGACAACAGTCTCGATCCAGTAGACCTCAGGAAAGGCTGAGGTTTTATAACTAAACATTACAAAGAAAGCCAGGAAAACATCGCCCTACAGAAGGATTTTTAGGGGAAGTAATTAAATACAGTATTTTGAAAAAGTAAAAAAAAACCTTATTAGTTAGAAGTTCATAAATTCACAGATAATATCATTTATAGAAGAAACATCAGTGACTTTAAGAGCAAAATAAACAAAAGAACATCAATTATCACGTTATAAAGGAGAAAGCGTGACTGTAACAGCGTAAGATAGCTAGTGATGGGTTTTAAACCTGTGATCTGGCTTATAGCATTCCTTCATTTATATAATATAGGCTCCCTGGGAATCTCAAGAGGGTTTCAGTTAGCAGAATCTGAGGTTCAAACTAGCCCAAGAACACAGGGAGCAGAATATGACCCTGGTAGGTTCTGACTCACAAGTGCCTGAAACACAAGATGTGCACACTGCAGGAGAGCGCTATGCGTTGACTCCCACGATACAAAGTGTATATGAGTGAGAAACTCCTTTCTACTCTTCCCAACTGAAAAACAAAACACAGTGTGGCTGGTCACCTGCTAATGTTGGGTTGGATAGCTCAAAAAAAACAAAAAAAAAAACAAAAAAACAATTATGTCATTATTTACTCACCCTCAAATACATATGACCTTGTTGTTGGTGAGAGCATTGTTATTAGCCAGCCATGCTGAACAAGCTTCTCTCTTAGTGCCCATAAACATGCAACAGACATCAAGATTTTCGCTGAAAAACGACTTAAATTTTGGGTTTTTACCAAAACCTATCATATGTCTTCAGAAGACTTGGAATATGATGCACAAGTCACATGGACTACTTTTATGATACCTTTGGGTCCTTTTTTAAGCTTTGAAGTCACAATGAACTGCCATTGTATTGAAAAGACGGTACAGAATATTCATTAAAACATCTTATGTGTTCTGTATAAGAAAGACAGGTCATACAGGTTTGGAATGACACAAGGGTGAGTAAATTATGACAGAATTTTCATTTTTGGATGAACTTTCCCTTTAACAAGCATGACCATGTTGGTCCACCAGCTAGACCGTGTGCTTGGAGGAATGGACAAAAAAAAATCAGCAAAACTTCGAGCTGGAATGAAAAGCGTCTACTGCCTCAGCTACGAGGAAAATGAGGGCTGAGTATCTCAGTGACGATACAAAAGTTAATTTGAGACTAAAACTAAACAAAACAAAAATACAAACAAATATCACTATTATAATTATAACAAAAGCCAACATCTTCTAAAAGCCTTGTCTACGGTAGCTAAAAATGAGTGCAGTGTCTGTTATTAAACTAAATTAGGAGACAAGTAGCACTCTTTTGGATTAGCCAGCAAGATGCTACACACTGCAGTAAGGTCAAGTATTGACATAAAATGCATTTTTTTCCCCGTTCAAGTATTGCCATACTGCTCTGATAACGAACTCATTGACAGCTGTGCACAGGGTCCAAAATAACTTTTCGCCACACTGGCCAATGGCAATTACATTGAGAAAATTTACCGGGCATAAATATGTCTTACCTGCATTGAAATTGTATTTTACATTATTTTTTATTAAAAATATAAAACATTTATTAAAAATATGATTTTGTCCCTATTTTCGAGGGATTATTTAGCTATTTGTGGCAAACAGTGCAGGTCACTCGCACCATATCTGTCTTCGCCTCTTGGTGAAACTGCACTTGTCACATATCACATAAACACACATCGCGATACTGAACTTCATATTTTCATTTTGGTGCCTTAATGCAGACAACAATGGGAAATGTTCCATTGATTTAGACTAAAAGTTGTTAGAAGACCTGTGAGATGCAACAGATATTTCCGTTAGTATACAGTTTGTTTGTGTCGTCTTCGTTTTGAATTGCGCAAGTTTTGGACTAGCATTGTTACAATTCGGTTTAAACCATGTAATACTGCAGTTCCTATTAAAGTTAGCAGCCAACTTGTGGAGAATTTTTATTTGCATTTGGCGCTTTGCAAGAGTTAATTTTGGACCCTGGCTATGCAAAATCACTGAGTGAAAAGTGACATGGTGTCACAATTTTGAAAGGTTCAACTGGTTTTCCACCTGGTGATTTAGTCTGTCAGAAACTCTTGTAGGCATGTGTGCGACCGCAATGCGACTCGCACAAACATCCGGTTCCCCACTGACATATTACTGAGGTTTGTGAGAGACAAATAGGTGCTTTCTCTTAACTGACAGAGGCACCAGACACATTGAGGGACATTGCATGAAAGTAAAGAGGCATCGACTGTGTATTGTGAAGGTGAAGATGGTATTGAAACGGTGTCCAGAAAAAAATCTGAATAGGGTTCGAAGTATGAAGCTGAGGTCTTAAAACACAGACACACACACTCACTCTCTCTCTTTAGACTCAGAGCAGGAAGGGGAGAAGGAAGCCACAAAATGTTCCTCTGACTGAGAGAACGTGAACGTTGCTATGTGAAGAAGTTTGTGCAATGAAGAAAAAATATAAAGAGAGAGACAAATAGAGGGAGAGAGCACTTGCTTCAAATGCACTTCTATGCAAAACTTGACCTTAAATAGTAGCCATTTCTTACAGATTGTAAAGTCTGATAACTGGTCTGGAGCTGACAAAGAAAACAGGCTCGGGGAGCAGGACTGACTCCCCAGGGGCCACAAGTGGGCGAGAGGGAGGGAGGGTGGGGTGGGGTGGGGTGGAAGGTGAAGGCTTCTGGGATAAAACATCTTCATCCATTTCAGAGCTTCCCTCATTCCTAACCAGTCTCTCTCTCTCTCTCCCTCTCTTTCTCTCTATCCCCCAAGCAGCAGGGCCAAGGGTCAAGGATAAGGCCCCAGCATGTCCATACATGGGCCCCGACCAGGCGTGCAGACCTCACTGGTCTGCACAGGAGATCAACACAGGGGCCATGTCCTTCACTTGACCTTCAGTGGGGATGCTCACAGCATGCTGGGCTCTGGAATACACACACAGAGGTATTTATTATTAACACACACATGCACACAGAGATGCAAATAATAAAATACAATTATCCATACATCTGTGCATAGTCAAGATTTGTGATAGATCGATATATCAGCAAGGCCGATATAAGGCCATTTTGAGATTATTGCCATTGGCCAATAATCACGTAGGCTTGGTCGATTAACAAAAGTGTTTCCTCGCCCTTGTGGCAGTTTAAAAAATCTACAGACAACCTTGTCAATTGATGATAAACAATTTCTGATCTTTTGTGTGAAATTTGTTCTATGATGTGTTAGGCTGGTATATCACACTTTTTTGTTTTGTTTATGCATGTACTTCCTTCTTGGTAATATCAATACATTTCCTGCTTGATTTTAAAAGACACTTTTGTATGATAAATATGACTGGAGTTGTGCTGGGTTGTCACTTGAGGTCCGATGTAAAATCTGGTTCAAGATGCAAAACCAGTTGAGAACCACTGAAATAGTGTTTGCAGTGGTGTGTATTCCCGTGTACCTGTGCACATTCTCCATGGCGGCGACCTCAGCAAGAGCAGCTAAGCTGAAGAAGGCCGGGAGGCCACTGGGCGAGTCCACCTTATCAACTTCCGCTGATCTGGGATCAGTGTAGCAGCCCCCTTTATTGCATAATGCCTCTTGAGTGAATGGCTTTTCATCCTGATTCTTGGCCTGATCCTTAGATTTGTCCTCTGCAGAAAAAGAGAAAGGTTAATTACGGATAATAATTTGTGATTTGTGACAGTAATTTGATGTCAGCCAGTATATGTATAAACAAGATTTTTACATTTTCTGAAGACAATGTGAGAGGTGCTTGCCACATTGCAATAGTGATTCTTGCCTTGTAGGGTTAGTTCAGCTATAAATGAAAATTCTGTCGCTATTTACCCACCCTTATGTTGTTCCAACTATATATGACTTACTTTCTTTCGTGGAACACAAAAGGAGTAGAGGTAGACCGATATATTGTTTTACCGATGAATCGGTGCCGATAGTTAGCTGGTTATCGGCCAAAATATATGCCGATAGTTGCAGATAGTTTTTTTATTATTCCTCCATGTTCCTCTGTGGCCAGCACTATTTTGATTAGATAATCAAGTAATCTTAATTGAAGCGAGGACATGCAAAGATATATGCGACTCTATGGAAACCTGCCCTATCAGCACATACATTGTGTCTCCAAATCATATCTTGTGAATAATAATAAACCTTATTCCTCATTAAACCTCATCTGGTGAATATATAGGCAATAAAAAGCTTTATTTGGTAAATACTTTAATATAGAGCATTTTAATGGAGCAAAGTCTCTGTCATTTCAAAATAAAAGTACCTTGTGTATTTTGGGCTTGTTTACAGTTAAAAATCCCACATAATAGACCAAATCTTTTTTGGGGGGGGGGTTATTATTAGGATTTTGGTCGAACAATAAATGAAATATGGTATTTTATTAATGTTGGACACTTGTAGCCCCTTTGTCTGTGCCTGTTTATGTATTTTAGATTTTTTTTTTTTTTTTTTTTTCACCCAATTTGGAATGCCCAATTCCCAGTTTAAGTCCTCGTGGTCGCGTAGTGATTTGCCTCAATCCGGGTGGCAGAGGATGATTCCCAGTTGCCTCCGCATCTGAGACCATCAACCCGCGCATCTTATCACGTGGCTTGTTGAGCACGTTGCCACAGAGACACAGCGCGTGTGGAGGCTTCACGCCATCCACCGCGGCATCCGCGCTTAACTCACCACATGCCCCACAGAGAACGAACCACATTATAGCTACCACGAGGAGGTTACCCCATGTGACTCTACCGGGCCAATTTGGTTGCTTAGGAGACCTGGCTGGAATCACTCAGCACGCCCTGGGATTCAAACTAGCGAACTCCAGGGGTGGTAGCCAGCGTCTTTTACCACTGAGCTACCCAGGCCCCCTATGTCTGTGCCTGTTATAGTATAGTAATGTTTTAAAGTTCTCTAAATCAAATTTAAAAACTATCTGCCGATTAATCGGTTATCGGCATTTTCCACCACCTAAGTTAACATTATTGGGCAAAATCCACTATCGGTCCACCTCTAAAATGGAGATGTTTCATAAGTCACCATTCACTGTCATTGCATAACTTTTCCATACAATAACAGTGAATGGTGACTGAAGCTAACATTTTGCCTTACATCTCCTTTTGTGTTACACAGAAGAGAGAAAGTCCTATGGTTCTGGAATTACATTATGGTGAGTAAAAGATGATGGAATTTTTTTAATTTTGGGGTGAACCAACCCTGTAACGAATCCTAAATAAGAAACTGTAGATGGAAATTGTGGGAACAGCTCACCCTCTGCAGGTGACACTCGGCCATCGGCTGTGCGCACTAAGTGTGTGATTTTACTCTTCCTGGCCTTCCTTTTCTGACTGCCCACTGGCGAGTCCAAAACTTTCTGAGGCTCATGAGTGGGTGAGACACATGGACTCCCAGACTTCACTGGACTTGTTTCCACAGACACAGGGTCAGGTATGACAATGTCTAAAAGAACAGAGAACACATGAAACATGAGACAACACATACTGTAGACTGACCTGGTAGTTATAATCCAGAAGTCTTAAAGGGGTAATATCATGAAGAATACAATTTTCCTTGATATTTTGACATATAAGAGGCCTTTCTTCTATGAAAACATACTCCAAATTTCAGAACTCATAACTTAATCCCCACTGCAATAAAAGCATTTATTGAAACCAAGCTGCAAAAATGCCTCGTTCTCTACTTCCACAACTTCCCTATGTCAAAAGGGGTACATTGATTCATGACTGCCTCTACAGTTCAAAAACATCAAAGCCTACTTCACATCATCACACCCTTGGCCCCGCCCACTGGTGCTTCGGTTCGTAAACTGAGAGTGAAGGAACAACAACTATTCCTGAACACCAAAGGGGACCCATCTGGACTATTTTCAATAATTTTTGTATTTAAACATGCACAGACAGAAGGCTTTGACCACTTGATACATATCTCAGGCCGCTTTTAAAAGATGCGGTGTCAAGTTACAACTCTGAAGAGGAGAATGAACTCTCTGTCATTCAGCTGCTGCCTCTTTCTGTTTGAGCACAAACGCGCCATGGACACGTTCTTTTGCCCATCTGAGGTATTTTTAATTGTTAGTGTATGAACCAATTGACCAATTAGATGTGTTTCCGGCAATGTGCATTTCAGTGCAGGATGATACTGGAAACTGGATGTGTGTGCGTCTAGTTCACACCGTTCTTTTGACTATGTATGAGCGTCATGTGGATGTGTCTTCAGGGCATTTCAGGGTGGATTGGTGTTTTTTCAGCCATCAGCATGGACTGCTTGTGAACAGACATTAAACGAGTCAAGCTTTGCAAAGGAACTGTTATTGAAGGATGGGGCAGGTAAAACACTTGGACCAGATGCAAAACAGTAAGTGAACAGTTCCATTCATGAATATTTCAAATGACATGACTGTTTGATAAATGGTGCTGACACGCTGTCTACACCGGGCGCATCTGTTGACGCGAAGCAATGCAACGGCTTGAGGCTGTCTAACACCAGGCGTGTCAACAGTAACTTTCAAAACCGTTTATTTGTGTTGTTGGCAGTAGTAGCACCAGCGCGTGCAGTGCAAAATGGAACGGGACATCTGTTTACTTTTGGTGCAACTCAACTTCCATGGTAGACAGCATCATTGATTATAATGGGTTCTACTACTTTTGATGCGACATGGCTCTCGCATCCGGTGTAGACAAGGTGTGAGTGTTAACAGTTGTACTTGAGATTAACAGTTTAATATATTCGGATGCAATGTATTGGATATACATTATGTGTAACCCCTGAAATTTAGTTTTATAATGTTGTGGAACTTGTTCATTCTCTTCAGATTGAGTTTTTAAAAAAATAGCTGAATTTGAGGAGCTGCATGATGTTAGCCAATCAGAACAGTGGGCGTTTACGTTGAAGTTTTACGGAGGTACTTATGCCAAAACCGAGCATTTCAGACAGAGTGCAAGAGATAGGGTGGAAAATTATCATATACTAATAAATTATGACTGTTTTAATGTGAAAAAAACAAACAAAAAAAAACACGTTACTAACATTACCAGTGGACCTCAGGGAAGATAATAAAACTATATAAAAAAAAAGAGCATTTCATGACCCCTTTAAGATTTTGTTGTTAGAGTCGCCCTATGATACTTGAGGGTCTGGTATAAAGTACAATACTTGATTAACACTAAATGGACAAAAGTTTTTGGACACTTGGTTTTGGATAGGTCTCTTAATTCCAGTGAACACAAAAATGCTGCGATTATTCTAGAGAATTGTGTGCTTCCTACTTTGTGGCAAGTGTTTGTGGAGAGACCTTTTCTGTTCCTGCATGACAATGTCAATGTGCACAGGTCCCATT
The DNA here is from genome assembly GCF_019703515.2 of Myxocyprinus asiaticus. NCBI lineage: Eukaryota > Metazoa > Chordata > Actinopteri > Cypriniformes > Catostomidae > Myxocyprinus > Myxocyprinus asiaticus. Next base: position 22,268,798 of record NC_059386.1, read on the forward strand.
AAGAAATGATTTGATTGGAGCAAATCTCTGCAGCCATGTTCCAATATCTAGTTGACAGTCTTCCCAGGAGAGTGAAAGCTGTTACAGAGGACCAACTTCCTATTAATGCCAATGGTTTTGAAATTAAATGCCAAACAAACAAGTGTGGGTCTGATGTTCAGGTGTCCACATACTTTGGACTATCTAGTGTGCATTTACTGCACCACAACAGGCTGCATCAAAACATCTACATAACAGTGACAAGTGTGCCTCTTAAAGACAACCAGAATGTACTGTGACCTAGATCTGCCAGCGTTCCCTGATATGCGGCAGGAAGTATTAAAACACACAGGGCTAAACCATGTACAAACAACTACCACCACAATGCAGGCAGAGTTTCCAACATTCACATAAACACGAATATATAACCTGAGAATGAAGCTGATTTCAGAACAATGGGTTTCATTTACTAACGCGTATATTGCTTTTCTGTGCACATAATTAACGGCATATTTTCAGCAGGTACATAGGCATATAATTTGTTCTTAGACTCATTCTAATGTTGATGAATTCGGATTACTCAAAATGAATGACAGCATGTCAGCAGTTAAAAATGAGCATAAAACACACCTAAATAATGGCTTTCCGCAGAAAGATCTTCTAGTAAAACTCGAAACCAGTTGAAACACAATAAAAACTTTTATATAGGCCTTAACTACACATAATCGGCTGCATTTTTGGCAGAACTGATCCCAGATCACGCTTTAACACATTAATCAATGCACTTTTGTATTTTAAAATAATTAAGAATTATAGCAAGGTCACTTAGTTTTTAAATTCTACAATAATATATATTGTAGAATATACTGTATATAAAATATAATATACTGCAAAACTGTGTACACAAGGTCAGTGAATGAGTCCCAGTGTCTAATGGCTGATCAGGTGTCACCTTTGTCTGCCGCACTGGATTTGTCCTTCCTGTGTTTGTACTTGTTGACTATCTTGTGGAATAAGGTCTTTTTCTGAGATGAGGATGAACCTAATTTTAAAATCAATAAATCAGAACAAACAAACAAAAAACAACACAGCATGCAATGTTAGGTGGAAGCAATGCTATTCTGAACATGAGACGAGTACTTCCAAAGAAATCAGGCAAATGAGGAAATGAGTGTGGGGATGTGATGTCAGTTTCCATGCGCACAGTGCACTCACCCTTGCAGGGTTTGGGCGGTTCAGGAGGGCTGGACGTACTAGTTTTTTTCTTCTTGGTGACCGCCACAGTCTTTTTGTCAAATGTCAAGGGGCTGTACTGCGGTAAACTGTTGAACTTTTTCTCAAACTCCTCCTCAAGCTTTCCAAGTCTGTGAGTTTTATACACAGTAAAACATTAGCCATCTGATTGAAACGACTGCTCACCGGCAATCAACATCTAGATTAACTGACTTTAAACTTGCACAATGGAACATGATGGAATGTTCTAAATCAGGGGTCTTCAACAGAGAGTCCGCAGCGCCCTACTCCAGGGGATCCACCAATTATTGTCTGATCTCTAACTAATTATTGTGAAAAAATGAAAATGTGTGTTAAACAAAACACAAGTTAAACTTCAACCACAGCTAAAGTGAAGAAGTTAAAGTTTAACTAAATGTTTCATTGACCCTCCCATATTAAAATGTATTAAAGATCTAGTCATTTTTGTGCCAAGTTTCCTGAACTTTCCATAGGGGTCCATGGCCTGATAAAGGTTGATGACCCCTGTTCTAAAAAACATCATGTTTGGAGTCTTTAAGTGTACAGTTGTGTAATACTATGATCATGGAATCGCAAATATGGATATGGTACATGCTTAAAATTAGAAAAATTCTTGAACTACTAACTTAATTACCAAGCTAACAAATGTAAACAAACTGACGGCTTTTGAGAAATGTGTAAAGTCTTTATAGACCATTAACACTTCTCCAATTAACCTAATTAAAAAAAAACAAAAAAACAATAGCAAACCCACAAGTTAGCCTCAACAACATCTACTAGGTGCATTCTGATTTAACCAGTATCAATGACACTGAACGTGTCTTCACGAAAACAATCTTTATTTCTCCAGGGATCCAGTGCAGTGATGGAGAAACTACAGCTCACCCTGGTATGGTTTCCTCTTTGGACTTAGACTTCTTGAGCTTTTTGGGGTTGCTGGCAGTGGTCTGAGAAAACACCCAGCTCTCATCATTCCAGCCACCCTCGTGATCGGACACACTACCGCGCATGGAACCTCTTTTCCCTAAAAAAACAGACCATATGGTAAACCTAGTGACAGTTCCAGATCACTGTCCCTTTTCAAAAATGAAAATACTTTCATAATTTCCTCACCCGCATGTCTTTTGGCACTAAAAATAATGCAAATTCTGGTGAAAACATGAAAGACACTGTGAACGAGCTTCTCTAATGCTCTCAATGCGCAATGGACGTCAAGATTTTCACTAAAAAATGACTTACATTTTGTGTTGTGTCCTACCAAAACCTATAGTACGCCTTCAGATGACTTGGAATATAATGCACAAATTGCATGTACTACTAGTTTGAATCTTTTTCAAGTTTAAAGTGAGTCACAATCCACTGCTATTGTTAAAAAGATGGGCCAAGATATGCATTAAAACATCTTCTTCTGTTGCGCATAAAAAAGAAGGGTTTGTGTCAGAAAGGAAGAAGGGCTAGAGGCAAAAATTTCCCCAAAAGTGACAAAAATGAAAAATAAAAAAAAAAAAGTTACAAACCTGAAATTCAAAATGTGGGGGCAAAAAATGCATAAGTTTCAGTTTTTTAATTAATAACATCTATATATCAATATAGTTCTTAATACTCTATTTTAAGCTTAGTTGTTAGTTTTCACAAAATATTATTTTATTATTAAAATATTATTATATTGATTTAATATTATGGGTAGGAGGTAACAAATACACTAAATCTTATTACTCAAATTCAGACCTTATGTAAATGAATTGACTAAATTTAAATATTTGAATATAAGACAGTATATTTTTTTAGATATATAGAAAAAACATAATGCCCACAGAAATGTAAAAAATGCCCCTGAAAATTAAATCCAGGGGGCAATTATTGCCCATTTGTGAACAAATTAATTTCTGACACTGATTTATGACATGAGGGTAAGTGATGACAAAATTTTTATTTTTTGGGTGATCTATTCAATTAATTGAAATTGTACATTAATACATCTTAGAAAACCTTATAAAAGACATTTAAAGTTCTTTATGTGGCACTGTCATTTATGCAGAACAACATGCTTATTTTTAGATAATTGGGGAAGTGTGATTTTTCCAGTATAGTTTTTGCTCAGCTGAAACAAGAGGGCTACGTTTGTTATATTTAGTTTGCATCTTTTTCCATATTTTTTGTGTTCCACAGAAGAAAAAATGTCATATGGGTTTGGAGCACCATAAATTTGATAATTACCTCTGTCCACATTTGCTCTTAATGATGTGAGCATCCCTTCAGACACCAGAGTCTTATAAAGCGCTCCTTTACAGCTTCGCTCTGACTTTCTGGAGCCACAGGCCTCTGGTTTAACCTCTGGATCTTTATCCTCCTGTCTGGCTTCAGGCGGGCTGGTGTCTGTCTCTTTCTCTTCTGGTTCAATTGTAGGTGGAGAAGGACAGTGAGGTGCTATTTCCTCCACACAGCTAGGGGGCTCCACCTTCACATCTGGCTCCTTCTCACCCTCTCTCTTAGGGGTCAGGGGAGCTTCATCTGTTTTCATCTCAACATCCTGTTGCTTATTAGTCTCTTCCTCCCCCTCTTCCTCTTCCTCCGTCACCTCTTCTTTTGTCTTCAGCTGTTTTTTCGGTTTAGGTTTAGTTTTCTTCTTCACAGGTGGAGATTGGTCCTCGACAGGGCTACTCTCGATTCCTGAGGGACGAGCTTTCTTCTTGGGTGTCTCTTCTGAGCCCCAAGTACCTTTAGCTACTGCCTCAATAGTGAACATCACACTGTCCAGGTCTGACTCGGACGACTGCCGCTTCTTCACCTTTTTGGGCGAAACAGGATTCTTCTCAGACTCATCGGACTCTTTATTTTCTTTCTTCTTTTTCTTCTTCTTCTGTGTCTTAGATGGGCTGAGCTCAGTTGGGGTGGAGACTGTGGGAGAGGAGGAGGTGGAGCCGGAGGTAGAGGCAGAAGAGGAAGATAATAATGATGGCGTGTCAAGAAGAAGATGAGCAGCGTCCATGTGCTCTTTGTTGTCAGGGGTGGATGTGCTACTTAAGCTGTGCTGAGCACAGAGAGACGAGGAACCGCCTGAGGGCTGGGAGGAATGAGCTTCCATCTTTTCTACCTCAGATGCCAGACTTATCTACACACACACACACACACACACACACACACACACACACACATGTTAAAGTTATAGGTTGGGTTTTTAATAAAAACTAATAATAATAGGCTAGGTTAATTTCCCTAAGGCCGAAACATATTCTATGCAAGTACGTGAAAGCAGATGCAGATTGAACGCAGATTGAACATGCTTTACGTGCGATCTAGCGTTATGGTGGCGGAAACAAACCTCAGTACTCAAGGGGGCGATAGAGTAGCATCTGTGCCATTAAACTGGATGTGTTATTGTTCAGGTAATTTGCTATAAATAAAACTCACCATAGTAGCAGACAATTCACACTAATCTCGCTATAACGCCCCTTGCGGGAACGTTGAGAATGCAATACGTGGTTGCATTAAGTTATGAATCCGCGGTCTGACACATTTTAGCCCAATGCCTGAAATCGAGCTTGCTTTGCAAGATGCACCTGAGTCTCACATACTTGCGTAGAGTATGTTTCGACCCTTGAAGTTAAAAGAACAAATCATATTCTGTCAATTTTCTTTGAGAACGTGGGTGCGCATTAGTTGGACCAGCCTGAAAATAGCATTCTTTTTTTTTTTATTTGAGCTAAAGAAGCACAATTTGTGACACAACTGCTGTCAGATTTTATTGCTGATTTAAAATATGATATTTGTTTGTAATCTTGACCAACAGTTTTGAAGATTTTTTGACTGAAACAGAACATTCAGCAAGAACTTTTTTTAGGGACTTTGATTTTATCAATTGGGAATTGATTGAATCGTGATAAATCCATTTTTTAATCAGTATCTTTTTCTTGTTTTCCAGTAAAAAAAACCCATCTAAACATCATTAAAAAAAGATTTAATATAGAAGCAAAATTTCATAAGATATTTAAACACATTTTTTGAGAATTTATCTTGAAAATGAGTGCTTTTTTCTAATTCCACTGGAACATTTTTCACTTAAGCAAAAATCTTGCTAACTGTATTATTTCATTTATTTATTTTTAACAGCATTTTTTTTTTTGCATACATGACAAGTGACTGGAGAGAAAGGGTTGAAAAATAATAGGCTTTGATGACATCAGCCAAAAAGTCATTTGAGAGGCAGAACATTTTATTATATTTTCATGAAAGATTACTAAGACAAACATAATTTTTTTCTTTTTTTGATTTTCTCACCTTTTCTCCCCAATTTGGAATGCCCAATTCCCAATGCGCTCTAAGTCCTCGTGGTGACGTAGTGACTCGCCTCAATCCGGGTGGCGGAGGATGAATCTCAGTTGCCTCCATGTCTGAGACCGTCAATCCGCGCATCTTAACACGTGGCTTGTTGAGCGCGTTACCGCGGAGACATAGCGCGCGTGGAGGCTTCACGCTATTCTCTGCAGCATCCACGCCCAACTCACCACGCGCCCCATCGAGAGCGAGAACCACATTATAGCGACCACGAGGAGGTTACCCCATGTGTCTCTACCCTCCCTAGCAACCGGGCCAATTTGGTTGCTTAGGAGACCTGGCTGGAGTCACTCAGCACGCCCTGGATTCGAACTCACGACTCCAGGGGTGGTAGTCAGCGTCAATACTCGCTGAGCTACCCAGGCCCCATGCAATATTATTATTATTTTTTTTCTTAAGAATAACATTCACCAATGAATTATGAACAATGATTCAAGAAACTTTTAAAATATTAGTGCCAAATTAGATTTCAAGGTGACTTACTAGTGGGTGATCATAAGATATATGAGATAATCGAGCACCCACCAGGTGGCAGCATATAGATCAAAACTGTCCAAGGATTTAATCCATAACATTGCCTGCCATTATTCATGCTAACCAGTCAACACCAGCCTCTGCCTCACTGAACATTCATTCTGCACTAGAACAGCAAATATATAACATAAGATTCATCCTCCTGTCTCATATCTTTATGTAACCCGGGGCAGTGAGTATTAAGTGTGTGTGGGTGTGATGTACCTCAGCGAGCTGGAAAAGAGCCGACTGACCACACTGCCTTCCCTCAGACCCTGATTGAGACCTACTGGAGGAGATCTGCTATAGAGGCAAAGACAACACAAAAACTATGATGGAATACCAATAAACAGAGAGAGAGAGAGAGAGAGAGAGAGAGAGAGAGAGAAATAACATACACATTAATAAGAAATAAACCCACTGAGAGTAATGTACACAGCCATATGGGGTTTGTCTAACAGAAAACATACTGCTCATCAATGGAGAAGGATTCTGGTTAAAATCACAATGCCCATCCAAAAGTCGATGCCACAATGCTAGGGTGTTGTGGGTGGTTGCTAAGGTGTTCTGACAGGTTTGTAGCATGTTGTTAGGCAGTTGCTAGAGTGTATTGGATGGTCAAAAGAGCCCACCCCCTGGTTTCTATGATATGCTAGTCCCTAGATATGGCTCTGGTCCCTCCCACAACATAAGATATGTGATTTTATCATCCGCCAGGCAAAACTTCTCTGTGATTGCACAGAGCAGTAATAACACAAAATATGCACCAAAATACTTAAAATTAGGGGTTTGTTCAAATCAATAACCCTAAAGCCCAAAGTATACCTCAGTCAGACGTGAACACTTGGCTTGTGTGTACAGGATAGGGATGTCATTAAATATCAATATATAGATTATTGATGGGCAGATAATTTTATTGATATATTTTTAAGGCATCCATATATAAAAATTAGACAACATTTAAATTAGAAGCCTAATTTGCATCATTTCCAATTCAATCTGTTTGCCTTCTGTTTAACAGTCTGGTGTAATAGCGTTGGGAGACCACAAGAGGGTGATATCAAATTTCCTGAATCCGGTCATGGTCAGGAAAGGCACAGGTATCACACACACACACACACACACACACAAGCTGAAGCGGTGCAGCAGATGGCAGTCCAAAGTTATGACGTTTTTTGTACTTCTTCAAGAACGAACTAAATGACGTTAATGAGTTTGCAGGTTAGTGTATGAAACTGGTGTAACTGCACAAACTGGACGATTAGAAATGGCGACGTTTATTATGCAATTTCTCTGTATGTAGCATTGAATATGTCTTTCATTCAAGAAGTCAAACCACAAAACAACATACTTGTAACTGAAAATACATTGTATAGGCTATATGAAAGATACATGTTTACAATAGATCATCCAGTGATGGCTAGAGTAAATAATGTTTGTACTTTGATAATGATTAGTGTCAAATTTAAAGGAAAACTATACGAGTTGAGCTCCGTGGCACTTAAGAATTTTGACGCTGTTTGTAGGCGGCGTGTGCGTACTTTTATAAAAAACATTGTTACGAATTTTAGAACACATTATGTCGTCCGCCAGATGCGTCCGGTGTGCAACCCCCTTTAATGTACCTTGCTGCTCACACTACCAAAATGTTTTGAAAAGACAAAGACTTGTGCAACGAGCAGCCTTATTTATATCTGAAAAAAATCCCGATACATATCAATAATCATTCCGATCATCGATGCGTGAAAACGGCAATGATTCCAAGCCTAGTATAGGATGTGTGATGCAAATTTCGTCATCAGCTGAGTGCTCGAGCACTGAATGCATGTACCCTGATTTTTCTAGCCATGCGTACTCTGAAAGCGCAGACTGTGCATGCACCTGGAATTATTTGCAATAATTAGTGGGTCCACAAGGTAGCAAATCAATTTAGCCATTGCTAATTGAAGAAGCTCTAAAAGAATATTAAATGCCGCTAAACATCAGTAGACAAAGGTGAATACAACAACGACAGTGAATGTGCACATGAAGAGCGTGTGTGTGAGGTCAGGAGATACCTACATTTGTATAACTCCAGTCTGAAGGACTATAATACATCTTTATGTGTTTAAACAACTAAAGAGAAATAGCCCAGTCTCTCATAGCATTCGTAATGCACATGCGCCTGTGTATGCGCACACAGTCAAATAAAGCATACTTTGAAAGGCTAGCATTCAACTGTATGCAGACGCTAAGCGTTCACGTCAAAACCAAAGTATACTTTGGGCCAAAGTATGAGCAATAGTAAAGGGGATGTAAGTGTAATGGATATTATTAAACGCAATTCACAGCCTTATACAACCATCCTTAAATATCACATGTGGTCACATTGTTTTGTGCCACAGATGTCAGATAGAATGTGCTAGATACACAAATTCTTCTTTAAAACAAACAGTATCAGCTGATGGCTGAAGTTGATGACAGTGGTGAGAAGTGTTGAAATGACTAACAACTGAAAGTGCAGAAGTTCCAAAATGGCCACCTATGGAGGAAGTTTATGTCCTAATAAGATGGCAATTGACCAGCTTAAGCAGAACTGAAAATACTCCCTATAATTTGCTGAAGGCTTTGGTTGTTGACATTAACTGTCAAACGTTGGCTTACTGATTGAAACCAAGCAGTTTCAAGACAACACAGTTACAGCTAACAAAAGTTCAGGGATAAAAGGGTGAATCTCACGGAAACTGTGCAGACAACTTTGATAGTCATTACAGTAACGAGAATGAGTTTTTTTGTATTATCGTAGGCTACTGATAAAATTGGATTACTGAATGAACAGTCCAATGAATGGATAAATAAATCAACCTAGCCTTTAAATAAAACAAAACAAAACAGGACACTGTAGTTTCCGACTTCAGTGTAAAGGAATTAATGTACAGTTGTTGTTTTAAATCAGACTTCAAAATTCAGGTGTAATTGGATCTTTCCTACTATGTTTTTTAAATATTTCTCAAATGCATTCGAGATGATTCCTGCACAGCACAGCATGAATCTAGCAGCACTGTGAGAGATGATTGCTTGGCGTAAGTCTCTAACAGAGATTTTAGTACAACTGTACCTCAGCCAGCTGAAACAGGGGGGATTTAACACAACTTTTGGGCAGGTCTGGTGAGCTTGGCTGAGATGGTCCAGAGGCCTGAGAAGGACACAGAACAACAAAGAGAAGTGAATGACAATTCATATACTAATTAAATTAACCAATTTTTTTGTCTTAAGCAAGCCTAGGTTGGTCTCCCAGTCTGGTCTTATGTGTTTGTTTTAGAGAGGTTTTCGGCACTTGTCAACTGATTAAGGAGGAAGACCTTTTTAAACCAGCTAAGACCGGTACCCATCTTAGGCTGGTTTAAGCTAGGTTTTTTTTTTTTTCCAGCTGTGTGGTCAATCGAACCTGGGTTTGCACCAACAGCCCAAGTGTGGAAGCGGCATACTGGTCAACATCCCTCACCTCTACATGTGTGAGAGAGCTTGTATCCTCAGCATTTTTACTTCCCCCAGGTGGCTGCACTGGACTGGAAGAAATCTGCTGAGAAGGAGCACAAACACGACCGTCAACAAATTGCAATCAGATCATTAAGCTCAAGTCATTTAGATGTACACAGCCAACCATCCATATCTGAGATATCTCACTGCTAAGGAGGGTTTTATGGGTCTGTTGTTAAATACAGACAGGTCTTCAGGTAGTCTCACCTCAGCCAGCTGAAAAAGGGCTGATTTCCCAGTATTTTTAGCAACATCTGTGCTTCCTGTTTGGGAAGAGCTGGAGGAAATCTAAAATGAATACATAAATTACATCAGTAAAGCAGAACAAAGTCTTGAATCAACGTCCTCTTTGAATTGATCATGAACATTGGCAACTCAACATCTCCCTCTGTTGACAACATGATGGAAAAGCTACAAGTAGATTCAATAAATGGAAAATGCTAATCAATTGACCCTTCTCTAAGCTCCACCCCCCTTGGTTACTGTTGTTAACTCAGACAAGCTTTGCAGAACTTCCCAAAGGAATCAATGGAAGATTGCCATGAATGGCATTTTTTGGCTTCAATTTACCCCAGAGCAAATGTAGGTGTCCTTACTAATGTTACCCATGCTCATTACATTATTGAATCCATAGCATGCTCTTCTCAAGATTTGTTTAAATATTAAAAAATGAAAAAATACAGCTTAGACTTTCAGAAACAACAAATGGGCGAATAACTTTGCATCCCACTTTATTTTCTACGGAAATACATTGGTATAATATATTTCATTGACTATTTTAGAAAACGAAAAATGTTATAACTGAGGATACATGTGGTTATGAATGAAATCATAAATTGTTGTCCTTAGACCAAATACATCAAACAATCAATTTAAACATATTTTATTTTATTATTATTTTTTTTTAGATGGACAGAGAAAATAAAATGGTTTGAGTAGATATGCAAATCGACTAAAATTGAAACAGGTTGTCTGATAACTAAAAGCACGTTGGAACACGACGCAATGCACCACACTGAGTGACTGAAGTGTAGATAGTTCTGGTGATTATAATCCCAATGTGGCATTATTCGTGTATTAAAATGCAGTTGTAAAAATTGTGTAAAAATTCAGTATCTGTAGGTAAATATTGCTGTTTATTACTAGGTAATGTCATATTGATGCATATTAATACAATAATTAAATATCATTATTCCTTTTATTCATTTAGTGTGGAAAACATGCCTTGATTATTCTAACTAGATTTTTACTGCAACCACATATCTTAAACACTTTAAACATTTTGAATATGGCTAAAATGACTGGTCCCTCCGACTGAAAAAATTACCCTTTTAAAATATTTTAGAAACATAGAAATATTTGAATATTGTCAAAAGGCTTCTATTTTTCTTTAGCTATGTCCCCTGTAACTCTACAGATGGTCTGAATCCACAGTCAACAGGTAGAGAATTCTGCCCTGTGCCCTCCTGTTTCCTCTACTTCCTTTCCTCAAACAGAGGTAAACAGATGATGTAATGTAATTTTTCCACAAAACATGGAGACACTGCCTTTTGTTTTGTAAAAACCTCCCATTGCTCTCTTCAGTGACAAATGCACTGCGCCCAAGGCAATTAGGATCACTTAGTGGCAGGAAAATGGAATTTACAGAGGATTTACAGGGTTGAGAGTCTGTGGGACACACACACACACACACACACAAACAAAACACACAACTTAGAAACATCCCTGAATCAAACATACATTTGAATTTACATCATGTTATAACCTTTATACCAATGACTTTGTTTCCGGAGCTATATATTCTTATATATCCAATGGAATGATATATCCAGTGTAGGGGATTTCCATTATAATGTAGGCAAAACCTGAACAACACACACACACACAAGGGCCTGACATCTCAGTCCACAACCACAAAGCCTAATAACTAAAGCACTACAATTGACAGTCTGTTCACCTCATAATGGCACACAAACTCAGTTTGAGACCCAAAACAGTGCAGCGTTAACATCCAAGTGCGTTTAGTCATAACTCACTGTGGTTGCTGTATCCGTGGAGATGGGCCTGTCATAGTCTATTTACGTGTGCACTGATCATGTGCTCATTATATCAGAGGTCTGCCGTGAGTACAAAACGATACAGATTAGTCTCAATTATATTGGGGTATGAGGACACAGATCTAGACTAATAATGTAAGCCTCATCTAGACCCCTGTTTTCAATTCCTGTTTAACCTGACCAATTTAAACCACCTTGACTGTGGTTGCATGCATAGATATTTGTGTGCTATAGGAAGAAAAAGTGTTCAATTTAGATAAACAAGCCCGTTTACTCTTTGTTAACATATCTACCTCTTCTATGCACCTCTAAAAATCCCACTGTTACAAGCCAAAAATGACCTTTTAAAGGATGCGTGAATCTAAAGCAGTACTGGCAGGGCACTCACCAAATTTTTGGCTGCAGCGCAAATCCTGGAAGAAACTTTTGGGATATTGCACAAAAAAATTATGGATGGAAACACCAAGATGCACATAAAGTTTCCATAACGCTCGCATTACGCTCGCTTGTAAGAAGCTGTGCGCATAAACTATGATGGAAACACATTTACTGAAGAAATTTCTAGATGCGCATCAAAAAAAGTAATGTGACTGAATAATTCGTTCATGACTTGACCCATCAGCGGACCAATATCATCGCATAGCATCTCAAATGTAACCGCAAGTAATTGATCTAATGTAATAAATGAGCCACAGTGGCTTCCGCAGTGACTACAACTTCCATTTCCATTTCTATTTTGCACCAATTTCCCCAGAAGTGAAGATTTTGTTCTCTCGAACACATGGGATGGAAATTGGCTTTATTCACAAATTATTTTTGCGATAGCTCCATATGTTGCGTAAATTAAATTCGCAACTTGATGGGATCTAGCGCTGGGCAATATGGCTACAAAAATGATATCTCAATACTTTTCAGCCTTTGATGATATTCAATAAATATAATAAGAATTTTGCTCCGAAATGGCACAAAAGTGATTTTGTTTTAAATCAGAAGAACCATCATTTTATCCAAACAGCCATTATAGCAAAGTAGATTCAAAATTTTAAAGGCACTGAATACAAATTTATTAAAAAAATAATAAAGGCATGTTTCCCCACAGCTTTCCACTAAATGAATCCAAGAGTATGTACCACTGATATGATACATAGTATCTAAAAAAAGCAACATTTACCTATTTTTACTAAAAAAAAATTTTTGTGAATGAACAAGGTGGGCAAAAATTATTATTATTATTATTTTTTGAAACCCAGTAGAATATTGCATAATACAAAATTATTTCAGTGGGAATGGTGCTGCTGCCAGTCAAGTTTATTACTGTAATATAATACTGAATCATCATTATTATTTTGAGGATTAGATTTGCTTTATATAAAAGAAATATATTTCTGTCCAATTTACTTCACCTGGAGCTTTTTTTTGACATTGAAAGTGCAGTGTGTATTTTACAGTTTACGATGTTCAGCATCTGATGAAACGCTGTCATCTCCTCCTTTTCTATTATACTGTGCCACCTTTGTAGATTTGTATAATAACTTGTAGCAGTTACTAATGTTTGAAACTGTATGAATGCGTGAGCATGCAGTAGCCTAATGTTTTCCCCCACAATATACGTGAATTGCTCTAAAAGCACCAGAACCACTAGCCCTGCGCATGCACAGAAACACACGTCAACCGATTATTCAGAATCGCATACAGACCATGTTTATCCATTTTCAATCGCAGCCTTTTGCAGTTTTATAATCTCATTTGACCATATTGCCATTCTGGTGTTATTTGAATTAATTGCGCAGCCATGAAGGATAGTGTAATTAGTGTACTGATGCACTCTTTATAAAACTTAATGGCCAAATAAAAAGCACATTAAAATCATCGCAATGTTCACGATATTGCTTAATTTTATATCTTTTGCAAAATCATTGCAAGTATATTGTGAACATTTGATATAATCACCCAGCCCTAATGGAAACCCAGCTATTTTTGGTAAAACAAAATGCAACAATTTTTATTTGTCCGTTAAAACAAATGGAATCAACAGTTCCAATCTAATTGGTTGGCTGATTCCAAAATCTATGGTAAACAAGTTTCTGTAACACAGTTTCATTTTGCTAGAAAGTTTGCTAGAAAGAACTACCCACTGGATTGGAAGTTAAGAATAAACTACAACGTGGAACAGACTTTTATCGACTGGTCAAAAGCCTGGCTCTACAAGACTAGGAAATCCTTGACTCTTGGGATCTTTGGTAAAATAAAGGCTGAGCATCTTGATGTACTGTTTAGATTATTACAGATCTGGGACAATAGCTAGCTGTGTTGTAGTGTTATGCATCACGATGCTGGCCGTGTACCTCTCTGGCGGTCAGGGCATGTTCCCCGGCTAACAGCAGCATGCTTAGGCCTCCCATCTTAGTGGGATCTATAAACACAGCAGACAGTCTTTAACTCTATAAACACAGTCTTTTCATTGTTAAATGCTTTTTTTCTGTTGTGTACCCACCTGCCATGGCAAAGTTAAGTTGGGGGGTGCTGTCAGTTTTGGGCTGTTTTTTGGCAACGGAAGTATCTTTGCTAGGGTTGGAGGGCAGGGACCAGACTTTCTTGCGGGCATTACTCACAGAGTGGGAGGGACTCTTTACCGGCTTATTGGTGGCAGGACACCATTTGTAACCTGGGTTAGCTTTCATGAATGCATCCTTGTACTGTACAATACAAAACACAACATTAATATAGTACATTCATACACTTCTAGAGCTACAGAAATATAGAAAAGAGAGGAACCTGGGACAATGTGAAGAATTTCATTCCAGATTTTAATCGACAGTTTAAAATTAAAGTTCTGTCCTTATTCACTGATAATTTTCAACTCCACATAAGCTCACATCTAGCCTTTGTCTGTTTTCAGATTTAAAAAATGGCCGTCAACGTTATTAATGCCAAAACAGCTTTGGTTCAGCTTTGGCATGACTGAATGCAACTGAATGCAACATTTTATGATTCTCCACACAAACATGGGCTAGACTTGAGTTTCTTTGGAGGCCATGATTTTCAGTTCACTGTGAGTTGCTGTTATATGGTAAGGGCTGCATAACGATTCTTTAAAAATTTCTACTTTTGTGTTACACAGAAAAAAATAACAGCATATGTACAAGGAGTGCGAGTAAATAATGACAGAATGATCTTTTTTGGGTGAACAATTTCCTTCAAACTAGCCAATTACACACATCATGTCAGATAAAACATGACATCTAACAGGGTCGTTACAATGTAATTTAAAGGCATAAAATCAGAACACCAATTTCACCCAATCTGACATCTGATCTTGAACATAAACAGAGATGAGGCATTTGCTGATGGGAGAATGTGAGGGTGCAAAGGCTAATACTGAAGACCCCACTCTAGTATTTTCAATGTTAAATGACTTTCTCCCATCTTAATGTGCATTGACAACTTAAGCAATTTCAAAGTTGATTTCATCAATCTATGGCACTATCAACACATTGTTCTTTTTGTTTGAGCATCCTGAACAGCCCTACAAAGCCACATTGGCACAACCATTGTCTGACCAATGGAAAATGGGGGAAATGTCTGGGAAACCTGTTGAATCGTATTTATTTAAATTCTGTTTGGTGACAGTAGTAGCAAACCTGCTTAGTTCCAATCGTTAATGTGTTCTTGTGTAAAAAAAAAAAAAAGCTTTGGTAACTACTTTAAACAACACAGTGTCTTAAAACGTGATGCTCATGGCACGACATGCATCGCAAAGACGTCTATCTAGAACATCTTAACAGAAAAATAATACCAAAACGGATGCAAAAATGTGTCCTGTGTGAACGGCCCCTAAGTTAGGCTCTTACCTCCTTAGCCATGTCTGTGTATTTCTGTTTTTCTGTGGGATCCAGCACGGCCCACCAGTCGGCCAGGATCTTAGTGGCTCCCCGGTTGTCAAGTCGTGGGTGCTCCTGCCGGACCAGCGAGCGGTGTCGTTTGCAGAACAGCAGGAAGGCATTCATGGGCCGGCGAGCCCGCTGCTCAGATGAGAATTCTTCACCATCATCTTCCACTCCACCACATTCGGTTTCTTGACTCCCACTCTCTGCACATAACACTGGCTCCTGGGGTGAAGAGTGGAAAAATGATGAAAGTGATAAACACAAAGGAAACCTGGTCATTTTCAACAGCAACGCTGGAGAAAGCTGCATGAAGCTAAAAATCACAGCCAAAAGCCTACTCCAGGCCTTTTCAACTATTCATCCAAACCACAACATATGCTGGTCTTTTCAGCAGGGAACACTCATTGAACACTAGAGCAGGGTTAATGCAGAGTTAATACTGTAGTTAATCCACTCTGTATAAGCATTCACCTTCTCCAGCTCCTCTTCATCCTCCTCATCCTCTTCCTCTGAGTAGTCTGGCACTTTCTTGGCAAGCAGTGGGTGCCACTGTAAGCATTTGCGTTTGGGTCGCTTTCCACTGACCTCTCCCTCTACCGGAGGTTCTTTCCCTCCACCTCCGCCCTTCATACTGCTGCTGACCCTAATGAGGGCAAAGGTCAGAGGTCAACCATAGGCCCCAATACTTTGTACCTTCACATAACATACCATAAGACAAGAAGAGGGAACATAAACATGACCTACTGCAATTATATGACCTGGCATGAAATGTTGGGCAGTCTCAATCACCATTCATTTTCATTGCATCTTTTTCCCATACAATGAAAGTGAATGGTGACTTGAAGAAACATTTTGCCTAACATCTCCTTTTGAGAGAAACAGATCATTTATGGTTAAAAAAAAAAAAAAAAAAGGACTTAAATATTTATCTGTTTCTCACCCACACTTATCATATCACTTCTGTAGATATGGATTTAACCACTGGAATCATATGGATTATTTTTATGCTGCCTTTAGGTGGTTTTTGGACATTTTGGTACCCATTCACTTGCATTGTGAGGACTTACAGAGCTTCTAAAAATCTTTGTTTTTTAGCAGAATAAAGAAAGTCATACATATCTGGGATGGCATGAAGGTGAGTAAATGATGAGAGAATTTTCATTTGTGGGTAAACTATCCCTTTAATGTAATTTTCCCAATTAGGTTTTTGGTTCAACTTTACCTTTAACATCTAATTACTAATTTTGGCATGCCAAAAGCAATTTGCAAACTTTCCTGTAGTTTACAAAAGTAATCAATACACACATTAAACAACAATTGATACAACTCTCTGGAATGAATATTTGAATTACTGATTTGCACAAGAGATTTCTTCCTTATTCAATCTCTTTCTAATTCAGTGATGTGATAATTGAGATATTACAATTAGTGCTGCATAAATATAAACCCACTAGGCATGAGTGACTTTAACTTCTTATAATAAACACATTGATACCAGACATGAATGAGAGGCAGAATAGAAAAGAGAGAGAGAAAACCACAGACAGTAAATATAATTTGACAGGCGACATAAGAATATATATATAAAAAAGGCCAGACAGCAATAATGTACTTTTGATGGGGTCATAAATGAAGCAGGGAGGATCTTTAAGCATCAATAGCTGGAGCGAGCTGACATAAGACAATAAGAGTGCAGTGTGAAAACAAGCATGCTTTCGAGTGCAGTGCAGTGTTCAGTGAGGGGAGGTGGACACAGGGTTCCCTGTCGATCTCAGCACTGTTCTTCTGTGGCCGCAACTCCAGTGCAGCTCTTCTGTACAAGTGACCTTCACACACACACACTCTTTCCTCTCCAATAGGACCAGAGCACATATCTCACATACACACATCACTGACTGTATACACACACACAAACAGTTATAAACCTTTCTTTCTTCTGTGAAACACAAAAGGAGATTTTAGGTAGAATGTTAGGGAGAGACAGCTACAGTGCGACACACTGCTTGCGTATGACTGTTTTCTAATAATTGTACTACAATTACCATGGGCTAAATTGTAAACTACACATCCTCATACAAACAAAGGAAGGTTCCTGATCCCTGGTCCAGTGGTGCTCGGAAAATACAACTAAAGGAATTTGGGAGTATAGTATATCTAGACATTCCATTACCAGCAGACATCGTCTGTACGGCTTTCATGAGCTAGTGTCTGCTGCCCTCTTGCTGTTAATTCAAATAGTATTATAAACACATGCTTAGGCCACTAGTCAAAATCTTGTATTTTCAGTCAAACTGTCATTAATGAAGAGAATGCAGACCAGAGAAAGATCTGGCCAATAGTAAACTTAACAACACTTCAGCAACCTACAGTACTTTAGACATCAGATGTGTCATTGAGCATTTCTGAAAAGGATTTCTGAATCCATTCTGAAAGCTAGAGGCATTTATCTTAAAGTGTGATGGCACAAGCACACATTTTAAGCAAAACATTTCCCAAAAAATTGATTGTTAAAAGTTGATTTTAAATTTTAAAACCAATAAAGATATTATTGGTTGTCAAACTTAGTGGAACATGTCTATAATTAATGTGATTAACTACACATATGGTTACTCTGCTAGGACACCTGTGTGAACTTGACTGGAACTAACTTCATAAATACACTAAAAATGACTTTGGTACCTGTAACAAAGTTCTTACTTTTCATGGCAAGGAGGAAGCGGGAGACAGCGAGATCCAACACAAAATGGGCTTTATTTCCCACACTTTTCACAGTCTATAAATCACACTTTTCAGTGGACACACACAAATAAGGCTTTTCAGAACAACACAAACATTGCACTCTGGAACACTTTGCTCTGTGTAGCTCTCTCCCCCTCACTGGCATCTGGCTCGCTCTTAAAAGCCCGTCTCCACTCTCACTGCAATCACAAACAGCTGTTAGAGGCAATCATTGCCAGGTGATGATCCTTACCGTTCTCATCTCCTGATCTCGCTCTCCATTCACAAACCGGCGCTTAACCATGCCCCCACCACAACATAGCCCCATCGTCGGGGAGCCACCCCACACCCATTTCTGAAGAGAAAGTCCGCGACAGCCATCTGTGCCCCCGGTCTGTGGAACACCTCAAACTTAAAAGGCTGAAGAGCCAGATACCAACGGGTGATCCACGCGTTGGTATCCTTCATGTGATGGAGCCACTGGAGCAGGTGTGATCCAAACAGAGGGTGAAAGCCCATCCCAGGAGGTAATACCGAAGGATGAGGACCGCCCACTTGATGGCCAGACACTCCTTCTTAACGGTGCTGTACCTCGCCTCTCTCGCCGAGAGCTTACGGCTGATGTACAGCACCGGGCGCTCCTCCCCCTCGACCACCTGAGACACCACAGCTCCCAACCCCCTGTCTGACGCATCGGTCTATACAATAAAAGGGAGAGAAAAATCAGGAGCATGTAACAACGGTCCACCACAAAGCGCAGCTTTCACCTGCATAAAAGCCTGTTGGCATGGCTCCGACCACTGGACCGGGGCTCCCTTTTTAATTAGATTAGTCTGCGGGCTGGTGATGTCTGACTGATTAGGCACAAACCTCCCATAATAGCCAGCCAGCCCCAGGAACTGTCTCAGCTCCTTTTTGGTCTTGGGTCTCGGGCAGGCCGCAACCGCTGCGGTCTTTTCGATTTTGGGGCGCACCTGCCTGTGACCCAAGTGGAACCCCAGACACCATACCTCCACCCGTCCAATTGCACACTTCTTAGCGTTTGCAATGAGTCCCGCCCGTCGCAGCGACCTCAGGGCCGCCCTCAGATGCTGCATATGCCGCTGCCAATCATTACTGTATATAATGATGTCATCCAGATAGGCAGCGGCGTACATGGAGTGTGTCCTGAGGATTCGGTCCATAAGGCACTGGAACGTAGCCAGGCTCCAAACAAACCGAATAGAAGGGTCACGAATTGGTTCAAGCCAAACGGTGTGGAGAAGGCATTACTCACGGGACATTATCTGACAATAACCTTTCATTAAATCCAGTGTCGAATAAAAGCGAGCCGAGCCCAACCGATCGAGCAGTTCGTCAATACGACGCATTGGATACGTGTCAAATTCAGACACCGCATTGACTTTTCTATAATCCACATAGAACCGCCAGAGCCATCACTCTTCGAAACCAGCACAACCGGACTGGCCCAGTAACTGTGGGATTCTTCTATTACCCCCATATCGAGCATGGCCTTTAATTCTTCTCGAACCACTTTTTTTTTTGTTCTCGGGTAATCAGTAGGGACAACTGCGTACCACTACCCCTGGGGTTGTTTCGATATGGTGTTTTATGAGGTTCGCACGACAGGTAAGGGGTGAGACCACGTCCGAAAATTCTCTTTGCAACTGGGCCACATCCGTGATTTGCGACAGTGAGAGGTGGTCTCCGCAAGTAACTGGGGTGCCGTGATTGGCTTTTAAGTTCACCTCCGGCCAGAGCTCCTCCCTCTCCGCAACCACCGTCGCCAAAGCTATGGGGACCACTACCCTCCACGGTTTTAAAAGGCTGAGGTGGTAAATTTGCCATGCTCCGCCCCATACGTTCGTTTAACCTCATAATCAACTTCCCCGACTCGCAAAGTGACCTCAAAATGGCCCTTGCCATTTTGCGAGTAATTTAGAGCTTGATGGGGGTAGTAATACAAGGACTTTATCTCCCTGTGTAAATTCCCATAACCAAGCTCCCCTGTTATACAGTTGGGTCTGACAATCGAGTCTGTAGCAAATTCTACTGTGATAGTTGCCCCAATGGGTGGAGTTTTGCTCTCAGGTCAAGAACATACTGAATTTAGTTTTTGCTGTTTGAAGGTCCCGCCTCCCAATTTTCCCTCATGACATCTAAGACAACACGAGGCTTACGCCCATCCGATAATTCAAATGGGGAGAACCCTGTGGAGGCTTACGGGACCACTTGAACTCTGAATAACAGGGATTCAAGCCACTTATGCCAATTCCAAGCATCTTCATGCACGAACTTAAGAATCATGTTTTTCAGGGTTTTATTAAACTTTTTGACCAAGCCGTCTGTTCGCGGGTGGTAGATGCTTGTCCGAATCGATTTAATGCCCAATAATTCATACAGCTTGTGTAGTGTACATGACATAAAAGTAGTGCCTTGATCAGTGAGGATTTCTTTCGGAATCCCCACTCTGGAGATTATTCTGAAGTGTGCCTCTGCAACACTACATGCTGAGATGCTCTAATGGCTCGACGAGGTCCATACCAATTCTTTCGAAGGGGACCTTGATCAAAGGAAGTGGGCACAAAGGTGCTCTTGGGGTGGCCGACAGATTCACCATCTGACACTCACCATCAAACATCCCCACGAATGCTCGTGGAGCTGACGAAGACGGCCCTGGCTCCGCCTCCCCAGCAAGCGCATTACAAACCCCACACCGAGATGCTCTGTTACAGGACCCATCTGCACAAATTTCCCTTAATAGAGTGGAAAATGCTGACCAATTCGTAACCAAAATTAGCGGATGGGTGAGGCACAAACTAACCACAGCCTCGACTCTATGTTTTTGTCCCCAAAACTGAATCGTCACAGTCACTACAGGATTATCGTGGATATCCCCATGCACACACCTTACCTTCACCTTCTGATTAACACCCAAAGCCTCATCTTGAACCAGACATTGATGTATGGATGTTTGGCTGCAACCCGAATCCACCAAGGCCTGGTATGTACCCCCCTTACTACTCACAGGTATGCGGTATGTCCCAGCTCGATCGGGGGCAGCTTGCGGCGCGTCGGGGACCCGAACCAATGTGCCCACCTCCATCAGCGGACACTGGTCCCGGAAATGCCCGCGCTCCCCGAAGCCCCAACAGACCGGCCCGGGCTCCACGACAGCGGGTTCACCACCCTGGGAGTGAGAGCAGAGAGGGGCAGGGAAAACAGGTGGATAGTGCAATCCCCAGAGCCGTTATGGGAGGAGGAACAGGATGGAAAATCAGGGGGAGGAGGGGAGACAAGGGAACGAGAGAGAGAAGGATCTCGGGGCTCTGCGGCTCCCGAATATGCTGCCATGTGGTCCTCTGCCAGCTGGATGTCCGTTTGGAGCGATCCTGGACAGTGACACTGGACCCACTCCACTGTCCCTTTTGGAAGTCGAGTGATTAACTGCTCCAGTACCACCAGATCAATGACAGCTCCGACGTTGTGTTGCTCAGCCAGCAACCACCTCCGGCATCCTGGAGCTGTTGGGCAAAGGTGAACGGGCGGCCGTGCTCGCCAATGGTCATAGAGCAGAAGTGTTGGCACTGCTGCTCAGTGTCTGGCCAACCTGTTGCAGGATGGCTTTTCTCAAGTCGGCGTACACCAGGAGGTTCTCCGCTGGTAACTGCTGCGCCACGAGTTGGGCTTCCCCAGACAGCAGTGGAATCAATCGGACCACCCACTGGGTGCTCGGCCATCTGCATGCCCCTGCCGTCCGCTCAAAGAGCTCCAAGAAGGCCTCCAGATCGCCGAGGGGGCCCATCTTGATGAGCGGAACCTGGGGCGGGCAGTCGGGTCCGAGGCCACAGCGGTAGCACCCTCCTGGTGCAGCAAGCTCTGGAATATCTGCCGGTCCTCTGGTTTGGAGGAGCACAGTGAATCGCTGTTCCTGCTCAGTGTGCAGCTCGAGGATACAGCTCATTATTATGCAAATTTCTGATTGGTAAAATGCTTCAGCACTGGCTATCACTTGTTTGTTTGACAGTACAAAGAAAGAACATTGAGATTTTGTTGCCAAAGTATAAAAAAATATTGCAACATAAAAGTCAAATAATTTTTATTTGTATAGTTTATTATTTGTGCTTTTCCCAATACATACTGTTCCAAATGTAATGCCTGTAACGTCTCAAAAACCTGAATAACCAACACTCCTGGAAACATAATAAACAATTTTATTTAAAAAAAAAAACAAAAAACAAAACAAAAAAAAAAATCAGACATTCTACAGCTTGGTATTACTTAAAATTTCACAACTTTGTCCACATATGTGAACAGTGGGACTTCAATTTTGTTTAAACTATTTGCTCTACGATTTATTTATTTATTTTGCATGTTTATTAGGTACTACCAGTTATAATTCAAAAAGGTCAATGGAAAATGCATACAGCAGTCACGCTCTGGTCTCAGGAGGTTAATGTGGCCAGTTTTGACATTGCTTGGTAACCGCAAACAACCTACAATTACGATAATGAACTGAATTACTTGGCGGAAGAATTGTTTATTCTGTTAATTATTAACAATAAATGTATCATTTGATTAGGGCAGCAAATTAATCGAATAAGAAATCGAGACTACAATTACATCTGCCACAATTAACTAATCGTGAAAAGTGACAATTGCAGCATTCCATTTATATCTCCTGTCGTGCAAAAAAACTATTTACAATGTGTTACTGCAGCAGTGGAGCATTAACTAATCACAGACATGTCAAAATTTTTTGTCAATATTTGAAAAAACTTTTTTATACTTCTATGAGGGCCAGTGTGAAATGAATGTCTTAAATAACTGATGTACAAAACAGCAATAAAGTAGGCTAATTCAGAAACATTTAGCTTGTTTTTGGATGTGTAGCCAACATAAAGAATATGGAATGCAGATGCCCCAGACAAATTAAGTATTTAATGTAAATTCTATTCATCGAAATTAATTGTAATTACAACATCAAGGGAAATAATCAACAATTATAATTTCTGTCATAATCGTGCAGCCTTACTTTTTATTGAGCATTGGTGTACTGTATTATTATAGTGTTGCTGCTCCCGTTTTATTATAGTAATAAGCCACTCATGTCTGTGGGTTACAGTGATTTTACCATGTGTAAGAGGCATTCATTGGCATGACGTAAAGCGGAGCCTCTAATGGCTTACTGCTTTATTTATTTTTATTTAAATACATTTTTACAGCCACTGTATATTTCTGAATCATTTTAGACAGCATCCATATGACACGAAAAATGAACGAAACATAAAATATGACATACCATTAAGGAGGTTATTATCTTTCAAACGAGCCCACATACAAGGTAATCGGATGCATAAATCATTAGATAATTCACACGAAGCACACTGTTACGTATGGCCACCAGGATACGGCACCATGTAAATGACACAGACTCCTTGAGACAAAAGGCACTCATTCTGTGAAATCTCATTACTAAAATCACATCTCCTTACTATGCATACCTTTAGTCATTGTTGTGTTTGCATGTGTAATTAGTTCTTATGTACAATGTTTTATGTGTTTGGAGAGGCTTTTGGACACATGAAGACATTTTTGGACAGTATGATAAATTATTTTTGTAATGCTATAACTTTTGATTGCTTTGTCATATCAACACAAAAATGTTCTCAGATACAGCTGACATGACTGGGAGCAAAATAAAAGCAGTTTTTTGGACCCACCTTATTTACACCCAGAGATATATAAAGTCACATAAGAAAAATGGGAAAATTTTATCAACTGTTTTTTCCAGCAGTTTCTTAAGCTGAGAGTCTCAGAATGTATCATTAAAAAATGTGAAAAGTTTTCTTTACAATGATACCAAACACCTGACCCTCCTTGTTTTTTTGTTTTTGTTTTTCTTATCGAGTTATAATCCTTTAATTTTGGGTATCCCATTGAAACTTAAAGGGTTAATCTTGTTAAGCAGGCGCAATCAGTGCTTAAACAGTGCTGCGTCTTGAGTATTGAGTCAATGTCAAAACTTTCCGCACAAACACGCCTCCTTTATATGTAAAATAGGCTCATTATAGATTGCGCTTCATTCACACAATTCTGTGCTATTTGAAGGGGAATAAACATCTCGCTTTTACCACCCAAGGAAAGCAGGCAAAATAAAGATTTTGAAATTCATCAAATAATTAAAGCTACAAGCAGCGATGAACGGGCCCTCGCACCCTGGTGCACGTTGGAGCTGCTGTGCCAGGGGAATGTCACTCCAATTTTTTTAGCATTTTTTAGCACTTAAATGTTGTTAAGAGTGTATCACATTGTAAAACATGTCATTTCCTGTTGCCAGTAGGTGGCGCTATGACTATAACTGAATATTGGCATATAGAAGTGTTCAGGCCGGGACTCTTATAAAACATGTAAAGTCTGGAGCAGATTGGACATTTTATGTTTGAGTTACAACAACTTCCTGTTTCATGGCGAAACATCGAAATTTGTCAGGACGCTACGGAGACGCCGTTCAAAGAAAACTCAAAAGCTTCGCAATTTAGCATCGCCAAGGCCTTTAGATTAGACTGACCGAATATGTTGTTGATCTGATTTAATCTCTAGGAGGAGTTCGTTAAAGTACGAGGCCAGGAAATGGCAAAAACTGAGCAAAAATTGAAGAGAAAAATCACAATGGCTTCATGTTGGGTTTAGGATATGGTTCTAAAATACTTTTTTGTACGTGTTGACATGTTACATACGCCTACTGATTTTCTTACGTGTAGGTGAAACATGGCGTGACGGCTGCTTTGTTGAAATTTTGTAAGTGGTGCTATCGAGCCATTTTGCCAAAACCAGTATCAGATGTAAATTTTCCCCACTTTTGAGATGTGTGCAAAGTTTCATGAGTTTTCGAGCATGTTTAGGCCTCAAAAATGTGACACGTTTCATATCAAACTTTGTCAGGCCGCCACGGACACACCCTTCAACGAAATCTCAAAAGCTTTGCAATTTAACATCACCAAAGCCTTTAGATTAAGACTGACTAAATATAATGTTGATCTGATTAAATCTCTGGGAGGAGTTTGTTAAAGTACAAGACCTGGAATTGGCTGTTGCCAGTAGGTGGCGCTATGACTATAACTGAATATTGGCAAGTAGATGTATTCAGGCTGGGACTATTATCAAACATGTGAAGTTTGGGGCAGATTGGACATTGTATGTATGAGTTACAACAACTTCCTATTTCATGCCGAAACATCGAATTTTGTCAGACCGTCACGGCCACACCGTGCATTAAAAACTCAAAAGCTTCGCAATTTAGCATCGTCAAGGCCTTTAGATTAGAATAACCAAATATGAAGTAGATCTAATGAAATCTCTAGGAGGAGTGCGTTAAAGTACAAGGCCTGGAAATGGCAAAAACTGAGCAAAAATTGAAGAGAAAAATCAAAATGGCTGACTTCCTGTTGAGTTTAGGGCATGGGTCAAAGAGACTTTTTTTGTAGGTACTGGTATGTTACACATGTGTACCGATTTTTGTACGCATAGGTGAAACGTAGCATAAAGTGCACATCATTGAAAGTTTGTAGGTGGCGCTATCGAGCCATGTTGCCACACCTAATTCTGAAACCCGTATCAGATGTAAATGTTCGCCACTTCTGATGCGTGTGCAAAGTTTCATGAGTTTTTGAGTATGTTTAGGCCCTCAGATTCATTTGGGAAAAAAAACAACACAACACCTAGATGGAGAATGTATATATATCCAGATACATGGTGTAATCAGGCACAATTCTGGCATGTTAAAGAGATGCAGGTGTCTGGATCACAGTAGTGGAGTGATGCTGTATAGCAGGCCTATTCAACAGGCCAAATCCGGCCCATTTAAACTTTTCAGTGGCCCGTGTGAGGTTGTCAGTTGTCCAGGGGGCTGTTCATATCGAACGCGTTTTGCATCGGTTCACACGGTTTTTCAATTTCAAAACTTGCACTAAACAGACGTTGCACCCTGTCTTGATGTTTTTACAGTGTCTCATGCATGTGTGCCGCATTTTTAGATGGTTTTAGAGGTTGTGCTACAAATAATCATTATCCATCATTTTAACGGAAGGGGAAGATTAAAGACATAAAATCATGGACGACTGACAAGCGTGAGTTCAGAGCAACTGAAAAGTTCTATTCATTAATTTGGTCAATAAATTTGAAAAGTCAAATGTTTTTAGTATCAGTCTGATTTACTCTTCCTTTAATTTTGAGAGCATTTCTTATTTTTTGTCTAAAGTTACCTGTATTTTTAAACAAATTAATTAATTAAAGCTATAAAACACAGATGTTTTATTTATAAAGTAAACAAATATTATAGGCCTGCTATAACACAATATCTGTAGATAAAAGCTTTTCGATAAAAAAATGCCCGCATGCCCCTAAGATTTTTTCCATCTAGCCCATTTATTGATGAAGTTGAATAGCCCTGCTGTACAGTCTTGACAAAGTGTGCCAGATCTGCTGCATCATCCACTATACAGCGCTCAGCATAGTTTTGTGGGTGCGTTTTTGCCGTTGCCTGATCTGCATAATTTTTTGTTTTTTTTCTGATTAACAATTTTTTATTGATTCACATATTAAACAGAAAAACAAAACATATATACACAGAATCAACAATTAACCCCCACTATTACCCCTCCCAATCCCCAGCCTGGCTCTCAACAACATCCCAGTGGTCATACATGATTCTAGACACACAAAAAATAAAATTAAAATAAAAATTAGTTTTTTTTGTCTGTCTGGCGATCATGACACTGGTTAGGACCCAACTCTTTATGTGTCTATACTCTACAGTGGTAAAAGATGCTGGCTACCACCCCTGGAGTTCGCTAGTTTGCTAGTTCGAATCCCAGGGCGAGCTGAGTGACTCCAGCCAGGTCTCCTAAACAACCAAATTGGCCCGGTTGTTAGGGAGGGTAGGGTCACATGGGGTAACCTCCTCATGGTCACTATAATGTGGTTCGTTCCTGATGGGGCGCGTGGTGAGTTGAGCGTGGATGCCGCGGTGGATGGCGTGAAGCCTCCACACGCGCTATGTCTCCGTGGCAACGCATTCAACAAGCCACGTGATAAGATGCGCGGGTTGGCGGTCTCAGATGCGGAGGCAGCTGGGATTCGTCCTCCGCCACCCGCATTGAGGCGAATCACTATGCGACCACAAGGACTTAAAAGCACATTGGTAATTGGGCATTCCAAATTGGGTGAAGAAGGGGAAAAATCCCCCCAAAAAATTAAAAAATAAAAATACATAATTGTGGGTTCAGCCATATGCTCGAAGCAACATTTAAATAAATGTCCGAATTAAACACTCTGGACACTTTTGTCCATACCGAGTGCAAATGCGAGATAACAGGGTGTAACAACTTCTCCAATTAGTTTGATAGACAGGTTTTGTAATGGCAAAATAGGTTCAAGAACTTCCTGTTCAATACAAACCAGGGAGGGGCTCTCTCAGGTGGAAGCAACCAATGAGCCCGAATGCATAATAATAAAATAAAACCTTGGGTAGGCCTAGCCCACCTTTGTCAATCAGCTTATGCAGTTTACTGCAATGTAATCTGGGACGTTTCCCATTCCAAATGAAGGACTTCGCTATGCTATCAAATTGCTTGAAATAAGAGAGGGGGACATCTACAGGGAGAGACTGTAGCAAGTAGTTACATTTTGGAATACAGTTCATTTTAATAACATTAACCTTCCCAATCATCGATAAATGTAATGAAGCCCACCTGCCCACATCGCTTGAAAACCTTTTTATTAAAGGGTCAAAATTAACTCTAACTCACAAACCTGCAGGGAATAAAATACCCAAATGCTTAATGCCCTATTTGGGCCAATGGAAGGCACCCAGCTGAAAAGCCGTTATCGGGCAGTATGCTGACAGAGCCAAAGCTTCGAATTTAGACCAGTTAACTCGAGAACTATCCCGAGAACTTAGAAAAATAATTAATAATTCTGTGGAGGCAAGGCATTGATTTAGTAGGGTCAGAGACAAATAATAAAATATCATCTGTGTAAAGCAAAAGCTTATGCGCCACACCTCCCGCAATCACCCCTGGAAAATCATCCTCCTTTCTTATCATGGCTGCTAATTGTTCCAGGGCAAGACAGAACAATAATGGGGAAAGAGGGCAACGCTGCCGGGTGCCCCTATCCAGAGTAAAATAATCTGAAATTAATCCATTTGTTTGTACCACCGCTACTTAATCCATCCAATAAACGTATTCCCAAACCCGTATATTTCCAAAATCTTAAAAAGATAATCCCATTCTACCATATCAAACGCCTTTTTGCCGTCAAGTGAGATAGCAGCGACCGGAGTCTGATCATTCGCCACTGACCACATGATACTGATGAAACGCTTAATGTTATCAGAAGAGCTACGACCCCGAATAAACCCCACTTGATCTATATGTATAAGAGATGACATAACTTTACTTAATCGGTTAGGCAAAATTTTTGACAATATTGTAACGTCTAGCTGGATCAGGGAAATTGGACCGTAACTCTTGCACTCGCTTGGATCTTTGTCCTTTTTAAGAATCAGACTGATCTGGGCTTGCGTCATGGTTGGCGGAAGCTTTCCATTCTTTAATGTTTCCATATAAACTGCATAATTTCTTTAGTGCACAGGGCGATAAACCAGAGCAGACAGCTTGTGCAAGTAAACAGTGTCTTAATTCTTCTTAGTGAATACCTCCTACCCCTTGTAAGTCTTGTAACTAAACTTCAGAAAGTGTGTATTTTCATTTTTATAGTACAATTCCTTGCCCTTGCTGTTAACGTGTTTGTTTTTACAAACTGAGAGATGAGCAAGGATGTGCACGGATAGTCGACATTCGGTTAACCGTTCGACATGCCACTATTCAAATACCAAAATCGCAATTCGGTTATTCTACATGTGCAATAGAAGTCTTCAACCTGTCCTGAACTCAACAAGTTCCACTTTTTTTCTTTCAGTGTCTCGCATTTTTAGACTCCAAGTGAAGTTAAAAAGAAATTACATTTTTATAAATGCATCTCGATACACCTGCACTGTGTTTCATTCATTGTGCTGCATTCTGAAAAGTTGAGGTTGCAAACAGGACTTAATGTGACACCATCAAACATGATTCCAGCTTGTGTTTCACCAAGCAACGTTTTAGTGCTTCATAAACGATAAGACAGTGTTTTTCCCTTTTGCTCTGGTGTACATATTTACGTACAATAATTAGACAATGGCATTTGATTTTAAACCATTTAAAAATCAAAGCAAACTGAAGAGGCTTCGCTGCCTCACAGAAATGTAAATCTGCCCGGGCAGAGCGCATACAGGCAGTGACAGTTTGGTTATTTTTGTTGATTATAATGCGAGATTTTGTGATCTATGTATTGAGATTAGAGCTGTCAAAATTAACGAGTTAACGCATGTGATCAAGTAAAAAAGTTAAACGCATTAATTTTTCTTAATCGCGATGAAAGCATTTACTGTTAATACAACATAAACCAGCATTAACACTGGTGTGAAGGGCGGAACCTTTGTAATGTGACCACCCGGAGTCATTAAACTGACGAACACACCACAGCGCCACAGCCCTTCTACCAAGGCGAGCCTACAAGCTTAGCATAGAATAGCATAATGCTGCAATCCCATAGACATTCTAGTTGACTGTTACGCTCTCTCCTGTGATAGAGCCGCAGAGGTTGTCATCTCAATAAATAAAATAATCTCTGACAGCGCTTCCCTGTCAGTGATAAAATGCTGGAGAAAGGAGTTCTTAACACTATTTGATGTACAAAACAAGCCCAGATGAGACTTGTGATAGAAATCAAGTATTTTTCAGCCTATATAAGGCACGTTTTAATTATCACAGAAGCACACCAAATCTTAACTATCACCAAAATGCAGAATGAGACGTTTTTGTTTGCAAGCGCTTTTCATGGTGAGTTCAAAGCGGCACTCGACACTGGCGTTGCTGCTCTGACACGAATCATGGACGCAGCATCACGATTGCTGTAGGAAAGCAGATAGCCACAGTCTGCTGGCAGATTAAAATGGTTGCGGATGACAGTTTGAGGGATTTAATGCCCATTGCAATGAACATGCAACCTATGTGGGGACAAGTTCTTTCAATTAGTCAAACTCCCACATAGACTTTGGGAAACATTTGATGTGACTTGAATTGGTGATATTTTAGTGCATTCTCTTTATATTGTGGAAGGCTTGGCTTGGGAAATGTTAATAAAGTATTATATTGCTACATATTGTTTTGTTTCCTTTCCTAAGATGGAAATAAATGAATTTTGACAGTAAAAGAAGTATATACATAGTGTCAAATTTCTGTGATTAATCGCAATGAACTACAAAAAAAAAAAAAAAGAAAAAAAAAAAAAAAGAAATTCGATTATCGCAATTAAAAATTGTAATCGACTGATAGCACTAATTGAGATCTATGTATTGTGCTATTTAGGCTCATAGCTCACTGTGCACTTTATTTACAGCTATGTTAAGTAGTGTTTGAGGAAATTCCATTGCAATAAACATTCTTTACTCTCAATGAAAAACCAATTAACTGTTTGCGAAACCTCGCTGTTTACTAACTGAATGTTAACAATGGTAACCACGCAAATCCCTAGAGATGAGTCGAAATTATTTTCTGGAGGAAACTGACATGTCTCAGAGGTTGTCAATAGAGCTTAAGTTCTATTTAACTTGGATCATTCCTTGAACATACGGTTAGATAGACTAAACTTATTAAACAAAGAGACTGAATCTGCTTAAATACACAAAAATGAACCCATTTACAAGCTCTTAAAAAGTATTCTCACTGACAGCTGAACAAGTATTACAAATTACCTATTTCAATACTGTCACCGGAAATGAACAGTAACAGTGGCTGATTTGATTTCAGTCACAATTTGGTGAAAATTATTAAATCTCAATATGAGCATTTCATATTTTTCTAACATTAAGATTTGAGGCATTAGAAAAAGTTTCTTTTTACACTTTATATATTTCATGAAGTTTGCAATGCATAGTTTGCTAGAATTTTCCTTTCCTCTATTATGCACTCTCAAGCATTTCTACTGAGGACAACTTCCAAAAACAAATTATTTCTACATTTTCCTAATTTAAATTAAAGTTAGAAACAAACACAGACAGGGCTACAGGATTTGCAACAGGTTTGCTGTTCGTTAAAAATGTTACACTCCAAAGAAACCCATATATTTAAAGCTACTCTATTCTATTCTGTATGATATCAATTACCATCCAAGATTAAAAGAATGGGAATATGTATTTGGATGTTGCCTACTGGTGCATGAGATTAATCATAACCTTAATATTCATAAAGTCCAATCTGCTGTATTTGATTAGCAAACAAATAGCTAACAAGATAGATAATGACAAAGATAGGGTATATAAGAAACTGTGAATAAATCTATAAAAGAGAGAAAAGGAGTTGGACAACACCATACACTTTATTTATGTCTTCACTGTTATTTATATGTCTCTTAATTTGACAGTTTCCCATTAGTTGTGCCACTAGAAGTACAATTGGACTTTGATAAAGAAACGTGACCCTAAAAAAAAGATACCCACATGATTAAATAAAAGGGCCTATTTGATACTCCTAATGTAACTGCGAGCTATAAACAGGCTAGTGGGACTTTTAAACTGAAGAGGTGTGGCATTTTAAAAGCAGCGTAAAGTTTAGCTTTCACAGGCTGATCTGTCAGAATGTAACCAGAATGTCATTCACTCTTCGCTAAGCTCCGCCCCACTTGGTTACTGTTGCTCGCTCTGACAAGCTTTGCAGAACTTCCCAAGGTAGTGAATTGGAGATTACCATGAACTGTGCATTTTTCAGCAAAATACTACATAAATGGAAATTATATTTTTTTTTTACATGGGCTGGAATGGAGAGTGGCATTGTGAAGAATGTTTATCTGATGTTTTTTGTCAAAAAGAACATTT
Source organism: Myxocyprinus asiaticus (assembly GCF_019703515.2). Taxonomy (NCBI): domain Eukaryota; kingdom Metazoa; phylum Chordata; class Actinopteri; order Cypriniformes; family Catostomidae; genus Myxocyprinus; species Myxocyprinus asiaticus. The sequence goes on from NC_059386.1 coordinate 22,301,038, forward strand.
TTAATTACACAGTAATTTGATTGAAAACTGTGAAGACTGTGATTCAGAATTAAGGCAAACGATTATCACAGTCACTTGAAAAGAGAAAAACTTAATTGGAAGGCGATTACACACAGATAACATTAGTGTAAGTGAACAGAACTGCTCATAACATCTTATAACACACTCACTATGATGCAGTGGAACTCTTTATTTACTATCACCTTTACCAAAACCTGAATCAATTCATGAATAAATGAACATTACGTTATTAACTTTAATTTACCTTGGATCAAATGTAGGTGTCCTTGCTTATGTTATACATGTTCAGTTGGGAATGAACATGTATAACAGACACAGAGATTTATTTAAAGATTTAAAAAAAGAAAGTAGGAGGTAGGAACCTTGTGTCACTATTAGAGTGATCCAGCAACAAAGGTTTTTACATTTTTTGGATCATTACTATAAATTCATCATAAAACTACTCAAACACACATTACTCCCCTAGACTCTCACTGGAAAATAAGCAAGCGCTTGTCAGCAATATGGCAGGGCTTAGCGAAGGGTCAATTATGCAGACCTGAAATGTGGCTCTATGCATTTAAATCTTTTACAGAGGGGAAGATTTCTAGTGATTAACGACATCTGTCTGGTATACCTCACTTAAAGCTATACTATGGCTCCTGAAAACTTTGAATGAGTTGTATGAACAACTTTTATGGTATGGTGTTTTTTTGTGTTATAAAAGTATTCCCGTGCATCATATTCCAAGTCTTCTGAAATCATACAATAGTTTATGGTAAGAAACAACCCAAAACCCAGAACTTTTGTTGTTTTTAGTATTAAACAATGCAAGTTCTCGTGTGAACACGTGAGCCACTGGGAACAAGTTTCCTTTATAGCACTCATTAACGTGCAAAGTAAATCAAGTTTGTTGCAGAAAAATGACTTAAATTCCGGGTTGTTTCTCCCCAAAACCATATCCTATGTCTTCAGAAGACTTGGAATATGACATATAAGTTGCATGGATTACTTTTATGAAACTTTTGGGTCTTTTACTAAAGTTTAAAGTGAGGCACTATCCACTGCCATTGCATTAAAATGACGGCTATTCTCATTAAAACATCTCCTTTTGTGTTCCATGAAATAATGAATGTCATGAGGGTTTGGAACGAAATGAGGGTGAGTAAATTATTTTTTTTTAAAAAACATTTTCAGGCAAACTTTTCCTTTATATGCAATAATGCTGCTTTACTTAAATCATCGCTTACCTCTGTTACACAATAATTAGGTGTGTGTGTTTTACTAGCAAAAATAAAAAGATGAAATTTAGGGCTGCCCCCTGATAGTCGACCAAACGTTAGTCGATGAGAAGAGTATTGGTTGACCAAGTTTTGATTGGTCGGTTGATTGTAGAAAAAACTCCACAGGAAACCGACGAACACCGGTATTAGCGCTGGTTGGTCGCTAGGTGGTACTATGGCGTAATTTTCGTTAAGCATGGTTAGGGTTAAGCCTACACAATAAAGCAAGACACCTTGATTTCAAACTTTGAACTTTATATTTTATTTATTTTAACTAAAAATTCAAATGAAACTGGAAAAAAAAATAAGTGCAATTAAAATGTGTGTTGTTCAACTTTTTGAAAGATGGCTTTACAACATCTCTTTGGAAACTAACCTACTTCATCTGTGCATTCTCTACCGGTCGGGTTTTTCGTTTTCCGGGAAAATACATCATGTGTGTGAATACATTTGTTTTGTTCCATCCTTCACAGTATATATATATATATATATATATATATATAGCAATATCCAATTACATCGGCAATACCTGGGCTGAGGGATCGGAAATTGTATTTTATATTATTTAAAAAATAAAAAACTTAAATCAAATACATTTCTAAATTCAATTTGCACTCCAAACAAAACGAAAAAGCAAATAAAATAAAGAAGTGATCAAAAAAATAATATACACTACTGGTCAAAAGTTTTGAAACACTTGACTGAAATGTTTCTCATGATCTTAAAAATCTTTTGATCTGAAGGCGTATGATTAAATAATTGAAATTAGTTTTGTAGACAAAAATATAATTGTGCCACCATATTAATTTATTTAATTACAAAACTATTTAATTTAATTTATTTAATTTAAAAACAAAAAGTTTTTGAAATTGATGACTTGGACCAAATAATAAAGAAAACCAGCCAATAAGTGCCCAACATAGATGGGAACTCCTTCAATACTGTTTAAATAGTATCCCAGGGTGATACCTCAAGAAGTTGGTTGAGAAAATGTCAAGAGTACATGTCTGCAAATTCTAGGCAAAGGGTGACTACTTTGAAGATGCTAAAATATAACACAGTTTTTAATTATTTTGGATTTTGTTTAGTCACAACATAATTCCCATAGTTCCATTTCTATTATTCCATAGTTTTAATGACTTTACTATTATTATAAATGTGAAAAAAATTACAATAAAGAATGAGTAAGTGTTTCAAAACTTTTGACCTGTAGTGTGTATACAAGTAACCTTCCATTTACCGTCAGGCAAGTATCCGTCTAAACATGCAGGCGGAAAATTACTTGCACAAATGAAGACAAAAACAATTATAAATGTAAAAATAATAATTATTATGATGATAATAATCACTGAAATCTAAATCATGGTTCGAGGTGAACGTGTTTTAATCACAGATGTATAGGCTGCAGAGTTGCATTCACAATGAACTGCTCTGTGGAAATAAAGTAAACTGAACTCAAAGCAGCTCCTGAGCTGAGATGTCTGAGGTCATTTGCAGCACTCATAGATGATACTATTCTTGCAACAAAGAAAAACAAAAAAATCAAAAGACAGAAACAAAGAGTGAGAACCTTTAACATATGTGTGTGTTCCACGAGACTGCACGCCTCCGTAACAGCGCGTCATATATGCACATAGACTGCTTTTCTGTCATCTGTTCTTAATAATATTATAAAGTGTGTTTCTTCAAGCGCGTGTATGTGTGTCTACTGGCAAATTATTTGTAATATTAATTTGATAATAATAATAGCCTAATAATAATAATTTAATACATGGGAAAACGAGCCAAATATCATCTTGACATCATCAAAGGCATCAGCTATTGGCGATCACTCCGACCATCGTCGATCCCCGAGATCATCGTCTGTCGGCACAACCCTAATGTGCATTTCTCTCTATAAATTAACTAAATGTTCAGACAGTCTCCTTGCTGGTTTTTCCGACACATTCAGAATCATTACCGCTTTTGCCGGTGTCGCTGCAGCTCGCTTCGTGCATGTGCTTGTAAAATGTATATTTAAAAAGGCTCATTATTATGGCTTAGTATTTCTCTGTAATGTAGAACAGTGTTAGCAATGTTACTTATAACATTCTTTCTCAGCCCTGGAACTCAACCCATTTTCTGATGCCCCCCAATATATATAAGTAATTAAATTTATATCATTAACGTGCGACTAGTCGACTAATGGCTTAAATGAACGCCTACTAGTCGACTAGGAAAATCTTTGGTCGGGGGCAGCCCTAATGAAATTAATCTTTAATGATGCACTTTTGATGAATGCACTGAAAACCTACAGTAAACAGTTTGTTGTATCGTCTGAGAGAAAAGGCAATACAAACAACCACAGCTTATTTGTCTTCATATACAAATATCAAAATTGAACTTAAAGGGATAGTTAACCCTAAAATGAAAATTCTCTCATTAACTCACCCTCATGCCATCCAAGATGTGTATGACTTTCTTTCTTCTGCAGAACACAAACACAGATTTTTAGAAGAATATCTCAGCTCTGTTGGTCCATATAATGCAAATGAATGGTGACCAAAATTATGAAGCCCCAAAAAGCACATAAAGGCTGCACAAAAGTACTCCATAAGACTCAGACTCAAGTCTTCAGAAGCTATCTAATCTTTTTTGTTTGAGAACAGACCAAAATGTAACTCTTTTTTCATTGTACATCTTGCCATTGGAGTCTCTTGGCACAATCATGATTTCAAGCTTGCCTATAAGGTGATTGTCAAGATTTATAGTGATAAAGGACTTTTTGGTCTGTTTGCACCTAAAACCAATTCAATTAACCCACTGGAGTCATTTGGATTACTTTTATGCTGCATTTATGTGCTTTTTGGTCACCATTCACTTGCATTGTATGGAGCTACAGAGCTGAGATATTCTTCTGAAAATCTTAATTTGTGTTCTGCCAAAGAAGGAAAGTCATACACATCTGGGATGGCATGAGTGTGAGTAAATGATGAAAGAATTTTCATTTATGGGTGAATTATCCCTTTAACTTTTAAAACCCCATAACTTATCGATTGCCTATGAAAACACGAATGACAAAATCATACTGTTATTAATTGCCCTTTAAAAGAACAACACAAATTGTGCATATGATAAGCCATTATATGATGATCAAACGTAGTGTTTGCACAAGGTTACTATTATTCAGAAAACTAGACTATTTTTGAGCAACCTGGCTCTGTGCAATGCTAAAAGGTTGAAGAATGAATATGTATTTTATCTCGGATTGAGCACAGCCCAATAAGCAGGTGATTATCTACAGACATGAGCTTAAAATCTGTGATGTCATGACTGTTTGATCCATGATGTTAGGGCATCAGATCCCCATTAGTCTGTGAAATTATAAGATATAACTGCTGATGATGGCATGACGTGAGGGTGTACTTACAGAGTCACAGAATATGGAAATACTGTATTGGAAAGATGAGGATGGATCTGTCAGTCAGGCTGGATCATGCGATGAAGATGACCTACAAAGTGAAACAACAAAAAAGCGCACACTGTGTCCTCAGTACAGGAATAAATCGTCGAAAGCAAAGCCAAATGCACCACATAACACTGTCCCGGGTGTTTTTAACCGATTTTAACCGTGTGTTGTGGATTAGTTAGAGGCATACGTGCGCGCGCTGCTCCGGCTTCAAACTATGGTGGCACCTTCGGTATTGTTGATGAAGCGTAAAGTTATGAATTCCCCGTATACATCGAATGACATCACTCACAGCATACACGGAATTCGTTAAATACACAGCGGCTCGTTCACATATGTCTTACTAAAGCACATCCGACGTAATTTCGTCGAGTGCATGGACTGTATATACCGTTTAGTTTCATGTATAGCCTGAGAGCGGTGCTCGCGCTCTCATTCTCTGCAGCCCGGAGGAACTCTAGAAGACCCCCGAATTACGAACTCCACAAAGCACCATCTCGCTGATATTCTCGCATTATTTACACAATAGTGCCCATTTTATAACTCATTTGACCCCTTATCTGAACTGTGCTCAGGCGGTGTAAAAAATGTCGATGTGGGCTCTTGACAAGACAGACAAGCGAAAAGAGAGTCCATCTTGCTTTGGGGAAGATGAAGTATAAATCTCACTCCTGTCAAACTCAACCAGGGCATTTTTTTTACAGAGGGAACCCACTCCGCGAGCTTTCATTACTTAAACTAGGGGTTTTCGGGGCAGAGTTTTCAAATGATACGGTTTTGTAACCGGGTTTCTCGCTGCGTTTTGCCAGATAGAATCAAAGTAGCCGGGCTAGCCTGCTAGCCCCCTGTGATGCGAGATATATCGCTCGAGCTCGCCTGAACGCGTCATTACCAGCGATAATCGCACGCGCTGGACACTTCGTATCCGACATCTTCCCACTTTAAGAACGCAACTTCAATGAGACGCGTTCGATTGTTCTCGTTCCGTTGTAACCTTGCGCTGGATGAGGGAAGTGCCCATTCTGATCCTCTGATGAGAGCATATAGCTGCCTTTCCCCCCGTGTCGTACATGCTATATATATATATATATCTGCGTTCGCATCGTCAATTTCACAGAAAGCAGGTGTCAGACACACCGATCGCTGAAGTTGTTTATGATCGAATCCCCCGGAGTAATTCTTCACTTCGCCTCAGTGCAACAAACTGGCACGAATTTCGCCCAGCCTGCGCGCGAGCTCGCGATCAATCGCCACCCGGGTGTTTTTCGCACACGAAATATGTCCAAGTTTTCAGTCATCGCGGCGTGCGTGAACGCAAACTTACCCCTGAAATCCAGCCGAAACGCCAGGGCCTTCTCATTCCAGCCTTCCGTCCACCTCAAACTTATTGACACATCAGAACTGCTCTGCACTGGCCGTCCGTACAGTAGCCCCTACAGACAGACTCCACCAGCACTTATATTATTTTTTTACCGGATGGACGCCGCCGTGCTCGGAACGGCGCGGTGGGAAGTCGACAAAACTACATTCGAATCGCGCCGATCGCTCCGAAAACGAGTAACGGTGGGGGCCGAATGGCACTTCGAATTAGTACTTTCGTTTCAGTCGAACAATTTTCCTCTAAGCTTGTTTTCTTTTTTCTTTAGCAGCCCTCCTCCTCCCTCTCCGTGCGTTCAAGTGTTCCCACCGACTGTTCTGTTATGAAGCCCTTGTGCACTGTGTGTGGATGTTCACAGCGCTGGACTGACTGGCCTACCCGTGTCATCATCATCATCATCATCATCATCATCAATCAAGTCATTTAGCCCTAAACTTTTCTACCGCCTTTCAATTGATCAAAGCACCCATTTCTAGAGGATGACACCACCAAGATTTTTAATCACAGGTCTATTCTGACTTTAATAGAGCTTCCTGGGTGTTGTATATTAGTGTCAGATCGGTGTTGTGCTTGTAAAATAAAGTGTAACTGCATGTGCGTCGGCGCTTACCTGCAACAGGCCACCAAAGTGACTTTACAGGTCTGATGTCGTCTGTGCCGTTGTCCACCTCTCTCTCTCTCTCTCTCTCTCTCTCTCTCTCTTTCTCTGTTCACTTTTTTGCAACGTACAGTCTACTGTACATGCAGTAAGTGAAAATAGAGTTTTCATGTAAGGCCGGTTGTGATTGGCCGCACGCTTGAGTGACAGCCCGACACAGCCAGTCAGAGAGCGCGAAACATTTCGGCACGGTTCCGAGATAGAGCGATTAAAACCACATCTTCATAAACGTCCTGGACGTTAAAAACAACGTTCTCAACACTCAATAGTTACAGAAGAAGTGTAGATTATCATTCAGTAGATCAACAGGAGGTGTACATTTAACGATATGGAGACGCCATCGACAAAAGAGAGCTTGTACACTGTGTCACAGACGCTTCTGAGCTATCCCCAACACACACCAAGCGGTCTTCGAGCACAAACACACATTAGTGAACAACATTGATGTATTTGACCTTCATTCACTCATTTCGAGAGTTCATTATGGCTAAAACACTAAATAAAGCCATGTGAGGTGTTCATTCGTGTCGCTGTCCTCGTTCTCTCACACATACTGCTGCACCGTTTTCCTGTTTCGTGCCCTCTTTATGAAGAGTTTCTCGTGCGATGGCTGCACAGTAAACATGAGAGTGGACATGGCATTATCACCCTACCCAGATTGGTCACTCATAAGCTGTAATCGAACATTCTATTTCCGTATTTATGATATTGATGATTAAAGATGATTACTATAATGAGGAAGAGGGGGGTTGACATACAGAATGTATACCTGAGATGCTTCAAGACTGTTTAGTTCATACTTTTCCAATATCTGTCAGTCTTTCATGGTGTAATGTAAAATGTAACCCTATGCATGCGGTATTGGAAGACTCAGGACAGTATGCTGTCAGCTTGTGTGTCCTCTTGCATAATATGTCTTCTGTATCCTTAGCACATGGCGACTGCACCTTGATAATGCAAGTACAAAACTGTAACCTTATGGGTTATTCCTACAGTGAAAAAAGATTAAGTATCTTTATGTTTAATCATTGAAGAGACATTTTAAAGATTTTATAAGTGATAGAAGTCTAAATGAATGACTTTAGAAACCCAGATGTCCACCCTGTTGGGCATGGTCAAGGTGGATGATAGCAGGGTGGACATTCATTGCATAAAATGATTCACTGCATGGTCTGCAAATGATATCTAACATATTTGTGAACTTACAGAGATGATTGTATTTCTATTAAAGGAATATTGCGGATTTAATACAAGTTATGCTCAATCGATAGCATTTGTGGCATAATGTTAATTACCACAAAATTAAAAATAATAATAATAATAATAATTTCCACTTTTTCTTTAAAAAAAGAAAGAAAGAAAGCAAAAATCTGGGTTACAGTGAGACACTTACAATGGAAGTGAATGGGGCCAATTTTTGGAGGGTTTAAATACAGAAATATAAAGCTTAACATTTTCTAAAAGCACTTACATTAATTCTTCTGTTAAAACTCGTGTTATTTGAGCTTTAAAGTTGTTTAAATTGTCACTTTTACTGTCATTTTTATGGGTTTAGGGTTTACGTGTTACATCATCATGGAAACTAAGTTGTAAAACTGGATATAACTTTACACAGAAAAGGTTACTAAGCGATTTTATCACACTAAAATGTTAACACATATTGTTTACGTCTTGCGGCTATACTTTTGAAACGGTGAGTATTTTAATGTTTACAGATTGGCCCTCATTTACTTCCACTTTATGTACTCACTGGAACCTGTGCTATTAAAAAAAAATAAAAAATCTGATGATTTAGCACTTATTTTTTTTTCAAAGATATTTGATGTGAAGCTTTGGGGACATTAGGAAATGGCACTACTGCAATAAATTAAAATGATTTCTGTGATTTAAAATGTTTCATTTAGGCACACAGAAGTGTGTAACAATAAAAATAGTCTTTATTCTTTTTAACAAACCTATTATAATTGTAATTAGTTGAAATTAAACATAATAAATACTGTAACTTGTACTGAGGACCTTAAAGGCACAGCACTGTAGGTATGACCCTTATACAGAAGTTGCGTGTACTTGAAAATATTAAGTAAATTCTAAACTTGCACTAAATACAAGCATGTAAATATTATTTATGATTGTTTGTTATTTTTACAATACATCATCAAGTATTAATCCTAAAGTAGAAAACCTTGTCATATTTATTCGCTAATTTGAGTCAATTTCACTAGTAAATAAAATAAGTAAATCTGACTTAACTTTAAGAAGCTGGTGTTCCTTGCATGCACCGAGCTTGAATAATTAATATGCTTGCATGGTTTCACTGTTTGCAAGTTTATTTACAATGTTTTTATTGTTGATTTTGTTGTTATGTTTGGTAACTTGTTTTGTGAAGTCTGAAGTTCATTTTCATCTCAAAATTAACCGTTCATGGTCAAAAAATTTATCTATTCATTGTTACCGTCATCGTGTTTTGTGCACCAAGTGTTATCTCTCTCTATATCCTGTTATTATTGGTAGAAATCCAAGGTGATTTTGTCTAGTAGTTGACTCTTTAGCAATAGCAATAAGCTTCCCTGTGGAAGGCTTTTGTATTTTATGTGATACATGATTAAACTTGTTCGTAAATAAAGTTCAAAATGTGAAATGTAAGTTTTCCTAAGTTAATTTAAAGGTGCACTCAGTAATTTTTTCCTCATTAAAAAAGTTTAACTCCATATCGGGCTGGCACAAGATTTTATACCACTTGAATACTTAACTTTTGTACTCAACGGTCAGCTAGATCACTTCTATAGCATCTGGAAGCCCTATATTAATACCCTGGAAACCAGTCTGTCAACTATTTTATGGAAGGGTACCCCTACATAACTAGACCCCAGGCTGATATTCAATGTGCAGATTATCCTGTCTAAACTGATTGTATTGCAAGTGTTTACTTTGATGAACTTTTGAAAAGAAATTGACTGTGAATGTTGCTGAGCTGTTTAAGTGACGTTGTTTGTTGTGGATTGTAATCTGTTTACATTGAAAACATTATATATATATATATATATATATATATATATATATATATATATATATATATATATATATAAAGTTTAACTCCTAAAGACGTGAATTGTAATTTTGCAATATATTTGGAAATCACAACCACTTATTTCATTAAAATGAAGACTCCAGTCATATCAGTAATCTTATAAAAGCTGTTTTATTCTACATGGAGAGGGTCCGCACATGGGAGCTGCCATGTTAGAATCACATGACCAGCTGAATACTACTCACTCAATCTCAGTAACCGTCCTGTTATTTGACACTTTCACTCATTGATTAAAGTAATCATGTCTGACTGTGAATACTACATTTCTACAATGACATCTGAAACTGAAAACTATTGATTTTAAATGATGCTGCATCCAAGCCACTAGGTGTCAGTGTAAGTCCAAGATGACACAAAGACTACACTTACTGAGTGCACCTTTAAGTACCATGTACATCAGATTTGTAAGTAAAAGTTACTATATTAACTGAATGTTGAACTTAAATTTACTCCCTCACTTTAATCAATATTATGTCATGAAATTTAGTAGATTTTACTTAATTTTACTTAATACTTAATTTTAAAATTTACTTAGAAAAATTGTGGGAAAAAACCTTGTGAAATAAAAATTAAGTAAAACTTAATAGTAAAAGTTTTTTTTTTTAATTGAATGTCTTGAATAAACCTTTGACAGGTTTTTTGTTGTTTCTACTTTATGACTACCGTGTTATTGTTCTGTTTATGTGATCGTTATCAAAGACTCTTCCCATTTTGTCTATGATGAACTATCATGACAATTTATTATGCTTAGGTGTTGCAGAAGATTGAAGGATTTGATGACTAACTGACTGTGCTTTAATTGTACCTGAATCACCTCACCTCTAATACTTTGTCACTTACATTCATCATGTTTTCATCATGAGTTATGCAACACAATCGCATGAATGCCAAATGTGACATTCTGTAGTTAAAGGTGCACTCTGTAACTTTTTTCTTTGTGTCATCTTGGACTTACACTGACACCTAGTGGCTTGGATGCAGCATAATTTAAAATCAGTAGTTTTCAGTTTCAGATGCAATTGTAGAAATGTAGTATTCACAGTCAGACATGATTACTTTAATCAATGAGTGAAAGTGTCAAATAACAGGACGGTTACTGAGATTGAGTGAGTAGCATTTGGCTGGTCATGTGATTCTAACATGGCAGCCCCCATGTGCAGACCCTCTCCATGTAGAATTAAACAGCTTTTATAAGGTTACTGATATGACTGGAGTCTTCATTTTAATATGAGTGGTCATGATTTCCTACATATATTGAAAATTACAATTCATGTCTTTAGGAGTTAAACTTGTTTAATGAGGAAAAATTACTGAGTGCACCTTTACGGAACCATTTCTTTCTTTTTTTTTTTTTTTCTTCTTTTTTTTTGAGGGTGACATGTTTACTGTTGGTCTGAATCTGACCAAATCTACCACTCAAACTAAAGTCATCAAATTCCCACCTGTTTATCCCATCAGCCTCAGTGGGTGAATCTAATGGGCCAATCATTAACCTTCTGGCCAGATAAGTTTGATGACACATTCTGTTCCCACAAAAGTGAAATCAAATCAGTTCTATTTTGATGTTTCATCTTAATCATGCTAAAACAGTATGCGTTGATAAAGTCATTTGCATCTGTTTTGAATGAAGTGGCCTACAAACAAAATCAAGTTGTCTCCTTTAGTGGTCTTTATTATGTTCCTTGAGGTTAACTTATAATATTAATAATGTTTGTAGCACAAAAACAGTCATATATTTGTAAAACATGACCATTTTACACCCTCATTTTGACCATCTGTCAGAAACACTTGGTTTTGATGCTGCTTCTCCTTTAAGACTTGACAGTAAGAGCCCACTGTTGTTATTGACTCTCTGCTCTTCATTGACCTGCTCTCGTTACTTGCCATCTCACTGCTCACCGCTACTGGGCGGGGCTACAGAAGTGATTAAAGGTAAAGTAGGCGTTGATGTGTTGTTGTGAAGGCGGTCAGATGCAAATGTCAACCACAATGTGACATCACAATGTGGAGGAAGTAAAGAACATGTTGTTTTGGCAGCTTGGTTTCAGCAAATGCTCTTTTTGCAGGGAGGAGGAAGTTTTGAGTTCTGAAACTTACGGTATGTTTTCATAGTGCAATGATCTCTTATATGTCAAAAGATCAAGGACATTTTGATTCTTCATGCCATGAACCCTTTAATGATTCACTGTGGTAAAACCACAATGGTTTTGTTGTGAGACCATAAAGAATTCATTCTAAACAGCACACAAAGCTTTCCTTAGGCTTTGATTATGTATTTCAATAGACAATTCCTTAGTACTTTCTGTATAATCCTTCAATTAAAATGTGTACAGAGATCTGTAACAGCACTGAATATCTAAAAACATTCAACTGAAACATTTCAAATGTTAAAATCACACAACAGCTACTGCATCGATGTTTTGAGGTGGTTCCACCAAAAACCTACAATTGAAGTTCATGGCAGAGTTCCACACAATCTGTACTCAAACAATAATTACATGCAGGAATGAAATTAAAACACCACACCTTAGCTGCTCTTTCTGTATAAAGACAATTCTTTCTGCTCGAAACAGCAAGAGCAGTAAACTTAACTGTAATTACGTACATCACCTTCAAAGTACACACTCCTGAGGCTGGCAGGTGTGCATCCTGTTACATACAGTGCATTCAGAAAGTATTCAGACCCCTTAATTTGTTTCACATTTTGTTTTGTTGCAGCCTTATGCTAAAATGCTTTAAATTATTATTATTATTTTTAAATCAATCTACACTCCATACCCCATAATGACAAAGAAAAACCCAGATTTTTGACAACATTGCAAATTTATTAAAAAGAAAAAACTGAAATATCACATTGACAAGTATTCAGACCCTTTGCTATGATACTTGAAATATAGCTCAGGTGCATCCCATTTCTCTGGATCATCTTTGAGATGTTTCTACACTTTGACTGGAGTCCACCTGTGGCAAATTCAATTGATTGGACGTGATTTGGAAAGGCACACATCTGTCTATATAAGGTCTCACAGCTGAAAATGCATATCAGAGCAAAAACCAAGCCATGAGGACAAAGGAACTGTCTGCAGAGCTCAGAGACAGGATTGTGTTGAGGCACAGATCTGGGGAAGGCTGCAAAACAAATTTGGCTGCATTGAAGGTTACCAAGAGCACAGTGGCATCCATAATTCTTAAATGGAAGAAGTTTGGAACAACCAGGACTCTTCCTAGAGCTGGCCACCCAGCCAAACTGAGCAACTGGGAGAGAAGGGCCTTGGTAGGAGAGGTGACCAAGAACCCAGTTGTCACTCTGGTTGAGCACAAGAGATCATGTGTGGAGATGAGAGAAACTTGCCGAAGGACAACCATCACTGCAACACTCCACCGATCTGGGCTTTATGGCAGAGTGGCCAGCCGGAAGCCTCTCCTCAGTGCAAGACACCTGAAAGCCCACTTGGAACTCGCAAAAAAGCCCCTAAACAAGATTCTCTGGTCTGATGAAACAAAGATTGAACTGTTTGGCCTCAATTCCAAGCGTCATGTCTGGAGGAAACCAGGCACCGCTCATCACCTGCGCAATACCATCCCAACGGTGAAGCATGATGGTGGTAGCATCATGTTGTGGGGGCGTTTTTCAGCGGCAGGGACTGGGGACTGGTCAGGGTTGAAGGAATGCTGAACGCAGCAAAATACAGAGATATCCTTAATGAATACCTGGTCCAGAGCACTCAGGACCTCAGACTGGGCCAAAGATTTACCTTCCAACAGGACAATGACCCTAAGCACACAGCCAAGACAATGCAAGAGTGGCTTAGGGACAACTCTGTGAATGTCCTTGAATGGCCCAACCAGAGCCCGGACTTGAAACCAATCTAACAGTTCTGGAAAGACCTGAAAATGGCTGTCCACCGACAGTCCCCATCCAACCTGAGAGAGCTTCAGAGGATCTGCAGAGAAGAATGGCAGAAAATCCCCAAATCTAGATGTGCAATGCTTGTCACATCATATCCAAAATATTTGGCTGTAATCGCTGCCAAATGTGCTTCAACAGAGTACTGAGTTAAGGGTCTGAATACTTATGTCAATGTGATATTTAACTTTTTTCTTTTTAATAAATTTGCAAACTTTGTCATTATGGTGTATGGAGTGTAGATTGATGTAAAAAAATAAAAATATATATATATATATATATATATATATATATATATATATATATATATATATATATAATTTAAAGTAGTTTATCATAAGGCTGCGACATAACAAAATGTGAAAAAAATGAAGGGGTCTGAATACTTCCTGAATGCACTGTACATATCAGATCTCAACACCTTTGTCTCTCTACGTTAGGCTTTATACTATACAATACATAAATAGTGCTATACTAGGTTGCAGATTTGCTCTGGGGTGGATTGAAAGATATCAAGTGTGTAGCCTGTGCTAGAAAAACTGTGTTGCGTGGAATCACTTTTGGGGTGATACAGTCAATGACAGACTTTAGGGAATACTGTAACGTCAAAGGATGTTTGATTTTCGAGGCCATCATTCTTTAAAAGCCTTTCTTTATCCTATCAAATTCTTTAATTACTGTGCTGATTGAGCAAATATAGTGCCCAGTTAGCTACACATAACTTCCATGTAATGTAAACCCATCTCAAGCCAAAATACAATATATGTTTATGAATTTTGGGAAGTTCAGCACAATGTGTGATAATTTAATTTAAAATGATAAAATTAGTTGTTTGAACAGGTTTATGAGGTTTCATATGTTTACAGATACGTACAGTAGTATTAAGGGAGGATTTGTCCCTGTATGTACTCCAATTGGTTCTGTTATTGGCCACTTAATATTTTCAATCGGGCCTTGTTAAATGACTGTTTGTACATCCAGAGACTATCAAATAAAAATCTCCATCCACATGTCTACACTATTATGCACACTTTTTAGTCACCTTTATGGATGATAACCTTAAAGGGATAGTTCTCCCAAAAATGAAAATTCTCTCAACATTTACTCACGAGTCCAGAAGCGATGCAATCACTGTGGGTGAGATACAGATCAATATTTCAATCCTTTTTTACTATAAATCTCCACTTTCAACACTTTTCAAAATGTGAAAGTAAAAGTATAGATTTATAGTAAAAAGGACTTAAATATTTAACTGTTTCTCACCCACACATATTATATCGCTTCTGAAGACAGATTTAACCACTGGAGTCTTATGGATTACTTTTATGCTGCCTTTATGTGATTTTTGGACCTTCAAAGTTCTGGTCACCATTCACTTGCATTGTATGGACATGCAGAGCTGAGATATTCTTCTTAAAATCTTGGTTTGTGTTCTGCAGAAGAAAGCAAGTCATACACATCTGGCATGGCATGAGGGTGAGTAAATGATGAGAGAATTTTCATTTTTGGGTGAACTATCCCTTTAAAAGATGAATTCTCTAAAATGGTGTCAATAGCATCACAAAACATATACTACTGATCAGACTAAAATCAGTAAATCATACCATTAAGTATTTTTTTCTTTCACATGAAACAATATAACATTACATATTTAAATGAACCATGTGAAAAACACTGTTAAAATGAATAAGTTTTCAAAGGTGGAAAAAAATCACGATATGCATATTTGAGCAGCCTCTTCTTCCTCTGAACTTTGACTTGGGCAGTTCTTTTCCACAGTATATTTTTTATTTGTATTTTTTATACATCTTTTTAACATTGATGACATCGACAAACATTCTTTAAACATTCTTTGGGACAAACATTCTTTTAAAAAATATCTTAATTATTAATGACTTATTTCGTTTTGCTTTTTTGCACACTTGTTAGGCACTGAACTAATGCTTGACTTGAGAAAACAAAACGAGTTAAAAATAAACATAAATAACTGTACATGTCATAAAAGTGGTGTACCAGATGACGTGGACAAGGATTTTTTCAAGCAATTGACAAATTCAAATATATTTTATGAAAAATGTGTTACAATATTATAGAGTCAAACCATTCCATATTAATAATTAAAAGGTTAGTTAATATAACGATGACTTTTAAATGGGCTTTAATGACTGAAAAGTCAAGGGAGATATTTGTCACCATATTTTATAATGACCATGTTTTAAACTTCCTACTTTGAAGAAAGCTTCTCATACTCTGCCTACAGGAATGGGAAGTAAGTTGAAAGTTCCATTTACATTTTAGCTTTATCATTTTATTTATTCTATTTTTGTTTATAGTGCAGCATTTTCTTTATTGTATGTTTTTGTACTGAAAGCCCAATAAAACCCTTTATTTGCTGTTCTCATATGTATTCAGCCTGCCTTTGGCTTTATAGGTCATTTCTGACTAGTCATACTGTGGCACTGTACCTCAAGCAAGTTTTGAGAATTCCTTTTCGTCCAGTGATCTTTGACCCAGATCATGAAATTCTGATAATCTAGTGAATTCTGGAGCAGCTGTAGAACAATGCCAGAGAGGCATTAGACTTGTTCTGCCCTTTGACCTCTGAAGATAAGGACAGTAGAATCTTTGCTCATCCCACTCTCAGGCATGTTTGACTAGCTCCGTATATTTGCTTGATGTTGTCTTCTCTCATTACTAAGTCTGATGTATTTTAAATGTTGATATTTGCGACTGATGTTGTTTCAGTGGTACATTAGCACTCTCTAGTGAGGGTTAAAATGACTGCTTCGTCTTTTTAAAAGTCTACTCCTGCTGCCCCCTACTGGTTACCTGCAGCACTGCTTCAGCTTCATCTGTGCAGTCAGGAGTGTGATGTGATCAACTATGCTTTAAATAAGAATTTTTCAAATGTTATTTGAAGAAAAAAAAAAAAAAAAAAAAAAAAACTATGTACCACAATGGCTTGTACACAAATATCATGCAATTATAACATGTATGACAACATTTACAATATTTATGATAAAATATTTGAGTGTCAGCAAATTGTTTGGTTAGGAAAAAGAGGTCAGACTTCATGCAAATAAATAGAGAACAGAAAGAGATATATTAAAATTGAGTATAATTTGGTTAATTTATTGGGATAGTTTCCCCCAAAAATGAAAATTCTCTCATCGTTTACTCACCTTTGTGCCATCCCAGATGTGCATGACTGTCTTTCTTTGAATATTTCAGCTCTTTAGGTCCTCACAATGCAAGTGAATGATGACTAGAACATTGAAGTTCCAAAAAGCACATAAAGGCAGCATAAAAGTAATCCATAAGACTCCAGTGGATAAATCCATATCTTCAGAAGGGATATGATAGGTGTGAGTGAAGAAAAGATCAATATTTATGTCCCTTTTTTCTATAAATTCTCCCCCTTGCCCAGTAGGTGGCGATATGCACAAAGAATGCGAATGAAACAAAAGTAGAAGAATGTGAAAGTGGAGATTGATCATAAAAAAGGACTTAAACCTCCTATGGTATTCGGTCATTTTTGACCGAAATAAATTTTCCTCATTTAATAAAAATGGTTTTCTTTATCTGAGCAGTACAAGACTTTTCCACCATTTACCATATAAACATAAAAAAAAAAAAAAAAAAAAAAAACGTGCTTGATTTGATAAGACTAAGTGGTCATGAAAATAAATTTAAAAAAAAAGTGTCATTGAAAATGAATGGGAAAGACCAAAAAACAGAGCAATTATTTATTTTTTTATCTGTCAAATAAAATCAATAAATCAGCCACAATGCAGAAAAAAAACACATAGAAATTACAGGGTGATACTCTATAACATCCTCAGTGCAAAATGTACACACCCTCTCACAAAAACACACTTACACACACACAAAAATGAACTGGTGAGCAACAACACAGAGCCTTTTACATTTGTAAAAAAAAAACAACAAAAAAAAAACAACAACAATAAATCAGTCATATTGCTAAACACACACACTCAGAAATGAAGGGATGAGACGATAACACACTTACAATGCAGAACACACACACACACACACACTTGTACTATAGAAAGTTTGAAATTGCTAAATATTTACTCTGATTCTTATGTTTTATATTCTAATTGAATTTTCAGAATTTTCAGTTAATTTCTGTTTCTTGATGTTGATTTTCTTGACATTATTATGCAGTTTTTTTATGTTTATTAAATAAATTATTGGTAGAAAAATGCTTATTATGTGTCTTCTCTTTGTAACACCACGGTCAGGTTCAATTGCAAGCATAATGATATTAACTGCGAAAACTGACACTTCAAATCAATTTTAAAATGCTAAACTTTGACAAATAATAGTTTGATAATGTCTAAATATATAGCCAAATACATATCTTGTGAAAAAATATAAAAATGAGGTTACAACAAGCCATCAGACTTCACAGTAGGTGGCCACAGCCATCTACTGGCTGTTACTGGAATGACATGGTTTTCAAGTCATGTTATTTATATTTTGTTCACCAGATGACAGCAATCTGCCTCCAATTTCGTCACATTCTCAAATTTTCTTCATGTTTCAACTTATAAAAGTGTAGGTTCTGAATTTTAAAAAAAATAATAATATTTGCTAATTAAATGAATGGTAAAATTTAGAAATGTACATGTAAATAAGATCAAAATAGCATAAAATTCCAAAAGAAATGTATAATTTTATTGTTCTTACTTCAGGGAAGAAGAAATGGTATCATTATCATCATCATCATCATTCCGGTCAAAAATGGCCGTGAATACCAAAGGGAGGTGTCTTTTTTCAATACCATAGGAGGGTTAAATATGAATCTGTTTCTCACTCACATCTATCATATCACTTCTGAAGATATGGATTTATCCACTGGAGTCTTATGGATTACTTTTATGCTGCCTTTATGGGCTTTTAGAGCTTCAGACTTTTGCTACCCATTCCCTTGCATTGTATGGAACAACAGAGCTGATAAATTCTTCTAATAATGTTTGTATGTGTTCTGTAGAAGAAAGGAAGCCATACACATCTGGGATGGCATGAGGGTGAGTAAATGATGAGATGATTTACATTTTTGGGTGGACTATTTTTTAAGAAGCACCAGTGTTTAAAGGATTTGAACAGAGCTGAAGTCAGTCTATGCTCGATTTTGATTGGCTGGCTGGGGATTTCTAGGTTAGTGCTGTGGTCACACTGTTGAGGGAGAGAGGCATATTAGCACTACTCCAGTGAAGAACGACTGCATTTTGCAACTTGCCTTGTTTGAGTTCTAGAACACTTTTCAAACAGTTCTAGAATTCAAAGTCAGCTCATTCTTATTGAGCATTCTAGAAACTCTTACATTAAGAGTGGAAGGGGCGGTTGGGTTTGGATACAGACTCTCAGTGCTGCTGTTTCCTGCATCTGGTGGAAAATACGCTGGAGGATTCCCCCTCCCTCTCCGGCCACTGCACTAGGGTACTCAGGGGGAACTCCCTGCCAGGCAGCCCTCTCATTTAGGCTAATTTCTCTGGATGGTTCAGGCAGCGGATGGTAGGACACACTGGGGATGGCAGGTCTTATTAGCATGAAAAGGGGGATTACTCGTTAATTGTCCCTGCTGTGAAGGCCAACTAATTTATTGTTTGAGAGGGGGAGATTGGGTCCTCCAGTGTGCGACTGGTTTCATATGATGCTGTAGTTCTAGTTAATGACTGTAGTTGGTCTTGTGCAGATAAACACCATCACTAACAGCAGGGGGCAGCTGGCATTTATAGCAGGGGAGAAGAGAGGGGAGAGCTGTTGGGTAGATAGAGCAAGATATATTTGAAATGGAGATTCTGTGTATGTGTGTGTGTGTGTGTGTGTGTGTGTACTGCTCCCCTGGCGGTCTCGTTTATCTCCCACTAACGAGCTCAAGAGGCACTGAAGTATACATGCTCTCTCTCTCTTTATTCATCCATTTATTCACTCCCTCTCTGGTAGGCAGTCCTGTCAGTTACACAGTAAGATCCTGGTCATTTTTTGAGGCACTGCTTTCCTCTTCTACCCATAAATCTGTTTATGAACAAATTGATTAGTTACATCATCCTTTTGATGTTGTTTAGCAGCAACACCAAAGCTTTGTGATGCTGCCTACAAAAATATTTCAGAAATATGTAAGAACAACCTGGAATAGTGTTCACATAACATTTGATGAGGAAACTTGTTACAGTGCTGGACTGCTATTGCATTTTACTAAATGAATGAATGAATAAATTAATGAATCGAAACTATCTGGTAAATTAATTTATTGCTTGCTATATTCATTTATTATTAAATTAATACATTTAGTAATTTATTAATTGCTTGCTATGTTCCTCATTTGTAAGTCGCTTTGGATAAAAGTGTCTGCTAAATGACTTAATGTAAATGTATATTATTTATAGAACATGAATAGTTTCCTCAAGTTGTAAACTCTGAATCTTAAATATATTAAATTATTTCTCATTATTACTGTAAGTTCATTTTTAAAAATTACAAGTTAAATCCAACATTTTGTGCCTCTGATGTATTTACACTCACTCTTACTTGTTATATGATCAAGATATTCAGATAAATTCACTGCAAGCTTTAACAGAGTGAATCAATTAAACATTTTAGGGTTGACTGTAAACTGAATTCCAGAGATTCATGACAAAACTGCAGTGAATTTATAACACTGTGACAGAAATTATCATATTAAATCAAATAAATGATTTTAATTCTAAATATTAAAAAGAAATGTACAAAATGTAAACAAATACAAATATTAAATACAAATGTAATTATTTATATAAATATATTATTACTATTTTACACACACACACACACACACACACACTCACACACACACACACACACACACACACACACACACACACACACACACACACACACACACACACACAAATACACAGCATATACTGTATACTATATACACTGGCAGCCAAAAGTTTGGAATAATGTACAGATTTTGCTGTTTCGGAAGGAAATTGGTACTTTAATTCACCAAAGTGTCATTCAACTGATCACAAAGTATAGTCAGGACATTACTGATGTAAAAAACAGCACCATCACTATTTGAAAAAAGTCATTTTTGATCAAATCTAGACAGGCCCCATTTCCAGCGAACATCACTCCAACACCTTATCCTTGAGTAATCATGCTAAATTGCTAATTTGATACTAGAAAATCACTTGCCATTATATCAAACACTGCTGAAAGCTATTTGGTTCGTTAAATGAAGCTTAACATTATCATTGTGTTTGTTTTTGAGTTGCCACAGTATGCAATAGACTGGCATGTCTTAAGGTCAATATTAGGTCAAAAATGGCAAAAAAAGAAACAGCTTTCTCTAGAAACTCATCAGTCAATCATTGTTTTGAGGAATATACAATGCTTGAAACTGCCAAAAAAACTGAAGATTTAATACAAAGGTGTACACTACAGTCTTCAAAGACAAAGGACAACCTGCTCTAACAAGGACAGAAAGAGATGTGGAAGGCCAGATGTACAACTGAACAAGAGGATAAGTACATCAAAGTCTCTAGTTTGAGAAATAGATGCCTCACATGTCCACAGCTGACAGCTTCATTGAATTCTACCCGCTCAACACCAGTTTCATGTTCAACAGTAAAGAGAAGACTCAGGGGTGCAGGCCTTATGGGAAGAACTGCAAAGAAAAAGTCACTTTTGAAACAGAAAAACAAAAAGAAAAGGTTAGAGTGGGCAAAGAAACACAGACATTGGACAACAGATAATTGGAAAAGAGTGTTATGGATCTTAACACCATTGAGCATTTGTGGGATCAGCTAGACTGTAAGGTGCGTGAGAAGTGCCAGACAAGACAACCACATCTATGGCAAGTGCTACAGGAAGCGTGGGGTGAAATGTCACCTGAGTATCTGGACAAACTGACAGCTGGAATGCCAAGGATCTGCAAAGCTGTCATTGCTGCACGTGGAGGATTTTTTTGATGAGAACTCTTTGAAGTAGTTTATGTAGTAATTTTATAATAATAATAGTAATTTTTCATGTTATTAATGTCCTGACTATACATTGTGATCAGCTGAATGCTACTTTGGTGAATAAACGTACCAATTTCTTTCCATAAGAACAAAATCTGTACATTATTCCAAACATTTAGTTGCCAGGTGTAAAAAAAAATAAAAAAATAAAAATATAAATATAAAATTAATATATATATTTGAATTATTATTATTTATATAAATTATATTTACATATATTAATAGAATAATTATTAATGTAATAGAATCATTATATTAATTTTTAGCTCAAGGCCTATTTATTGAAATAGATTATAGTAGGCTATTAATGTACAGTAAAGTCCTTTTATGAAGGTATTTTGCAGTATGGGTTTATGTCCAGTAGGTGGAAGTATACATTATCTTTTAAACAACGCTTTTCCAATCCAGCTGCTTGATGTGTCCTTGAAGATTACATAGATTATGTTAAAAAAAAAAAAAGAAAACACTCACACAAAAAAAAAAAAAAAAAACCAGACTGTTATTCGTAGAGTTAATTTTGAATACACTCAAAGGAGAAAAAAAGGATCAAAGACATGTTTATAAAAGTTTACATTTCATCAGTAATGAACCAACACAGATTGCATCTGTACAAAAATAACTTACAGCATGGCTTAACTCTTAGAACAATCCAATCACAGAATCCACAGAATATTGTGGTATATCAGTAACCCACCCAGATGCAAGTAGGTCCTGATGGCATCAAAGATCAAGAACAGGAGCTCAGGACTGTGACATTTAGATCAGAGGAACACAACCAGATCTCTCTCTCTCTCTCTCTCTCTCTCTCTCTTCTGCTTTCCTATAGAGACGGATTGTCTGGTAGACATTGTGCAGCAAGAAGAGCCTGGGGCCTGATGGAAATGGGGAGATAATGTGTTTAGCATCAGATCTCCTGCAGAGGAAGCACTGCATTAGAGCGATTTGATTAGGCCTTTGCCAAACAATCCCATTGATCAGAGTCATTATCTTTACTCAGATTTATGTTAACCAACAGGAAGCCATTTGATGGGTCAACACAACACATTGAAGAGGACTCAGCACCGTATCATATCCCATTTCTAATGATGAATAGCGAGAAAATAAATAAATGACGCTGAGGGGGATGACAATTGTGTTGCCACAGTGTGTGTGTTCATTGATTAAAAGATCCTGCTTTATTTACAGGGACCTCAGTGCTTACACAGGGATTATTAGATCCTGTACTCCTGTGTTAGCGCAATACTTGTGTTTACGTGTGCATTCAGGCATGCATCCTGTGAGGATAAAGTGCAGGCATGCACAATACTAATCCTTTTTGAATTCAATTAACACTTTATAAAAGTATCTCAAAGCACACTTGTTTACTAGGGTTTTCCTCAGGCAATTTAAAGGGATAGTGCACTCAAAAATGAAAATGAAAATGAAAATGAAAGTCATCATTTTAATCACCTTGATATTGATCCAAACCTGTACGACTTTATTTCTTCCAGGGAATGCAAAAAGGAGATGTTAGGCAGAGTGATAATCTCAGTCACCATTCACTTTCATTGTATGGGGAAAAAAGTTGCAATGAAAGTGAATAGTGACACTCTAAAAAAGTACTATTTAAATAAAATTATACTTATTTGAATTTAAACTGGGGTGCAAATGCACATCAAAGCATCTTGGAAAATCCTGATTTCATCACATTTACCTAATGTTATTTTAATGTGACGGTTGTGAAACTGGAAAATGCCTCTAAGCTGCCTATTTGAGTGATTTTGTTAATGTGACATTGTTTAGTCTTACGTTACCTCTCATTTTTACATCCTGATCAAGTCACTGGCTATATATGAGTCAAGAAAATATCCCACAATTAGTCATGCATGTCAAGTTATTTTAGGTAACTTTAAACGCATTGACAAGACAGGGCAACATCTACTGCTGAATAAATGTTTTTGGCATTTGGCCCTACAGGCAAACTGATCTCTTTCCTTTCCTCTCACATCAGAGATATGGACATGCTTGTCAGCATAATTTGATTTGGGCTGGGAGCCATTTCCTGTGGAAGTAGACACTGAAAGAGAGGGAGTATGTACCCAAGAAGTCTTAGCAGACAGAATTGTGTGTTAAGTGTGACATTGTCATGGAGCCTCTTTTGACACTTGTAAAATGCTTCTCTCAGGTGTTGTGCTACCCATGCAGAAATCTACAGCCCATTTTATCAGGTGATGACTTGTGAAATGAACAGTATAGGGAGGTATACCGAAAGTACAACTTGTACAACTTGTTTTTTTTCTCTATTGATGAAAGCAAATCCTACTTGTATTCATTTTCATCACATTCCATGTCTTCGTGTAGTCAGACATTCGCATAAATTATCGCATAGGCTATTTGAACCTACATAATTTACAGTCTGAGACAACACTGATAACATGGGACTTAAAATCTTATATAAACCTGGAAACAAACAAAGTATAAGGATTTTTTATTTCTAGGTCACTTGACAGTGTGTAATCTGGCTGTAATCTGATTACTAAACAACTAGTTAATGTAATCTAATGACTTTTTAGTCAAAGTAGTGTAATACATTACATTTTAAAGTCTTCTAATCAGATCACCGATTTTGAATTAATCTGAAGTACTTTTAAGTACTTGGGTTTCAGCCATTACACATATTTCTAAAACAATATTATTTATGTAAATACATTTAAAACATGAATTATGTTCATATGTACATCTGATTGCATTTCTGAGACAGCTGAAGGCCGTGCACCCCATAAGGAGTAAGGCAGCAATGTAAGGTGCTGAGTGCATGAATTGCGTCCGACAATGAAAAGGAGGGCTATAGACATTATTTTAAATTTGGTGAGTAGAAATGACATAAAAAAAATTATGTGACAAGTGTTTTTAAGTAACTTAAAAGTAATTAGCAATGTGATTACTTTTCAAATGAAATAAATAATCTCATTACAATTTTAGAGAAGTAATCAGTTATTTAAAGTGGATTACTTTTAAAGTAACTTACCCAGCACTGCTGATCAAATAAGTAAATTCGTGACATTGACCATTAATGTCAATGCAAGTGAATGGTGTCCAGAACTTTGAAGCTCCAAAAAGCACATAAAGGCAGCATAAAAGTAACCCTTAAGACTCCAGTGGTTAAATCTATATCTTCAGAAGTGATGTGATAGGTGTGGGTGAGAAACAGATGAATATTTATGTCCTTTTTTTTACAAGAAATTCTCCTCCCTGCCCAGTAGGTTGTGATATGCACAAAGAATGCAAATCGCCAAAAACAAAAGAAGAAGAATGTGAAAGTGAATGTTGAGATTTATAGTAAAAAAGGACTTAAATATTGATCTGTTTCTTACCCACACCTATCATATCAATTCTGGATTTAACCACTGGAGTCAAATGGATTACTTTTATGCTGCCTTTATGTATTTTTTGGAGCTTCAAAGTTCTGGAAACCATTGACTTGCGTTGTACTGACCTACAGAGCTGAGACATTCTTCTAAAAATCTTTGTTTGTGTTCTGCTAAAGAAAGAAAGTCATTCACATCTGGGATGGTATGAGGGTGAATAAATGATGAGAGAATGTCACTTTTGGATGAACTATTCCTTAAAAGCAACTGTGTTGTATTAATTAAAAAGTTTATTAAATAAGAAAAAAAATTCTTTTTTTTACAATAGACCTTTTTCACACTCCTGGTTTTGGAACGCAGAAGTAAACGATTGCAGGGTAAACTTCGACAGCACTGAATGGGAGTGAATGGGAGATCAAAGCAAATATTATTTTCACGTACCCATTTGCTCCATGACCAAAAGAAAAAAATTCACTATTACATTGGAATGACTTACCAGAATAAAAATAAAAATAGAGAGCGGTGGATTAAGACAAATTTACTGTCACTCTCTCAGCAGCTGTAATAGAAACCCTCTCACAGCTGTGGTAATTCATTTTTTAAAACTAATTCCAGGGTAATATAACACAAAGCATATTATCATATTATCATATACTGTATTATCATATACTGTAATTATCATCTAGATTTACGCTGCTAAATAAGGCAGAAACACATCATCACAGTCTGTGAGAAAGGTCTATTGTGGTCTCAGACTTAAGGAACCCATTGACTGTATAGACAATGGTCTTGTATGACTGACAATAGTCTGTCATGACTGAAAGAAAATCTGTTATTGTAGAATGGGGTGAAAAATCCAGAGCTCCAGGGTGGAATATGTGTGTGTGTGGGTGCTGACTGGTCTGGGGTCAGTGGCTCCAGGTTTCCAGCAGCTCTATGTGTGCTTGAGTCAGTCACTCGTTACTCACTGCGGTCAGCTTTGATGGCTGACAGTTATGGGTTTTGTGAGCAACACAGAAAATGCAGCAAGGAGGGTCCTTTGTTGTACTATACCAATGGGGCAGGCTGAGTCAAGTCAAAGTGCTGAGGAATCCCCCAGGCCACCTTAGCCATGGGTTTGTGTGTTCGGAGATGTCAGGATGGAATCTGTGTAGGAATTTTTCACCCAGCTGCATGGAGATCGCAGATAGAGTTGGCAGATGGGGAAACATGCCCTAAAGTCTACCTTGAGAACAAAGAGTTATGACATAATGATTATCTATAGGGCCAAATAGCTCGTCTTTCATGCTCAAAGATGTCTTTTTGGACATCTGTATGGGGTACATCAGAAATCGATATGAAATAGTTACCATTATTTATGCTCATACTTAGGAATTTGAATAAAGCCATAAATGTAAGTATTAAACTTAAAGGGATAATTCACCCAAAAATCATCATTTACTCACCCTCATACCATCCCAGATGTGCATGACTTTCTTTCTATGCTTAACACAAATGAAGATTTTTAGAAGAATATTTCAGCTCTGTAGGTCCATACAATGCAAGTGAATGGTGATCAGGCCTTTGAAGCTCCAAAAAGGAGATACTGGACTTATTATTTTCACCTAGTGGACAATAAAAATCCCATCGACTTGTATTGAAGAAGGAACCTATGCCATACAGAGACCAGAAAATCATAGCGACTTTGACCAGTAAGCAACCAACCAGAACACTCAAGCAACCACCGAACACCTGGCAACTTCATAGCAAAGTGCCTAAAACCAGCAACTGCATAGCGAAGACCTGGCAACCATCTACAATACTGTAAGGCAAGCACCACTCACATTTTCTTTAGAAAATTTACAAATCTAGTTCGGTGTATTCCTGATAAAGCTGTCCTTTCACAAATTGAAGGCAAACTCTACCACCCAAGAATGCATATATCGGTCAAAGAAATATCTAAATGTGGCAAATGGCTTGCATAGCAGGTTGATTCAAACCCACAGCCTTCCGGATGGCAGCCTAACTCACTAACCATAACCAGTGACACAGCATCACTCGGGCCTTCATGGTCAGCATGTGGTATCAACCACACCTCAGAGAGAAGATGGAAGAAAAGGTCACATCAGAGTCACTTTAACCCAGCATAGTCGTTTGAAGTGCAAGAGAAACTGTGGCAGAGAGGGCAGCCAGGCCCCTCAGTCTCCTGCCCAGCTGGGGAGAGTTAGTAAGTCCTGGGATGTTCAGAGGCACCGTGGCACATGGGGGTGTTTGAGGCTCAAAGGGGCCCCAGTCAAAGCTAAAAACAGACAATACACACATGCACACATTCTAACAAGCCCGTTTGTTTCCTATCAAGACACTTTGTGCAATGATGGCAAGAGGAATTGCTTAACAGAAGAGATGTTTAAGTGGAAGAGAGAAATGCCTATTTGAGTATCGTGGTCCTCTGTAAGACTTTAAAGGAATATTCCAGGTTTAATACAAGTTAAGCTCAATCGACAGCATTTGTGGCATAATGTTGATTACCACAAATAATAATAATAATAATAATAAAATAATAATAATAACTTTGACATCCCTTTTCTTAAAAAAAATAAAATAAAAGCAAAAATTGAAGTTGCAGTTAGGCACTTACAATGGAAGTGAATGGGGCCAATTTTCTGAGGGTTTAAAGGCAGAGATGTGAAGCTTATAATTTTATAAAAGCACTTACATTAATTATTCTGTTTAAACTCATTCATTATTTGGCTGTAAAAGTTGTTTAAATCATAATTTTTTCAGCCACTGTAGGGTTTTAGGGTTTGTTGACATTACATCGTCATGGCAACGGAGCTGTAAAAGTGGCTATAACTTTACACAGAAAAGGTTATTACTTGAATTTATGTTAACATGCATATTGTTTACGTCTTGTGGCTATACTTTTAAAACAGTGAGTATTTTGTTGGCCCCATTTACTTCCATTGTAAGTGCCTCACTGTTACCCAGATTTTTTGTTTTTTTTGTTTTGTTTTTTTAAGAAAAGGAGGGATGCATTGAAATAAATTTTTGTGGTAATCAACATTATGCAACAAATGCTGTTGATTGAGCTTAACTTGTTTTGAACCCGGAATATTCCTTTAACTAATAGACAGTTCATTTGTAACCATTATAAGATGTTAATTTTTGAACTCGAGCTTTTGCAAGACAATGATGTCGTGTTCAAATGTCTTCAATACTAAGATTATGACAACTAGTCACTGTGGCTCAACTAGAACATGACGTTAGAATCATCATGGTAATGGGTTTGATTCCCAGGGAACATATGTACTGATTAAATGTATAAACTGAATAGACTGTAAGTTGCTTTTGGTAAAAGTAAATGTCATGAGGACTACACATAAGAGCTGTTTGGCATAAAATTAAAAAGGCTATTAAAACTTTTTACTGTTAATAATGCAAAAATTGGCATCACCTATAGATGGCACTATTGTAAAAGTGTAAAAAATATTTCAAATCACATCTGAAATCACATTACACAAGCTAACTAAAAAAGTCTACCCAAAGTGTGTTTTACAGTAAAATATCTGAACATCCTCAAAACAAGTTACATTTACTCGACAAGCAAAGTGACGTAAGATGCAAAGTCCTGTTTTCAAAGAAATCTAACAAAAGTTTGGTGAGATTTATGCTTGAAACAAGAAATATAATAATTGCCAGTGGGAAAAGAGAATTTAGAAACTTAATTCAAAAGGGAAAACAAGTTTAGTTTTCTTTACCTATTGCCAAATTAGTCTTGTTTTAAAAGCTATAAATAAAATAAAAAATGCTACTAAAAGTATTGACTGTTAAAGGGATAGTTCACCCCAAAATGAAAATTCTCTCATCATTTACTCACCCTCATGCCATCCCAGATGTGTATGACTTTCTTTTTTTCTGCAGAACACAAATAAAGATTTTTAGAAGAATATCTCAGCTCTGTAGGTCCATACAATGCAAGTGAATGGTGACCAGAACTTTGAATCTAAAAAAAATCTATTAAAGGCAGCATAAAAGTAATCCATAAGTCTCCAGTGGTTAAATCCATGTCTTCAGAAGCAATATGATAGGCGTGGGTGAGAAATAGATCAATATTTAAGCCTTTTTTCACTATAAGGGTGCTTTCACACTAGCACTTTTGGTGCGCACCCGGGGTCGAATTACGTCAAAGTTCGGTTCATTTGGGTGAAGTGAACACTGTTTTCCGAACTCGGGTGCACACCCGTGAACCACACCCGGGTCAGCTTGAAAAGGTGGTCTGGGATACGGTTCATGTGAACTCTGGTACGGTTTGCTGCTGGTATGTACACAATTGTACCAAAATCGGCTTGTGATGACGTAAAATTTGCGTCATTGCAGGCTCACGGTCGCAAATATAATGGTATAATGCATTTCTCATACCTGCTTGCGTCCAAATACACCGCCTCCAGAGAGCAGCTCACATTCTTCACATCTCCTCCAATGCATCCGCGGGCTCGTGGCAGACAAACGCTAATATTCATCCCATCATTGCACATTCAATGCATCCACGGGAGACAAACACAAGTGTTGTTCTGTGCATAACAAATTTTTGTGCTAAATACAAAGAGACAAACTTTAATACTTAACACAGTGACGCCTTTTTGAGTTACCTAGTTACAGTGGTAAACAGCTGCCGCTTGTACTCACGTTGATGACGTAATCGGACTGCAGTTCGGACCCAAATAATATGATGTGAACAGAGACCAGCACGGAGAGCAGCAGGAGGGGCAGGAAACAAACTCGGGTTCGATCCAAGCAATCGAACCAAGTGTGAAAGCACTCTAAATTTCCACCTTTGACCAGCTCTGGCCAGTAGGTGGCGATATGCATGAAGAATGTTAATTGCCAAAAAACAAAAGAAGATGTTAAAGTGAACATGAAAGTGGAGATTTATAGTAAAAAGGACTTAAATATTGATCTGTTTCTTACCCACTTAGCATATCACTTCTGAAAATATGGATTGAGCTGAGATATTCTTCTAAAAATCTTAATTTGTGTTCAGCAGAAGACAGAAAGTCAAACACATCTGGGATGGCATGAGGTTGAGTAAATGATGAGAGAATTTACATTTTTGGGTGAACTACTGCTTTAATGACTGTTGACTATTTTGACGTTTTCTGGAATGTTTCAGATAAATCTTACAAAACTTTTGTGAGATTTATGCTTGAAACAAGAAATATAATATTTGCCAATGAGATAAGACAAATTAGAAGCTTAATTCGAATTGAAAACAAGTTGATTTTTCTTACCCTTTTGGCAAACACCCTTGTGTTCAAACTTTGTTTGATTTCTCAAAAAAAAAAAAAAAAAAGACTTAATAACATGTAATTTTGCTTCTCACATAAACATATCTTGTTTAAAAGATGTTTAGACATTTTTTACTGGAAAACAAGACCAAAAAAGTAAGAAAGCTAGCAGTCGCAATATTCACACACTCAGATGAACATTCTTCTTCAAGATGTTGAGCAGCTCTCCAATGGTGTTTACAGTCTTCATTCTTAACTACTAGAAGTTCAAGAAAGAAGAAGAAAGAGACGTAAATGAAAGGCAGAAAGGGGCCAGAGCAAAACTGCCCTTTGTGATCAGATATCAGAAGGCTCTGTTATTAGCCCCTTCTCTCTTCATGCCCGTAGGCTGCTTTCATCTCTACTGAGTGTCACTAGTAAATGCTGGAGGTCATCTTGTGCACTATACCTGTGTGTGTATCTGTGCATTCTGCTTTACTAAGGTCAGCTCACACTTATGTCAACACTGCCATTTAACAAAAGACCACAGACAGGAGATCAGACACTCAGACTAGAAAGATCATTTACATGGTCCGGATTGACATTTACACTTATGAAAAACACAGGGTGCTGTGAGTCACATTTGATTAACATGATACCCAGATGGTCTTTTAGGACTGTGTTTATTCAACATGAGACGATTTGTGGTGATAAATCTAAAAGGGATGTTCACGCAGGTAGCCTGATCAAAAATCTTCTTTCACAGGTCTTTTTACCTGGATGTCCCCATTGTGCTCACCTAACAGGGAATGCTCCAATAACTTATTTCATATAAAGGCTAGGAATGGACATTAAAACACATTAATGGAACATCCTCATGATGCTATTATTATTTGATGAAAGTTCTCACAATGTTAGGAGAAAACGTTCTTAGTGCAGCATAGTTCGTAGATCAAAAATGTAAGCATAAAATCATGACTCTTCTGAGTGTGTGTGACAGAATCCTAAATCCGAAAATAAGTAAACACCACTGTAAACAAAATGAAATTACATTTTATCCAGCTTATGGTTTTTTTTTAGTCACAGATAATACGAGATGTGGATTACTTTGCATCTACTTAAAAACACATGTTATACCAACAATTTCCCCCCAAAAGTCGTCCCAGCTAGCCTACAGATTTGTCTGAACTAACAATTTCTTATTTGTGAGTTGCAACATGAATACAAATTATGCACTTAGTGTTATAGGCTTATTTTTTGCTGTTTGCTGACTTAATTTCTGCTATTATTGTTGTTGTTGTTTTTTTGCCACTGTTAGTTAATTGTTGTGTGGTGATGTTCAAAGATCATCATTTTACTTTTTTTGATTGTCACCGTTATTGAGGTTTGTGTATTAAGGGTTGAGGTCTATCGTGTGTCTCTATCAAACAACTGTAAGTATTGTCTTGCAAGACATTCCTTTCTTCAGAGGCAAAGATAACAGTTAACTTCATGTAAAATTACTTTAAAACCATATACACAAGATAAAAGTTCTTGTATTGCGAAATGATAGTTGTCTGAACAAGAAGTGATTCGTTTTCACAACAAAATTGTTTGCATTTAGTGAACAGACAAATTCAAATTGACTAAACAATGCAATGTTACTGAGGACAATTAAAGGAATATATTGGGTTCAATTTATGTTAAGATCAATTGATAGCATTTGTGACATAATGCCGATTACCACAAAAAATAATTTCATCCCGACAATCCTTTTCTTAAAAAAAAAAAAGCAAAAATTGAGGTTACAATGAGGCACTTACAATGGAAGTGAATGGGGCCAATTTTTGGAGGATTTAAAGCAACCTGGTCTCATAGTGAAAACATGTCTCCAGGTAAAATTCCCTGCAGTTTCCAGGTGAAATGAACACTAGAGGCACTACTGTGTGTTTTATTCACTTTAACTAAAATCTCAATGGCTGATTATGACTTTATAAACACTTATTTTTCTCTCTGCTATGTTATGATATCAAGACACTTTTACTCTAATGCACCTTTGAAAAATTATACATTTTAATGCTTGTATTACAGACCCACCTACATTTATACACTTATTCCAATATGATTAGCTTGCATGGTAGCGCACTTCATAGAGCACTAGACTTTGGACTCGGAGAACCATGGTTCAAAACCAGACAAGAACTCAAGCTGACATGATAAAGACATAGATGCGACACGAATTGACATGGTTGCTTCAGAAAATGTGCTTTTCACATTAGTTAAGAGTAAGGATGTCTGTTTTTTTTAACTCTCATTTCTCTTTTCGGACACTATTGGTTAAGTTTACAGTAAAGTTTTAGGTAAGGGAGGTATGTTTTAGTCAAACCTCCATCTAAAATTCACCTTAAAGACCTTGTCTGATTACAACCTCATTTCACTTGGTTTTGGTGCCCCCTGCTGGACATTTCACTTGAAAAGTGCAGCCAAATGTGTTATGAAGCATGTAATTTCAGTTCTGCAAAAACGTTGCAATGCTCACATAAATTTCATGAGACCAGGCTGATGTAAAGGCAGAAATATGAAGCTTATAATTTTATAAAACCACTTACATGAATTCTTCTGTTAAACTCAAATATTATTTGAGCTGTAAAGTTGTTTAAATCGTCATTTTTACAGCCGTTTTAGGGTTTGTTGACATTACATCATCATGGCAACAAAGTTGTAAAATTGGCTATAAATTTAAACAGAAAAAGGTTATTAAGTGATTTTATCACCCTAAAATCATGTTAACAAGCATATTGTTTGCGTCTTTTGGCTATATTTTTGAAACACTGAGTATTTTAACATTTATGGATTGGCCCCTTTGACTTCCATTGTAAGTGCCTCACTGGAACCCAGATTTTTGCTTTTTTTAAATCAAAATTAATTTTTGTGGTAATCAACATTATGCCATAAATGCTGTTGATTGAGTTTAAAGGCCCAGATATACTGTACTTCATACGAAAACAAAGAACGAACATGTGTGACGTCATTTACAACAAAATTTGGCCAAAAAGGTGTTTTTGCGTTAGTTTCGGTGGTTCGTAACTAGGGTTGCTGCACGTACAGATGAAATGATGCATCCCATATCAAATCAATATGGAACGCGTTTTGTCCGGTATTTAAGCTGGTCCGATGACGTCACTGTGAAATTGTTCAAGATCATTAATTTAACCTTGGAATATTCCTTGGAAATTGTGCCTACGGTGGGTAAGGGACCGTCTGAAAACTTCAGCCAGCACCCCTTTTCTTTTGTCTTTATTTTGCACATTAACACTTTTATACAGTCATCACTGCAATTGTATACGTGTCATCATAAATTACAATAACAGCATAACCAACACATGTTATGGCCAAGTATAGCGTGTTAGTGCATTAGCATCATCAAAATGTAAACTGGACAAATTAAACATGTTCTACTGCATATATATTACTTTAAATCATCATTGAGTGGTTAAACCAACTTCTTTTACTGACCTCATGTAAATTCTACTCATAGAATGAGGCATAAAGTCATTGATAACACATTTTAATGTTACATTAGTTTAGGTTTTACATAGCGTCCTCATATTTAAATGTACTTCTAAACGCCTCCCACAGCGGTATAGCGGATGTCTTTCTGCAAGTCAGCAGAAAGGTTAATTAAAAAATGACACCTTGTGCAAATCTGACAAGACACTGTGAATCACTCGTTATACCACGGTTCCAAAGGGCACTTATAAATGTCTGAAAGTGATGCATCCATCAGAGAGTGGTCTCTTTTGAATTTTGAGTTGTGTTGCTCATTATCATGTGTGAGAACTCTGTCTACGGAAGTGGAAATGTTGGTTTTCAGACGATTGGTTGCTTGCAGTAAGCACTTAGCCCTGCTGGAAAAAAGAAAAAGAAAAAAGAAAACAGCTAAAACCAGCCCAAGTCGGTTGGCTGGTCTTAGCAGATTTGGGATGGGCTTAGCTGGTCACCCAACCTGACCAGCCTCCCAACTCTGAAACCAGCCAACTGACCAGCCTGACAATGTTTAAAGCAACCACCCAGAACAAACAACCACCCAGAAATGCATTAAAAGACACTCATAACAGCATGGCAACAACATAGCAACATGACTCACTTGTCATTAAAAAACATAAAACTCTAGTTCTTACTCTGGTATTATAACATTAATTCAGTCAGATCACAGGCAACTTTGAGCTCTAGACTAGCAAGGACAGTGTTTAATTATAAAGAAAGATCTGCTGATATTCTGAATGAACCAGGAAGTAGCAAATGACCTAATTAATGTAAAGTGTCTCTCACAAGCCATACTTCTTCTGCTCCAGCTCCCTGTCATAAGTACCATCATCACTCAAGATGACTCAAGATGGCACCGAGTATGGCTGCTGCATTGCGAGCTCCGACACAACATTGTAGTGTTTTGTTTGTTTTGTTTACAATTCTTATGTTTTTTGTATTGGATGTTGTCTGCTTTATTGTCTACGACAGACAAACACTTTTGGACATTGGTTCAGCAATTACACACCGTAAACCGGACTTCAAATTCCTCAATGCAGACCTGCTGTTTACAAACACACCAGCAGAGCCCTTTGTCTGGGCTGCACAGCCGCGGAAACACAGGAGGAAAAGGGGAAATAGAGCCGGCATTCTCATCAGAGAAAGA
Source organism: Myxocyprinus asiaticus (assembly GCF_019703515.2). Taxonomy (NCBI): domain Eukaryota; kingdom Metazoa; phylum Chordata; class Actinopteri; order Cypriniformes; family Catostomidae; genus Myxocyprinus; species Myxocyprinus asiaticus. The sequence goes on from NC_059386.1 coordinate 22,336,098, forward strand.
TGTCGTGCAAATCGATCCCCGCTACCCAGTATACTACTGGCAATTGTTCAGTCTCTGGATAACAAGCTCTGCGAGCTGAAAGCGCGGATCTCTTTCCAACGAGAGATGAGGGACTGCTGCATTATCTGCCTAACAGAAACTTGGATGTCTGCTGAGATTCCAGACTCAGCCATTGAACCCGCAGGGTTCTCCGTGCGCCGAACGGACAGAGCGAAAGACCTCTCAGGTAAAAGTCTTTCTGTTCTCCTGATCTGGAATTTCTCATGCTTCTGTGTCAACAATTCTGGCTACCGAGGGAATTCACAGCGGTCGTTATCACTGCTGTGTACATCCCGCCACAAGCCAACACAGACCGGGCACTCAAGGAACTGTAAGGGATTATAAGAAAGCAGGAAACCGCGCATCCTGAGGCTGCCTTCATTGTGACCGGGGACTTTAATAAAGCCAGTTTCAAATCATGAAAAATACCACCAACACATTAGTTTTAACACATGAGGGGACCGGGTTTTGGACCATTGCAAATCCCTCCCCCGCCCACCATTTGGCAAATCAGACAACTCTTCCATTCTGCTTCTGCCCGCTTACAGGCAGAAACTGAAAAAGGAAGCACCCACCCTCAGAACGATCCAGTGCTGGTCGGACCAATCAGAATCTACGCTACAAGACTGTTTTGATCACGCGGACTGGGAGATGTTCCGGTCCGCCTCTGATGACGACATCGAGCTTTACGCTGATAGCGTAACGTGTTTCATCAGAAAGTGTGTAGAGGACGTCGTTCCGACCAGAACAATACGGATCTATCCGAACCAGAAACCTTGGATTAATAGCAATGTTCGCGCGGCACTTGATGCGTGGACCTCCGCTTTTAATTCCGGGAACGTGGAGGAGCATAAACAAGCCAGTTATGTCCTCCAAAAAAGTACAGCATCAGATCAGCAAAATGTCAGTACAGGAACAAGATTGAAGGAAAGTTTAACACCACCAACTCTAGAAGCATGTGGCAGTGAATTAACATCATCACGGACTTTAAAGAGAATAAAAACTCTGCCGTGAACACTGCTGCCTCTCTCCCGGAGGAGCTAAATACTTTTTATGCTCGTTTTGAGGGAAATAACACCGCCCTCGCGGAGAGAGCTCTCGCGGCCGAAGCTACAGAGGTTAGTTCACTCTCCGTCTCTGTTGCGGAGGTAACCCGATCCTTCCGACGGGTGAATATCTGCAAAGCCATGGGTCCAGACGGCATTCCGGGCCACGTCATCAGAGCATGCGCGAACCAACTGGCTGATGTTTTTACGGACATTTTCAACCTTTCCCTCTCTTTGTCTGTAGTCCCCACATGCTTTAAAACGTCCACCATTGTGCCTGTTCCAAAGCAATCCAAAATAACTTGCTTAAATGAGTGGCGTCCTGTTGCTCTGACCCCCATCATCAGCGAATGCTTTGAGAGACTAATCAGAGATTACATCTGCTCAGTGCTGCCTCCCTCATTAGACCCATTGCAGTTTGCTTACCGCAACAACCACTCCACTGATGATGCCATTGCATCTACAATACACACTGTGCTCTCCCACCTGGAAAAAAAGAACACTTATGTGAGAATGTTGTTTGTAGACTGCAGCTCAGCATTCACCACCATATTGCCCTCCAAGCTTGATGAGAAACTCCGGGCTCTGGGCTTAAACAGCTCGCTGTGCAGCTGGATCCTGGACTTCCTGTCAAGCAGATGGCAGGTGGTTAGAATAGGCAGCAACATCTCCTCATCACTGACCCTCAACACTGGAGCCCCACAGGGCTGTGTTCTCAGCCCACTCCTGTATTCCCTGTACACACATGACTGTGTGGCAACACACAGCTCCAACGCCATCATTAAGTTTGCTGATGATACGACGGTGGTAGGTCTGATCACTGACAATGATGAAACAGCCTACAGAGAGGAGGTGCACACTCTGACACACTGGTGTCAGGAGCACAACCTCTCCCTCAACGTCAGTAAGACAAAGGAGCTTGTGGTGGACTTCAGAAGAAAAGACAGAGAACACAGTCCCATCACCATCAATGGAGCACCAGTGGAGAGAGTCAGCAGCTTCAAGTTCCTGTGTGTCCACATCACTGAGGAACTAACATGGTCCATCCACACTGAAGCCGTTGTGAAGAAGGCTCATCAGCGCCTCTTCTTCCTGAGATGGCTGAGGAAGTTTGGAATTAACCGCCACATCCTTACACAGTTCTACACCTGCACTGTAGAGAGCATCCTGACTGGCTGCATCTCTGCCTGGTACGGCAATAGCACCGCCCACAACTGCAAAGCACTGCAAAGGGTGGTGTGAACTGCCAGACACATCATCGGAGGTGAGCTTCCCTCCCTCCAGGACATATATACCAGGCGGTGTGTGAAAAAAGCTCGGAGGATCATCAGAGACTCCAGCCACCCGAGCCATGGGCTGTTCGCACTGCTACCATCAGGCAGGCGGTATTGCAGCATCAGGACACATACCAGCCGACTTCATGACACCTTCTTCCCCCAAGCAATCAGATTTTTGAACTCTTGATCTCTCACGATCAAAATACATCAACACTGCACTTTATTACTCTTACTCTTATATCTCACACCGGACTGTCATAAATTATATTATTATTATTATATATATTCTCTCTTAACAACACACTGGCAACTTACTATCAACCGACAGCCTGAATGTCAATACAGAACAATACAACCTACTGTACATTCTATATATACTTTTTTATTGTATAATGAGTGGTGGTGGTGTAGTGGACTAAAGCACTGAACTGATAAGCAAAAGGTTGTTGGTTCAATCCCAACAGTTACCACCATTGTGTCCTTGAGCAAGGCACTTAACTCCAGGTTGCTCCAGGGGGATTGTCCCTGTAATAAGGGCACTGTAAGTCGCTTTGGATATAAGTGTCTGCCAAATGCATAAATGTAAATGTAATGTGTATTCTATATTGTGTGTTGTATACTGTACATTGTATGTTATTATTTGTATATTGTGTTGTGTGTAATTATGTGTATATTAGATTTTAAATTGTTGTAAATCTGATGTTTATTGTAAATTGGTATACGTCTCATCACTGTCACGACTACTATGTTGCTCAGAACTGCACCCAAGAATTTCACACACTATTGCACTTGTGTATATGGTTGTGTGACAATAAAAGTGATTTGATTTGATTTCATTTCATTTCACCACCCTCCCAAGGAGAGGCAGATAGCACCTAATGTGAAATAGTATAGAATGCTGTAGAATGAGAATACAAGTGTTCACACCCCATCAGGACAGAAGGAAGCTCTGTACATCAAGTAAACGATAGTCTGTGGAGCTTTAGATTTTACAGCACATTGTTTGAGCGAAATGGCCTTACATTGCCAAGTGAGAATCGCTGGCATATGGTACCAGGATTCCCTTCTGTTGGAAACAGAGCATGTGAGAGTGCCTTTTTGAAGATTCCACTCCGCTTGCTCAGCGCCACAAGCTCAGCCCAGAATGTGCTTCGTGATGTGCTGGTTTGGGAACCTGCAAAATAAGCAATAGGCCTGAGGTTGTTCAAACACTGTTTTAGTGATGTTGCAAACCTTATAGCCTAAATAAATGCAAAGAATAAATCAAAGTTAAGAACAAGGAAATCGAAAGGGAGTGGAGAGACTTTTGGAATAGAACGCATCACATTACCAGAGAGCACGAGGATGTGCTACGCAAACATAGCAGTGGAGCAAAAGGCGAGCTAGTAGGCTACACTACTATTCGATAATAAATTAAGAGATAAGTACATAGTAAGGTTCCATGGGGTTGCAAACGTTAGAGCACCCTCAATTGAATACTGCATATTGGCAAAGCATATTTCCTTGAATCCCAGCGAACACACACACAAAATCCCAAAACGAATAAACATGTATGATCTTGCAGATCAGTGTCGTAATTTGCAGGCGCAGCATTCTGCTTTCATGCCTTTATTGTACAATTGAGCAATTGATTGGTAAAGATTTCCGCTCTCGCATAGGAAATTTCATAGCGGAATTATCTCACTTAATCGACCGCCTGTTGCTTTCGATTTCTGCTTCAGGATAAAGCGGCACATAACTGCTGGTCAGGTTCCCAAAGCCAAATCCACACCTTAACGATAAGAGAAACGTAAAACACTGACACTAGATTAGTGGTTGCAGATACCATCTTCCGACATCACTTGCTGCATTCATGCGCAGAGAAAAATAAATGTGCGTACAATAGAAAAAAACTTTTCTTAAATGAAGGCAGTGTCATTTGTAAATTAAATAAATTGTATTTGTTTTGAATCATAAAACATGATTTCATCTAATATATATATATTGGACAAAATCTCACTTTATGCAGGACAAATATTTTTTATTTGTTAAATCCATGGTTAAACCCTGCTGTATGGTTTACGCATGGTTTACGCATATAAAGTCCGGATTCACTTTATAATGCTTTAAAAATATCAAGGAAAAACAAAAGGGGCACATGCTAACTACTAATATAATAATTATTATATAAATAACCACAGTCCTATAGATTGCATATGATTCGTACATATACAATTGTAGGGAATATTAATCGAGCAACAATACTGAAAAAGAGAAAAACATTCACTGCTCTTGTCTGGATAACTTAATACACCCTTTAAAACTGAACACAAAATTAGGATGAGAAATTGCTCATTTTAATTTACAGACACAAAGCCTGACAGCATTAAATCAGAAACCTATTAATGAATCAAATCTACAGTAAAAAGAACTAAAGAACATTCATGAATTTCACTTTTACCTGTAATTTTTTTCCTGGTATCAGTCCATGTTTTCATTATTGCCATAAATGACTCAAACAAACCTTAAAGTTGAAAAGATTGTGTTTTTCTAGGTCGGTTGTGTCACTCAGATCCAGTTTAAACTGAAAAGTGCGAATTTGCACGTATACGAGTTTCTGCACCACCGCACATACTGTATGTTTTATCACTTGTAGAGGCATATTTGATGACTTGTTTAAAGTAAATTTCAAAGGCATTATTTGAAGATGTTCAATGACATATGTGCTAACAGAGAAATATTTGACTGATTGCACATGATAACGAAGGTCTGGTTGACCCGATTATCTAACAGCCATTGTAAACCAGTTCAAAATAAACAGCAAGATTTGATATACTAAAACACAACAATACAATCACATAATTTCAGATGTGTACATTACTAAGCATTTGATAATTTAATAAATGTCAGCCTACAACCTAGCCTATATTTCACACAGAGGGGCATTTGCTTGGGCCAATGTAGCCACCCCTCCATGTACGTGCCCGGAAACAAGTATACTACAGAGACATTTCATGTTGGAGCGGGATTTGAGCAAAAAAAATTTTTACCAGTGAGCGTGAGTGGTACTTGAGTGGAGCATTCACTTGGGCTGCTCACATGCTCTGGTTGCAAAGCACCTCTGAACAAAACACTTGTAAATCATTAGAGGATTGTGTAGGACAGCCTTACAAAATGGTCTGGGTTTAACTTACACAACTTTGGTCATGATTGCATCTCATTACTCCCCTAGTAATATAAATATTTATTTTGTCATGTCATGGATTATTATGCCTGTCTCTTAAAGAGTCTCAGGAAATATCTCAGAGCAGGTTGCCAAAAGCTTATGTCTCTGACATTGACTTTGATTTAGTTTACACATATAACAGCAAAATGGAAACCATGTTATTAAGCTTTTGGAATTCATGTACTAATTTGCTTTTATGTTAGTGTTGGTACAAACATCTGGTAAAGCTGATGTATATAATTGACATTAAAGGGATAGTTCACCCAAAAATTATCTGATATTTTACTCACCCTCATGCCATCTGAGATGTGTATGACTTTCTTTCTTCTGCAAAACACTTTTGAAGATTTGTAGAAAAAGATACAGGCTCAGCAGGTCCTTAGAATGGGAGAGGGTGGTGATTAGATATCTGTATGTCCAAAAAGCACAGATAGTCAGCATAAAAGTAATCCATCCTATCTCCAGCGGTGACATTAATGTCTTCTAAAGCGAATTGATCACTTTGTGTGCGAAAAAGAATGATATTTAAGCACATTTTAACTATAAAAGATCGCTTCCAGTCAGGCATTGCCAAATGGCCAAATTTAACTCATTGGTTGTATGTCTGTCACGCGTCAGTTCACGTGCATTGCGCTTACGTCATGGGAGCACTCAGGTAAATTCGGCCATTAGTCAACACCTGACTGGAAGTGATCTTTTCTTTTTGGGTGAACTATCCCTTTAAAGGAATATTCCGGGTTCAATACAAGTTAAGCTCAACTGAAAGCATTTGTGGCATAATGTTGACTTCCACAAAAAAAAAAAAAAAAATATTATCGACTCGTCCCTCCTTTTCTTTAAAAAGGCAAAAATCTGGGTTACAGTGAGTCACTTGCAATGGAACAGAATGGGGCGAATATGTACACATTAAAATACTCACTGTTTCAAAATTATAGCCACATTGATTTTAGTGTGATGAAATCACTGTGTAAATTTCTGTGTAAAGTTAGCCAATTTTACAACTTAACGCCATGAAGCTAACACCCTAAAACGACCATACAAATGATGATTTAAACAACTTTACAGCTCAAATAATACACAAGTTTTAAAAGAAGAATGAAAGTGTTTTTATAAAATTACAAGCTTCACATTTCTATAGTAAAACCTTAAAAATTGGCCCTATTCACTTCAATTGTAAGTTGAAATGTAACTGTAACCTTGATTTTTGCTTTCTTTTTTTAAAAAGGACAAGTTTAAAGAACAGACTTTTTCACTTTACATACTGTATTGACAGCAGTCTCCTTGGCAATCATGATTTCAAGCTCGATTACACTTCCTATAGTGCCATATAGTGCTCTGCACACACGTCAAGCTCTAGGAACAGTAATCAAGGTTGAAATCATGATCGTGCCAAGAGACTGCAATGACAAGATGTACAGTGAAAAATGAGTTACATTTTGTTTGTTCTCACCCAAAATCCAACTGGATCACTTCAGAAGACATTGATTAAACCACTGAAGTCAGATGGATTATGTTAATGATGACTTTATCTCCATTTGGAGCTTCAAAGGCCTGATCATCATTCACTTGCATTGTATGGACCTACAGAGATGAGATATTCTTCTAAAAATCTTAGTTTGTATTCAGCAGAAGAAAGAAAGTCATACACATCTGGGATATGGCATGAGGGTGAGTAAATGATAAGAGAGTTTGAATTTTTGGGTGAACTATCCCTTTAAGTTCGCAAAGTTCATGATGATTTGTAACCATCTGTCTGCTTCCATCTCCTTTCAACTCTTTGCATGACTTAGCCCAGGTGGGATTTTCAAAGCCCTGTCCCGCAAATGGGACAAAAGTGACATTATCTCAAACCGCTTGCAAGGAGCCATTTCTCCAGCCAAGAGCTACGAGCAATTTAATGTAGAATATCACACACATGAATCAGTGCTAATGAAATGTGTAGGTTTTGTTCTGAGAACCTCTTGGATAGATTACAATCAAGAGTTTGTCATCATCCAGATTTCCCAAAAACTCTTTGCACTCCATGTTCAATCCAAACAAATCCCATGTTTACTCTCCGCATGCCAAGATTGCTGTCGGCTGGAAAGGTGCTGATTCTGTCCTATTCACATTCTAAATTAATCATCACATCCCACTCGACTGATCCCACTTTCTCCAAGAGTCTCTTTAAGGCTTTTGTGTCAAAGGTTGTATAGTCTTAAAAAGCCAGACCTTTGGCTAAACTACATATGGTCTCGTCCAAATTGCAGCTTATTCTAGCCAAGAACAAGCCACTTAGACAGAGGGAAAACGTCTTTCCAACAATTAAAGTGACCAACCACAGTTCTAGTAGTTTAGGTACAGTTTTTATCTGAAATAGACTATAGGACAACAATAGACATGAAAAAATAATTTAAATAATGGCACAGCATTCTCTATAAACGGTTGGACAGAAAACAACGTAAAAATAGCAGAAAATGTGCAATGTAAAAATGTTTTGTCAGGTAACCTAAAAAGTTTTTGTGGGCAGTGGACAGACTGTGGGCAGCCTGTAGGCAGTCAGTCTGAGGCTGAGACTAAAAGTTGGGTTTAATGCTTGGACTCAAAGGACTTCTTTCTGTGGATACAGTAAGAGAGATGTTGAGGACAGAAGAATGAGTGGTTTTGGTAGCACTTGGATGCTGTAGCGCAAATCAGCATGTGTGGATCTGTGTGGGTGGAGACAAAATGTTTGAGACCCGACAGGCTTGGAGTAGTTCTCCTCAGACGTCCTTAAACGGTGCAGTCATCCTACACTTATCCTCTGCCGTTCCCACAAATGTGGAAGTGTGGCTGATGAGATAACATGGTTAATACACACACATCTGACCCACATCATCATGGTGTAATCCAGTACAGTAATAACTCCCTAAATATACTTTAATAAACTGTAATTTCTTCAATGACAAGCATGTTGTGGCTGGATAGAACGCTTGGCCTCCAGAACTGTATGGGTTCTGCCTTATTATCTACGACAATGTCAATCTATATTATTAATATTCCATCTCCAGCAGTATCCACGGGTTTGCTGCATTTCCAATGCTGAGGTTTAAACTTTTTCACTGATATTCAAACAATCTTCCATGACTCTCTTTCTCTGCACTGTGGAAAATACGACTTCAATTTAGCCAGACTTTTTGGAGTACGTTCAACGTGTTTGGATTTACAATGGTAACTATCTAAACAGCTTTTTAAGTATGCCCAACTAATTGGTATTTACAGTAAGTGTATGATGCTTTCATCTAGCCACGGAATAAAAAAATAAAACTGTAATGTAACGAGCGATAGTGAGACAAACAGACCCAAGAGCAGAGGAACAGTTCAAAGGAATTATTAACAACAGATATGGGCAGTCACTGGGTTGTGGAAGTCAGGAACAGATTCGTAGAATCCTCCTTTGAAGCTTAGTGAGGTGCAGAACAACACCCAGCAGAGATGGGCAATATTAACACCCGATATGCGGGCAACCAACAGATACACGAGACAGGACCAACTAGGCAGAGAGAGTGAGGTTAGTACTCATCATCAAACAACAATCTTGCAAAGATACTGAGAATACGACGGGCTTAAGAAGGGAGTGAATTAGAGGAGAACAGGTGTTGCTCGGCATGATCAGTGTTCCCCGTGGAACAATCAATGCTCCTATGGAAACACCGATCATGCATGCCAGCTGCGCCTGCGAGACATGAGGGAGAGAAAATGACAAAACAAACAAAACAAACTGGCAAACTCACCGGAGCCGTGACAGGTAATTCTGACATTACATTTGACTTAATTTCTCGCAATTGCAACTTTAATAATTGTAATTGCTTATATCTCACAATTGTGACTTTAATTCTTGTATTACGAGATATAAACTCACAATGCAATATAATTTCTCACAATGCAAATTTACATCACGCAATTGTGACTATATCTCACAATTATGAGATACCATATTAACTCGATTCTAAAGTTAGAATTGTGAGATATAAAGAGTCACATGGGGTAACCTCCTCATGGTCGCTATAATGCGGTTCGCTCTCAGTGAGGCACGTGGTGAGTTGTGCGTGGATGCCATGGAGAATAGCGTGAAGCCTCCATGCGCTATACCTCCGTGGTAACACACTCAACAAGCCACGTGATAAGATGCGCAGATTGACGGTCTCAGATGTGGAGGCAACTGAGATTTGTCCTCCGCCACCTGGATTGAGGCGAGTCACTATGCCACCACGAGGACTTAGAGCGTATTGGGAATTGGGCATTCCAAATTGGGGAGAAAAAAGGTGAAAAAAAAAAAAGAACGAACGCAGCGGACGAATTACGAGCCATTCACCGCGTGTCTAAGCGATAAAACTAATGGTTGCCGTCTCCCCCACGATCGCTAAACCGGCTTCGGTGCCGTCACCCTGTTCTCTCTCTCTCGTGCTAACCGCACACACACACAACCCCTCACAAACATGCCAGCACACACATTTGGCGAACAGATAACTTGGCGATTGAGCCCAGCTTTGTCCCTAAGTTATCGTACCAGCGGAGACACGTGTTAAACGGGCAGACGCCACCAACCAGTCTCTCCACCCAGCTGGCTACCATTACACACTGTAAGTCGCTTTGGATAAAAGCGTCTGCCAAATGCATAAATGTAAATGTAGAATTACAAGTTCATATATTTGCAATTTAATTTCTTGCGATTGTGATTTTATTTCTTATTATCACAAGATATAAACTCATAATTGCAACTTGATTTCTTGCAATTGCCAGTTTATATCTTGCAATTGTGATAAATAAATTCAGAGTTGTGAGATATAAAGTCCGAATTTTTTTTTTTATTCCAGCTTCCATACAAGTGGGACTTACACAAATACTGTTGTGGAAATCAAAGCCTCCCAAACAAAGAATATCTGGAAACACTTTACAATAAGGTTCTATTTGTTGAGGTTAGTTAATCCATTTGATATCTTGAAGCAACAAGGAATTAGTTGTTTTACAGCGCTTATTAATTTTGGTTGATGTTAATTTTCAAATATACTATTGTTCAGTGTTCATGTTAGTTCATAATGCATTAACTAATGTTAATGTAAACAACTTTTAATGTTAAAACATTTATTAGCATATGTTGAAATTAAAGGAATATTCCGGGTTCAATACAAGTTAAGCTCAATCAACAGCATTTGTGGCATAATGTTGACTACCACAAAAATGAATTTTGACTTGCCCCTCCTTCTCTTTAAAAAAAAGTAAACATCTGGGTTCCAGTGAGGCATTTACAATGGAAGCCAATGGGGACAGTCCATAAATGTTAAAATACTTTTTCAAAAGTATAGCCACAAGACATAAACAATATGTGACAATATGATTTTAGTGAGATAAAATCCCTTACTAACCTTTTCAGTGTAAAGTTATATCCAATTTTACAACTTCATTGCCATGACCACGTAATGCTGTAAACCCTAAAACCCTAAAATTACTGTAAAAATTACGAATTAAACAACTAAACAGCTCAAATAATACATGAGTTTTAACAGAAGAATTAATGTAAGTTCTTTGATAACATTTTAAGCTTCACATTTCTGCTTTTAAACCCTCCAGAAACTGGCCCCAAGTTGAAATCAATTTTTGTGTTAATCAACATTATGTCACAAATGCTATCGATTTAGCTTAACTTGTATTGAACCCAGAATATTCCTTTAACATTAAACAAGATAAATAGGTGCTGTAAAACTAATGTCCATTTTTAGTTCATGTAGTGAACTAATGTTAACGAATACAACCATATTGTAAAGTGTTACTGAATATCTTGTTCCAAACAGTTCAATATCAACATCATGGAATACACAAAATATATGCTCAACTACACTTTAAAATGGACGTTTATTGAACTTGTGTTTACATATAAAAATAGTTTGTTGAATTTATTGTATTATGCTCATAGAAGGCAGAGACGACTTTAATTGAGTTGATACTAATTTGTGTTAAGGTTGAGTAAACTCAAAAAAGTCCTGAGCCTAGTTTCCTTCATTTATTATTTTCTCAAATACTTTTTTTTTATGTTGACAAATGTCCTTCAGGCTATATGAAACTAATCATTATTTGCTGAGTTTGCAGTGTGAAGCAGGTCTTGGCTAAAAGCAACAGCTAGCATGACTGTGAAAGGTATTGCTGTGGTTTTGAGGAGTTCAAAATATAACACGGGTTACTATGTATTTTTAACACAAGGAGACATTTGTCCAACAAGCTTGCTCTTTTCCTGTGGACTCAAAGTCATTGCTTGGTACACACAGGCACTGGTTCTCACCTGAGGCTCTGTGGTGAGGAAAATTGAGTGGGCTCTATTTTTGAGGAAATAGGTCTGACTACACTTTGATATGCTTGTTGTTCAACATACCCTCTGCACTTACCCCAGCTTGACCAAAAGAATGTCGACTGAAGCAGCTCTTTACTGTATATAACCAGAACAATCCAACCCTGTCACAACGTGGTACAACACACTTTCTTCATTTTCATGCTTCCATTTTAGCTGTTTGCTTTGTGCTGTGTGTGACTGAAACAGCATATTCGATAACTATGACTAGTTCTTAAACCGATAAAATAAAGATTTCAAGGTCTACATCCTCCTTCCGCTTTTTTGAAAAGGTGCACAGAAAGAATGATTTGTGACCTTTCTTCATGTCTTCAAGCTTTCCTCCCTACACAGATCTAGTCAAAGTATCTCTTTGTATCAAAGTGAAGTGTTGTTATTTCAATGGCCTTCATTGGATGTTTGAGGGAAATGTTAGTGTGTTCGAATCAGGGGCACTAGCACTTTTGGCCTTTTCAACTGTTCTTTTACGGCTGAAATTAATATATGAACCATTGCTGGTTCACATTAAAACCACATTTCTGATATAGGCTGTAATTTGCTAGCATTTGAGCTCATGAAATTATGTCAATCAGGTAAAATTGCCTTTTTGCCCCCACACTTACGAAAAAAGGCAGATCCCAGTAGCTGTCATCAGCCAGAGGGCAGATGAGTGGTTGAGAACCAGGCAACAGCGTGAAAGTTTTTCTCTCTCTTTCCTCTCTCTCGCTCTCTCTGTGTGTCTCCCGCTTGCCCTTTCCCTCTCCCCTCTCCCTCCCTCGTCTCTCCCCCAGGTTCCGAGGAGGCGGGGTGGACCACCGGCTGGCGGAACAGCCGGAAGGGCAGCGTCTCCCCTCCAGAGATGGAGTAGGTCAGTATGGATGGCCCCCCGGCCTGAATCGGGTGGGGGAAGAGTGTGGACGAGAAGGAGCCGGGCCATGATAGTGCATCGCCGGTGCTGAGTCAGCTGATCAGCGGGAGAGCGAGATAAAGGGGAGCCAGAGATGCCAGTTCGAGAGAGAGAGACACACACGCCTGCTGTATGTGTGTGTGTCTTTGTTTTAAGTTGTTTTAAGTTGAATTTCTGTCATTAAAGATAAGTTTACCTTTCTGCCGGTTCCCGCCTCCTCCTTGCCCACCTTAACCCATTACAGTTAGGTTTAGGGTTTGGGTTAGGGCGTATGGTTAATAAAATATGCACTCCTGTTAACTGTATTATATAATTTACAACTAAAAACAACTCACTTTACAACTCGCTTTTGGCGGATGCTGTGGACATTTCACCCAAAAATTGGAGCTCACACATGCCCATACATTCAACAACACTTCTAGCTTCTGCCACTGGGTCAGTGGTTTGAATTTCAGTAAGCACAGACTGATTTTAGATGAATATTTTCCTACCTACTGTCAAATTCACAGTGTGATCAATCTGGAACAAGCTACTTATTATTCATGATAACACCCCCCAGAAATTGGCAGGAGTAAAAAGACCTGAACGACTTTTGACAAGGGCCAAATTGTTATGGCCAGATGACTGGGTTAGAGCATCTCTGAAATGGCAAGGCTTGTGGGGTTCTCCCGGTCAGCAGTGGTGAGTACCTACCGAAGTGGTTCGAGGAGGGAAAAACCACAAACTGGCAACAGGGAGTGTGGCGCCCAAGGCTAATCGATTCGCGAGAGCAACGAAGGCTAACCCATCTGGTCTGAACCAACAGAAGGTCTACTGTTGCACAAGTCACAGAAAATGTTAATGATGGTTACGGGAGGAATGTGACACAACACGCTGCTGCGTATGGGGCTGTATAGCTGCAGACCGGTCGGAGTGCCCATGATGACCCCTGTCTCCCATCGAAAGCGCATACAATGGGCATGCAAGCACTGAAGCTGGACCTTGGAGCAATGGAAGAAGGTCGTCTGGTCCGATGAGTCCCGTTTTATTTTATATCAGGTGGACGGTTGTGTACATGTGCGCCGTTTACCTGGGAAAGTGATGGCACCAGGATACACTGTGGGAAGACGAAAAGCCAGTGGAGGGAGTGAGGAGGGAGTGTGATGCACTGGGCAATATTCTGCTGGGAAACCCTGGGTCCGGCCATTCATGTGGACGTCAATTTGACACGTGCCACCTACTTTAACATCGTTGCAGACCAGGTACACCCCCTTCATGACAGGATAATGCACCATGCCACACTGCACACATTGTTCAGGTATGGATTGAGGAACATGATGAAGAGTTCAAGGTGTTTCCCTGGCTTCCAAATTTACCAGATCTCAATCTGATTAAGCATCTTTGGGATGTGCTGGACCAACAAGTCTGATCCACGGCAGCTCCACCTCGCATCTTACAGGACTTGAAAGATCTGCTGCTAATGTCTTGGAGACAGATACCACAGGACACCATTAGGGGTCTTGTAGAGTCCAAGCCTTGGAGGGTCGGTGCTGTTTTGGCAGCACGCGGAGGACCAACAGCATATTAGGGGACCTGATTGGACTTCTCTGTCATATTGGTCTAATTTGAAAGTGTCATACATCAGTTGTCTACACTTAATTGTAAGCAAAAGGTAGCACGGGACGAACTGTTCTATTATGCGCTCACAGCTGTGCGAGTTGAGTCAACACAGTTACTGTGGTGTTACAGTTTCACAGATGGCCCCTTAGATTTTTGTTTTTGTTTTTGCGTTCCACAGAAAAAAGTCAGATGGGTTTAGATGGACATGAGGGTGAGTTAATGATAACATAATTTTCATATTTGGGTGAACTATCCATTTTAGGTGAAATGTAAAATTCTCTTTAGCTCACAGTCATGTTTTGGAAGCAGGACTGAATAAATCGACAAACCCAGACTCTCCTAGAGGCCAGGTGTCACTTTCTTGAACTGACTTTAGAGTAATAGAAGAGTCCAGTCTGGAATTGGTAAAGTGAAGAGTCTGGTGGAGTTGTATCCTGTGGAGCGCAGACTGTGAGGGTGTCAGATTTCACAACATAGGATCCGGAGATCTATGTTTGGGAATGGTGCGCTGCTTCCTTTTAAGGCCGATGAAGCACAGCAGGGCCCTCCTCCTCCTCGCAGATGCCATTTCCTGAGTGTTCACATTCTTCTGGCTCTCTGAGTCTCTGTGATTTCAGGACAAGAGTGGGATAAATATTAAGTGGGTGACGTAAGGGTCTCTCCAGCCCACACATCCTAACAATGTCATCACCACTTCCAGTCAAGGACTCAGCTTGGATAACTCAAAAGAAAATAATATGAAGGTCAGAATGCAGTTAAAGTGTGTCACAATGTCTGATATTGTACACTCTTAAAAATAAAGGTTCCAGATGAGTTTTACAACCTAATACCACTGGAAAGGTGAAGTGTTTAATTTTTGCACCACTAGTAGCACCAAACGGAATTGCAAAAATAATGACTTGTTCTTTCAAAACAAATAGTCACGCTTCAAACTCACAGCATTGGTTGATTCAATCAGTTCAATTTCATTCAGAAAAACAAAACAGTCTTTTTACAATGTAATTTAACTAGTCCTAATTTTTCGGAATAAACAAACCTATATAATACAATTGTAGTTTGGCGTCGTCCAGCATATATACACTCACTGAGCACTGTATTAGGAACACTATGGTCCTAACAGAGGTGGGTAGAGTAGCCAAAAACTGTCCTCAAGTAAAAGAACTAAGTCTTTTAAAAATTAATTACTCAAGTAGAAGTAAAAGTACTAATGTTAATAATTACTTGAGTAAAAGTAAGAAAGTATTGAATTAAAAGATTAAAAGCGAGTAACTAGTTACATTGCAAATTACACTGCAAAAATCAGATTATTCATTTTAACACCTTGCGTGCATGAATCATGTACCTATGTGATCCTTTATACCCACTGTTACAGTGATAGTTTAAACATGAAAATGATGATATCATTTATTCACCCTCATGTTCTAACCAGTATGACTTGGACACAATTAACACAATTAAGGAGATGTTAGACAGAATTTTAGCCTTAGTCACCATTCACTTCCATTTGTTTGTCATTTTTGAAAGTGAATGGTGACTGAGTATGTCAGTCCCTAACATTCTGCCAAACACATTGTTTTTTGGTTCCAGAGAAGATGAAGACATAAAGGTTTGGAACAACAAGAGTGAGTCTAAATGATGACAGAATATTAATTTATGGGAGAACTATCACTTTAAGGATGCTTCACAGATCGAGTTTGATAATTAGAAGAAAAGTTTGGAAACGTTCCTAGCAATTATTACAGAAAAAAACTAAATGTCTCCCAGGCTCAATTATATTATTATGTATAATATTGTATATTCTTAGTTATGAATCAAAGCAAAATCATTTGATTGGGGGGTGTTGCACTTAATGGTATTTAAGGGCACAGTCAGTGTTCAGGTTGTTACAACTGGTAATGTATCACAACAGAGCATGCATGCATTAAAAATGAATACAGAATTAATTATCAAAAGATTCTTCATACATGACCAAGGACATCTTCTCTGATAAACCTTCTTCAAACTATTATTTCTTAAATTAACCTTACAGGCAGCACCAAACTATATCAGTCTCCTTAAGCTACTAAAAAACTAATCCTATATTGATGACACTTTATACTTCCATTTGCCATTAACAAACATATACTGTAGGTAGGCCTAATTCTTAACAGATTAGTAGCTAGTTCATCAAAATTTAAATCTTTCAAATCAAACTTTCATGACATTCATAACTACATTAATGTATTTTCAGTTTTAACTGTCTATTAAGTGTTGTACAATGCAATAATGCTTAATGGGTTATTC
Source organism: Myxocyprinus asiaticus (assembly GCF_019703515.2). Classification (NCBI taxonomy): domain Eukaryota; kingdom Metazoa; phylum Chordata; class Actinopteri; order Cypriniformes; family Catostomidae; genus Myxocyprinus; species Myxocyprinus asiaticus. The sequence goes on from NC_059386.1 coordinate 22,352,794, forward strand.
ATGAAAGTTATAAAAAGTTAATATATTTTATAAGACATAAACTACCACAAAGAATCAATTCTGCATCTGTATATGCTTTTTATATATATATGAAAATATATGCCAGACCAGTGGTTCCCAACCTTTTTACCTTGAAGCCCCCTCTACATATATATAAGTCTACACATAGAATATATCACCGCTATGGGAGCGCACTCTCTCTCTATGTGTTTGCTCGTGTGCGCGCGAGAGAGCACCATCATCGATGGCCGTGAGAAATGCAAAATTATGATTATAATACAATGATTTTTGGGAACGTGCATTGCCACGGATTTTGCATAACCGCAATAGACATGATACTTGATACATTTCTAGCGGTTGTTTATTACACATTGTCGCAGAGCCATGCAGCTGCTTGATGGTCTCGTTATAAAGCATCAACAAGGTATGCTGTTTTAAAAGGTTTTTACAATCTTGCAGTGCATGGTTATAATGTTATAGAATTTTCATGATCATTGAAGATCCAAGAAAAATAAACCCACAAGCACTTGTCCAAGCGACAGCTAGCGCACCTGCGTTAGAAGCAGAATACTGTAAATTTGGTGCGTATCATCCTCACGCAGTTGTGCAAAGAGGCTGTTTTTTGTAGTGACATTTCATGATTTTTTACATTTATTTTTCTGTTTGAGATTTTGCTTATCACATTGAGTTACTTAGACGAGGACGTTGACATGCTGTTTACTGTTATAGCGCATATTATTGATTCGCACATTTTAATTTGACTCTCTGTTTTCTTTGCATGCGCATGAAAGAAAGAGAGGGAGGGAGAGGATAGCGCTTGCAGCCATGTGAGAGTGAAAAAATGCGCTTTTAATGCAAAAATAACTAACGTGCCTCTTTTAAAATGTTTTGACTTATTATGGGGGTCCCTAATGCCTTATTGGGGTCCCTGATTGAACAAAAAAACACTATACCTTATTGTAGGATTTCTAGACAATTAAACTATACTTTGTTGCAATCAGTCAAAAATATCCAATTACTGTGCAATTATTCCTTTGATTTATTTGTAGTGTTATGATCCCTATGCTTTTTTATTCAAGCCATTCACTGTCACAGGCATGCCAGTGCTCATGGAATACTAATGCAAATGTCTGTTCCTTTGTAAAGCATATATGAATCAGGGCTTAAAGAATGCAGACAGGACATGATGATGGAGATGACTACGATCGTCACAGTGATGATGGTGATGATGGTGCGGTTATGTGACCTCATTAAGAGGCCACAGAAGAAGGCCTGTGTGCGCGCATGCATAGCTGTTTATGGATGTGTGTGTACAAGTTTGGTGCAAGTAGCCCAAAGACCAGCTGCAGCACAGATTAGAGGTTGTTTGGTGTTCTGGTTGACTGGATTGTTTCTCTTCTTTAGCTGTACCCTTTCTGAAAGAACTCCTATGTCTTATCTGAGCTCCACAAGCTTTCATGAATCTTTATATAGCTCTGTTGCCATGGGCATCATTCTGGATACAGTGCCTGACACCAACCATCAAGCATGACAGAAAGATGTCTAAGAGAAAAGACAAGCCAACACAGTTCACATCAAACCATTGAAATATTAGGTGAATATTGATACTTATTTGATGTTACATGATTCTGTGCATCTAGCATTGATGGAAAGTTAACTTTAGCAAAGCTATAAGCAGTGGTTGCAGGAAACTGTTGTTAAGAGAAAAATTGTGGGTAACAATCTCCTGTCCGGGCTGGGCTCAGACTGTCAGGCCGGATATTTGTGTTTGTTTGATGAAGTCTTAGTTTACTGTTCCATTACAAGAACAAATTGCAAACTGAGTGTCCAGCCATGGGATTCTCAAGGGAGCCATGTCAAGACACAACTGCCTTGCTGGAAAATCCAGCTAAAATCAGTGTTGTAGTTGTGTTTTAGAACAGGGTAGCTGATCTAAGCTGGTCCAACATGGTTTAGGTGGTTTACAAGCATTGAAACACCAACTGGTAGGGACCAAGCTGGGCTGGTAGACCAGCAACAAATCATCCTGACCAAATTATGTTGGTATGACTTGGTTTTTCCAAGTTGGCCCTGTGATCAAGATGGTCTACCAGCTCAGCCAGGGACCCAACAGCTGATAGTCCAGCTAGTTAACTACCAAAACCAGCTTGAACCAGCAAATAACCTGCTTGGACCAGCTTGAAACTAGCTACCATGTTCCAAAACACAGCTCCCACTTTAAGCTGGTTTTAATTTCCAGCAGAGCGTGGATGTAGTTTTTTTTTCTCTCGATATTAGAAACATTAAGGGTTGCCAGCTGTCCCGTATTAGCTGGGACATCCCATATTTTGGCCAAAATGACGACGTCCCGTATTTTAGCGGCGAGATGCCGAAACGCTTGAAGGGGACCCCCGTCCTGTATTGAAGTGTTTTAAATGCTCAAGCGTCCCATATTTGCATGGCAAAAAGTTGGCAACACTAGGCTATATACAATATTTTACTGAATTTACAATATGCATTGTTGAGTCTAAATGTTATGAAATGGTCTTTGACATCTGGATCTAAAATTATGGGTTTTGGGGTTTTACAGATTTAAAGAGAGCCTCAGCAAACAACTTAAACCAGAAAGACAGTAAAAGTGAATAAGGAAGGCCTTCCGGAAGCTAAGTGGGCACAGATGAGTCTAGCGCTGGCATAATGCTATTTTTACTGTCAGGCTGCCCCCTGGTCATTCCCATAGGCACAGTAAGCCCTTTTACATTTCCTGAACACACACAGTCACACTGGCACACATGATAACTCCCTGATTGAATCATCATACATCAAAGACTTCCTGTATGGAAAGCAACTAAATTCAAATGTGCACCAAAAGTCCAATTCAACACTTATGCAATACTTTAAATTACAGATACCTTGTGAGCTTAAATTACTATGCATAGTTGTCATTGCCAAGAATACTTTTCATATTCTAATTATGTTGGCTTTTTTTTAAATTCCTAAACCAAGACTAAAGTTTTAACACTAACTCCTCTTTTAATCTACACCCACCAAACTTGGCACAGACCTTCAGACTGTTCTGTCTTAGTATGGCATGTCTTTTCTAACTGATCAGACATATGGTTTTTGCATAGCAGACAATCAAAAAGTTTTAGAATCCCACAGACTTACATTGATGGAATGTTCAAATTGGCCAATGGAATGCTTGTTAATTCAAATTACAAGTCAAAAAATTCTAATGTAAACAACCTCACGAAAGGCCTTTGATCTGTTTTAAGTTGCTCTCTCTCTCTCTCTCTCTCTCTCTCTCTCTCTCTCTTGATCTGATGGTTTATGTGACAGTCTGTCTTACTATCTAGCTATCTAGCAAGCTGGCTGTTTGTCTTACAGTAATGTCTGTATAACAATCAAACATCAAACATTTAAAACTAGTTTAAACTTTCAGACAAGGCTTTGTCAAGCCAACAAGCCAAACCATTAGACATACTAATCCTTGATATTTTACTTTATTTTGAACCTCTACATCTAATATTGTGATGCCTGTTGCAACACCAAAGTCTATGACTGTCAATCATGTTTTGCACACACAATTAACAGGCCACAGACATCCTGAAAGATGGATCTCTCTGAAATACATAAATGTGCTTAGTCGTTACAGCAAAATAATGATTCTTCATCATCATTTCAGTGTATTGTTTCAAGACTAACTGCTATGTACATTATTCTTTTTCTTGAGACAGATGCAATTTGCAAATTGTTGCATTGTAATTCGATGCTTTCTGTTGGTTAGTGCAAATGCAATTTTATGTATATTGGATGTGGAGGAAAAGGGGGTCTTCACTGATCAGAAACACTCTCTTTCACTCTGGGCTCTCTTGCCTCCTCCTTTTCTAAGCTATTACCACATACTTGACCTCCACAGGTCAGGAAAGAGGAAATCGAAAGCAGGGTCACATACTAACAGAGAAGCAAGATATTATGCTGACCGTCTGATACTTTTGAGAGGAAATCAGTTACGCTGACCTTTCAGGCATTCTTAACAATCGTTTTACATCCTGTAATGTCACACTGAAGATAAGATGTGTTTTTGAAAATATGTTTTCGTATAAGCTGATATTGCTAATATTTTTCTGCTGTATCAGAGAATACCATATTTCTTTATTATAATTAAGACATGTTTACATATATTCTGAAATGCATGAGGCAGAAAGTATGAGTCATAATATGCAGTGAGATAGCAACATTAGCCTGTAATGATATGATTGTTCCTCCACTTTTGTGCAACTCCACTGCTTCTTTTTCTCTATCTGCTGTCTTTTCTTTCCTGAAAGATATGCCCAGGAGACACTGGATCACATATCCTGTGTGTGTGTGTGTAATGTCATTGAAGAGGAACTGAGAGCGTGGTGCTTTAATAAGCACTATGCTGTATCGTGTGACCTCCTGGTCATGGCCCCAGGAACACCCATTCTCATTACAAACATCATCCATGGTTTTTCGCTGTGTATGTGGGCAAGTTTACAATTTAAAAATTCTCATCAGGCGGTACATAAAAGCCAGGATTTTTTTTGTTGTTCAATTTTGCATGTAAAATATGAAAAACAAAGTTTTTCTTTTATTCTTTGAAAGAAACTTATTTTTCTCTGTGATGTACTGAAAAATGTATATGTGAAGGGATATGTGCTAACCACATAAACAGTTTCACTCGATCCAAACAAGCCTCAACATTCTGTTTCACACATTAAAATTCTGCAACATGGTTCTCAGTTAAATGAGGCATGTATTACATTTCTAATTTCCTTTTCCTGATTGACAGCTCAGAGTTCATGCGGTACTGGGCCATTTAAATTGCTTGTAATAACCAATGTGATTTCCACATTGGCATAATGATAAAAAATGAAACAGCAGACTTATAGGGATGGTTCACCAAAAAAGAAAATTCTCTTATTATTTACTCACCCCATGGCATCCCAAATGTATGACTTACTTTCTTCTGCTGAACACAAATGCAGATTTTTAGAAGAATATTTCAGCTCTGTAGGTCCTCACAATGCAAGTGAATGGGTACCAAACTTCTGAAGGTCCAAAAAGCATATAAGGCAGCATAAAAATAATCCATATGTCTCCATCAGTTATATCCATATCTTCAGAAACGATATGATACCTGTGAGGACAAAACAGACCAATATTTAAGTCCCTTTTTAAGATCAACCCCCACTTTCACAATCTTCTTTGGTTTTTGGCGATTCACATTCTTTGTGCACATCACCACCTACTGCTCAGGGAGGAGAATTATAGTAAAAAGGACTTAAATATTGATCTGTTTCTCCCCCACACATATCACATAGCTTCTGATGATATGATTTTAACCACTGGAGTCACATGGATTACTTTTACGCTGCCTTTATGTGCTTTTTGGAGCATCAAAATTTTGGTCACCATTCACTTGCATTGTATGGACCTACAGAGCCGGAAATATTCTTCTAAAAATCTCCATTTGTGTTCAGCAGAAGAAAGAAAGTCATACACATCTGAGATGCCAAGAGAGTAAGTAAATGATGAGAGTAATTTCATTTTTGGGTGAACTATTCCTTTAATAGTATACCGTAACATCAAGAGAATATTTCATAAAACAGGAATACAAAAGGAAGCTTATCTAAAGCCTTTGCAATAGTATACACATTGTACTATAATTAGATTTATATCACTTATACCTCAATACAAAACATTGTGTTCATAGAGTGTGTAAATGTCTTCAGATGCACAGATGTTTAATTGTTTTCGCTATTTCCTGTTGTGCTGTTAAAACCCTGCTTTGTCATGGTTTGACCTCACAGTTTCACATATAACGTTCTTGTAACCGAAAGGTTAAATGTTGACTTTTCTACACATCTAATTAAAGGGTAAAATACTAGGATTGTTCATTCATATGCAGGTCTCAGGGGAAAAAATGGGTGGAATGTCAATCTTAAAGATTGCTGTCATTATTGACCAGGCCTTTGTGGCCAATCTGGTTTATATTTACAAAAACCTGATCTTATAGAGCCTACCTGCATATACTGCATGATCAACAATTAAACTGTGAAATTATACTGACACATCACATTCCATCCTAACAAAGAATCATTTCAAACTGAACATGACTAAGTCTTCAGACTCTGATGAATGAACTGAAAGGAAAGTAATTGTATAGGATGATCACTATGAGTACCATATGATCAATCTGTAACCGTCATGATTAATGATTTTGATGTTATTATACAGCACTTACACCCTCTAATAATGCAAACAGCAGTCACTTTATAATGAGATGATGAATAAGGAAAAGAGAGGAAGAACACTTAAAAGATGTGGAAGAAGAAAATCAAGACATTCCTCCATGAACAACCAAGACAAAATGTTCAGCCAATGACCCACGTGCTTTTAGGGCGACCTAAACAACAGGATTTGTTGTTTAGGAGTGCGATTTGCATAATAAGAACAACCTACAAAAACGCTCGGCCCGATTTCATTACTCTTTATGTACGGAAATATTAAGTATGCGCTTACCGTTTTTAAACCTGATTGGTGATTGGACAACTCCATCACATCCGCGCACGTTCCCTCAGGAGACTCGCCATCTGATTGGACGTCTGAGATCGATTGCTTCATCGACCCCGCCCCTTCAGCTCCGCCCTGTTGCTCTCGCTCCAGCGCAGTTTAAAGCGTACTGATTTTCAACCGAGCAGCGTTCACGAGCGTATCACACACACAGAGAAGAGAGGGATTTTATAGGGTTTTACGTGTTAAGCGTGAGGACACGGAAGGGAAGTGTGTAGTTTGTAAACATCTGGACAGTGATGTGACAGTTTACTGGTATCGGCGTTGCGCTTTTGTTGTCATTTGTTTGTGAGCGACCTCCCTAAAGCTTCAGGAACTTGGGAACTCTCCACTGTCTTGGCAGCTACACTGTTTTTCTGTTGCCGCAGTAAGTCTGGAGTTTATCGGTGATACAACCCTGTCGAAACCAGCCTAAGCGGGTTGGCTGGTCTTGGCTCGTCGTCCAGCTTGAGGTTTTAGAGGGGTTTGGGCTCCTTTTAGCTGGTCAGGCTATGAGACCAACTTGAACCAGACAACCAGCTTAGGCTGGTTTTAGCTATTTTACGCATTGAATAGAGCAAATTGTCTGACATTAACTGTGATTTTTTTACTCTGGCTAGCTGTCATAGTCTTTAAATATTCTGCTGTTTTTATTACAATGGATTTGTGTACGGTGCAACACCGTAATCCTTGATTCTTGTGCTGTGGTATTTAAGCCATTGCCATGGTTACTGTTACAAGGCATGCAGCTGTTAAAGTAGCGTAATTTATGTTGACTATTCACCTGAAGTGATCTAATCCTTGGATTTATACTGTATATTTATTTTCTTCAAAGGAAACTTAACCAAAAGTTACCGTTCATTGGTAAGTACTGACTTTGATGGAAAAGTTTTCAGTCCAGATCCAGTTAATGGTACTATTGTCGAGGTTTGCATGGTCACACATCTGCTCGCGTTTGTTTTGTTGCCTTCACTAGCGACATTTCGTCTCTGTGTTACAGTGTGCAGAAAATGGCAACTGCTCTCAGTGGACGCCCACCTAACAATCGGAAAGGCCGGATTTTAGGCATTATCGACGCCATTCAGGACGCTGTCGGACCCCCCAAACAAGCGGCCGCGGACCGCCGGACCGTTGAGAAGACGTGGAAGCTCATGGACAAAGTAGTGAGTGTCTCGAGCGTGTGTTTACAGTGTTCCTGGAGATGACGCAACAGCGCTTCCTTTCCTATCCCGCCCTAAAAGAGTTTTCCATGAAGACAGTTGTTTGAATGTGCTTGTTTGATACATTGTAACAAACTGTTTACTGAGCGGCGGCAAGCGAGATAACTTTCTTTTTGCAACTGAATTCCTCCCAACTAGCTTACTTTACTAGTGTACCTACACTGTTACAGAACAAATAAATGTCAATATCTATCTGTCTGTCTAATTGCTAAGCTTGGAATTGTGATAGATATAGCATATCTATCTCTATAATATGATGCGTAAACATACTATATAGCCACTTGGTTTTGAAATGTATTCTGGCTTAATTTGTTATTAAAGGAATAGTTCATCAAAAATGAAATTTCTCTCATCAGTTACTCACCCTCATGCCATCTCAGATGTGTATGACTGTCTTTCTTCAGCAGAACATAAATTACGATTTTTGGAAGAACATCTCAGCTCTGCAGGTCCATAAAATGCAAGTGAATGGGTGCCAAATTTTTGAAGCTCCAGAAAACACAAATAGCCATTAGGGCTGGGCGATAGGACGATGTAATCGGATATCGAGGATGTCTTACAAAGGTCCCGATGCCGATTATGAACAGATGATGGTCGACAATATTGGGAAATGGCAAAACCATGGATCTGGGAAGTCGGCAAATATATTAAACAGTGGCCAGGGTGTGAAACTAGCACCCGCCAAATCCGACGAGGTTGAATCCAGTTCGCAAGCTCCTCGTCCAAATGTATTTCATGCGTGGGTAATTTTGCTCATCTAACCGCAACAGGCGGGCAACCTGTCTCAGAGTGACACATGACAAGAAATGCTGTTAGTCACAAAGACACACCCTTGAAGAAACACTTTTTGTTATATTTTTAAGAACCGACAAAATAAAAGCCGTCAATGCTTGTGTTTGATTCGTTGTTTGTTCAGAGGCGTGCAGCATGAGCCTGTCTCGTGGAACAAGCACATGTAAAGAGTTTTCACTCTTTTTTTTTTTTTTTTTTTTTTTTTCTCTGTTTCATTCATCTGAAAACTGTTCGCAAGAATAATGTCATCTATGAGAATGCTGAAAATGATCTCCGGTCATCTCGGGATGTGCTGTTTAATTCGCTTTATTTCCTCACGGTTGGCATGCATTGCAGATTCCGTGATGCAAATGGAGCCGTTGGAGACGGTAAATGTTTTGATTTGGGGAGGTGGTTAAATATAATTTTTTGATCACTTTGTTTTTTTATTGCTTTTTTCATTTAAAGTGCAATTTGAATTTAGAAATGTCTTTTATGTTTTTCGTGTTTCAATAAATGAATTAAATTTTTAAAGCAAAAAAATTCACCGACCCTCGGCAGGGGGGTTGACGATGTAATCAGATATTGCGATATTTTTACAAGGCAATTATCGCAAAAATATTTTTTACATATCGCCCAGCCCTAATAGCCATCATAAAAGTAATCCATAGAACTCCAGTGGATTAATTAATGTCTTCTGAAATGCTAGGTGTAAGAAATGTGTCAATATTGAAAACTTTTTTCTAAAAATTCACGAGGGTCGAGGTCACGCAGCCTCTCGCGTGACATAAGTGCATTGGCAAGTTCATGTGAGAACTGACGTATGAAATACGAAAAAAATACGGAAGCGCAGTTTTTTTTTTACAACAGAGGAGCACAGAGCTTCATACATAGATGCCTTATTTGGCTGGTTTGGATACGTCAACTGCGTGGCCATTTTGGAACGGTCAACAAGGAGAGCTGTTTGAATCGGTTTGAATGCAAGTGAATGGAGGAGATGCCTCAGACCGAGCTCCTTGCTCAGTCCACTGTATAAATAGCTTTTGTGTGAAAGCAGTATCGTGGTCCATAGGAACAGCTGTAAATAAGGTATCTACATATGAATATCTATGCAGAGGAGGCTTATGCACTTACAAGTGGAAGTTTGGACTCCACCCACCTCAACGAGTTGGCTGGAAATTAATTTTTTTTGTAAATATTGATCTATTTCTTACACCTAGTGTTTCGCTTCAGAAGACATTAATTAATCCACTGGATTACTTTTATAATGGCTATACGTGCTTTTTGGAGCGTCAACAATTTGGCACCCATTCACTTGCATTTTAAGGACCTACAGAGCTGAGATATTCTTCTAAAAGTCTTCATTTGTGTTCTGCTTAAGAAAGACAGTCATACACATCTGGGATGGCATGAGGGTGAGTAAATGATTGGAGAATTTAAATTTTTGGGTGAACTATTCCTTTAAAATGTATGTGTAGTTTGTTTTCTAAACCTGCGGTTGTTCTCGTAGGTGAGGTTATGTCAGAACCCCAGGCTGCAGTTGAAGAACAGTCCGCCATACATCCTGGATATCCTACCTGACACTTACCAGCACCTGAGGCTGATTTTGTGCAGATATGAGGACAACCAGAGACTTACTCAGCTAAGCGAGAATGACTATTTCAAAGTCTACATCGACAGCCTGATGAAGAAATCTAAACGAGCAATCCGGCTCTTTAAGGAAGCCAAGGAGAGAATGTACGAAGAACAGTCACAAGACAGGTAATATTCTCTGTTTATCGCTTATGGTCTTATTCCCACATGGCCTGGCCAGTGATTTGTAAATGGAAGCTTCATGCAAGCAAAATGGAAGGACAAGTCTTTGTGAACAGAGCAAGAATTTTACAAGTTTGTCTGCATCTATGTGCCTGCATGCATTACACTGTATTTCAGATGTCTGTTTTTACACCAGCAGATGGTTTTTTTAAGGTCATTTTCAGACATTAACACGGTTGTCAGTCTCATAACCTGAACAGTCCTTCTTTTTTGACACTGATCTGTTGCCATTTGAACATTTGGTCAGATGGACATAGGAGAGGTCAGGTCACATGACTTCACATTGGTCTGTACATCGAGTTTGCTCTGGTGTTGCATGTCAAGTTGAGTCATGGCTTTTTATTACGGAAATCCAAATCAGATCAAGAACAGCAGCCCTAATGAAAGAGGCTGACCCTCCCTGGATATGAACCCTTGGTGTGCTGACCAGATTCTGCACAGAGTGAGAACAAAGTGAGAGAGATTATTAACAGAGCAAGTGTGTCTCGGGCATAAGCTGACACATGCAGAATAGTTTCCCCCGGGGCTATTAGAGCTCTGGGCTACCCTCGGCGTCTTAGACATGAAACACAGGCCTTGACTAAAGAGGAAAATCTTAGTATTCCGTTGTACTGACAGCCAAGTGTAACATTCACAGCATCTGGTTTAAAGTGTAGCCTCACTTCAATTAAATTGTATTTAGGCCACTGACTATTTAGGTAAATACTGCACAGTCTGAAAACGTATCACAAGGCTTTTGATATTGCCAGGAAATAATAGTATTTTGGTTTACATCCCAGTAATTTCGAATGGTATCTGGCTCAACTCAGTTTAATTTTAGCAATGCTTTGGATCCCAGCTTCATCAAAATCTGCAGGAGGGAAATGATCCCGCAAAAGAGCCAGGCCAATGGGTGAGGGACTAAAAAGTGTGTATGTGTGTGTGATTTTGGGGTGATGGAGAGGTAAAGCAACATTTGTTAGCCCAAAGACGCTAACTGACAGGCTGTCCTGACATGTTGTCATATCCAGAAACAGTGACACACTCCGGACTGAGCATGGATATCAGCTGACAGCCCCTCCTTGTCTGCCGTGTCACTCTTCCTTAAATCTCCTGGGAGAAATCCTCTACTTTGCCTTCTAGCCTTTGGCTCCTGTCCCACACAATGGGGGAGATTGCAGAGAGGAAAGGAGGGCAAAAACACAGAGGAATGGACAGAAGTGGCAACAGGATAAGGAAAGGAAGAGGAGAGGCATGTGGAAAAGTGAGGAGAGTTCATCCATAGTGCAGTGGTGGTTTGGGGAGACATCAGTATGGAGAACTGGTCCCAGGCCTGCAGCCAGGCATCTTTGCGGAGGCCCCGCATGTGCTATAGTAATTATACTGACTCCTGAGCCTAACAATGGGACTCTCTCTTTCTGTCTCTCTCCCCCAGCACCCTCCCGCCATAAATATCATCACTACTATGCAAAGTTAGAGAGTCTGTGGAGGACAAATAGTCCCTAAACAACTTAAAACTGATTAAATCCCAATCTCGTCAAGTATGCAGGATTATATAGTGAATTATTTAAAACTTTATTATTTTTACGGTCTATGGAAATTAATAAAACCTTTTTTTTATTTTTTATTTTTTTTAATGTTTTTATGATTTATTTATTTTATTTAACTGAAAATGTTTTTTTTTTTTTTCCTAATGTTTTTCACTAAAATATTTCAATGGCCAGATATTTTTTTTTTTTTTTTGTGAGTGCAAGCTCTATAAAATTGTGTGCAACTTCTTATCCATTCCGCAGTACAAATGACTAGGAAAAACTTGGAAAATGAATTTAAATTTAAAGGAATATTCTGGGTTCAATACAAATTAGCTCAATCAACAGCATTTGTGGCATAATATTGATAACCACAAAAATTTATTTTGACTTGCTTCTCCTTTTCTTTCAAAAAAGCAAAAATCTGGGTTCCAATGTGGCATTTACAATAGAAGTGAATGGAGAAAATCCATAAACACTTAAATATTAACTGTTTCAAAAGTATTGCCATAAGACAATACACAAGTTTTAACAGAAGTATTAATGTAAGTACTTAAATAAAATTATAGTCTTCAAATTTCTGCCTTTTAAACTCTCCAAAAATAGGCCCCATTCACTTCCATTTAAGTGCCTCACTGCAACGTGACTTTTGCTTTTTTTAAAGAAAAGGAGGGACAAGTTAATATGTCAAATGCTGTCGATTGAGCTCAATTTGTATTGAACCTGGAATATTACTTTAATGTTCAAAAAAGTTGTTGGAACCCCAAATGTAAAAAAAAATAGGAATTTTTTTATTCTCATTCTCATGCCTCATTTATCAAAGTTATCTTTTGTTGACCACATCTGTGTTACTATTTTACTGTGTTTATATTTTGGAACAGCTGTGGGCAACACCCAACCCCCCCCCCCCCCAAAAAAAAAGATCCACAAAGTCACTCATGGGAGGATGATAAAAAAGTAACATCTCTTGCTTTGTATCATAAATGACAATATTTTTAACAGCAGTGAATTTGGAACAGCTGTTATGTTTTTAATGGTATACTGGTGATGTAGACGACCATCTTCAGATTGCTTTGTGTTGTAGCGCTGCTACTCAAAAATGCATGACTTGACAATGTCAACCATGTTTAAGAATTATCAGAGGATTGCTGAGGCTCTGAGTTTCCCTTTTACTGGAAAGGTCTAAATGCATTACTATCTATTAGTATTGATGTTAAGAGCTGGACAAAACGGCAGTCTGGAACAGAGATGAATGAGCAGGATGTATTTAATCTATGGACGGTTGGCAAGCTTCAGTTTATATGGGGCTGAGGTGGCAATCTTAAGTTCACATTGTGTTTTTGCAGTGTCATTTTATTTTTTTGCTTTACTCTCTTTGGTGTCTTTTTCAGTGAAGGAGATGGATGGCATTGTGGAATTAAGCATGGAACCATTCAGTAGACCAGCAGAGACACTGAAGCCTCAAAAGTGGCTTTTTTGCACACTTACTGATGTGCTTGTGTCTGAATTATCATGCACTAAGAAGATCAGCAGATGTTTTAGCGTTCCTGTGGCTTTGAGGTGTGACTAAATGAGGAGGAGACTGCTGTCAACAGAGATAGAGACCTCAGATGTACTGTTCTCAAACTCGCAGAAGGAAATATCTGAGGTTTGACCTTTAAGCGGTCCAGGGAGCTATTTTGCATTTGTGCCGTAACAGGCCCTGCTAAGCTGTGAAATCATGCTGTTTATTTACCACCGTCTGTGGGTAATTTAAGGACGAGGTGTCTGCTGTGTCTCCTCTTCCAGTCCTGTCACCTCTTGAAATGAAATGGCGGACAGAATTATTTTAACTCAGAGAGGCCTTTGCGAGAACTTGTATCCCTCTGAGAAAGGTAATGTACTCCAATAGCTCACAAGTGGCTAAGTCCCATTAGCAAGCTGCTTTATTGCCATGGAAAAGTTTTCAGAAACGTTTTATTTATTAACGTTCCACTTTCAACTTTCTTCCCACTTTTCACCTCTACGTCTTTTGCACCTGTAATGTGTGTAGGCGTAAGCACCGTGATGTTAAATTGATGTTTGAAATGTTTATGATTTCCTAAAAGCACAGGAAGTTTACCGCCTTCACCGAAGAACCATTCTTTATTCATGTCTGACTATAAAGTTTTACACAATCCTACACACATGATCACTAGTGCGAACACTAGTTACCCTGTTCTGCTGCAAGATGCTTCTATGCTCAGATTATTTCAGAACACTTGATGTGGATAAACACAGAGCTCTAGTTGTTTGCAACTGCTTTCTTTTGGAGCCAATTACCGTCTGCTGTAAGTAAACAGAAAAGGTTCAACACGTTACAGTACACAAAATGCAGCCCTAATGTTGCATTAACAGCCTCTCTGCACACAGAAACACACCCTTAAAACTCAGTGTCACAGGATGATACTCGGACTTGAACAGACTGAACGTAATTGCTAATGCAGAAACAAATTAGATCTTGCACAGAGCAGATGGAAAAGGTCACCAATGTAGCTTTAACTCTTTTTCAAGACACTGTCTGAGTCGTGACGAAAAGTCAAAGTGAATGTGCTGACATTGATGGAAACAAAGCTGTGGATTTGAAACTGCTATGCAGGGGAACTAAGAGACAAGCCTGCCTTGTTTCCTTTGACCTTGAGTAAGCAAACTGCAGACAGCATCTTTTAAAAGGTTAACCTAGTTATTTTCATTGTGTAAACAGAAGTTAATGTTCAGTGTTTTCTTGTGAAGAACTAAAAATAACTTCATTTGACTGGTGATAGCACAGTAAAAATTTCTTTCCAAAATTCATTTTAGCACATTTCAGCATGTTGCAAATCATGTCCCCAGTCCAAAGTAATGATTGTATTATCTTTCTGGCCTTCACGAAAGGTTATATTGTTTTGTGATTAATTGTATAAATATCTGTAAAAACTTTTCAGGAAAGTCAGTGTTGTTGCTTAGCGGTTAGTACGCAAGCTTTGACATTTTGAACCACGGTGCTCATATAGGGCCCTATGAAATCCATTTTATTTTTTTTCTCCAAATTCCATTTATTTTTTTCCCAAATTCTGTGTTTTTCCTTTTTATTTTTCTGAATTCTGTTTTAAAATGTAATTAAATTTTATCATAACTGTTTAATCAAATGAAAAACAAAACAATTATTTTTCAACATACACTACCGTTCACAAGTTTGGGGTCACTTGACTGAAGTGTTTCTCATGATCTTAAAAATCTTTTGATCTGAAGGCGTATGCTTAAATGTTTGAAATGAGTTTTGTAGACAAAAATATAATTGTGCCACCATATTAATATATTTAATTACAAAACAAAAAAAGTTTTTGAAATGGATGACTTGGACCAAATAATTAAGAAAAGCAGCCAATAAGTACCCAACATAGATGGGAACTCCTTCAATACTGTTTAAAAAGCATCCCAGGGTGATACCTCAAGAAGTTGGTTGAGAAAATGTCAAGAGTACATTTCTGCAAATTCTAGGCAAGGGGTGACTACTTTGAAGATGCTAAAATATAACACAGTTTTGATTTATTTTGGATTTGTTTAGTCACAACATAATTCCAATATTTCCATTTCTATTATTCCATAGTTGTGATGACTTTACTATTATTCTAAAATGTGAAAAAAAATTAAAAATAAAGAATGAGTAAGTGACCCTAAACTTTTGAACGGTAGTGTACCAGTACATTATTTTTGTCAAAGTGCTTCTATACAGATCCTCACAGCACAATCCAAAACACAACATTGGAGCTATTTTTTGTTGTTGTTGTCAAATACAGTGTTGCAAAGCAGAGCATCACAGTATTAATGAAAGCATTGACGAAAACCTTTATTCTGAACAACAGCATTCTTGCTTGTGAGATATAGCTTAAATATAATGTAATTATTATTGTTGTTATTATTATTTATTACTACATTGAATATTACATTTTACTATACAGTAGTAGTATATTTCTGTTGCAATTTCTTTAATTTCACACATCTAGTTAAATTTAGCTTTTATTTTGGCGGAAGGAAGCAATCTCAGTTTGAATGTTTTTGATGACAGCTTCACACCTCCGGATAAGCAGTTCGCTATATGGCTTAAATGTGCTTAATAAACCGCAATAAATTGCGATTTACACTGTATTTATTTAAGCCTCTTTAATTTAGTCCCTTTTGTAGTTTAACACACTAGGGCATATCAGCATTTTAGTTTGATTTATTGAGCATTAATACATTAATTTTATCGCAAATATGTTAAATTCCGCCAGTACCTAGTACATAGGGCTCTTGAGAGACTGCAGCAGGGCATGATGCACCCTGACTGGAGTTAATTGGAGTTATTTACAGGCTAAAAACTTTTTTTTTTTTTTAAAGTGAGTGGTCCCCCCACAGAGAATAAAAGGAAAATATAACCACCATTCATCTTGGACCATGCACACCAAATGGGTCCCCTCTCCATCCCCCTACCCCAGCCTTCTACAGCTGCATCCAACACACACACACAAGCACAATGAATTTAAAACAGTCAAACAAGAATGGAACAGAGCCAGATGTTTGTGTGTTGCAGAGTATATGAGGAAGAAGAAGAGAGAGGGAGGCAAACACATCACAATAAATCAAGTATGTCAGCCAGACTCCCAGAAGACCGGTACCACAGAGACACAAAGACAAAACACAGTCCCATATGGACACCCGTGAAACCTCACTAGACATTCCTCATTCCCTCACCCAATTGGGCATATAAATGCACATTCTACACCCACCTACTCCCCAAACACCTTGCATGAATCAAGTCAGGTTTGATTCAGTTGATGAATGAGTAGAAGGCTGTGTTTGGATAAAAGTGCAATTAGCAGCCCTCTTTCTACCACCAATCAGATGGGACCCCCCCACCTCCCCACCATGCCTCAGTTACCATACCGTGTGCTCTGCAGAGTGATGATGAGGTTCATCTGGTGCCTGGCTAATGATCGAAAAAGCTTCATTAAAGAAGTAGTTACGGACTGATTCCCAGCTTCAGATCAGAGAGATGGCACTGAATTCTGCTTGGAATTGACCTTAATTGGTGAAGCCTATGCTTCTCAACCAATCTAAAGAAATTCAGAATGCATTCAGTTTCTCTGTTCTCTGCTGTTTGGTACAATTGGATAAGAATTCTAAAGACTGTAGAGGAAGTGAGTTGCAAGTAGAGCAAGATAGGAAAGGAAAGATGCTGGCAATTATGAACTCAAGAGCAAGGCCTAACACACACTTGCAGGACCGGACAGTGACTGCAACCCAGTCTTTCTGCTGCAAATCAGTTCAGCTACATTGAGCACAAGTATCTCAGAATTTTCCCTTTACCTGAAAGAAAATGAATGTTGGAGGAAATGCCCCGCAACTTCTGTTTTTGTTTCCTCTGCATATTTATTCAGTTTCTTTGAACACACATACACTCGCTGAGCACATTTTATGGAACAGTATGGTCCTAATATAGTTCCCGACGTGGTCTTCTTCTGTTGTAGCCCATCCGCCTCAAGGTTCAACTTGTTGTGCATTCTGAGGTGCTATTCTGCTCAAGTTACCATTGTTTTTCTGTCAGCTTGAACCAGTCTGGCCATTCTCTTTTGACCTCTCTCATTACAAAGTCATTTCCATCTGTAGAACTACCGCTTACTGGATGTTTTTTGTTTCTGGCACCATTCTAAGTAAATTCTTGAGACTGTTGTGTGTGGAAATCCCAGGAGGTCAGCAGTTACAGAAATACTCAAACCAGCCCGTCTGGCACCAACAATCATGCCACTGTCAAAATCACTGAGATCACAATTTTTCCCCATCCACACGATTGGCTGATTAAACAGTCTTATGAATATGTAGGTATACAGGTGTTCCTAATAAAGTGCTCCGAGAGAGTTGTGGTGGGTGAGCAAGAGGCAGACACAGTGGGTATGGCTTCAAGCCTCAGAGAGGCATTTATTGGAAATAATAATAAACATAAAATGTCCATAATAGGAGAAATTAAAGTGTCCAGGGGGAATGGTGTTCAAAATAAAGGGGGAATCTGGCATCCTCGCGGTGAGATGGGGCTCCATGAAGGGTGGGGAAGTGTCCGAGGAATGGCCCAGGTAGCGGGGTCCGACAGCTGCACCCCTCCTGGGTCCACGGCTTGTGGGGCGGCGGCGAACTTGCTGGCCTGTCTTCCCATGCCCGTGGCAGGTGAGAGGGAAAGGCGACAAGGTCTGTAGCCTGTCGGCTATGACGTGTGCTGTTCTCCCACGGCGACACATCTAACTCGCGCCGGGGGTCCGAGGAGTGGGTCTGGCAACACTCTGGTCCTGGTTGTGCGAGGATGCCAGTGTGTGCACACATGGAGATTTGAAGCTGACTCGCCAAGAAGAGCTGCACTTTGCATTTTAAAGACAGCGATGATGAAGCATTATTCACATCAGGTGTGCTTCATCCACCACTGTCAGAACGAGGCTTATTAATTATCAGAATCAGCTTTATTGCCAAGTATGCTTACACATGTCTTGGTGACAGGAGCTTCCAGTGTACAACAATACAAAAACAATACAAAATCAGCAAGACAGATAATAATAAAAAATAGTTATACACATACGTACATACACACACAGACACACACATACATACATACACACATACACATATGTAGTGCAATCTAATACAAATCTGTTATCTGTTATGTACAGTGCAAATACAAATCTGATATGTACAGTGCAAAGGTTTTTTGTGCAATGTGCAAATTATGCACCACTTCTTGCTCCCCTGCCCAACTCCTGTTGTGAGCCTGGCTGAAGGACAGCCCTAAGAGGCGGGGCGACGATGACGAGAGGGAGGGACGGGTCTTTCTGCCACATACTCGCCCCCCCCCCCAAGCATCGCCCCATCTGCACCTCTTCCATGCTCGTATCCACACCATGGAGTCCAGAGCCAGAGGTGCGTGCTCTTTAGCCGCCCACACGGGAATGCTACTTCCTCAACCAGGCCCTACGGTCGGAGTGGGCGTATGGGGGATACCTCTATGGGTCAGCTGTCCCTCTCGCTCGCACCCAGGTGGGAACAGAGAAAAGCACAAATTAATACGACAGCCTCAACCAACTGCAGGGTAAATGCTTATGAAATGCCACTTACCCTTTGCTGCGGCTGGGAGCTGTCCTCGTGTTTTCTCCGTCCTACTCCAGGCTTTCCATCTATCCGGCGAACGAGAGGAAGAGTGACATCACTTTTGGTGCCCAACTGCGCCGTCTCTGCCCACAAAAATACCCGCATTCTCCTCCACTGTTGTGGGGTGAGCGAGAGACAGACACAGTGGGTGTGGCGTCATGCCTCGGAGAGGCATTTGTTGGAAAATAAATATTAAACATAAAATGTCCATAAAAGGAGAAAATAAAGTGTCCAGGGGGAATCTGGCATCCTTGCGGTGAGACGGGGCTCATTCCGAGGAATGGCCCAGGCATAAGTGGGGTCCGTTGGCCACACGCACTCCCCTCCTGGGTCTACCTCATATTAATGCCTTCTTTTGTCCAATCCCCTTTAAATTTGGGGTTAAACCTTAGCTGATCTCAGCTTGCAGATGGAACGCCTCCACTTTCCCTCCAGTGAACATCTAATGATTTATCAGCTTTTGAGGTATCATTTGTGTCTCTGCAAGTGGTTTTAAGTGTCAGAACATCTGCTCACCTCTTTTGCGTCTTGTTCTCTAATTCCTCCTTCATTCTCTCTATATTTTTTGCTCTGTCTTGTAGTCGGGCATCTCAAGTGTCACACATCACTGTTGCGCTCGTAAACTGAGTGGGTGGGTGTCACACTTTCCATAGCGGCGAGAATTTATTTCTCTGAAATCTGAGCCCTGTTAAGCCATCTGTGACAGCTTCTTGTCTTCTAAAGTGAGTGTTAGTGCAGGTTAGTGTGTGTTATTTCTTTAACAGGTGGTGCGGGCAGGAGGTGAAACTTCAGGATGGATTCAAATCAACCCAACATCCAATCAATACAAGTCCTGACTGCTGTCACATGCGGTTAAGTCTCTTGTAGAGAGTGAGAAGGGAAAGGAATGGAAAATGAGAGAACAGGCCTTTTGTTTTCATGTTTGTTCTGATCTGATAATGTCCCATCAGAGCTCTCGGTTAGGTCCTGGTGTGGTCCATTAAGGCAGATGTGCGCTTTTAAGAACAGAAACCTGACTCGATTCCTGCAAGGTGTTTGGGGAGTAGGTGGGGTGTAGAATGTTTGTTTATATGCCCAATTGGGTGAGGGAATGAGGAATGTCTAGTGAGGTTTCATGGGTGTCCATATGGGACTGTGTTTTGTCTTTGTGTCTCTGTGGTACTGGTCTTCTGGGAGTCTGGCTGACATGCTTGATTTATTGTGATGTGTTTTCCTCCCTCTCTCTTTTTCTTCCTCAAACTCTGCAACACACACACACACACACACACACACACACACGCACACCAGCAGGCCATCTGAGCCCAGTCACCATCGAGTGCTGTTGAGAATGAAATCCCCGGAGAGAGACTGTGAACAAACTTAAACATGCTGAATACATATGAAATGTACATATTTGGAAACATTACACCTTATCATAGTGTTGCCCATCCGTGTTGTAATCTCTAACTCTGTTCCAAAACTTAGTGAGCTGCCTTCCACTTGCATTCCATTGCAGTTAGGATGCTGCCAATGTATGCAGTCCACCAAACTAGACTAGGTTTTGGAACAGAGCTTGTTCCAAAACCTTCGAAGTTCCATCGTTGTCCTGTGTGCCTGTGTGTATGAACTTTCATAGCTATCACCATACATCATATTGATGTCAATGAAGCATTTGTGTGTTAAATGTTGAAACCTTCAGGCAGCCACAGAAGAACACCTGCTGTAGCACAGAATAGCTTTGTTTTTTTCCCGCCATAGTAGTGGTGACCTCATCAAAGGGACCATATAAACATTACTGTCAGCCTGTGCATTGTGCTGTCAATGCATGTTGAAGTACACAGGATGGAAACTCTGAGCTGGCAGCAGCTTCTATTCTTCTCGCTCTGATCAGAAAACTTCCTGAGACTCCACTCAGCGTAATGTGGCCCCGAAACTGCCCACAGCACTGTGACCGACTCACTACCTCATTGTGAAAGACTGTTAAACTGTCAGACTGGATTAGTCCCTCTGGGATCGGCTGCCTTCCGTCTGTCAGTCAAACTGAGATATGCGTCACTCATTGCTGGGTGTAAGAGACATTTTCCAAGCTTGTGGTCTCTTCAGTCCATTCCAATAAAACACATGATTTCTTGCTAAAGCAAGCATCGTTATTACTATTGTTCATACTTTGAATAAACCCCTAACCCTAAGTTTTAAAGTTTAGCATGTAACTTTTCCCACACCGTTCATTTGTTGTACAAACATAAAGCATATTTCAAATCATGTGGCTTGAGAAAAGGTGTGCTATTACTTTTTTTAAGCAACTGGACTTAATGTTTGCCTGCTGTTGGATGAAATGAGTGAAACAATCTCAAGGAGGGACCCAAGCCATATCTAGGGACCAGAATATCGTAGACTTTGGAGTTGGCTCTTTTGACTTGGGCCAGTAAGCAACCACCTGGAACACCCTAGTAACTCCTTATAATATCCTAGCGATCTCCCAGAATATTCTAGCAACCGCATAGCAACACGTCTTAAAACACTCAAAACACTTTTGCAACTACATAGCAATGAAAAAGCATGTGCAAACACAACAACAAAAAATCTTTTTGTTTATGATGCATATGTATTGCTCATTCAGTGGGTGTCCTAAGATAACAGAAAGGCTTCTTCATTAATCCATTAATAACTTTAAAACCTATACAGCTTGTTTTAATTAGAATAATGAAAGTTCTGGACATCTTAGACTTTTGCTATAATTAAAACATCACAGCTAAGTGCTTGGACATGCCCCCACTCTGTGTGTGTGTGTGTGTGTGTGTGTGTGTGTTTTCAGTGCACTCACACTGATAAGGCAGGATAGATCCTCCAACAACCTTCCTTAACTGAAACCAGTATTGATCTGCTCCATCCCGGAAGCAGCATCTTCCTCTAGCCAAACAGATAGCAGGTTTATTGTGAAATGAGAGATGGACCAGAGATGAAACACACTGATCAGTCTTTCATAAGGTCTTCTTAAGGTTCTCTGGCCTCTGGAGCTCTGAAAACCAGACCTAACAACCTACACTACCCAGCTACGTCTGTCTTGCAATGTTATCCTGCTTGAGGCGTGTTTTCAATAGACAGACAAACAAACTCGGACATGCCTTGTTCTATATGTTTTTGGACACTTTTATCGATAGAAACAGAGAAAAAGTGTACTTTGTCAACTTGTAAGTGAACACTAGCATAAAGAGACCTCCAAGCTTGCAGACATGGACTAAAAGCCACAAAACTTCACAAAAATGTTGATTTCATGGCGTCTTTAATTATAAATTGTGTAGAACTGATTAGAATTAGAAATGCACCAAGAGTTCTAGACCCTCTGCAGAGACTTAGATTAGCTCCATCTGGTGCAGAGTATATGATGTCTCATGCTTCAGAGCAGTTGATATGTACACATAGAAGCATGAGAAATCTGTCCAGCTGTTGTGGTAAGTTTCTGCCTCTCATGGTCAATCTGACAGCCATACCCACAGCAGCTTCCTAAAGTAGGTCTAATCACCACACAATCTGCTCAGCTCTTTAGTTTTTCATGAGGAAACAGGATGTTGACGGACCAGATATTTGTTTACCACATTCATTTGGACTCTAAAAAGCAAGCTGCTAGCCAGAGGTATATTATATACTATACTGTGCAATAATGTCCATACTCATGCTTATGTAAGCAGAGCAAATGTTTTGAGGGAAATGATGATTAAAAACAAAAATCTAAAATGGAGTTTTGTGGCTTTTAGTCCAGGTCTATTAGCTTAGAAGTTATCCATATGCTAATGCACTCCTAAAAGTTTAAATTTAGTTTTAAACAACATACACATTCAAGATACACATTCTCGGAAAACAAACCAAAATTATTGATGACTCGTTCTGGAATATGCAGATTTTTATCCAATCAAATGCTCATAACTAAAGCTTATAGACTATTTTTAAAAAGAGTATGAGCACTTTGATACGTCCAAACTTCCTGTTTCAATTTGAAATGCATCTACACAGGACAGAACTATCCATGAGTCTTTAAATAGCTGGACATCGAAACAGATTCATGACTCATCAAATTTGTTGTGAAAAATATTACTTGCCATTTTCACAGTTAGTCATCTACCTCACAAATGTGTTTCTGCAACTTGAAGGCGTAAAATGATATACTATGAAACTTCAGAATTGCAATGTGAAGTCACGTGCACCTCGCCTACCTTGGCACCAATCGGTTTCCTGCCGTTAAGCGTGGTCAGTGTTTAGAATGAGCATGTGCGTCAGTCTTATCGCTCTAGCAGAGCCACTCAAACAGGAAGTGACTGTGAAGCTGTGTCCTTCACATGGCTGTGATGTCATTCTACTTCCTGCTGATGTTGGCTTGAAAATGCCCATTCCCATTAGCCCTGTCTGAGCTTTGTCTGAGCTGAGGATACAGAGTATGTAGCTGTTTTCATAAAGATGGTCATTGTAAAGCTAATCTCAGATCTCTTTTTCCTGTTATCTGCTGTTATTAATGGGCTATACTGACACAGAAACGGCCGCTCTGGCCACTCACAGAGAAAAAATATCTCTGTTTGGGTAGATGTTGAGCTGTGGTCTCTTAGGGAAACCACTGAAGTTTAGAGCTTGTCCAGCAAACCACTGACACACACATACATACACACAGACTCACACGCAGTATTCTTGGCTAGTCTTGTTGCAATGTCAGAGCAAGTGGTGAATAAGTCTGTGGGAGAAATGTTGCTTTAATAATACCCTAGTATTACAGGAAATGAAATGATGCAGCTGCATGATGTTTTGGAAGTTATATGAAGTCCTGGAAGCTAGGATAACCTCTTTATACCCACGCAGGACACTGAAAAGTTGGTATCATCACTGCCCACTGTGGTTTTAGGGTCATATTTATTGTTTTGTTTTTTCAGTTCATTAAAGCTTAGAATAGATGCTTGTTCCATCTAGGGCTGGGTACTGATACATATTACCACATTTCATTTGATTCCGATTTATGTCCTGGTATATCCACAGTTTTCCTGACTAACCACTGGAGGCAACATAATAATTCTAAGTACCACTGGACTGTTTTCTAGTTCTGGTTTCCATAAGACTACCAATATGAGCATTCCAGATGGAGAACAACAACCATTTTAAATGTTAGTTGGAGTAAAAAGGAGTTCAGGCTCGATTTGTGCAGATGTTGGCTGTCATAACAACTCAAATTTATAAACATACTCAAATAATATCAACGTAACTAACCTTGGTTCATAGCTTCACTTCATCCACCTACTCCTTAAATTTTGACGGGTGAGGCACTGTCAAAAGACGCTCATCGTGACTCTCCTAAAGTATCAGCACTATGGAGCCACATGCTTTTTTTTGAATACGCTGAACATGTCATTATCCACTAAGAACATACTGCGATGCAAATGAAAACACTGGAGACCGGAAAACGAAAACAGGAGTCCATTATGAATCGTGGAACACTTCCGCATTCAGGGAAAAGCTGGATGATCTCAGCTAATGCTTTTAATTATACAAAGGACTTTCTAACTTGGTACATTACAAAAATATTAATAAATAAAAAAAATATATAAGTTTTCATCATTTGTCACATTTGGCTTTTTAATAATGTACAAATCCAAGTATTCCATCAATAAATATATCTTGAAATTGCATATATTGCATATATTTCGTTACATGCATAATTTGTACTATTTAAAAGTATTTACATTGATTTGTAGAACACGTGCTAAAACGGTAGTGTCTCTAAGAATAGCGGCACCTTTTGTGTCTGCTCCATTGTGTAAATAGCCTACTATCTTGTGTATTGTACCTGTATGTCAGAGTGTTGTAAGCCTATACTGTACTGTGCAGTCTTTGTTCAATGTTATTGTTGCTCTTATACAGACATCAATAAAGTACATGCATCTATCTATCTATCTGTCTGTCTGTCTGTCCATCTGTCTCTGTCTCTCTCTCTTCTGAGGAGATGGGGCTTGAAAACGAACGAGAGTGGAAGAAAGAGGCTAAGTGAGTGAATGTGTGGGAACTTGAGCTAGAGAGAAAAGGGGTCTTTTACTCATGACTGTGAGTAACAGCATGTAGGGAGTGACACTGAAAGAAGGAATTACGGAGTCTCCCTTCAGTGTGAGAGTCTTGAAGAGCGCCGACTTACTCAAAGCTCTGCCATTCCAATACTATGATCAAACCTGGGGATCACCCACACTAACCCATTACACTATCTGAAACGCACTCTCCTACATACTCATAGAGCCTTGCTTTCACTGACAAATTCTGGGATTCTTTACCAGGAAGTCCCCCTTTTTCATCCAGGCTCATGTAGGTAAGGCCTGTGGTTTCTTCCTAGGTTTCCTCCTGGATCATGCACATAGTGGGAATTTTACAAGGCTCAAGAAAAAGGAAGGCCTGATGGTCCGGGGCCAGTATGTTGAGAGTTTTGGGCCAGCTGATGGAATTGTCACTTACCCTATTCAGCCAGTGCTGATCTCATGTCCGATGTATTGTGTTTTTATGCTTTGCAAACTTAAACTTACAAATGTATAGCTGCCTTTATATTTTATTACACAGGTCTCTGAAATACTCTATTCTGATTGCTCATTGTCACCATCTAATGGTCTGATATTTCTGAGTAACAACTGCACATCTTGGGACTAAGACATAACAGATCGGTATTGCGAGTCATATTTCCTACCTCTCGGATAACTGTGTGATCTCTACAAGTAAACTAATAAAATAATTAGTGGTCAACCGATACGGGTTTTTTAATGGCCGATGCCGATATCCAGAGAGCAGGGTGGCCGCCGATACACTGCCGATTTATCGAACAATTTAATAGAGTAAATGACCTAAATATAAAATTGCTAAAAAAATAATAAACTCTTATTTAGCACTACATTATCTCAATTTCACACAAAATGTTAAGTTTGTAAAAAAGAATCTAAAGAAATAATATTGTATTTTTAATGGTAGATAGCAGTTTCTTCTGATTTCTGTTTAGTCTTCAAATTTTAGTAATTTATTTGCACATGAAGAAATTGTTAATATATTAGGAAGAAGGAAATAACAGTACTCACAGTAGTCCAGCAACCATGGATGGCATGTCCACGTTAGCAATCGCATTTACTCAAAAAATAAATAAAATAAAAATAAAAATAAATACAGAATCAAACCAATTGTACATACAGTGCATAGTGAGTAAGACATTTACTCATAGCACACGTGAAGCACTTTTACCTTGAAGTTACACCAGAGACTATTTAGCAGAGATGGGCCACATCTGTTAAAATTAATGGGAGAAATTGGAACGCCCAACTGCAGCCAACGGTCAACAGATGTAGATAGGAAGTCCTGCCTTAGAGGTAAAAGAGCCAATCACCTTTTAGATACAGACATCGCCTGTCAATCAACTCGGTAACATACATGAATATTAGCTATAAAAGCTGGGAAAAATGTGTTTTTTTTTTTAGCAAAATCTGAGGTAAAGAAGCACCATTTGTGATACCAGTGTTGTCAGATTTTACTGCTGATTTGAAATCTGTTCTTTGATTGTAATCTTGACCAACCAGTATATAATAGAAGTTTTACTGATATTTGCCTTATAATTAGAAAAGTTACAGGGAACTGTTGAGGAGAGACTGTTAGAATACGTGCTTTAGAGGTAAATAAATGAGCTCTCCACAGAATGCTGGATCTGCTGAAGTTGTTTACATCTGTTTAAACGAGATATGTGCATATTAGCAGATGGTATATGATATTAGTTTTCATTGATATTTGCCTTTTTATCATTAGACAAGTTAAAAGTTACAGGGAACTGTTGAGGAGAGAGAGGGAGAATGAAACAGGCGAGCACTTTAATATTATGAGCTCAAATACGTCTGCTGTGGCTCTGATATGCGGACCATTTAAATGACACCGTGTTGCACACCGATCGATTATTGTAGTAACACGATGTGTGTAACGACAAAACGAACCGTGACTGGTCGTTTACATGTCTCAGTCGCTTCACATGCAAGCAGGCCATTCTCAAAGCCCTCAAGAAAAAATCAGCCAAACAGGAAAATTTATCGGCATCTGCGATTATATCGGTTGACCACTAAAACAAATGTAAACTAATTTTAATGTTTCATGTACATTTATTTATTTAATTATTTATTTTTTTTGGCAAATAGTCTTGTAATAGCTAGATATTGGGGCTTATTTTTTAAATAAACCCCTTCAGTGTGATACAACACTTCGCGTCTGGGTCCTGATCACCCTGTTAGGGTTATTTTGTGATAAAAACCGGCTATCTATTATAACTGAATTATTGGATTATCCCTTATCAGTGCCTCATCATATAGTACGGGAATTCCTGTTTTCAGAATGATTCCTTTTTGGAAATCTGACTAATCAGCTCTCTAAGGTCTGACAGCTCGCAGTGGCCTGGAAACGACCCTTTTGAGCATAGCGTCTGGGGCACATCTGCTAGGATGTGGTAAGACGAACACAAGCAGGGTTGAGACATCTAGTAATTATACATCTATGGCTCAGGCAGAGAGAGGTGCAGCATGTGGGTAGAGAGGAGGAGGATGATGCCTTTAGAGATGCTCACTGTAAAGATTCAATGACATGCGCTTAGTCACTTTGTGGGTGCGGATGCCATTTTATTCAGCTGTTTATTCCTTTTATTAATGAATAAAGCCTTTCGACCACACGTCACATTCTGTTAATTAAAGTGGCAGAAATGCTACAGGAAATGGCAGTGCAACCTTGACTCAGTAAGTGAACGGGAGCTGACAGAGTATGTGAAAATGATTTCCAGTTAATTTCCTGCTGCACATCCTGTATCTGTGGGAGGGAATTGTCTCCCCTATCCTTCCTTGTCTTTCTCTTGTTTAATCTCAAGGCATACATTCACATCCCTCCCAGCATTAGTGGTCACCTGGATAAGGGGGCGTTCAGAAAAGCTATATGCGGAGCAACAAATATAACGCTTTTGAGACACGTTTTTAAAATTTGAAGCTCTTTTTAACTTAAACATCTTAAAAAACATGGCGCACCTTAGTGAGACACTGCACAACTGTCACAGACATGCGTCTAGAATGTGTTTACATGGCAAAACAATGAAAAAACAGTGCAGACATACAAAGAAAATGTGTCGCTAAGTTGTGTTTTTGATACTGGTGTGCTCAAGATGGAGACCAAAATATCAAGAAATCCGAAAACGCATCAGAAGGTGCTAGAAGTTTCTCTTCACCACAAAAGTTTAGTTTAGAAAATATACT
This sequence comes from Myxocyprinus asiaticus, assembly GCF_019703515.2. Taxonomy (NCBI): domain Eukaryota; kingdom Metazoa; phylum Chordata; class Actinopteri; order Cypriniformes; family Catostomidae; genus Myxocyprinus; species Myxocyprinus asiaticus. The sequence continues at coordinate 22,381,084 of NC_059386.1, forward strand.
AGAAGGCAAAACTGCAGCATCTGGGCTCCAGAGGAGATGGGATGCGTGGGTTTGTTTGCTGACTTTTGTGTAAGTTTGTTTGCTTGTGTCTATGTGGTATGCATGTGTTTGTATGCGCGAGCGTGTGTGGAGGCGCCAGGCTGGGGCTTTGGCAAAGAGTGACATTTATTCGTTATCTAGAATGATTGATGGCGGGATTCGGTTGATAAATCTTGCAGGCATGTCCTACACCTTTGTCCTAGACCTCTCCACCCCCAAACTGATTGGCTGTCGCTCCATGTCAGTGCATCCAGGTAAGTAACAAAATGCAGTTATCAGTTGAGTTTGTGGCTGAACTAGTGACTCACTGCTGGTCTGAGATCAGCATAGGCTGACACCCACACATTCACCAAACTGCAGTCTGATATCTTGGAGTGACTCCAGTCTCCATATACTCTGGTTTTGGTCCAGCTAGAATTAAACTTAAAATCTCTCTTTTGAACTCATTCCACATCGTTTCACCTAACGCTAAACAAGTGTACCTATGCGAAAGAAAAAAATCACAAATGAGAACTCTAATATATTAGTTGTTTCTCCTAGACAGCAATGAGGTTATGCATTGCGAACATATGGAGACTTTTGCTGAAGGTATATTGCTTTTTAGAATTTTCTCCTGAGAAAAAGGCCCCAATAATCTCACATTTGTGTTTCAGAAGAGATCTCAGCAGTTAGTGTATGTACATGCACACCAATTCTCTGATAACTACCAAAAATTTGCTTATTCAAAAATCAGACAACGCAGGAAAACAACATTTGCATGAGACTTGAAATCATCGGGTTGTTCTCTGCTTTTGATGCAAAATGGAAACAGTCATGAATAAGCCGGTTAGAACGCCGGTAAATATGTTTAAATGCAATGCAGGATAACGGGAAAAATATGTTTTGCTGATCAGCGTTTGCTTAAACCGTTTATGACCTTACTTCGATAAAGGAAAACCGTTAAAGTGTTTACAGTTTTAATTTTATGACAGACACAATTATGTATTTTTCGATTCAGCATAGCACAAGACAAATGGCCTGAGCTGTTGTACATACCGTACATACTTCTGCTGTCACAGCACTCAGTGACAGCACAGGCCATGTGGGATTTCAACCTTCAACTTTGAATTCCTTTGAAAATACAGACCATTTTTTTGTTGGTGCACCATATTTTATTGTACCAACTTGTAGGATGCACTGTGCTCTTGTGATCATGACTTTATAGCATTAGTTTATAAAGAGAAACAGAATGCAGCGTCCATCCAATCCAGCCGCCAGAACAGAATCAGACTTGATTTCTCGGCTACTCAGCTACCTCCTACGGAAGGGTGCGATAGAACCTGTCCCTCCAGCCGAGATGAAGAAGGGGTTTTACAGTCCCCACTTCATCGTACCGAAAAAAGGCAGTGGGTTGCGGCCAGTCTTGGACCTGTGAGTACTGAACCGTGCTTTTCACAGACTCCCGTTCAAGATGCTGACACAAAAACGCATTCTGGCGAGCATCCGGCATCAAGATTGGTTTGCGGCGGTAGACCTGAAGGACGCGTACTTTCACGTCTCGATTCTACCTCAACACAGACCCTTCCTCTGGTTTGCATTCGAGGTTCAGGCATATCAGTACAAGGTCCTCCCTTTCGGCCTGTCCTTGTCCCCTCGTGTCTTCACGAAGGTCGCAGAGGCAGCTCTTGCCCCGTTAAGGGAGGTGGGCATTCGCATTCTCAACTATCTCGATGATTGGCTAATCCTAGCTCACTCTCGAGACATGTTGTGTGCACACAGGGACTTGGTGCTCTCACACCTCAGCCGATTAGGGCTTCGGGTCAACTGGGAAAAGAGCAAGCTCCTCCCGGTTCAGAGCATCTCTTTTCTCGGTTTGGAGTTGGACTCAGTCTCATTGACAGCACGCCTCATGAACGAGCATGCACAGTCGGTGCTGACCTGTTTGAAGGCGTTCAAACAGAAAACAGTGGTTCCACTGAAACTCTTTCAGAGGCTTCTGGGGCATAAGGCATCCTCAGCGGTGGCCACCCCGCTCGGGTTTATGCATATGAGACTGCTTCAGCACTGGCTTCAGACTCGAGTCCCAAGATGGGCATGGCGCCTCAGGACACATCACATGGCCATCACGCTGGTCTGTCACTCTCTTCAGCCCTTGGACCGACCTCTCATTTCTATGGGCAGGTGTTCCCCTAGAGCAGGTCTCCAGGCACGTCGTGGTCACGACAGATGCCTCCAAAATGGGCTGGGGCACTGTTTGCAACAGGCACGCAGCCACCAGCTTATGGACGGGACCGCGGCTGCATTGGCATATCAACTACCTCGAGTTACTGGCAATTCTGCTCAACCTGTGGAGGTTCTGGCCGTTGATCCAGGGCAAGCACGTGTTAGTTCGGACAGACAACATGGCAGCAGTAGCATATATCAACCGCCAACGCGGTCTGCGCTCTCGTTGTATGTCACAACTCGCCCGCCGTCTCCTCCTCTGGAGTCAGCAGCACTTCAAGTCGCTGCGAGCCACTCACATCTCGGGCGACCTCAACACTGCAGCGGACGCGCTGTCACGGCAGGTTACCCTCAGGGGAGAGTGGAGACTCCACCCTCAGGTGGTCCAGCTGATTTGGAGTCGATTCGGACAGGCACAGGTAGACCTGTTCACCTCCCCAAGAATCGTCCCACTGCCCGCTTTGGTATGCCCTGGCACCTCTCGGCATAGACGCGCTGGCACACAGCTGGCCTGCGCAAATATGCGTTTCCCCCAGTGAGCCTACTTGCACAGACTCTGTGCAAGGTCAGGGAGGACGAGGAGCAGGTCGTCCTGGTAGCACCTTACTGGCCCACCCAGACGTGGTTCTCGGACCTCGCGCTCCTCGCGACAGCCCCCCCCCCCCCGGCGAATTCCCCTGAGGAAGGACCTTCTTTCTCAGGGACGGGGCACCATCTGGCACCCGCGACCAGACCTCTGGAATCTCCATGTCTGGCCCCTAGGTGGGACGCAGAAGACCTAAGCGGTCTACCACCTGCAGTGGTAAACACGATCACTCAGGCTAGGGCCCCCTCTACGAGGCGCCTGTATGCCTTTAAGTGGCATCTGTTCGCCAAGTGGTGTTCTTCTCGACGGGAAGACCCCCAGAGATGCGCAGTCGGATCGGTGCTTTCCTTCCTGCAGGAGAGGTTGGAAGGGCGGCTGTCCCCTTCCACCTTGAAGGTGTACATTGCAGCTATAGCAGCACACCACGACACAGTGGACGGTAAGTCCTTAGGGAAGCATGACCTGATCATCAGGTTCCTGAGAGGCGCCAGTTGGCTGAACCCCTCCAGACCGTGCCTTGTTCCCTCATGGGACCTCTCTGTAGTTCTTCAGGGTCTACAGAGAGCTCCCTTTGAGCCTTTGCAGTCAGCCAAGCTTAAGGCACTCTCCTTGAAGACTGCCCTCCTGACTGCACTCACTTCCATCAAGAGGGTAGGAGACCTGCAAGCATTCTCTGTCAGCGAAACATGCTTGGAGTTCGGTCCAGGCTACTCTCACGTGATCTTGAGACCCCGACCGGGCTATGTGCCCAAGGTTCCCATGACCCTTTTTAGGGACCAGGCGGTGAACCTGCAAGCGCTGTCCCAGGAGGAGGCAGACCCAGCCCTGTCATTGTTGTGTCCGGTGCGTGCTTTACGCATCTATTTGGATTGCACCCAGAGCTTTAGGATCTCTGAGCAGCTCTTTGTCTGCTTTGGTGCACAGTGGAAAGGAAGCACTGTTTCCAAGCAGAGGATCGCCCACTGGCACATTGACGCCATAGCTACAGCATATCACGCCCAGGACGTGCCGCCCCCGGTAGGGCTACGAGCCCATTCTACCAGGGGTGTAGCGGCCTCCTGGGCTCTGGTCAGGGGTGCCTCTTGAACAGACATTTGCAGAGCAGCAGGCTGGGCAACACCCAACACCTTTGCGAGGTTCTACAACCTCCGGGTGGAACCGGTTTCATCCTGGGTAGTGGCACGCAATACAAGCGGATAAGCCCTGGATAGCCGGCCGGATGTATCACTTGCACATAGCGCCTTTCACCTTCTCTGAGCTGAAGACGTGCGCCATTAATTCCCAGTAGTGTTCACAGACTATTTTCCCTGGTTGACTTCCTCCGAGCCCTGTGGCAGTCGAGTTTTCGGAGAGACTCGCTGCCGGCCCAGTACACATGCTAACTAAGAGCCCTGTTCTGGGGTTGGTGCCCCGCATGTGGCGGTTCCCTGTAAGGTAACCCCATGCAATATATATCTTCCGCTAATTTGTTTCCCTGTTGGCAAACTGCGTCTTCCTTGGGCAGAGCCCCCTCTGCCACAGTCTCCATGTTTGTAGTAACTCCTCCCCCGTTGGGTAGGATCAACCATGAGACTTCTCCACATGGTCGGCAAGACCATGTGACATATTTTCCACTTAAATATCCCCCCCTCTCTCTGGGCAAGTTGTGGTCTCAGCGGTGTCCTCCCCTTGGGAGGGACACCCCCCGACTAGACCTGGCAGCCCAGTCGGATAATCCCCCTTGTTTTTTAGGGAGTGGAAAAAAAGAAGGGGAAAAGAGGCCATGACTGGGCTAGCCTGTCTCTATCTTTTGGGTAGTCGACTTCTCCCCAAAGGGCTGTTCGACACTCATAACTATGTTGGGGGAGGTTACATGTCGGCCTACCACTCGCCAATTTTCATTGGCCTTTTATCAAAGACCAGAGGTGTCACTACATTGACAAAACGTCTCGTTCCCTCCATCAGGGAACGGAGATTACGCAAGTAACCAGGACATTGTAGCCCATCCGCCTCCAGGTTCCACGTGTTGTGCATTCTGAGATGCTATTCTGCTCACTACAATTGTACAGAGTGGTCATCTGAGTTACCGTAGCCTTTGTCAGCTCAAACCCATCTGGCCAGTGGGGTTCTCTGCAGGGCTCATTTGGTGCACCTTTTCCGCCGCAGTTCTCAGATTGGTGGATTGTTTTCTCTCAGGATCATGAGTTAAGACATTCCACTATTAAACATGTTTTTTTTTATTTTTATTTTTTTTATTACGATGCAGTAACGCAGACTGCAGGCTTCAACAGGAGCATATACCATCGATTAACAACCTCGGAGCTCACGGTAGGTCTGTGATTTAACGTTATCATTAAAATCAATTCCCCTGTAAAGAAATTATAAATGCGTCTTACTTCCAGAAACAGACTGTTGTGCTCTATTGAAAAACTCTTATCAGTCAACCACTAATTTCAATTATATGGTAAAAAAAGGGTGTATGTACATCATGTAAATGTATTACTGAATCAAATACTTCCCTTACCATTTTTACTCAGTAGATGACTCCTTTTGTTTGCATGTATCCAAACATTTTGTATGCTTCATTCAGCCCAGGCAAAAAAATAAAATAAAATAGAACACAAGAAACAAGTATATCAGTTACTTGTGAATTATTAATCTTGACTGTGTGACAATTATTCAAAACTCCTACAGAAGTCAGCTTGAACTTAGCTGGGTGATTTGACTGTAAGAGTGTGAAAAAAGCTAAGCAGTATCATACACTAGGAGAATGCCAAACATGCTCACATACACATTTCTAAACCTCATCTGACAGAGAGATAGAGAGAGAGAGAGAGAGAGTGATATAATCTTTGACCCAGTCAGAGGTGATAAAATCTATTGACCAATTAGCACAGAGGACTTGGCCATGTGTAGCCAATCAGAGAAGGGCTTCAGCTGTAAAGGTCTGCTTGGCTGTTGTGGTCCTGTGCATCATGCTAATCAAAGACCTCTGGATGGACTGACCCCTGTATGTATGCATGCATTCACACAGATGCACATATACTTAAACCCTGATTCCAGCAGAGATTGAAGTTTGTTAGATAAACTAATCAATGAAAAATCCCATTGCACTGCTAACTGTCATGAATGCCCTTTGTCTTGTATTATATATCCAAAATGGCATTTTTTCAGCTGGATATTCATTTAGTCTCTCAAAGGCTAAGATGTTATAAATAGCGTGCAGAGTTGATTATGGTTTGCCAGATAAAATTCTGCTGAATGTGGATTTAAATCAATACGTCAATGTGGTGGGAACGTTGGGATTGATTTCTGTGTGGCCCATCTTTTTTGCCGAACATCTCTCTCTTTCTCTCTCACTCTCTGTCTTTTCCTCTAATGCTTTCTCTCTTTAATGAATGTGTGTGTGAGCTTGCAGTGCTCAACAATATGAGTTGAGCCAGTAGTTGAGTTGTATTTTTTATTTTTTTGCCTTGCCTGCATTTTCACAGGTCCCACTACAAAAAAATTGTACATTTTATTTTTATTTTACTTTATATATTTCATTTCAGGAAAGAAATATTAAGTTACATTTACATTTTTAAAACATCTTTATACAGAAAAATAAAATGTACAACAAATAGTTAGATTGTATTAGATCTAATACTAGATTTTTTTTTTTAGATTGCATCTGGAAATTATACAGCTATAATTTAACCCCATGACAGCTTTACATTTATAAACACTTTCGCTGGAAAATAATGCCATGTAATTAGTGATTTATCATTTTGAGCTCATTCTGAAGTGATTCTCAAAATTACAGAAATCTCATTTATGTAAGCCACATGGATAAATTTACATTAGCGATGTATTTAAATCAGAATTCACTGCAACAATGTGCAGTAAATCACAGAAAATCGCTTAAGTTTGCAAGGTATAACACATGTATATGATCAATGGACGTAAGATGACAACACAGCATTGGCTAGTTTTGTCAGCTGGCCCAAAACTCTCACACACTGGCTCCGGACCGTTGAGCCCTGGTTTATAATATCAAGTTTACATTGTTTAAGCCAGGGCAGGGTGCCCATGCAGGGACAGGCCGTTAAAATGAGATGCACAAGGGCTGCTTGCCCAGCTCTCAACAAAAGTATAATTTGTAACACTGTAAGCTGAAAAAGGAGGGAGGAGTTGTGGCACCAAACAAAGAGATGGGGGTGTGCAGGATGTGGTCAAAGTATATCAAGAAGGGGTTTGAAAGTCAGGGTGGGGTTATGGGGAATTTTTGCTGGGGACAGGCCCCGTCTGCTCACTCCGCCCCCTCCTTTTAATTTCTTTAGGCACATGTGTCCCTCTTCTCCCTCGGGACAGACCTTAAACAGGCAGTGTTCTGATGAGACAGAAGTGTCCCTGCTCTTTGTTTTGATTGGAACGAGGCAGTTTTCTCCATACATATGCACACACACACACTGTCCTAGCAGCCTATAGCCCCCTGAACCAGAGACAGAAAAGCTGTAATTAATATTCTTATACCCCCAACTTCAAAGTGAATCTAATCTCTTAGATTCGGTCTTGAGTCTGTGTTTATTTGCAGGTCAAAGATGAACAAGTCTGGCGCACACAGAGAGAATCGAGTGATGACCCTGAACCCTAGCACAGGGGAATATATTGAATATTCAGTATACGTTTGCAATGAAAAATTATGAATATCGTGATACTATTAATGCACTTTTTATTTGCTCTTAGGTTTCCTAACGACCACATCGTTAGATTAGCTTTGTGGTCATTCTTTGTCCGGTGACTTGCAAGTATGAGAGCATCAACTGAAAAAGTGCCTGTTGGTAGTGCAATTCCTTTCTATGAATCAGTTCAAACTTTCCATTTCAGTGAATCGGTTAAAAACTATTTTTTTCAAAGATTAGTTTTGGTCATCACAATCGCAGACCCCCCCTTGTTTTTATGTATTAAAATGTTGTAGTAAAATATACAGTATGTTAGTAAATCTTGCTATTTACTACTATCCATTGTTATATTGGTGCATGTTTTTGAACATTATTTAATATCCTTCTTTTGAGTTAATTTAGTAAAAATCAGTGTGGAAAACATGCATTGATAATAAACTAGAATTTTACTTGCATTTTTAATTGACTTTGGTACAATGGCTGTTTGGTCAAAAAATAACTTTAAATATTGAATATCCTCAAAAGTCGATCCATCCTTCAGCCCTCTGTTTAGGAGTTCACCAAGGCTCTGTACTCGGCCCGTCTATAATCTGATTCCTCTTCACTCTGAGCCATTGAACTTGACCTTTAATTACACATATCACACTCAAAACTCTTGCATGGTTAAGCAGTCTGATCTGCACAGCTCTCCTCTAGTCACTTTTTTCATAATCAAACAGATTGTTGTGTAATTCAAGCTAGCACTTTGCCTCATGCGCTGTGAGCGGCAAGGAATGCCTGCAGTTTTTGAGGACTCATTATAGAAGTATAATGAAATTGCTCTTTTCATAGAAAATGTTTTGCCCTACAATTTTGTGTTTGTAAGATTGCGAGCAATATCCTATATGATGCCACGGTTATATCTTACTGTCTAGTCTTTTTTCAAAGAGCATTTATGACCACATACGTGGAATTAGAGATTTTTGCATAAAGAGAGGGAGGATTTGCTAATGAGCACATGAAATATTCTGGCAACTTGAATTAGTGTTTGGAAGCATTTGCATGTTAATGACTTCGCCCTGAGCGGATATACACATTACCATTTAGCCTAATTATTTGAATATTTTTTCATTGGATTGCATAAACTGTGAATTTGTTTACATTAGGCCTTTTTAATAAAACATGCATTACCTTACATGAAATGAAATGAATGAGGCTATGTTGACTTTTGTAAAAGCTCTGTGTATTGAAAAATTCACAAAGCCCTTACTGTATCACTGAAACTCTGCAGTGCTTCAGACAGGATAGACTGAGGCAGTAAAAACGGAAATAAAATGATGAGAATAAAACTTTTGAGATGAGATTAAGAGCGTCTCTGAACTTCTGAAGGATCATCTCTGTCTGAAGCCCTCAGCAGTCCTTAGAAGTTTGCTTGTCTGTTTCTTTCAGCATTTGGCTTTTACAAGCCCTTTTAAAATGCAGTTGCTGTGGTTTCTTTTTAGGTTTGAGGAGTGTTTGTTTACTGTGTGCTCTTTTTGCACCACAGCTGAACTGTAAAAATGTCATATTAACCCCAAATTCTCTAATCCTCACCTGCTCCCAAGACATTATTTTTTAAGAAGTGGTAACGGAGCAAAAGATAAGGGCGAAGGATACGGATGAGGTGACTGTAATGAAGTGCTTCTGAAAGACTGCAACGTGAAACGTTTACTCGGTTGCTGTCTTCCCTGATGTTTTACTGACTCTGACTTTTAAGGGGTTAATAAAATGTGCATCTTTTGATGCATCGAACTAAAACTACTAAAAGAAAACTAGATTTTTACATTTTCTGAAGAAAATGTGGGTTGTGCTTTCCTGTCTTAAACTCACTGCCATGATGCTTGGTTGTTCTTGGTGGTTGCTAGGATGTTGCTTTGTAGTTGTTTACTGGCCCATGTCAAAAGTGCCTATTTTCAGGTCTCTGACATTCTGGTACCTAGAAATGTCTCTGGCCTTTCCTTTAGTCTGTTTAGGATTTTTCCCTTTTTTATCGAAAATCTTAAGTCTGTCTATAATCCCAACCCAAAGTATGAGCAATAGTAATAGTGATTAGCCACTTTTCCACTATCAGGCAAGTGCGAGCCAAGGCTATCAACTGGCCAGCCGGTGCCAGTAGCCTCGGACCTCAAGCCCCGAGACCAAAATCTATCTGCATTCCCACCATTAGGCCAATAGCCCCGCAGCGTTGCCCTAAAAACCCACCCTAACCACGGCGCCCTGATGCCAACGTCACACATCCCGCCAATGTTATCTAGAATATTGCATTTATATTGTTTGTAAATATTAGTTAGCTAGCAACATAAGTTAGCGTTGTCAACTCACCAGCTGTAACTGACATGGTGTCCCAATTGGTCTCTCCACTAACAGCAGGACAATGTCCCAGCACACCGTCAATGATCCCGAACCATGGAAACTTATTTCTTTGGGCACCGCTTTGTCCATTGTGCATTTTAACGTATTTTTACTGTGGTGGCATTTTTTTCATTTAATTTTTTCGAACCTGTACCGTTGTGCGCTGGATACACAACCTGACAAATTTTTGCGAAACTCCACCATTGGCTGTTGGCCCCGAGAAAGCCCAGAGGATGCACAGTGAAGCCCCAGAAGTGACAGTGGAAACACAACTGACCCTGGCACGCACTAGCACGCCATCATTTGGCCCGACACTGGCTATTGCTTGCCTTAGCAAACCAGTAAGGTAAGGCCTCAAGACTTTCTTAGGGCAGTTTTGGCAAACATAACCATCAAGTTAATCTTTTAAAAGTAATTTTATAATTGGACTTGGATGTTACAGTACACTTTATTTCTTTTCTCTTTTTCTGATGCCCAAACTCCTCATTTGAACAATTCAGTTACTGGAATCCCATCAGTTTTTCATGAACATGTTCAAAGCAGATGAGTTGGAGTGAATTAGAGTGTGTGAGAGGAGAGAGAAAATAAAAGCAAGAGGGGGTTGTGGCAGCATTGATTTAGTCATAAAACAGAGAGTTGTGATGTCTTACCCCCATATACACATTTCTCTCTTTCCTGTCCCCCCCCCCCCATTATGGAGAAGAGTACTTCAAGGTTCAGCTGTTTAGAGGAAGAACAGACAGCTGTTCTTGGCTAATGAACAGGCTTGTTTGTCAGTTCCTCTGCAAATGATTGTCGATGGTTTTAATAATTCATAGTGATTTGTGCATGGGTGATGCCGGTAATGTGTGTGTGTGTGTGTCTTGCAGATTGGGCAGTGGCATGAGTTCCTGATAGATATTGCTCTCTCTCTCTCTCTCTCTGGGCCTTGCTGTGGAGCAGTCTGCCAGGTGTTTTATTGATGAGTCATGTCGCTTGCCTAGCTTGTGGGCTCACTCCTGCAGGGAGCTTTCAGATGGGGGGGGGGAGAGAGTGAGGAAATTCATCATTAATTACCTCAGCCTTCCTCTCTGATCTCTCCATTCTTAAAACCCTTTTTGTTGCTCAGCCTTTCAAATTATTGTTTCATTGTAAGTAAATGAGGCACTGACAGTGATGTAATTGAATGATAATAACATTGACTAGTGTTGGAAAAGAGCTAATGAAAAATATCAACGCTATTAACTTCTACATTTTTTAATAGCGTGACAGTACCTCAGCTGTTTTCAAAACAGAGTAGCTTTTCCCGTAACAAACTAATTTTCCAATGAGAACTGGTGTATATCCAAGCTAACTGAGATTTCTACACCCACCAAACACTGTATTAGGAACACCTATATACCTACTTTTCCATGCGATTATTTAATCAGCCAATCATGTGGCAGCAGTGCAATGCATAAAAGCATTCATATATGGGTCAGGATCTTCAGTTAATGTTCACATCAAACATCAGAATGAGGAAAAAATTGTGATCTCAGTGATTTTGTCCATGCTGTGACTGATGGGCTAGTTTGAGTATTTCTGTAACTGCTGATCTCCTGGGATTTTCACACACAACAGTCTCTAGAATTTACTCAGAATGATGCCAAAAAAAAAAAAAAACATCCAGTGAGCATCAGTTCTGTGGATGGAAACACCTTGTTGATGAGAGAGGTCAATGGAGAATGGCCAGACTGGTTCGAGCTAACAGAAAGGCTACAGTTACTCGCAACATGTCGAACTTTGAGGCGGATGGGCTGCAACAGCAGAATACCCTGTCTGGCACTTTATTAGGACCATAGTGTTCCTAATAAAGTGCTCTGTGATTGTATATTCTCTATTTATCCTTTTTGTTTTGTGTCAGATAAATTCTGCACTGATTACAAAAATACCTCAATTATATCATCTTTGTATTTATATATTTTAAATGAAACTGCCCACTTTAAAAAGCTTAAATATTGTTTTTATTAGTAGCTTGTAGTGTATCTAATTCATTTTTAAAAAGGGTAGCTTGACTATTTTAAAGGGGACCTATTATGCAAAATTCACTTTTACATGGTGTTTGAACATAAATGTGAGTCAGCAGTGTGTGTACACAACCACCCTACAATGTTAAAAGTCCACCCACTCCTCTTTCTTATATTTCTATTAATCAAAAACAGTGTCTCAAAATGACTGGTTTTCGTATCCGCTCTAAAGTGATGTCACTTTAGAGCAGGCCACACCCACGACTGGTGACGGACTCCATCCTATTATCATAGATCCTCCCCTGAGTGATCGACACACAGTCTGCCATTTTTTGTCCACGCTGGAGCAGCTACGGTGAGAAGAATAATGTCTCAACTTCGTAAGTGTTATAAGTGTTCTGTTGTTGGTTGTAAAAGTGAACATAAGAGTCTTCATGTGCTCCCGGCATCAGAGCCACTGAAGACGCAGTGGACAGGGTTTGTTTTTGAAGCAAATGTGCCCCAAAACATGCCAAAATTCGTGTATGTTTGTGCAAATCATTTTACACCGCAGGATTTATAGCATATAAAGCAGGATTTTCCAAAAATTTGACTGTCAAGCGTGGATCAGTACCAACTGTTCGTGTTCGAGCTTTATATCCTGAAGATGTAAGTATCGCACTTTATATTTTGTGAATGCAAATCGCCTTACCGAATGTGCTTATTAGCTGATTCCATGGCTAATGCAGCTAAAGTTACCATTGTCTCTGATTGTATTCACGGAGACCAGAGCTATGTCGTTATAGCTTGTTTGCACATGACATCACGTCACTGCGTTGCTGTGGTGTGAAATGCAGATGGAGGGCAGGAAGTGATTTTCTACATAAGAAGCACTATCACAAACTCAAAATGCCTATGTTTTGCATCATTTACGGTTGCTTAAATCGATCAAACCGAGAAACCACAAGGAGCTTTTATTGTGTACCAAAAGATGTTGTTCATAAGAGGGGAAAAATGCAAGAAATTGACTCTGTCCGACACTGGTTCATACATATATGGCTGAACTCCGGTATTTACGGTGTCAGTCATATTGGTTCTGATTTGTTGTTGCTATAGTATCCGAAGCACGAGCTGTAAAGGCACAGCCCTCTTCCGGAATGGGGGCAGGGAGCAGCAGCTCATTTGCATTTAAAGAGACACACACGAAAACAGCGTGTTTTTGATTCCACCCAAAAAAGAGGCATTTACAACATGGTATAATAAATTATCCGTGGGGTATTTTGAGCTGAAACTTCACAGACACATTCTGGGGACACCTGAGACTTATATTACATCTTGTAAAAAGGGGCATAATAGGTCTCCTTTAAATATTTTAGATTACAAGAAGCTTGTAGCTTGTGAAGTTACAGTTGCAAAGCAGCTTCCTCAACCCAGGTGCTAACCGCTAACCCAAGGCTTTGATGAGAATCTGGTGTTAATTTTTTAGATTTTTATTGAAATCTTTTCCGCATATCGAATACATTTCATTCCACCACAACGCTGCACTCTGACTGACAGCTGACCAGCTTGATGACAGTGTTTATGGGAGAGGGTGTGTGCAGCTGAATGTAGGTCAGCGTGAAAGTGAAAGACGATAGCGCAGGAGAGGAGGCGAGCAGCGCAGAGTCCTACAGGTGTCAGGAAACCTAGAGAATGTCACACCGGCCGTTAGACATGACAGGTGCATCTACGTCTCTCACATGCTCTTCTGAACCACACACTTCTCGTAGGGCCTCAGCTGCAACATGCATGAGGAGAATACAGGGTTGTGTGTGAGTGTATGTTGCAGAGTGAGGTTGAGCTACAGATGTGGAGAACCAATCTACAGTTCTGTAGTTTCTCATCAAGAAGTATTGGGTATGGTGCTTACTGCTCATTAGTGTGGACGTGGCCATAGAGCAAGAGTGTGACAAGGCAAACTTACTGTGCCATTTGGTTAACAAATACCTAATTATTTTTATTCAACCAAAATACATACTCAGAATGAACTAAGAATATAAGTCTATAAACTTTAATTTGAAAGGATGTTTATACATCTCCTCTGGCACCAAGGTACGCTTTTCCCATACAGCATATTTTTTATTGACATTGATGTATCTATGCTCTTGTCTATGCTACTTCAATGGCTCTACAAAGAAGTAAAGCATACGTTCAGCATTTGTTGTGCAAAGTACAGGAGTCCAGTGAATATGAATGAGAAACAAGTGAGTGAAAGACTGCAATATATTACAATTTTGAATTGCTATACACTACACATAAGGAATCGCAGTATTATGCTATTGTGACCAAAATATTGGCATGATAAAATATAAACTTATAAACGCAAACCTATCATGACATTTAAGGTTACAGTGAGGCACTTATAATGGAAGTGAATGGGACCAATATTTGGAGGGTTTAAAAGACAAATGTGAAGCTTATAATTTCATGTAATCACTTACATTACTTCTGTTAAAACTTGTGTATTATTTGAGCTGTAAAATTTAATGGTCGTTTTACAGTTTTAGGGTTTACAGCAATGCATTACTAGCATTACTAAAATCATGTTAACATGCATGTTGTTACATGCACTTTCATTGTAAGTGCCTCACTGTAACCCAGATTGTTGCTTTTCTTAAAGAAATGGAGGGACAAGTCAAAATAAATTTTTGTGGTAATCTACATTATGCAACAAATACGGTCGATTGAGCTTAACTTGTATTGAATCCGGAATATTCTTTCAAGCAATTGTTTTATGCTTTTTAGAAGTGTGATTTTTAACTTTATTTCTAAAAATCATGTTTAATAATAGAATTCCCAGTGAAGAACTACACTATCAATGAATCCTGAAGAGAGCTCCACCAATTGAAGAAGTCGCTGTTTCCATGGAAACAGAAAATACAGCAAAATAGCTCAACAGTGAATGACCACTCCCATGAAGCATTGCAAATGATGTAATCGAAATCAAAACCTACACTTTAAAACTCAATATATTTTTGCATATTGTGACAATAAGTGATCCTAAATACTTTAATATTGTACAATATTTTTTATTTGTTTATGTAATTCGCAGTGCTTCATTGGATTGTTGTCAATTCCCTCCAAAAGTGTTTCCTTTGCAAGGGTTTTCATATAATGATAAACACACTTGAACCAAGGTACACTATTCCCTCATGTCATTTTGTTACTGACACTGACGTGCCTGTCCTCTACGCTACTTCTATGAATCTATGATGAAGTAAAGCAGGAAAACAAGTGAGTAAAAGATTGCAATATATCACAGTTTTGAATTGCAATACACAAAACATGAAGAATCATAATATAATTGTATTGCAACCAAAATATTGATAGAACATTGTATTGCCAGGACCCTGCCCCCAGGTCCCACCCTTAAAGAGTGGGTCTCTCTCTTTCTCTCTCCAGAACTTCTCTGCCTTAATGGTCAGACCGTTAATCAAATCAATGCCTGGTCTCTGACATCACGATATGGCAAATAATTGTTCAGTACTCCAAGTACCTTTTATGAGTCTACATTTGACACTCCCTAATGCCCCCCTTTAGACCCAACTATTATGAGGTACTTAACCCTGATCACACTTCATTAACATAAAACAGTGTAGACCTGTGTGATCTTTCATGAGCGACAATGAGTGCTTTGATCTAGCTTTGTTGTTTTAGAAGTTGAGGTATGTTGTCACCGTTTTGGGTAATTTTACTTCCACTGTGATAGCAATGTAATGATAGACTCTGGGGCCCATGATTCATTTTGCAGCTCTGACTTTCCTCACAGAGGTCAATTCCTGCTGGACTGCGGTGGCCTTTAAAGGATGATGGGGCTTGATTGCAGGGCAACTTAGATGTGGCCTCTCACACAAAACTCTTCAAGGCCTGCAAACTTGCTTCATGCTCCAATTCGGGACATTTAGAAATGCAGTAGCTTTACCAAAATGTGGCAAATGGAAACATGCAACCCTCACTGGGCCACTTGACAACAGCCACGTGGCAACAACCAAAGCCGAAACGCTGTGTGCGCATGTTTCTGTGTGTGAATGGAGGTGGATATTAGAGGTTGCGACAGGAAATCCATACAGATTGTTCGAAAATAAGCGCTCTTCAGAGTAATTTCACAGTTTTTCCCTACTAACAAGATGAGCTCAGATGAACCCAAACCAAGCCACTTTAAAATCATCTGTTTTCAAATACAACACTGCCATCCTCTGTCTCTCAATAATAAATGTGGTTTTATGGGGTTGCAGTTGGAAACACAGAGGTCATCCACAAAGCAAGAAGCAAGTGAGGGTTTCTAGATTTGGCGAAGACAAAGGGATGATCACATAAAGCCTCACTCTCTGGTCAGGGTTGTAAGGCAGCGGCTTCTTAAAACAGCAGGAATATACCGTATTCACACAGTAGCACCATATTTGATTTTTGACATGAACGACAACAAGGCTGTGAGTGATATTCTTACAGTATTTTCAATGGTATACACTACCATTTGAGTTTTTATATGTACTCAAATTTTTTGGAATGATGTTTCTTTTTTTTTTTTTAATGTTTCGGCAGCAGAACGATCCAAAACACTTTAAACAACTGTACAACCCTGAAGAAAGTCTATCCCTCACAGCCTCGTTGTCATTTCCATCACAAATTAAAGATGGCTAATTAAAGACTGTGAATAATGTCCATAAGTTCAGACAGTATAAATACCATTCATTATCTCCATAGAGAAATTGGTTTTAGCAATAATCTATAAACCTATAAACACAAAACGTCTTTGAGCTTTTCCTTAAGCAATGTTATATTCTGATGTAGAAGCCACAAGTTGATTTTTAACTTAATTTATTAAAATTGTGTATTAGCAGACTTCCCTGTGAAAAACTATACTAAGTCAACACTGCATTTACGGTTGAAATCTTTTTCTCTGTTTTTATTGTTCTAATGTCATTGTTTGCAAAACATGCAGTTATAGAGAGCGTTTTCAAAAGTCTCTGGCTATGTCTACATTAATCTGGATAAAAGTAAAAATGCGTTTTTGATTTCGAAACACAGTTTTCAAATATTTTCCAAAAGTTTCTCATCCACACTGAAACATTTGAAAACTCTTATATCCCCTTACTGTGCATGCGAAAAATCGCAGTTCCATGTCTGAAACGCAATTGTCCTCGTGTTCTGTCGCCGGACAGCAATTCAGAGTAAATTTCCCGTCGCCTTTGAAGGAATGCAATGTAAAGGTTGTACAAAGTAACATTTATCTTCAACAATGCTATCAAAGTGTAAGAGTCTAAGAACTTATAGATATTACAGTTTAATTTTTTGTTAATGCATGATTTTTGGTAAAGCTGCTTTGAAACGATGCATGTTGTGAAAAGCGCTATACAAATTTTGGATGGGAGGCATAAACATCGCAAAATCAATACATTTTCAAGCAAAAAATTAATTGGTGTGGGAGAGGGCTCTACAATACAAGAAGTCACTCTTACCATGGAAAAATAAATTGCAGCAAAAGAACTCAACAGTGACCATCCACTCCCATGAAGCATTGCGAAATACATAATCGTAATTGAACCTTCACTTTAAAACTTTGTAGATATTTGCGTATAGCTGAATATTTAGTAATAAACTTAAAATATATTGTTTTATACTTATATTTAGTGACAATAAGTAAATAATTTCATATTGTACCATCATTTTTTTGTTCGATTACATCGTTCGCAATGTTTATGAAATTGTTGTTCATTCCCTCATTGATTCAGTTCTCAAACCACAGTGGGCCAAATCCCGTCTGCTCACCACAGATGTTGCTGTAGACCTGCATGCTGGTGATACGTGTGCTTGTATTAGCGCAGAGCGGCTAACATGCGCAATTAAATCGGACTACCTTTGATATCGTGGTGCATGTGACCCATTTGAGTTCTACATGAGAATTTTCTATTTTAAAGCATTATGGAGCAATTCAACCATGTCAAACTGCTAGACTGCCCAGGCATTCTGAACAGAACTGACGATGAAACAGAAAACATGGATAGCACAAACTCTCCTGTCATAAACAAGTCGTGGGTATGTTAGTATTTTGGATTGAAAGACTCGCTTGACTGTTGTAGCGATGACAAATTGTCACTGTTGTCTTTACCTCATTCCACAAGGCAAAGAGCTGTCATTAAACGATTGATGATCACATGTTTGTGACTATTTTATTTTTTATTTTTCTGTATTATTTTTTTTCAGCAACTGAAGAACCTTATTTTGTTGTGGATGTCCTAATGTAGATACTAAATTTGCACTTTTCAAAGAGCTCAATAAAATATTTAAATTATATTTTGGTTGCTTTTGTGAGATAATAAATGCAATTGATTGTGTAAAATAGGCACATAATATCGTAATCTCAATTGCAGGCCCCTGAATCGAATCGAATCCAAATTGTGGCAGACTTTGAGATACTGCCAAACATCAGATCGCTGGCTAAGAGAATCCATATAAGATCGTATTGTGATGAAACTTGCGATTTACACCCTTACACTTACTGCGTGGTTGCTAGGTTGTAACTTACTTGTTACAACCTAGCAACCACGCAGAATACCCTAGGAACTGCATAGCAATACAATAAAAACCATTTTGAACACCTTAGCAACCAAAGCAGAATTAAGTTGCTGACACTAGAACAAATAAGGAGAAACTACATTTGCAAAGAGAAGCAGGTACCTAGAAAATTAGTGTTATTTTAAACAAATCCGACATTTTGCACATGTAGCGGTTATGGAATTTTTTTTGGAGACAAGCTAGTTTTGCTCATCCCAGATTAGGATCCAGCTATATCCTGCTGATCCATGGTATTGCATGCGGTAGAAATGAGTACTATGGAGTACTGGCCCTGTTCAAGCACACTCCTGCTCCTCTCGATAAGAAGTGAGGCATCAAAAAGTGGTAATGCATATGGAATTAACATACGTTAGTTGCCTCTGGGCCGAGAATATTGTTCTTTTTTAAATTCAGTTTCTCCTACCTCAGGACAAGCCTCTGTACAAGGATCTCTCTCTCTCTCTCTCTCTCTCTCTCTCTCTCTCTCTCTCTCTCTCTCTCTCTCTGTGCATCCTTCACTCAATGTTTTCAGAGGTGCTTCTTCTCCCTGGCTTTGTGGCTAGCATGTGACATGTTATCAGTCTGTACTGCATGGATCAGGTTGAAATGATTCACGGACATGGCTGAGAATTGGTGAGTCAGAGGTGTTAAAGTCTTAACAATAGCTGACTTAACTCAACAGTCAGCACACTGGCTTCTCTTAGATTCATTTGTGTAATAGTGTCACTTTCCGGATGTTAGAGATGTAAAATATTGCAATTTGTTTTTACAAATTGATTCTGTTTGAATGTTTCCTGGTAATGGATATACTCGTTAGAGATTAGATATGCACATATGTAAACATTTAACATTCATTCCCCTAGATTAGATGAGTTTCTCATGGAAACTGTATGCAGGAAGAGAAAAGGGAGAGAGCTGATTGGATTGAAATCTCCAAAACTATTTGTCCAGATTACATTTTAATAACTTTTTTCAAGTCAGAAATGATAGAAATCTGACAATAATGGTATTATAAATGTAACTTCTTTAGCTCAAATTAATATGTACTAACTGTATTTTTAAGGCTGGCCCAGCTATTTCTCATCAAATTAAAGACTCATCCCAGCCAGAGTTCCAGAACTGTGTCAGAATTCCAAATCTGTTCTGTAGTTAAATCTGCATTTCTCCAAACTAACAGTAAATTAATTAAACTCTCAGCAGTTTTAGTACTACTGCATAAAAAAACAGGATGATAAAATGAGCAGCGACTCACTGAAGTGACAACTTGTAGAGTTAAAGGTGTAAAATGTTCTCTTGTGGGTTCATCAGAGACTTGTAAAGAAATAAAAAGATCCCTTGGCTAAGTTGAGCTGAAAGAACTTCTATTGCCTCTCTGAAGCAAGTACCACAGAGAACCAAAGGAGTATATCACATCAGATAATATCTGACAGTTCTAGCAGTTTAAATTCTCCCATGACATTAGTGAGAGGTTTAAGACTTCTTAATATTTATTTATTAGGGCTAACCATCATTCAACCAAACAGCAATGTAGATTCAAAATCTTTAATGCAAGAAAATTGAGAAAAAATAATTTGTCTTCCATTTCTCACTAAATTAACAAATGGTAGAATATTCGATGTATTATTTAAAATGTTTTTTTTGTTTACATATTTACCGGAATTACTATTACTATAATGTAATGTATAATATAATATAGTTTACCAAGTATAAAGTTGACCAATAAGACACATACAGTATTTTAAGTATTTGGACATATTTTAATATTTGAAATATTATTTTCATGTCATTCTATACCTGTGCAATATTTTCAAAATTTTCCGTGAAGGAAATCATATCACTATTTTATGATGTGATTCCAAGTTAAATATGAATAAATGACTTCTTAAGGTGTATGTGTATTAAGCACACATAAGCCTTAAGAAATATGACATTTTGCATGACAACTAGGCTGATTGTCTTAATGACAATGAAAACAAGCCTTAAAACAGATAATTAAATCGGTTAATCGCATTATTTATATGACAGTCGTCAGCCAAATTTCATAATCATGACAGCCCTAATTGATATATCGGCAAGCCCTAGTCGTAGGGATGCACCAATAGCATTTTTTTCTCTCCTGATCTGATTCCGATACCTGAACTCTTGATATCAGCCGATCCCGATCCATTACAAGTGTTGTATTTTCCTCAATTTACTTAGAATATCTATATCTCACTGTGTGGAAGTGATTGTCAGTACTCTGACAATATATACAGTATATACATATAAATCGATAAAAACGTGTATCCTTTTAAGAAAAAAATATATTGTTAACTAGTCTACTGGATAATGCAGCAGCAAAATTAACAATAATTCCAGTGGAAGTCTTCAGTAGAAAAAAAGCCAGTTCTCAATCACAGTTATTTTTCAGAACCCAGTCAACGTAAAAAATTATTGTAATTTTTAAAATGATAACAGACCTTTTTCACATCCTGGTTTTGGAACACAGAAGTAAACGAATGCAGGGTAAACTTCAACAGCAGTGAATGGGAGATCACAGCAAATATTATTTTCACATACCCATTTGCTCCATGACCAAAAGAAAAAAATCCACTATTACATTTGAATGACTTTCCAGAAGAAAAACAAAATAGAGAGCGGTGGATTAAGACAGTCAGATGGGAAAAGATGCCAAATTTATTGTCACTCTCTCAACAGCTGTAATAGAAACCCTCTCACAGCTGTTTAAACTAATTCCAGGGTAATATAACACAAAGCATAATGTTATAAACTTACTCAATATTTTCAAAAATGATCATATAAAAAAGTTTGCTAGATTTACGCTGCTAAATAAGGTGGAAACATGTCTTCACAGTCTGTGAAAAAAGTCTATAATAATAATAATAATAATAATAATAATTAGTATTATTATTATTATTACCAATGATAATTATATATATATATATATATATATATATATATATATATATATATTTTTTTTTTTTTTTTTACAAAAATAATATATTTCAGTTGTAATTTCTTACATTTAAAACCTTCAGACTTTTTACCTCTAGGAAGACTTTTGAGTGTTTGTTTGTAGGCTAGTTCGAAGTAGTTTAATTCACTTTTCATTCAAAATCTGGTCAAATGCTCCTCTTGTGGTGTTCTCAATGGATGGTACAAGCACTGAGAGCTAAAAATAGCAGCACATCACAAGCCCCACATGTGCTATGAGTGTCTTTAAACAGAGCACTGCCCATTCAGTGAGCGCTCCTCACATGCAAACTGTATTTTTATTTATTTATTAAACACAGTCTTTTGCGATTCACGGTACGAGTCATATGGACTACTTAAAGGGTGCTTTTATGGTTCTTTTGTCATTTTTTGAGCTTGACGGTAACAGCCACTGCCAACACGCAGTATCGAATTTGGATCAGACTTATTTGGTTAAAAACATCAGTATCAGAACCGGATCAGTGCATCCCTCATAACAACTCTCAATAAAGTACTTCAGAATTCTGAGGTAATCAGCGCTAGCTCCGTGTTTGTCCGCCATGTCTCATTTGCCAACTACCACCTTCTTTTGTCGGTTCTGAGTCGCTGCTGAAGTGCTAATTGCTTTGTTACAGTTTTGTTTTGACAGGAAGATACACTAATACAACGAGCTAATTAATGGGCCTCTATAAACATCCAGATTTAGACAAGTACTGCAAATGTGAAAAGTTTTTTGTCTGACACCAGTGAAAATTGAGAGATTGTTTGTGCCAAACACGAGAGTAGGGGCTACAGGTGCCCCTTTGCAAATTGCTGCCTTACAAAACACCACTGCGAATCCTAAAAACTTGTGTGTGTTGTGCCTCAGAGGGACTAGTTATCTACCGTTCCTCCCGGCCTATCTCCAGACCTCCCTTGAGCTGAGTGACCTGGCGTAATTAAGTGCCACCTGAATGGTTGTTCTGAAAGGCGATTTATCTGCCTGCTGTAATCCCACAGATGTGAGGGGGGACGGCACAGAGGGGAGGAAGGGGAGGACGAGCCCCTGAGGGCTGCAATCCCTGTTTACCAGCCACAAGGCATAGTGGGAAATGTCAGCTTCATAAATCACACTGGGACAAAAACTTTCTTAATGACTTGTGGTACCTAGAGACAGAGTAACTCATTATAGGTTCATTCTGTGTCAACTCAAATAGAGGTCCCTGATTGTTTTGTATAATTTTACTGGTCTGAACATAAATGATAAACATAAATGATTATGAAAGCCAAAATATTAAATGCCAGTGATCAATATTTACGGAGAAGTCCATTAAAATAAGTTGACTTCAGCACCTCTTGTTGCATTATATGCCAATGGTGAGTCCAAAAATGGGAACACACACTTTTTTGTGTTGTTTTTCCATAGTTTGAGTGTCTATAACTCCAGAAGTATTTAAAGTATCTTGATATTCTTTTAAATTCCTTATATGGTTAAATCCCAGAGTAGCTCTCAATGTGGCTTCATCCGGATTTTTTTTTATTTGACCCGTTTACAGTGGTCGAAAACCAAATGTGTTTTGTTTTTTAAAATGTAGTGAAGTAAAAGTCAGCAGAAACAATTACACTCATTGAGAAGAAGTTATTCCAAAGTATTTATGTTTCATTGCTATACACATCTGCTCCACAGACAGTTCTTGTTTTTTTTAAGCTTAATCTTCCAGCAGTATTCAGCTGCAACAGGAGCAGATTTTGATTTCATTCTCTTGCCGAGGCCCCAGTTAGTGTCTGTGTTCTGGCATAGATACATGCCCTTCAGACTGCATGTATCAGATTGTACCGTATCCTCCTGCTGTATAAAGAGAGACGCGTGCAGCACATTAACTCTCAGAAAAGCTCAAGGACAAGAAACTTGTGTCTTTTAGTTCAATAGATAATGCTAAGGGTTCACTTTCTGTGTCTACACTCATGCTGAATGCTGATTTCCTGTCTGTTTAATGTACTGACCTTTGTGCTGTGGTCTTTGTCTCTCTTTCTCTCAGACGAAACCTCACCAAGCTCTCGCTGATCTTCAGTCACATGTTGGCTGAGATCAAAGCCATCTTCCCGGGCGGACAGTTCCAAGGAGACTCATTCCGCATCACCAAGGCCGATGCCGCCGATTTCTGGAGGAGATCTTTTGGTGAAAAGTAAGATTGAGCAATTTCTCTTGTTTCCAAAAGTATATCAAATCAAATAAAAATTTGCAGGTTGGTTTTAATGTATGAAGTACATTTACATTCTGCAACTTTTTGATTAGAGATGTATCTTGATTAGAGATGCAACATACGTTACAAATACTTTGTACATTAAAACCATTCTACAGCTTTTTGATTCAGTTTCAATTGATACAAATCTGCAGGAACACGTTTGGTCTGGACAGCCCCTAAGACTAACGTATGTGTCAAAAAGTTTATACATCTCAAATCATCTCATGGTTTCAGTGTACAACATTTTTAACACGTGTGCATGAAAGTTATGTCTGATAAAGTGCAGTGCTGAAGGCTGCTTAGAGTCCAGTGAAAGGGGCTGTTCACACCGAACTCGCTTGCGTCTGTGGTGGTTATTAATTTTCTATTTTTTTTTTTAAGTTTCTGCACCACTAGCACCACCAAACAGAATTGCAAAAATAAAATTGTTTTCAAAACAGCTTTCTGAATACGCCTCCCACCTGTCATTGATCAAACAAACAGATAGCTCTGCCCCAATTCATGCCATTGGTTCAGTAAATGTTATTGTCACTCAAAACAGACAGAGGAATTTTTATAATGCCACAGAGAAACAGTAATTATATTTTTCAAAAAAATGTACCTATGAATGGCTTAACTATGTCTGTCTCTACCTATTAAGCAGGGATAGGAGAAAGTAACACTGAAAGTTACGTACTTCAGCTTTAAACATGCGCTACATTAACCATTGCCCCACGTCATGCTGTTTTTTTCAGTATTTTGCACAGGAGTGCTGCGTTTTATAGACTCAGTTTCAAATTAAAAACAACTTCAACTTTAAACGCTTCTCAAGACACCTGGGTTCTATAATATTTGTTGTGCTGCATCTATTTTTTTAATATATATATATATATATTTTAGCGCAAGAACACTTTCGGACTGAATGGCCCCTAATAACTAGTAAAGTTCGAAGCTGAAGGTTGAGTGGGATTATGTGGACGTTATCTGCCAAATCAGATCAACTCGTTCCAGTTCCTCAGAACTCCAGTCAATTAAAACTCTTTATCATATAGAAATGCTTTTCTCTCCTCCATTTAGCAGCTTGTGAGTGGGGTGAACTGTCTGGTCATGGGCTAAAGTGCTGCACTTGAGTCATCCTGGTGATTTAGCATACATCTGCACACAAAAACAGAATGATGATGCCTTTCCTAACTGATCTAGTCAGTGTTTGCAAGGTGAAGGTCACTGGTTTGTTGATTTTACTAGGCTAATATGGAGCATTAAGGGTCTTCTGCCTCTGTCTTAATGCTGGAATATGGGATTTCCCAGATGGCTTGACTAGTCTGGGCTTGTTTGCTGGGCAGAATATCTGTGCACACATATTTATGAATGCTGGTGCTTTAAGAGACTTATTTTTTTATTTTACGAGTTTGTTTTAAGAGTTTTTCTTTGACCAATGCCCTTTTCCAAAACTTCAGAAAATTCAAGATGGAAGAGGAGATGATAAATATGTAGATCAAATATATTTAATTAATTAATGAAAAGCATTGACTTTATGTTTTAGTCTAATAAAAAATTATGATACCTAACATTTGCATATCCCATATTGTTATTCTTATTAGAGAGCAACTTAGCAACATGCTCAATCAATTGTGAATCAATTTTCCCGTGTGGGAGCATGAAGTTGCTGTCTATATAGAGCTTTCCAGATCAGTCACTTATGAGGTTCCATTGGTGATAGGATGCTGCCTTAGTAGGCAACTGCCTATGTAGGCTGTAGGCAGCAGGGCAACTTACGAGGTTTTGGAACACTTAAGAATTTATTTTAATTGCTTCTCCTGATAGGAGAGAAAATAATGAAATAATGTGGAATGAAGACTAATTTCCTTTCTGAGCACATCGAGTGCATATCTCTCTGGATCTGAGAAGTGCCGCCCATTTACAGATGGCAATGTTAAATTCATTCTCAGTCTCTCTGGCTGATGCATATTTAACCTCCTGTTAAATCAAGCAAATCAGAGGGTTAAAGGAAGTGTGTGTACACACACACTCGCATGCATGGATAAACTGGCAGTATGGGCTGCACAGAAACTCGACCACAACTAACGTAGTTGACACCGCAAGCCTGAAGTCGACTAGTCGCTCGCCACATGACTGATAAAGCACTTCTGAAGGAAATACAGCGAGTGTGATGCCCGGTGTCTCTGTGCTGAAAAGGTGCCTGAAATAGTGCCTCAAATAGGCCTATATGATGGATGCTGTTCGCTCTTTCAAGAACACAACAGTTCGACGACAGTTAGAAAGCCCTTCAAGTTGGAGTCCAATGACCTGTCGGAATACATCCCGATTGTCAACTTTCTGTGTTGGGACATCTGAAATGGATGCTGTTCGCTCCTTCAAGAACGCGATTCGGTGACAGTTTAGAATTGCGCTTTCAACTTGGAGTTCACTGACATGATGGAATGCATCCCCATTGACATCTGCATGCTTGAGCCTGTGGCCTCCTGAAACCTGCAGCTGCAGGTAGTCCAGGCTAAGTTAAATATGTTTAGACACTATGGGTCTGTTCCAAAACCTAGTGAGCTTCCTTCGGAGGCAGCATTTTAAGGCATTATAGGCACACTTCCGACACGAAGGCTGTTCCAAAACATAGGTATCTTTATTATGATGCCTCATAAGATATCTTGTTTTGGCTAAAATCTAGGGTATCATTATAAGTATCCTTCCCCGGGTAGACGATCCCAGAATGCACTGCGATTAGCTCGGTGGAAAAATAAATCCAAGATGGCGGACAAAGCGAGAGATATTTCCATTATAAATATAATCCATTCAATACTGAAAAGTATTGTTAGAAAAGTGTTTAATATCATAGAAACTGACTATTTTACCCAAATTGTGCACATTGTATTTATGCTCATTAGAGTATCGCATCATTCATCTCGCATCACCTGTTTTGAAATTGGTTGTGAGTCAAGTCTCACTCTGCGCTGAGAGTTTTAAAAAACGCGCGGAGCTGCTGTCTATGTAGAGCATTATAAATTGCTCTCTTATGAGGCATCATTCCAGTAAGGATGCTGCCACAGAAGACAGCTGCTTATGTAGGCAGGAGACAGCGAGGAAACTTACTAAGTTTTGGAACAGACCCTATGTTAACTTTAAGTTATGTTACAGCTTGACGTATGCCTACCTTTTGTGGCACACTTATAATAAAAAGGTGCGTTCGAGGAGATTACATTATGGTTGTCATTTGTCAAACTACCATGCACATTTTCATGGCAACCAGTAGTACCCCAGGAACAGACTAGCTGGCTATCTAATGCCCGATGACATATAGCTACATTGATATTTTTATAAATACAGTACATATTATTAGCTAAAACCTATTACATTGTAGCAAACGTAGATCTATCTACTGTGTACTGTGGGATTGTACGGGTAGGGGATTTCTGCAAATTCAACTCGACTAATGGGTTCAACTAGTCAACAATAAAATCAGTAGTCGTGCAACCCCAAACAGGCAGTGTTTGGGGCGGAAAGGCCTCGTAATGGGGCAGGTGTGATCAGCTATCCCAGAGAGGAAGAGCAAGAGAACGAGAGAGAGAGAGAGAGTGAGAGAGAGACGGGAAAAGACCAGCATGGTCTCTTGTGTGTATCTAGTTACCGCTCTGATATATTATAGATTATTATAAAGGCCTACTTCCCGCTCGGTACAGAGGAAGTGTGTGTAAGTCATTGATATGAGAAATAGAGCAGTCTTCCTTTAGCTCTCTCTCTCTCTATCTCTCTCTGTCAACGTGAGTGGAAATGGAAGCCTCAGCATCCTTATCCCACAAGCACACATCAGTCTTGTGAGCACTAGAGCTGAAATCTGTAGACCACAGAATGGAGCTAGCTGCACTGCAGGCCTGCATGTTTGTGCGTGTTTTGGTGTATTGAGACAACAAGGAATGAATGTGTGTTTCTCATGATTTTGCATGATTAAGGCTATGCATAAATGTTTGAAACTAATATATATATATATATATATATATATATATATATATATATATATATATATATATATATATATATACAGTTGAAGTCAGAAGTTTACATACACCTTAGCCAAATACATTTAAACTCCGTCTTTCACAATTCCTGACATTTAACCATAGAAAACATTCCCTGTCTTTGGTCAGTTAGGATCACTACTTTATTTGAAGAATGTGAAATGTCAGAATAATAGTAGAGAGAATGATTTAGTTCAGCTTTTATTTCTTTCATCACACTCCCGGTGGGTCAGAAGTTTATATATGCTTTGTTAGTATTTGGTAGCATTGCCTTTAAATTGTTTAACTTGGGTCAGACATTTGGGTAGCCTTCCACAAGCTTCTTACAATAAGTTGCTGGATTTCTTGCCCATTCCTCCAGACAGAACTAGTGTAACTGAGTCAGGTTTGTAGGCCTCTTTGCTTGCACACGTTTTTTCAGTTCTGCCCACAAAGTTTCTATCGGATTGAGGTCAGGGCTTTGTGATGGCCACTCTAGTACCTTGACTTTGTTGTCCTTGAGCCATTTTGCCACAATTTTGGAGGTATGCTTGGGGTCATTGTCCATTGGAAGACCCGTTTGCGACCGAGCTTTAACTTCCTGGCTGATGTCTTGAGATGTTGCTTCAATATATCGACATAATTTTCCTTCCTCATGATGTCATCTATTTTGTGAAGTGCACCAGTCCCTCCTGCAGCAAAGCACCCCCACCTGCCACCCCCATGTTTCACGGTTGGGATGGTGTTCTTCAGCTTGCAAGCCTCACCCTTTTTCCTCCAAACATAATGATGGTCATTATGGCCAAACAGTTCAATTTCTGTTTCATTAGACCAGAGGAAATTTCTCCAAAAAGTAAGATCTTTGTCCCCATGTGCACTCGCAAACTGTAGTCTGGCTTTTTATGGCGGTTTTGGAGCACTGGCTTCTTCCTTGCTGAGTAGCCGTTCAGGTTATGATGAAATAGCTATTTCCTGTTTCCTCCAGCATCTTCTCAAGGTCCTTTGCTGTTGTTCTGGGATTGATTTGCACTTTTTGCACCAAACTACATTAATCTCTAGGAGACAGAATACGTCTCCTTCCTGAGCGGTATGATGGCTGCGTGGTCCCATGGTGTTTATACTTGCGTACTATTGTTTGTACAGATAAACGTGGTACCTTCAGGCATTTGGAAATTGCTTCCAAGGATTAACCAGACTTTTTTCTGAGGTCTTGACTGATTTATTTTGATTTTCCCATGATGTCAAGCAAAGAGGCACTGAATTTGAAGGTAGGCCTTAAAATACATCCACAGGTACACCTCCAATTGATGCCAATTAGACTATCAGAAGCTAATTGGCTAATTGCCTAAAGGCTTGACATCATTTTCTAGAATTTTCCAAGCTGCTTAAAGGCACAGTTAACTTAGTGTATGTAATCTTCTGACCCACTGGAATTGTGATATAGTCAATTAAAAGTGAAACAGTCTGCCTGTAAATTATTTTTTGAAAAATTACTTGTCATGCACAAAGTAGATAAACAACTTGCCAAAACTAGTGACTCGCCTCAATCGGGGTGGCGGAGGACGAATCTCAGTTGCCTCCGCGTCTGAGACTGTCAATCCACGCATCTTATCACGTGGCTTGTTGAGCGCGTTACCGCGGAGACCTAGATACTGACTGGAGTCACTCAGCATGCTGTGAATTCGAACTTGTGACTCCAGGTGTGGTAGTCAGCGTCTTTACATGCTGAGCTACCCAGGCCCCCTAGTTTGCTAATATTAAATGTGGAGTGGTTAAACAAATGAGTTTTAATGACTTCAACCTACACTGGTGGCCAAAAGTTTGGAATAATGTACAAATTTTACTGTTTCGGAAGGAAATTGGTACTTTATTTCACCAAAGTGGTATTCAACTGATCACAAAGTATAGGCAGGGCATTATTGATGTAAAAAACAGCACCATCACTATTTGAAAAAAGTCATCTTTGATCAAATCTAGTCAGGCCCCATTTCCAGCAGTCATCACTCCAACACCTTATCCTTGAGTAATCATGCTAAATTGCTAAGTTGGTACTAGAAAATCACTTGCCTTTAGATCAAACACAGTTGAAAGCTATTTGGTTCGTTAAATGAAGCTTAACATTGTGTATGTTTTTGAGTTGCCACAATATGCAATAGACTGTCATGTCTTAAGGTCAATATTTGGTCAAAAATGGCAATAAAGAAACAGCTTTTTCTAGAAACTCGTCAGTCAATCCTTATTTTGAGGAATGAAGGCTATACAATGCATGAAATTGCCAAACAAACTGAAGATTTCATACAAAGGTGTACACTACAGTCTTCAGTGACAAAGGAGAACTGTCTCTAACAAGGACAGAAAGAGATGTTTGACATCTGCATGCTTGAACCCGTGGCCCCCTGAAACCTGCAGCTGAAGGCTAAGGCTAAGTTAAATATGTTTAGACACTATGGGTCTGTTCCAAAACCTAGTGAGCTCAGATGTCAATGGAGCTAACTTTTCAGTACACTGGAACGATTTTGCGAATGAGACCGCCCTAAAAATGGCTGACTCAATGATCAGTGCCCTGACTACTGAACTAGGGAACTGATTGAGATGCACCCTAGATCATTAGACATGATGGTGCCTTGGGAGATGTTCTACAAACCAGTTTCCTTAGGAGGTACCTTCATACTAAAACTGTGTATTTAGTCATTGACTTTCTGGGCAGCAATGCAGCACGGCAGCTGCCTTTGGTTTCAGACACAACCAATAAGGGAAAAAAAAACATTTTTATCAGCATTACCAGCAGGAAGTGTGTTGCCCACTGTTTCCTCATTATCTGTTCATATTCATGGCTTGCTGTTTCACTCACTGACGAGTTGAGAGGTTTGTTTTGATGCTAATTTTCCTTATTAAACTCCCTTCTGTCCGCTGAGACTCAAATTTGTTTTAGAATGTTGTTTAAACAAGTGGCCATTGGCCAGCCAATAAGAGCAGTTTCCAGTGGCAACACTGAAGGCCACCGGCTGAGCTGCCTGTTTTCTGTATTGCTGAGGAAACAGCTGTTTAGTGAATTAAAACAATGCACTCTCTGATTTTCACCGATAGCAAGGGGGATTATCACACAACAAGCTACAAAGAATTAAGAAATTGCCCGGAGCTGGCACCCTGTTTTCATTTGGTACCCAATTTGTTTTAGCCAGTTGCATTTGCTGAGCCCTACAGATACAGGTGAGGTTATTTGCTTATATGCTGACATAAGGGATGGCACTTGAGTACTCGAAAGTGAAAGCAGTGATAAAGCATGAAAACTTTAAAAATTACATTGATTTGACAGACAGATGAGACACCGTAATTTTGTACTGTAAATGGTTAGAAAAAAAGCCCTCATAAAGGTAAAAAAGTGCCCCTAGAAAGCATGTCACATCACATGACATATCAACCTCCCAAACGTAGTTTATGTCAACTACCCACATAGACCAACAATTTTAAAATGGAGCAGATGAAACTCACTCCGATGTAGAGGCAGAAATTTGACTATGACCCGCCTTGGTCGGACTCTCCACCCCTTCGCTCATTCACTTATTGTCAGTGACATGATGTCATTGTATGTGTCTCTACCTGTCCTGGTTCAGTAATTGCCAAGGACAGGATCCAATCTAGCTGACTTTTTGTGTCTTCCACTGAGAGAGGCCCTCTGCCCATTAAAAAGTCTTCTTTAATTAAGGGGTCAGCTATTCAACTAAATTTAATTTAGCAAGATTTCTTGCTTGACCTGTCACTCAAAGAACCAAGCAGTCTCCTCTCTGAACATCTCCTCCCCTTGCCTCTCTGAACGATGACATTCCTACAGTTTTATTAGCCACACATTAATTTAATTACCCTTCATTAAACTTACCAAATTGATTAAAGCAGAACAGCCTTATTTCGACTGACACCTTTTGGCAAACCTCTCTTATTATTCTCTTTAAGATGAGTCTGATCCATACATCTTTATTATCTCGTGTCTATGTCGTTCCGTTTTCAGCACTGCCCAGCATTTAGCAAGTTCATCAGAGGCCAGAGCACATTTCCTTGTTTCTCAGGGCATGTAGTGATGAGTAAGCACTTTTGCACTGTATTGAGCTTTGCTTGCTGATTCTTAAATATGCAAAACAGTTTTGCTCTGGAAAAAGGGGTCAATTCCACACTCAAATCACGCAAAAGACGCAAAACGCGCAGAACTCATGCCATGACTTAGATGAGTTTGGCCATGGAGATGTTAAAGCTTCTCATTTGGTTTAGAAAAAAACAGTAATTTCTTCACTTGCATGTGGTACTTAGTAAATAAAGGTATCAGACGGCAGTGTGTGTGTGTGTGTGTGTGTGTGTGTGTGTGTGTGTGTGTTTTCTGTCAAAGCTTTCGAACAAAAAACATGTTCATGAGTAACAGAGGATTATGAATGCACTATTCAGAGTGCTATTTAGATTTTTAATGGCATCTAATCACACCGTAAATCCTCATGTTGGCATAATGTAAAATGTACTCAGAATGTACTTATTGTGACTCTTGTTTTCTGTGTGTGTGTTTTTCTTGCCTGGCTACAATTAAAGGGACAGTTCACCCAAAAAAGATAATTCATAATTTAATCACCCTAATGCCAACTCAAACTCATAAGAGTTTTTTTCTCCTGCGGAAAACAAACTGAGATATTTATAAGGATGTTTGATGTGATTTTGTCCACACAATGTAAGTCAGTGGGGTTCAAAATTTTCAAGCTCCAAAAGTACATAAATCAGCATAAAAGTTATCATTACGACTCGTGGTTTAATCAGGGGTGGAAAGAGTACTGAAAAATCATACTCAAGTAAAAGTACTATTACTTTCCAAAAAATTTAGTGTGAGTAGATGAAAAGTACCTGTTCTAAGAACTACTCAAGTAAGAGTAAAAGAGTTGCTCATTTAAAAGTACTCGTGAGTAGTGAGTATTGAGTTCGAAAGCTATGCCACCTTATAATGAACACAGTATGCTGCAATTTCAAAATGTGGCATACATACTGTAATTCACATTCCCTTTTATGGCTGTTTGTCAGAAAGAATGAAAAATATAGCCTTATCTATAATAAACAACACTATATGTATCTGCGTTCAAAAAAATAACAGGGAGACATGATTACAGATGAAAAGATTATTTTCAGTACACTGATTTTAAATCGTAATGTATGAAACAACATTAAAGTCAGTTTATATGTTAGGTCTAAATTTCCCTTAAAGGGATAGTTCACCCAAAAATGAAAATTCTCTCATTTACTCACCCTCATGCCATCCCAGATCAGTATGACTTACTTTCTTCTGCTGAACACACAGATTTTTACAAGAATATTTCTGTAGGCCCTTAAAATGCAAGTGAATGGTTTCCAGAACTTTGAAGCTCTAAAAAGGACATAAAGGCAGCATAAAAGTAATCCATAAGACTCCAGTGATTAAATCCATATATTCAGAAGTGATATGATAGGTGTGGATGAGAAACAGAACAATATTTAAGTCCTTTTTTTACTTTATCTCCGCTTTATCTTTCACTTTCAGATGTGAACAAGTAAAAGTATACAATTTTTAAACTACTTAAAGTACAATTCCTGAGAAAAAGTAATTAATTACAGTAACGAAAGTATTAGAAATTCGTTATTTACACCCCTGGGTTTAATTCATGTCTTCTGAAGCGATATGATCGCAAGCATTAAACTCGAGAAAGTGTGAACGAGCTTCTCTCACAAATGCGACTGTGGATTTCAAGATTTATAGTGAGTAAGCACATCAAAATATCTTTAGTTCGTGTTCCGCAGAAGCAAGAACGTGCTTTTTCTTTTCTTTTTTTTTAATTAGGGACTAGTCTACATTAATTATATTTTTGTGGTAATCGACATTATGCCACAAATGCTATCGATTAAACTTAACTTGTATTAAACATGGAATTTACTGTCAAAATTTGTATATCTGCTAAAAATAGTTATTATGCCAACTTTTAGGGGTACACTAGCATTTAGATGACCTCAAAGATAATAGACATGAGCTAAAAGCCACAAAACATTTTTTTTAATTCATGCAGTAATATTAGTTAAGGCAATTATAATATAATTAAGAACCATAATAGTAAAAAAATATTAAAATAGAAGTGATCAGGAAATCCCCAATTATATAGTTAGGTAAAGGCGCTTTATATGCGAATTGAACCTCAACCAGCAGGCCACTGCCCTCTCTAATAACAGTTAACAGAGTTCATGATTCCTCATTAACCTGCTGGTGTGGACTGATGGCTTCACCCACGGCTGATTCAGTGGGGATATTCCACCGTAATACATGTCATTATTTCTGCCATTCAATTCACTCATTTAATCTCCTGATTAACAGGCTCTGATCCTCATGCTGAATCAAGCCAGTTTCACTATTTTTACTATTTTAATCTTCAAGCCAGAACAGTTTTACAGTACTTCCTGACAGACTTGGGCTGCTTGTAAAACCTGAAAGTTCCTTGTTTCGGTGCCAACACATTCTTTCTGTGAAACAGTGGCCAACGGGATTCTCAGAGATTATGGGTAATGTTCTCTGACACTGTCACACTGTCAAAATGAAGAACAGTATATACTCTGTTATTAGTGTGAAGAGTCTCTTTTCTTGTCCAACCTAAAGGAAACTATATGACTGCTTGATGTGTCTTTTGGCCTAAAGTGAGAAGTGTCATGTTAACAGCATAAGGTCTTTTAAGAAGCAGCAGCTCTGCATTTCTCTTTCACACTTTTTCTCGCACAGTTATTTGACAGGTGTTTTTGTCATTGTGTGTGTGAGTGTGTTTACTGGTATATTTTTGACGGTCAGTGTTTATGAAGCTGTTAGAGAAGTCAGAGTAGCGTGTGGGTGGGACATTTCTCCGTAAACTCTGCTACTGACCTCAACCTCAATTTTGTCGCTGTCAGAGACCATCATGAGAATATGTGAGACATTTTACATTATGTGCATACGTCATACATGCATCATGACTTATGAACAAGTATAGAGTCATAGACACATGTAAACAGTAAGAAAATATTGATGGTTTTAAAGGATAGTTCACACAAAACAGAATTCTGTCATGTCTTTTCGAACCCGTATAACTTTTCTTTTTGAATGAATGACACAAGGGCGAATAAATAATGACAGAATTTTCTTTTTTGGGTGAGCTATGCCTTCAGGTTGTTTTTCAGGGAGAATTTTACTCAAATGTTTAATATATTTGTACAGAAGAGGTATTTGTACCCCTGAGGCTTTTACAAGACCAGACACCTTTCAGTCAAAAGAAAACTCCATGTGAATTGCTAAGGCATTACTCTTTCTCATACTTCTTACATTGTTCAAAACCATTTACCCAATGTGTTACATTTTGATGTGTAACTTGTTCTGCACCATTTGTGCCACTGATATGAATACCTCAAATTGTGCATCTTTTTGAGGAGAAGTGTATTACATTCCAAAGCATCTGGCCTGGTGAACAATAAAACAGGCAAAAATTCCCATTGGTTTATGCTGAAGGAGGGACCCAAACCATATCTATGGATAATAATATTATAGAGACTTGGGGGTGAACTCTTTTGCACACACCAGCAACTGCATAGCAATGTGCTAACAACCACCCAGAATTTGGTTTTGCACAGCTAAGCACCATTTTTTTCAGAAAATGTACACAGACAGTATTTTTTTTAGTTTTCACATAGCAGCCACTGAAGGATTTGGTGTCTGATTCAGCACAGTTCATTTTGATAGCCCAAAGCAATTGGATGTATTTCAAGAAGAGTTTACCTGAGCCTAATCCTAGTGTGCTTTTTGTGTGTGTTTGTTTGATTCCAGGACAGTAGTGCCATGGAAAATGTTCCGGCAGTGCCTTCACGATGTGCACCCCATCAGCTCTGGGTTGGAGGCCATGGCTCTCAAATCTACCATTGACCTTACCTGCAACGACTACATCTCTGTATTTGAGTTCGACATCTTCACTCGCCTTTTCCAGGTAACCCCTGAAACCCCAACCCCCACAAGCAGAGACAAGCTGTTTCAGAGCGTCACCCCTCAACACCCACAAACTCACATCAGACCTGCTTATTTTATGCTAACATTTAAATGCCAACTTCTAACTGAGAGCAACTTATTGTAATAACGAAAGTGAAACCAAAGGAACACCCTTGTTTTTCTTTTTCTCCAGTGTGGGTTGATCTACTCATTCTGAGGAGAAACCTTGCACATAGACGGCTCATAAGTACCATGACACTAACACGTTTAAATAGAAAACATCAAAAACATCTGGCGTCCCACTGTAGGTAGTCATTACACAACGTCTCCTTGTAGCGAGGAAAATAGTGCTAATAGTGGGGATCACCTCTGTGAGTTTGCGTAGAGTGGGAGGTTTTGTTTTACGCAGAGGAATCCCTTTGGTAAACAATTACACCTTGTTCTTCACCACAAAACACACACGCTAATAAACCTTTGCCTTCAAAAACCCTATTGTGTATCAGGTACGAAACACCCATGAGTCTACCTACTTTTATATCAAAGTCAAGCTTTTGGTTCAAAATACTAGAATTCCCATAAATGTAGTGGAAGGACTCACACCGTTTCGTCACCATGGATTTGTGTTTACATATGTGAGTCAGTCAATGAGCAAGATGGAGACGATGAATGCGAAGTTTGTATTTTGTATGTCTTCTGTTGTGACTTTCCCTTCTGAATCACCACTTACGACCCCAGCTACCTTACAGCCAAACCCAACAAAACTAAACACTCTGCTCCTTTTAACACCCAAATTGCTTAAGTCTGGATTAGTTCAGTCTGCCTTTGGCAACTTGATGCTTGTATGGGGAAGCAGAAATAGCACAAGTTTTTCCATTTTTCCACATATCCACAGTATCAAAATGCACAGCTGCTTTTCATTTAGCTATAACATGTCAGGATGAGTATATTTATGGAAATTTGTGGCATTTAGTCCATGTCTATTAGTTTTAAAGTCATCTCTATGCTTGTGTACTCCAAACTGTTGACAGAATTCACTTCTAGCACACATATTCATTTAAAATGTGCAGTCTTCATAAATATTGATGACACATGTTGCACTACACAGATCTTTGTCCAATCAGAGGCTCACTAGAATGAGAATTTAACCATCTGTGAGGTCAGTGATGGTAAAAATGCAATGTATCATCAAAAATAGCTTCTGCAGTCTGACTTCCGTTTTCTGAGCTATTCATAGTATCGCAAATTACTGTTTTTCTGACTTCCTAAACCTATTGCCTCTCTCTCTCTTTCTTTGTTCTCGCTTAACTTCAATTCCATGGTTGTCTTACATACATACGATATTGCCAAAGCATCAATAAAGATAGCAAAACATATAACAGTGACAGAAAAAATAAGGTGCTAGTATTGGTAAAAATAATCATAAGTAGACACTTAAGCAATATGTGATATATACAGCAACTATAAACAAGATATTCATACATAGGACCCTAAGCACTGTCCAGCTAGCTAATGCCTGATGACATATAGCTGTGTTGATATTTTTTTGTAAATGCATATAATTAGCTAAAACCCATTACATTGTAGCGTATATAGGTCTTTCTATTGTATACTGTAGGATTGTACGTATAGAGGAATGTGATTTCTACTTGGTGTGCGGCGGTTTGGGGGTGGATTGACGTCATGATTAGTCGAATTGCACTCGACTAATGGGCTCGACTAGTCAACTACTAAAAATCAGTTGTCGTGCAACCCCTAATCCAAAGCAGCATCAAGTTTTCATGACGCCAAGCATCAAACAGATTGTCAACGCTAAAAACACAGACAAGTGGAGTGATATGTACAGTGAAATGTCCCAGTGCTGCTATACTAAATATCAGCACTCTTGGAATGCCTTTTGTCTAATCAGATTAGAGGACCGGAGCTAACTGTTCTTTTGTAAAAACTCCTGAGTATGGTGGTCAAAGAAGTGATTGTTTATTTGAGTGTGCAGTTCACATATGAATTTGGCTGCAGCAATGAAAACACTCTTTCTCTCTCTCTGTAGCCGTGGGGCTCAATTCTGAGAAACTGGAACTTCTTGGCGGTCACTCACCCTGGCTATATGGCCTTCCTCACATACGACGAGGTGAAGGCACGTCTGCAGAAGTACATCAACAAACCTGGCAGGTAAAGACTCATCTGCATGTGTGTGTGTGTGTGTGTATGTGTGCTGTAATAGATGTACCATCTGCCGTGTGGAGCACAGGGGCAGCCAGCTGTTTTTTTCCACTCTGCTGTATTCTGGCAGACGACCTGCTGCTGGGAAAGCAGGTGAAGATGTTAGTTTATTACAAGAGGCTCAGGTATTAAGACAGACAGAGACACTTTGTCTGGACTTTTCCTCTCACCCTCTCTTTGGCCCTCCTTTTTGTTTGTAATTTAGTCCAGTGTTTCACAAACTTTTTTGTGTTATAAAGCCCCATATCCCCACCAGTAAAGCTCAGGTACCCCAATCATTGACAACATTCCAAGTTAAAAATTTAAGCTCAATCAACAGCATTTGTAGCATAATGTTGAGTACCACAAAAAATAATATCCTCCCTCATTTCTTTAAATAAAATAAGACTTGTTGTGTCTAAATGACAAGTACCGTTCCTTAAGAGCAATCTCAGTTTAAGTGCTTGGCTGAAGTGCAGGAGCAGAAGTTTGGTTATTTCTGGGTTCCTGTGTCACCGTAACCTGGAATTAAAACCGCTATCTTTGCGTTTGTAGCCCCATATGTACTGCTGTTTGCGTAGCAGTACATCGCTGTGGGGGCCATTGCCATAGGCAGACAGCAGTAGTCAAATCCAGTCTTTTTGGATTAGCTGATTTGAGAATCAGCATTGCATCTGTGCTGAAACAACTGTAAGGCCTAGAGTCAGACAGCAGGTGTGATTACACAGTACTTAAAGTAATTTAACCCAGCAGACAGATAAAACCAAGGCAATAAAATAAGAAACTTTTTGGGAGAAGACACCCTCTGTTTGATTTTCAAGAGGAAAACAGGCCCTGTTTAGAGGCTTTCAAAGCTCTAATGTGAGTGTATGTGTGTGTGATGCTATGAGCCGCAGTGATACAGTGCATCCGGAAAGTATTCACAGCGCTTCACTTTTTCCACATTTTGTTATGTTACAGCCTTATTCCAAAATGGATTAAATTCATTATTTCCCTCAAAATTCTATAAACAATACCCCTTAATGACAACGTGAAAGTAGTTTGTTTGAAATCTTTGCAAATTTATTAAAAATAAAAAACGAAAAAAAATCACATAAGTATTCACAGCCTTTGCTCAATACTTTGTTGAAGCACCTTTGGCACCAATTACAGCCTCAAATCTTTTTGAGTATGATGCTACAAGCTTGGCACCTATTTTTGGGCAGTTTCTTCCATTCTTCTTTGCAGGACCTCTCAAGCTCCATCAGGTTGGATGGGGAGCGTCGGTGCACAGCCGTTTTCAGATCTCTCCAGAGATGTTCAGTCAGGTTCAAGTCTGGGCTCTGGCTGGGCCACTCAAGGACATTCACAGAGTTGTCCCATAGCCACTCCTTTGTTATCTTGGCTGTGTGCTTAGGGTCGTTGTCCTGTTGGAAGATGAACCTTCGCCCCAGTCTGAGGTTCAGAGCGCTCTGGAGCAGGTTTTCATCAAGGAGGTCTCTGTACATTGCTGCATTCATCTTTCCCTCGATCCTGACTAGTCTCCCAGTTCCTGCCGCTGAAAAACATCCCCATAGCATGATGCTGCCACCACCATGCTTCACTGTAGGGATGGTATTGGCCAGGTGATGAGCGGTGCCTGGTTTCCTCCAGACATGACGCTTGCCATTCAGGCCAAAGAGTTCAATCTTTGTTTCTCATGGTCTGAGAGTCCTTCAGGTGCCTTTTGGCAAACTCCAGGCGGGCTGTCATGTGCCTGTTACTGAGGAGTGGCTTCCGTCTGGCCACTCTACCATATAGGCCTGATTGGTGGAGTGCTGCAGAGATGGTTGTTCTTCTGGAAGGTTCTCCTCTCTCCACAGAGAAACGCTGGACCTCTGTCAGAGTGACCATCGGGTTCTTGGTCACCTCCCTGACTAAGGCCCTTCTCCCCCCGATCGCTCAGTTTGGCCGGGCGGCCAGCTCTAGGAAGAGTCCTGGTGGTTCCAAACTTCTTCCATTTACGGATGATGGAGGCCACTGTGCTCACTGGGACCTTCAATGCTGCAGAAATGTTTCTGTACCCTTCCCCAGATCTGTGCCTCGATACAATCCTGTCTCGGAGGTCTACAGACAATTCCTTGGACTTCATGGCTTGGTTTGTGCTCTGACATGCACTGTTAACTGTGGGACCTTATATAGACAGGTGTGTGCCTTTCCAAATCATGTCCAATCATCTGAATTTACCACCGGTGGACTCCAATCAAGTTGTAGAAACATCTCAAGGATGATCAGTGGAAACAGGATGCACCTGAGCTCAATTTTGAGTGTCATGGCAAAGGCTGTGAATACTTATGTACATGTGATTTTTTTTCGTTTTTTATTTTTAATACATTTGCAAAGATTTCAAACAAACTTCTTTCACGTTGTCATTATGGGGTATTGTTTGTAGAATTTTGAGGAAAATAATGAATTTAATCCATTTTGGAATAAGGCTGTAACATAACAAAATGTGGAAAAAGTGAAGCGCTGTGAATACTTTCCGGATGCACTGTATGTGTGTCAGGGAGATGTGGCTAAACAAACAGAAGGAAATAGAGGACAGTGGGTGGTCGTGGTAGAACCCAAGGAGATAAAGTGTATTTTTATGTGTGTGGTAAGTAATTTACCATGTGCATGCTCAAACACACACATCAAGTTTGCTTCTACCCACAACATTCACCCAGCAAAATCAAGTTTTGACACACTATGCTATTATATTCAGATCCGTTTACATCAGAGTGATGTGTCATAAGAGGCTGGGCGGTATATCTAATATATTTACAAAGATTTTGCTGCCAATATAAAATCAAGCAACATTCTGAATATTTTGCTGATATTAATGCGTTTTTTTTTTCATTTGACATTAAAGCTGAAGTGTGGAATTTTTGCAACACTAGCGCAACTGAACGGAATTGCGTGTACGTGTAAGTGTCACTCCTCTGAATGGTGCTAGAAATTTGGCTTGTTGCCCATGACAATCACTTCACTGTTCCCCCTCTAGACATCCTCATTCAGTCTGTCCTCCCCTCCACACTCTCAGTCTACCAGGATCTGTGTCTGCCCATCTCGAGTGCTGAATAACCAGTTGCTGAAAGTGTACTTACCTAGAGAAACATAGAGCTCCATCAGTTAGTCTGTCTTCCTCTAGACTCTCTCAGGCAATGGAATGAACAAACAAGCCTAAAACAACTCTAATTATTGATCAAGCAGTGATATTTTATGAACATGAACCGTAGTGGTCAAGTGCTGGTCATCTGTGCCACTGCAGAACTGTGATTTTGTTTCTTATTCCAAGAGTTTCAAACACAGAATGTTGGTAGTTGGCATATAACAACCAAGTGTACATTTAAGGGGAGTGCATATTTTAGGTGTTTTTTTTTTTTGTACCATTTTTACACCAAAAATATATTCACAAAAAATTGTTTCAGATGGAGCATTACAGTTTTACAGTTGGATCCGTTTCCATGATAAGAATAATAAGCCATCGGAGCCTTGGCATAGCGGTTAGCGCTTATCTGCAACATATTGAGCCATGGTGTTCATGTGGGCAATGTAATTTGAATCTGGCTTGCAATTGTTCCCCAATTATTTACTGTTCTCTTTATACTCTCCTCTCAATTTAAAGTAGTAGAAAGGCCAAGATAAATCATTGTAATAGAAAAATTGTGAATACAAGGAAAAGAGACTTAAATAATGCAAAAAATAAAAAATAAATAAACAAATATTGTGATCCTTATAACCTATATAAAAAAGAAGCAATAACAACCCTGAGAGAAAGAGAGAGAGAGAGAGAAGTAAGAAAGATGCAGTAATGGAGCTGAGAGTTGATTTGAAAAAGCAGTGTATGTATTAATGAGAGTGATGAGACTGAACAAAAATCCCCTATGCGTGAAGAGTCGCGTCCAGCGTGAGAGCAGCACAGTGGAGCATTATGGGATTAATCACATTTAACACAGAGAGCTCCATTCATCCCATCACTAGCAGCTGCATTGAAATAACTCTTATGTAATCAAGAAATCCAGCAACAATCCCTTACATCAGGCAACAGACTTTACCCGTGATGACTGAGTCAGGCTGTGTTTGTGTGTTCTTACATATCTGGTAGTGTTGCAAAAAACTGTTGCTCAAACATCACCTTTATTTATGCATTTGTCATATCAGATGATCTTATTTATCTTTATTGGGGCATCATTTTGCATTTCAGAATGATCATTTTGTGACATGCTAGTTCTGCCATCACATGGTGGTGTTAATTTTGTGATATACAAAAAGTTTGACTGTCTTTATGATCACATTTAGTAATTAAGTCATTTGCTGCTAAAAATCGAATTCTGAGCAGCCTCGTTATATCTAGAAACATTGTTAAGACTAGTTGTAGACCGATATATATATATATCGGCCAGGATGATTAATCAGGGCTGATATTTCGCATTTTAAAATGTTCGTTTTGTGACATGAGGAATTAATGCAGTTGCTGCTATAAATCGAATAACAAGGCAGCTCTGAATATCTAGAAACCTTGTTCAGACTAGTGGTAGAACAAAATATATTGGCCAGGACGATTAATCAGGGCTTATATTTTGCATTTTAAAATGTTTGTTTTGTGACATGAGTAATTAATTAAGTTGCTGCTATAAATCGATTCTGAGCAGCCTCGTTATATCTAGAAACCTTTTTCAGACTACTGGTAGACCGATATATATTGGCCAGGATGATTAATCGTGTTAGATATTTTGCCATTTTAAAATGTTACTTTTTTGACATGAGGAATTAATGCAGTTGCTGATATAAATTGAATTCTGAGCAGCCTTGTTATATATAGAAACCTATTTCAGACTAGTGGTAGACCGATATATCGACTAGGATGATTAATTGGGCTGATGTTTGACATTTTGAGATTGGCAGCAACAGATGATAAATATGTCTGATTGGCTGATTGACAAAAATGGTCATTAAAATAAATGGGTATGTCAAATCAAACAGCCTTGTCAATGGATAATGCAAATGTTATGCTTTTAAGTTTTTGTGAATTTCAAGTAACTATTGTGTAAAATAAGTTCAGCAATTTTGAGTACATCTCATTTGCTGTCA
Source organism: Myxocyprinus asiaticus (assembly GCF_019703515.2). Taxonomy (NCBI): domain Eukaryota; kingdom Metazoa; phylum Chordata; class Actinopteri; order Cypriniformes; family Catostomidae; genus Myxocyprinus; species Myxocyprinus asiaticus. The sequence goes on from NC_059386.1 coordinate 22,423,943, forward strand.
TTGAATTGTATTATACGTATATATCACAATTATATCGTCCAACGGCCACCCTGCTTTCTAGATACCAGTATTGGCATTAGCCGTTAAAAAAAACATATTGTTCGACCACTCATTCAGACTCCTTTATATAAAACATTTCCCACCAACTGCTAAGCAATGTCAGCCTGTTCTTTCATTCTTCTATCATCCATAGTGTTCCTTTCCTCTGGTCATGGTGACTGGCTGTACCACCCCGATGCTGAAAGGGGATTGAATAGAAAAGTTCAGTCTAGTACCAGCCAATATCTTAATCCTGTCTGAGTTTGCTGCTAGGCAGCCTCTTAACTGAAAGTTGTCTTTCAATAATTCAAATAATGTGCATTGCATTTTCTTTTCCTCTGTTACATTTCTTGTTGAAGGGTTGAATTTATCCATATGGTTCTGGTTTTCTCTTCAGGATAGTTTGTTCTGTTTGAAGTCTGCTAATTTAAGGAGCGTCTTATTTCATAATTGCTTGATTCCAAAACTGTGTCATGAATAAATATTTTTCTTAAGCCCATAATCGACTCAAGTCTCTTTCTCACATGAAAATAATAAGCACAAAATTTTATATTTAAATCTAATCCTTGCTTTGCTCTTTTTGTAATGGTAAGTGTCAGCAGTTTGTGATGCGCTATGGTTTTTACAATGGATTTCAAATTGGCTTTTTTCTCTCTTGCCAGCTACATCTTCAGACTGAGTTGTACACGGTTAGGCCAGTGGGCAATCGGCTACGTCACCAGTGACGGCAACATCCTACAGACCATACCACATAACAAGCCGCTGTTCCAGGCACTCATCGATGGATGCAGAGAGGGCTTGTAAGTCCTGCTTCTATAGATCCTGAGACTGATTGAACATGTCACTATTTGTCAGAACCATGGCCTAGTGGTTAGCACATGCTTCTCAATCCCATTCTGCATTTCCTGTTCTCTTCCTCCCATAATTTCCTGCCTTCAGTCCTCCTGTTTATTTGAGTAAAATTGGTATAAAGGCCAAACACAAGTAAACTATTCTTGCTTAAACTTAACTAACTAAACTGTAACCCGCTTAAAGGTTAATCTGTGCCACTAATGGCACCAAATGGTATTGCAAAAATAATAAATGATTCCAAACAGGTTTCCCAGACAGTCCACCAATCTGCCATTGTTAGAAAAGCAGGCAGTCCCGCTCCAGACTCACGCCACTGGATGAGACGCTTTTGGGCTACTGAAAAAAACTTATTTCAGTTCTGTTTCATGCCACTAGTGATGCAGAATGTGCACCCTTGGACCATTAAACTCGTATTCTCTCTCAAATATAAACCCAGATCTGAGTTTTAGAATTTGTATTTTCTGGATCAAGATCCAGAGTCAGTATCTTCTTATTCTATTCCATTTGACCTTTTTCTTGAAAACAGCTTCTGTCGTAAAAAACTTGTCTCTGAAGCATCCTGGCAGTGCAATATGTTCTTATAAACTGTTAGTTTATCTTGTAAACAAACAACACACACAAAGAAACATTCTCTCCCCCTCTGTTTCTTTTGGCAGGTGTCTTACGGGCATGTCTGTTTGAGGCATCATGTGCATGTTTTGCTTCATATAGCTGTCACCGTTGCTGTGTCAGTTGCCTCTCTTCAACCTCACTCTGGCTTTGTGGCTCCGTCTGTACCTCCCAGTGCCACATGCCAATCTCATACCTTCTGAGCTGTACCACACACTGTTACCTGATCAGTTTATCAATCTGATATCCTTTCATAACTCTAGTCAAAATATATCAGATTGCATAGTTAAAAAAATATCATATTACAGTTTAGGGAAGTTCCCCAGTACTATGAAGTGACAGCGATGATGAATACACAAGAATTGAGTAAAACATATTTGACACGGATCCAAATTTGCTGTTAAAACTCTACATAAATGTATCAAAAAGGGGCCTCATTTTTAATTGTGTGATTTGTTACATCATTTTCTGCACTACCTTGTGGTCCGACACCAACTTATCAGACACCAGTTTGCATAAATATTACACATGGAGGCACACAGCATATGGGGTCTTAATGAGTTTTTTTTTTTTCAACTGTTTAAGAATAGCAATATATAGTTTAAGAATTATTTTTAATTGACATGGCATAAAGGAATAATTCACCTCAAAAGGGAGATTCTGTCATAATTCACTGACCCACATGTCATCCTAACCTGATTGATCCTTTTTCTTATGCGAAACACAAAAGGAGACATTTAATGTATATCTCCGTCCGTCTTTTCAGTACAATGGCAGCACATAGTAACTTTAAAGCTTAAAAAGGACAGAAAAGTATCTATGCGACTTGTGCATCAAATTCCAAGTCTACTGAAGGTATACAATAAGTTTTGGTGAGAAACAACACAACTGAAGTCATTTTTCAGTAAAAATCTTGTCGACTGTTGTGCGTTTATAGTGTTCACGCGCTAGAACTTAAGTATTGTTTTCAGCACTTAATGCAAGTTCTCCCATGAAAGGATGGGTATATTCATTAAAACATAAAGTTATACAGGTTTAGAACAACATTATTTAAGTGAGTTAACTAAACTTTCAGTTTTGGGTATCACTTTACAATAAGGTTCCGTTTGTTACCATTAGTTAACAACATAAGTTAACATGAACTAATAATGAACAATACTTATTGAGCATTTTTTAATCTTGGTTAATGTTAGTTACAACATACACTATTAAAATCAAAAGTTGTATGATTTAACATTAGTTAATGCACTATGAACTGACATTAACTAGCCATGAACGATTGTATTTTTACTAACTAACATTAACTAAGATTAATTAATACTTTGTTTGCTCATGATACCTAATGCATTAAATAATGTTAACAAATGGAACCTTATTGTAAAGTGTTACCCATTTTTGGGTGAGATGCAAGGCCCTGAACAAACTTCAAGAAGCGCTTCTTTGGCAAAGAATGTCCATATGATGCATAGGTACGTACACCAACAATTAAAAAAGTGAATATGGAATCTCCCCAGACTAAATTACTAAAATGTCCATCTTTACAACAGTCACACACAAAAGGAGCATAGTGACATGGTTCGTGGATGTGTCCCTATCACTCACTCTCTCTTTGTCTAATTACCCAATCCGAGAGGTCTGATCCCTGCTGTAAATGCAGTTTGATTGCTGCTCTCTCACTGCAGAGTATCAGGTAATTGGACGGGCTGTGAAGGTGGCCCACTTTCACAGCACAGCTAATGGAGATGCCACAGAGGCAATTGCGCATGAGGTGACATTAGCTCGGCTGCCTATTTGCTTAGAGGAGAAACAGGACAAGACAAATTGTAAATGTTGTATCTCTTATCTCATTCCAGCTTTCTTTCTCTACCTCCGTAGTTACCTGTTTCCTGATGGGCGCAGTTATAACCCAGATCTCACAGGCCTGTGTGAACCCACCCCACACGACCACATCAAGGTCACCCAGGTTAGTGACTCATGTGTGTTTTTGTAAAAATGAGGCTGTATATGATTTTGTTTCTCCTGATCCTCTTTCTCTCAATTTTAAAGTACTTTTAATTACCATGACAGTTTTACATTCAGTACAACAGAGCAAAACATATGGTTATTGTAATAAAATTATAACTATCAAAATAAAATGAAACAAAATAAAAATTCAGTTCAATAAACTTTCTCTTTTTCTGTCTTTTCAGGAGCAGTACGAGTTGTACTGTGAGATGGGCTCAACGTTTCAGCTATGTAAGATCTGTGCCGAAAACGATAAAGATGTAAAGATTGAGCCATGTGGTCACCTCATGTGCACTTCCTGTTTGACATCATGGCAGGTACGTATACACATGGTCACAAAGCTGAAATACAGTTCCACACATCAAAGTTATAAATCTGGCTATGCACAACATCTCTAAACATAATCTTTGCAATTTAGCATGATTCCTGAAGACGCAGTTGGCTTGTTTGCTATTGCTATTATAGCACAATGTTACTCACGTGTGCCACCACTACACACAAAAAGCTGTCACAGCTGCTCTCATGCATAAAGTAAACCCATTGTATTTGAATGCACTGCGGTGCAACTCGTTGCATCACATACGATCATTCCAGTGATGCCTATTGCTCAGCTAATGGATCTTGTTAGAAGCACTTTAATTGCGTGGCGTGACCTGAATACTTAACGCCATCAAGGCTCAGAGGAGAACAAACAGCAGGTAGACTCTCTCACTCTCTCTCTCTCTCACTCACCCTCTCTCTCTCTCTCTCTCTCTCTCTCTCTCTCTCGCCATTGCCCTTGCGTTTGTCCTGATCACAGATTCAAGCGGTACGACAATGGGCAGGTGAAGGAAAGGCAGTCAGGGCAGTGAAAGTGTGCTGTCTGATTGTATTTATCTGCTGAGTGTTGGTTTGTGAAAAAATAAATGATTCAACAAAGTATCGTGATTCTTTGTAAAATGATTCTGGAATGATCATCTAGAATCATTATCATAATTTTAAATATGACAATATTTAAGGACAATACACACAGATAAGTGCCATAAGGTGTGCAACACAGCAAAAACTGCAGAGAGGCCTATCTGAGCGACATTTATACCATTAAATACTACTGTGCAAACAAATGTACGCAGAAGCCTTCAGATAAGTCAAGGACAAAAAGTTGAGTAATCTTAAGAGACCAACCAATGGCAAAGATTTGTGCCCTATGCTGTTGTTGGAAAAAATAATATAATTTTAGAGTTGGATTGTGAGTTGCATAAAGATTCCCATCCCTTGTATTAATGTGTATCACTGTATGACTCTGATTGAGGGTGTTTGGGTTTACATACTGTAGGTGATGTGAGTGTGGGATATGTAGTGTTTATGTGTTTACAATTTCAGTGCTGGCCGTACTGCCAGAAATATTCTGATCTTGGGTGTTGTCACAGCATTAGAGCATCTCTTATGGTAAATAGGGCCATCTTTTGTCAACTCAACAAAAGATGCTAACTTTAGTCAAGTGGAAGAGAAGAGCACTCTGAGATAATGTTCTGCTGAACTTGGAACAGCCACACCATATGTTTCTGAGAGGTTGAGTTCCACTCAGATCTGTGTTCTGTATTGCATGATGCAGTGTTAAAGTGACACGGCTCAAGTTCGTTGATTTCAGAAGAGCACTTCATATAAACATTACAGCCGCCCCCCAAAGAAAATTGGAACACAAGTAAGGAACACTTAAAAATGTATGAAGGTCATTGCATTCGATTACAAAATATCAAACCAAGTTTCATTTGTTTTCAAAGAAAGAAAGCACAAGCACATTTTTCGAGCAAAATATTTCACAAAAAGCTAATACAAGCTGATAAAATAATAAATATACTGATCAAATTAAAGTAAAAGTTTTGGATTCTTTCTGGTTGTCAAACTAAGTTGAACATACTGGTTACTCTGCTTGGACACCTTTGTGAACTTCAGGGGAAAGTTTAAGAAAAGTGCTGTTCGTTTCAGAAACACACAATATATGCAATCAAATGCTATTGAATTTTTTTTTATTAGCGGGGATAACCCCACATTTTGGTGCTAAAGGTATACAGTGTGAAATGATGCAGTGTTAGAATGTTTAGGAAAGTTGTTTAGCAACACAACCAATCATAAAAAGCTTCAGTTCTCACCTCATTTAGTATTCATGCACTTTGTACAGTCGCTGAAAATTTCCCCAACTTTCATGTGCTGTTTACGTTCTCCGTCTGAGGGAAACCGATAAGTGTCGAACAGTGATGGCAAACGCGATAACTGGCGTGATGAAGAGACAGTATTCTGTGTTTCATGGCATATTTCAGAAGACGAATGACAAACAGAGCAGATTTGCATGGCGACATTTCCGCAGAAGACAGAAGTGTGTCCGTTGCGAGCTGTATTCGTCCAGTCATTATTATTAACACCGCAAATATGCAAATAAGAATGTTCATTTGGGGTGAATACTTGGATTAATTATTAACCCAGGGTAAAGTATGAACATTGTGAAACACGAAACTGTATAACACAGGGTTCCGTTTAACCGGAATTTAGAATGACCTGAGGTTAACAATTTCAAGTGTGAAAAGCCCTTATGAGAGCTCTTGGTATTTATAAAGCAGTGATTTTGTATGAGACATGACAGAGTGCTTCTGTTTGCAGATGTGTGATGTGTGGTGTGACTCGGCTTGTGACCTTTACTTTTAGTTCATATGAAAGTGTTGACTTGTGTTTGTGCCAGTGTGAGTATGTGTGAAATCTCTGTTTTATGACAGATGTTTTGTCATTGAAGCCAAATCTTTACAACACATAGCAACACACAACCACCTCAACCAGTTCCTGATAACCTGTCCTGTTCACCTGTCCATCACAAGGCCATTCCTAGTCAACAGGAGTTGTAATATCAGTGTTTTTGAGTCAGTCTTGAGGGGCTCTTTAAATCTCTTCTGCTATCGCTAGCTCATTCGTTCTCTAAAACAGCATGAGTGGCTTCCCTTTTAACCTGCCACCTGCCTATAAAAAGGACCTGACTGTTAAATAAACCATTAAATGCTCTATACTGGTTAAGAGTCTAGGAAAGTGTCATCTCACCTCTAGCTGGCAGGGACATTAATATTTATTGCTGTTTTTCTGGTACGTTTAGGAACACACACACTGTAAGCGGTCACACAGTTGAAATCCATTAGAAAAGTCATCTTGGTAATGCCTCCAGGCAGCTATTTTCTATGTTAGACAATAGGCATACAAGTATTGCTCCTAGAGGCTTAAGACATCTGCTTGAATGGGAAAAGACTGAATTCTCAAAAAGTTTTACGTTTTCTCTTTGATAACATTTTTCAAACCAGCAATAAAATGGTCATAAGCCCTCAAAAATTGAGAAATCTCTCTCATTCCTAGAGTGCTTCCCCTCTCCTTTCAAGGGCTTTAATTAGGATTAGGTTTCAAACTACGCTTTGATGTATTTCACGACCCCTCAACCAGATGGCAGCCATGATCATCTTTTGTTCTTGTAAATATTGATGCACTTTGATTCTCCAAGTTTAATGGAGGAAATGAAAAATTATTGTTTTTCATTTTGCCATGTGTAAGCTGCCACCAGATGCAGAGCACGATGACATGATGGAGTGACCAGAATCTACGGCTGTGTCTCATCCTGCTCCCTGCGTCCATACGTCGTGAATCAGCATATTATGACCAAGATTTCAGGCACTAGCCAGGGTGTTGTACTCCTGACTCAATTACCTTCAACAGAATTATGAGGTCCCTCATTAAAATGCAGCTGATATTTATCAACAACAATGCTGTGTATGATATCATTGTGCATCTTCATTGTATATGTTAAAAAGTACAGCTCCATGATGAAAGAGAAGAAACATAAATGAGAAATAAGGTTTTTCTTTTTAATCTTCAAACAATTTTAATACATAAAAGTGTGCAGGATTGTTCTCCTTTTGTGCACATTAAAATCTCTTTGAAAGACAGAAAGTAAGGCTGAATTTGCACAATTTCTTCAATTGAACGGCCTTAGAAATGTCCGAATCTCTTTCTCGTGCACCGACTACTGAAATAGGGAGCTGATTGAAAAAGACCCTGCGTGTGTTTGTGTCTAGCTTACATAGCTAGCAAAAGTTTGTTTCTTAAATAGAAAAATACATTTGGTTCCCGGCCTGGGGGTCAGGGTCGGGGATGGCATGTGTGTTCCAGCTGTTTGTAATCAAGCAATGGTTTTTCAGATCCTGCCAGTAAAGAGCTTCCTCATGGCAGAGGAATATTTCCACAACAGTCTGTCAGTGTTTACAACTTTATACAAATAAGCAGACCAGGACCATTGGGATCAATATCACCAGAGGGGCTATGGCGTGTGTGCGTGCACATGAGTGTGCTCATATCTGTTTTGAGTAAGAGTCTTCTGGACTTTTACATGTGTTGAAGCCTTTGTGCATGTATGTTTGTGAGTTATCGTTAGTGTGCATAGCCCTATAAGTTTGTTTGAGCGTTGTTAAAATCAGTTGTTGTCAACTGGTGGGACGCAACCCAGCAATGGACCAGAGGTCTGTTCTGATAGGGTTGCGGACAGCTGGAGAAAAACATTGCAACACAATGCATCATAAAATGCAACTAAGCGTATAATGAGTTGGGCATAATTAAGATATTAAGGGAGAAGAAAATGCTTTCCACATTTTCACTTGGTAATATGGCAAATACTAATATAGTAATTGACCCAATGTTTGTTCCAATGTGTTAGGTTGGTAAACCACACTACTGCTAATTTTTAAGCAGTAACAAAATTGTCAATTTTCTTATTGAAAGTAATTTTGCATATTGTTTGGTCTATGCAGTCATATTAATAAATGTCATATTTGATTTTGAGGACATTTGTTTTTAAGGACTCAACGTCCAATGTAAAGACTGGGTCCTGAAGCAGAACCAGTTGAGAACCACTGTTTTAAAGTTTAGTGTTTGGTTTAAAAATCAGTGTGGTCCTCTTGTGTATTTTCTGCAGGATTCTGATGGTCAGGGTTGCCCGTTCTGTCGCTGTGAGATCAAAGGGACCGAGCCTATCATCGTGGATCCATTTGACCCACGCAACGAAGGAGCCAAATGCTTCCTCCTGGACCACTTCAGCTCCCCCATGCTGGACCTGGATGATGATGATGACAGAGAGGATTCGTTGGTCATAGACCATATCAAGAAGGTACACATCGAAAGCACTGTATTCTTGGGATTCCCATACAATTAAGTCAACATAAATTCAAAGTGGACCCTTTTTCAAAAACATTCCTGGTGTTATTGAGCACAATTCAACAGTTTAAATTGTTCCAAAGAAAAAAAGTATTTGTAAAAAGTAACTTGCTTTGCTTTTACACTGACATCACCAAGCCCTCTTATTTTTTAATCCCTCCCCTCAAAGCACCTGTCAAATAGAGACCACGGCCAGCTAGCTACATTGGTCCATTCTGGCATGGAACCGCCCACTTCCCATGATCCAATCAGTTCCCAATAGATAAAGTCAAGTCCCATCTCCATTTTTTTTTCTTCATATTTCACAGAAATATGTCACAACAAAAGTAAAATGGGTTTAGTTTTTTTTTTTTTTTTTACTTTGTGATGTTATCAGTTTACTTACTTTTGCCCAAACCTGCTCTGTAGATAAGACTTCATCAGTCACTGTCGTCTTTCCAGGACCAATCCTATTTTTTCTAGTGTTCTCAATCTCATTCTTCACTGGATTTTAAAGAGCTCTATATCCTTCTTTTTGTATTGGTGCAAGAACTCAGAACCCCCACCACCAGCATAAATGTCAGTCTCTTTTATTAGAAAAAAATACCTGTCGGAACCTGCCTTATGAGGATGCAACCTCTACAGCAATACCTAGTGGATTCTCATTAAATGATAGTGCTTTGAGAGGAATGAAGGGCACCTTCTGGCGGGAACATTTTTGAATGGAAATGTAAAGTCATTTTTTTTGCAAGAACTGGAGAACTTTCTTGTAAAGAATATTGGTCTCCTAATGGGTGTGAGGTAGTTTGTACTCTGTTATAAAGTTATTAAGCAGGGCACATACAGTAAATTTTCCATTTTGATTATTTCACTTTTGCTGTGCGATTTGTGGAGCAAATTTAATTAGCAGCCTCTTTTTTTCCATGATAATTATTTTTCTGCACCATGGACAAAAGCTGTCCAGCTGCAATTGCTCTGTTCATGGATATGCTAATGAGACTATTAGTTGATTAGCAAGTTGAATACCCTAACTTGCCCAAGGCAATTTTTGTGGACAATGCACCATTTTGATAACATTGCACGTAATCCTGATAATGGACAATAATGAAATGGTCTTTGTCCGTTTTATTGTACTGCTGTCTTGTTTGTTTCAAGCCCTTTTATCTTAATAAAGACCAAGACCTGAGCAACACCAAGTTTTTTCCGTTTTGCACTGATAACTACATATTTAAATTTTCTGAAGAAATTGGGAGTGGTGCTTGCCCATGCAGAACTCACCGTCATGATGCTAGAGTGTTGTGGGTGGTTGCCAGTGCAATGCTATGTGGGCGCATCAGTCCTGCCAGTCAGGCAATTGTGAATGTTGTGCCTTGCCACCAGGATATGTCACTTCCTGTTCCTGTTGCTGCTGGCGCCTAGCTCGAATCTGTGTTTGTAGCCTGCTAGCTTTTTTTTTTTGCATCGCTTATCTATCTGTTTTCAGCTTTTAATCTTTAATCTCTGCCATTTTTCAGCATGCATCAGGTTTTTTTTCCATGCATAATTCCCTTATCACGATTTAACTGCGTGCATTTTTGCTCATGCATCTGCTTTCTATTTTATCTCGATTAAACTGCGTGCATTTACCGTGCGCACCCGTTTTCTCCTCTGTGTTCCACGGATTATTGCATTGATCTCAAAGCACTGCTTATCAAGAACAACCATAACAACAAACAATTGCATGAGGGATTCACATCGATCTCAATCCCTTGCTACTTAGGAACAACCAACAACAAAAAACAATTGCGGTAAGTGATGGCATCCGCTCATGTTATTGCTTCCTGCATTACATGCCACATGTTTACTATAGCTTCTTCCGTCAGCAGTGAGGGATTTACATGTGATAAATGTAAGGAATTAGTCAGGCTGATGGAGAAGATTAATGAGTTTGAGACACGCATCTGAACGCTAGTGGAGGTCAGCGAGAAAGAGAAGCTGGTAGATTCTGATTCGGATGAGGATAGAACAGTGAGCAGCACACACACTTTGGTTCCGGATGTAGAGCCCCCGCAGCAGGGCATTTGGGTGACGTGTCGGCAGCATATTCGCTCAGCAAAGCGACACCACTCTCCTGTTCCTGTTAGGGTTTTCAATCGATTCTCCCCACTCAGTGATGCACCCACTGAGAATCATGTTGAAATAGCCCTGGTTATAGGAGATTCTATTGTAAGGAACGTGGAAATAGAGACTCCAGCCACTATTGTTAAATGCATTTCAGGGGCTTGGGCATCTGACTTCTTATCAAATTTACAAGTGCTGGCTAATGCTAAACGTAGATTTTCTAAAATTGTTATTCATGTCGGCACTAACGATGTCTGGCTTTGCCAGTTGGAGATCACTAGAGATAATGTTAAAGAGGTGTGTGAACTTGCAAAAATAATGTCAGACACTGTAATATGCTCTAGCCCCCTCCCTGCTTGTCGTGGTGATGATATTTGTATTAGATTAGTGTCACTGAATGGCTGGATGTCTGAGTGGTGTCCGGAGAATAGCATATGATTTATAGACAATTGGAAGAGTTTTTGGGGTAGACCTGACCTGCTAAAGAGAGACGGACTCCGTCCCTACTGGGAAGGTGCCACTCTCCTCTCTAATAATTTGGCTCATAGACTTGATAGAAATAGTATTTGACTAACTGGGGCCCAGGTCAGGAAGCAGACAAACTGGCTAAACCAAACATCTGCTAGCTGCATTAAGACGTCACACAGGTCACATAAACTACAAAACATAGAGACTGTATCACCTAGATAACATATAGAGACTGTGTCTGTTCCCCGAACTACCAAACACAAAACTCTCACTAAATTATTTAGAAAAAAATGTGATTAAGGTAAATCTTGAAAATAACAATAAAAAATGGAAGATAAACATCATATAAAGGTAGGGCTACTAAACATTAGATCTCTTTCAACCAAAGCACTAATTGTAAATGAAATTATTACAGATCATAGTTTGGATGTGCTCTGTTTGACTGAAACCTGACTTAAACCGGATGAATATATTAGTTTAAATGAATCTACCCCCATGTTATTGTTATAAACATGAGCCTCATCTGAAGGGTCGAGGAGGAGGTGTTGCTACAATTTCTAGTGAAGTTTTTAGTGTTACTCAGAGGACAGGATATACGTTTAAGTCTTTTGTACTAATAATGCTTAATATGACGACACCAGATACAAATAAAAAATCTCTGTTGTCTTTTGCCCTTGCTACAGTATCACTCGGGCCGTATTCTGATTTCCTTGGTGAATTTGCAAATTTTCTATCAGATCTAGTAATTACTGTGGATAGAATTTTAATTGTTGGTGACTTCAACATTCACATAGATAATGAAAATGACACACTGGGATTAGCATTTATTGATATTCTCAACTCTCTTGGCATCAGACAAAATGTGATGGGACTCATCGCCATAATCATACACTACATTTAATTCTGTCATATGGAGTTGATGTTGATACTACAGAAATTCTGCCACAGAGTGATGACATCTCAGATCATTACCTCTTCTCTGGTATGCTGCGATCAGCTAATGTTACTCAATCTACACCATGCTATCGTTCAGGTAGAACTATTTTTTCGACCACTAAAGATAGCTTCACTAATAATCTTCCAGATATATCTCAGTAAGCCACAAAGTCTAGATGAATTTGATGTTATAACAGAAAATTTAAATACAGTCTTCTCTAGCACTCATTATTTCCTCACAGTGTCACCCCCCTTTGATCAAAGAAAATTAAAGAAAAAAGCCTTGCACCATAGTACAATGATCACACTCATGCTCTCAAGAGAGCAGCTCGGAAAATGGAGCACAAGTGGAAGAATACAAAATTAGAGGTATTTTGCGGTGCATGGAAGGATAGTGTCTGTAGCTACAGACATGCACTAAAAGCTGCCAGGTCAGCATATTTTTAGCAAACTCATAGAAAATAACCACAACAATCCTAGGTGTTTATTCAGTACTGTGGCTAAATTGGTTAGGAATAAAGCCTCAACTGAACCAGATATTCCGTTGTGGCACAATAGTAATGACTTCATAAATTTCTTTACTGATAAAATTCAAATAATCAAAATAAAATTGGAATTATGCAGTCATCTGTCACAGTACCTCAGTAAACTGTGTCTCATAATTTTCCTCACAAGCAGCTTCAATCCTTCGCTGTCATAGGTCATGAAGAGCTAACAACTTATTGAACTTATCGAAATATCAAAAGCCACAACATGTATGTTAGATCCAATACCAACTAAGCTCTTAAAAGAGGTATTCCCTGTAATCTCAGAACCTTTTCTTAATATTATTAACTCCTCGCTATCCTTAGGACATGTCCCAAGAAACTTTAAAATGGCAGTTATCAAACCGCTTATTAAGGAGCCACAGCTTAATCCTGGAGAATTGGCTAATTATAGACCGATTTATGTCAAAAATACTAGAAAAGATAGTGTCCTCCCAACTACGTTCATTCCTTCAGAGAAATAGTATATATGAAAAATTTAGGCCCCACCACCGTACAGAGACTGCACTTATCAGAGTTACAAATGACTTGCTCCTATCATCTGATCATGGCTGCATTTCTCTTCTAGTGCTTTTAGATCTTAGTGCTGCCTTCACCATAGATCACAACATTCTCTTGAATAGGCTTGAGAATTATGTTGGCATTTGTGGACTTGCATTAGAATTGTTTAGGTCCTATTTAGCAGACCACTACCACTTTGTCTATGTAAACGAGGAACTGTCAAATCAAACAAAAGTAGGAGTGCCACAGGGATCAGTTTTAGGGCCTCTGCTTTTCTCCTTATATATGCTTCCCCTGGGAGATATTATCAGGAATCGTGGAATAAGTTTCCACTGCACACTCAAAACCCGATGAAATTTCACAGTTCTCTAAATTAGCAGAGTGTATCAATGAAATCAAAGATTGGATGGCCACAAATGTCCTTCTACTCAATTCCGACAAAACAGAGGCACAAATTAATGGACCAAAAACCTCTAAAACTAAGCCGCTAAAATATAATTTGACTATTGATGGATGTACTGTTACATTGTCTTCTACAGGGAAGAAATTAGGTGTTATATTTGATACCAATCTGTCCTTTGAAAATCAAATTTCCAATGTTTGTAGAACAGCATTCTTCCAGCTCAGAAATATTGCTAAGTTACGACACATGCTCTCTGTTGCTGATGCCGAAAAACTAATTAATGCATTCATGACCTCAAGACTAGATTATTGTAATGTATTACTGGGAGGATGTCCAGCAAGTTCAATAAATAAACTTCAGTTCTTCAAAATGCATCAGCCAGAGTGCTGACTAGAACCAAGAAATATGGTCAAATTTGCCCCAGTTTATTGTCATTACATTGGCTACCTGTTAAATTTCGTATGAATTTTAACATTTTGTTAACTACGTACAAAGCTTTGAATGGTCTAGCTCCGCAGTACTTAAGTGACCTTCTACCACGCTATATTCCATCACGTTCATTACGATCGCAAAATTCTGGCCTGTTAATAGTTCCTAGAATATAAAAATCCACAAAAGGAGGTAGATCCTTTTCCTATTTGGCTCCTAAACTATGGAATAGTCTCCCTAGCACTGTTTGGGATGCAGACACACTCACTGAGTTTAAGTCTAGACTAAAGACTCATCTATTTAGCCAGGCATACACCTAATTTATCCATCAACTCACAATTAGGCTGCTTTAGTTAGATCTGCCGGAACCAGAAACATTTATCATGATCTGTAACTCTGCAAAAAATGGAATGGCAACTATTCCTATCCCGAGGTCACCAGAACTGGCCAGATCCAGCTCCGTTCCTGCTTGGTGTTGGACTCCACTGCTATGTGTCTCTGTGTGATGACGACTAAATGCAGCCGGTGCCAACCAGACATCACTTCAGTCTATTATGATGGACTTCAGAGGATGAACTGATGCCAATTCCAACCATAAGACATGGGATACTTCATATGCCACTGCCTGAACCTTGGACTTAGGATAGACCTCACCGAAATGACCGGCCGGTTGAACCACGATGCACCTCACTCATCTCTGCCTGCATCAACTTGGTCTAATGATGGACTACACTCCTGAAATGGAATACATAATTATCAATCAATTGCCAACAAAAGCCTTCATTAGCCAACTAACAAAGGACAATGCATCTATGTAAACATCTGCAGTTAATCCAGAATGGACATCAAAGACATTAGTCATTAATCTTACAGTTCATACAAATCTTTGTTTAAACACTGGCCCTTTACACTTACTTTGTTTACTAATTTTAAACCATGACTTGCACTGCACATAAATAAGTAATACTGGCATTATATTCATGCTGTTAGCCAGAGGGGAACTGTAATATTGGCATTCTATTCATGCTGTTAGCCAGAGCATTTTTGCGTGATTATAGCTTGCTGTGCTTAAAAGTGAATAATTGTCAGCAAAGTAAAACCCTCTGAAAGAACTTTCATCTGTTTAGTCCATTTATGCACTGATGCTGTTACAGACATCAAAGCGCTACATTACAAGACAATCACTTTTGGGCATTAAATCCTCTGTGTTCCCTTGTTTTTGAGGTGCTTTGGAGAGACTAAAGTTGTTGGCTGATTCTGTCTGAAGCTGCTTATGTAAATAGCTGCAGTAAAATATGTTTAAACTGCTTGGTGTTGTGAACTAGATGTATACCAGCATTATTTTGCAGTTTTGTGCTTTTAAGGGTGCAGCGAGGATCGCCTTGAGACTCCCAAGCTCTCAAGCGCATTGAAGCGCATCATTCTGCATTCAGGATGTGCATAGGTGGTTTTGTGCCACTCTGTATTGAAGCCTTTCTTATTTTTTTTAAACTTTTTTTACTCTGATAGTTTTGTGCAATAAGATTTTATAGTTATTAAGCCTATTTATTTGTTGCATAACCAGTAGTAACTATTAGGGCTGGGCGAAATGTAAAAATTATTTTATCGATAATTGCCTTAAAAAATATTGCGATATGCGATTACATCGTCAACTCCCCTGCTGAGGGTCGGTGAGTTGTTTTGCTTTATTGATTTTGCTTTAAAATTATAGTTTATTGAAACACGAAAAACATAAAAGACATTTCTAAATTTAAATTGCACTTTAAACTAAAAAAAAAAAAAAAAAGTAATGAAAGAACGAAGTGATCAAAAAAAATCATATTTAACCACCTTATTTAAACATTTACCTCCAACGGCTCCATTTGCCATCACGCAAGTATCCGTCAACAACACCAGGTAGAAAATTATTAATAGCCTACAGATTAAGAACTAAAGACAATTATAAATGTAAAGACAATAATAATCATAATAAATAAGCCTAATAAATTCCCTTGTGTTCCCAAAATAATGCTGCCAAATGTGTGTTCTTATTGAATTTGTGTTTGTATTGCTTTTTGGTAATACAGTTAATGCTGCCTAAAGAAAAGAAAATAGAACTCAGTTTAAGGTTCATGGTGAATGTGTCTTGTATTACTTTATGATTTAATCACTTTCATCTTTGTTTCTTAAATACAAAGAAATATATTACTGAACCTGCGGAGTTGTGTTCACAATGCATGCCATTCGCGTAGAAATAAAGCGAACTAAACTCACAGCACCTCCCGAGATGATCGGAGACAATTTGCAGCATTCTCATAGACGACATTATTCTTGCAAACAGTTTTCAGAAACATAAAAAAAGAGAAAAAGAGTGAAAACTCTTTACAAGCGCTTATTCCACGAGACAGGTTTGCGCTACACACCTCTGAACAAACAGCTAATCAGACACAAGCATTGACGGCTTTCTTTTGTCTGCTCTTAAAAAATGTAATAAAGCATCTTTCTTCAAGCACTTGTCTTTGTGACTAACAGCATTTCTTGTCATGTGTCACTCTGAGACATCTTACAGGTTGCTGCCTCGCATGAAATACATTTGGACGAGGAGCTTGCAAACTGGACAGATGCTAGTTTCACACCGTGGGCTACTGTTTATTATATTTGGTGACTTCCCAGATCCATGGTTTTGCCATTTCCTGATATTGTCAATCATCGTCTGTCATTGAGTGTCGCAATCGGTATCGAGATCTTTGTGAGACATCGTCGATATCCGATAACTTCGTCCTATCGTCCAGCCCTAGAAACCATGTTAAAATGCTGCGCTTAGCGTAAATAGATCCTTCTAAATTGCGTCTGATCGGGGTCACATTATTATCTTTAACACTGAGTAGTCGACTAGTCTTTCAAACAACCAGTCGACTAGTCTTTCAAACAACCAACCAACTACTCGATTATGAAAATTGGTAGTTTTGCACATCCCTAGTTGCTTACTGGACCAAGTCAAAAGAGCCCACTCAAGTTTCTGATGATATTTTGGTCTTTAGATATGGCTTGGGTCCCACATTCAGTGTAAGTCAATGGAAATTTTTGTCCCCCATTTTATTGTCTGACAGGCAAAAACCATTAGTCCGATCTCTTTATAAAGTGAAAGCATACCTCTCCTCAACAAGCTGCACTATTTGAGTTATTATGTAGTATGAGCAAGTTTGAGCAATATTAATAGTAAGCAAACACCACTACATATTTCACAAGTTAATGTTGTTGTTTCTCTCTCTCCTGCTTTAGTCTATGGATATCCAGAACTCGCCGATAATGTCACCAAACTCATCTCCTGTGTGTGAGCGTCGGAAAACATGTGCAGATCACATGGTTCCACACCTAAACATTCCACCTGTACCACCTCGCCTGGATCTCATCCGTTCTCCCGCTCCCAGCCCCACAGTATCACCCAAGGTTTCTTGGCATTTATAATTATGATTCGATTTTAAAGGTGCACTAAGCAGTTTTTGTCATTAAAATATTTTACATATAAATAAATGAAAAGTATTTTTGAAAAATATTTAAAATCACCCAAATCAAATCACATAATGTTAAGACCACAGTCATATCAGTAGACTAATAAGTAGTTTTATTTTACATGGAGTGGGTCACCTTTTGGGGACTGACATGTTAAGATCACATTACCAACTGAATCTCTGTAACCCTTACCCTTACTGAATAGATTAATCATAACTGACATCAAATAGTGCATTTCTACAATGACATGGAAACAATTATCTGAAACATTTGTGTGATGTTGCCCCAAGTGCACCTTTAATTTCTGACTTAAAATCAACTCAATTTGATTGGTTTCTAAATGTTCTAAAATTTCTACAATTCTTTTTTTTCTCTCTGTAGTCATCACCAGGCATGTCCAGAAAACAGGACAAGCCCCTTCCTCCCCCTCCGCCCCCACAGAGAGACCCCCCTCCCCCACCTCCTCCGGAACGGCCCCCTCATATGTCTCAAGACAGTCGGGCCACCTGGCTTGTAACCCCCTCTTCTGGCCTGCCAAGAGACCAAAGAGCGCCCTTAGAGGCCTGGAGCCCTAAAGACGGCACTCCTCTGTCAGACTGCAGGACTGCTGCTGCAGACCGCTCCCCCAAACTTGCCCACGCTGCCCCTGCTCACATCAACGAGAGACCCCTGAGCTGCTCTGGTGCAGACCTAGGGGTGAACCGGACCAGCCACAGACTCAACACACAGTCAGAGTGTAGTAAGGTTAGCCACAGCCATTCGTCATTCTCTGCAAATGTATCTTTACACTCTCTAAAGATGCACTCTCACCTCAAAATACCTTGGGCTACATTTTATACAAAACCTAATGTAACATTACAACTGAACATATTTCATATTTCTAAGGGTAGATTTTATCATAAATTTAAAAATACAATCAGGTGGGAACTTACTGATAAATCATGAATTCTTTGTGAAAATATTTGCACACAGGATTTTTGGATAAATACTTCTGTACACACAGTTAATAAATAAAACCCATTTTCTCTGGATCACAGAGATCACGTCCACACACACACACACACACACACACACACACACACACACACACACACACACACAGATACTGTATATTAGAGTGAAATGGAACACTCAGAAATCCTGTTGGAATGTCCTTCTTTGATAAGCAGCCCGGGACATCAGATAAGACCATTCTTAAGTGAAAAATGGCTGGACATTGCTCTTCTCGATCACTTAGAACCTTTTGTACCTGTTCAACAGCACTGCCCTTACACTATTTTAAGCCATAAATGGCTGTTACTTAGCAACAGTGATGATATTTGCAGCGAAAGCAGAGCTGTAAAATTTGGCTGTGTGTAGTGTTTGTCTTTGGCCCTGGCATTAATGCTCTTTTAATAAGGCAGATATTTAAAACACATTCTGTGCCTTTCATGATTACAGCAGTACCCTTCCACCCCAGCATGTGTTTTTGCATGTGGGTTAATATACCAGAATGCAGAACACACACACATTCATGCCTTGCTGACAATTTATAGCTTATGTATTAAGCAAGCATGTCCTGCGAAGGCGAACATGAGAAAAGGAACATTAGATATTTTTATGTAAAGCTTCAGTGGGTCTCTCATTAAAACTCCATTTGAAACTAAAAACAACTTAAAGATGTTCTGGGTTGCTAACAGTGTGTATATGTGTATCTTTTGATCTTTTTATCTACACAGGTTTGCAACATGCAATTATATGGAATCAGCAATTGACTGTAAAATTTTCTCTGTCTTGCTCTCTCTCTCTGTTTTTCTCTGCTGTCCCTTGCCACGGTGTCACTGTATGGATTAATTTAGTGTTACAGTGTGGGCACAGAGGTTAGCTCCTGCTCTCCAGTCACAAACCCACACATTTCTGTTCAGCCCAATGCCTGCAGGCTACAGCTAGTGTTCAGCATCAGTCACTGTTCTTGATTTGTGAAATAAATGGGCACAGATATCTGAGCTTTGTTGAGTTCAATGATAGGGGTGTTAAAAAAAAGGAGGATCTTTATGAAAAGGCTTTACTATTTGTTCTCTCTCTGTCCTTCTCTCTCTCTCTCCTTTCAATTCAAATCAAAATGGCTTTATAGGTATGAATGTAAACAATACAGTATTCCCTAAACTAACAATCCATGTTAATACAGAGTAAACTATTAATAGATAATTAAAATAAACACATTACAGATCAGAGCTCATAAGAACAGTTGAAGACCACAGTGTTTGACATAAGACTAACATGACAACACTGCATGCACACCCACACACATACATACTGAGATTTGACTGTGGCCTTCCATCCATCCATCCATGATGTAATATTACCAGTAATTTAAATATTACAATGAATTGAATGTGCTATTTGGCCATTAATTTTCCTTAAGACTGTGCCAGTTGGCCAATTTCATGCTTATTGTGTTGGGAAGTTTGATATTCTGACTGTCTGTCTAGATGATTGTTTATTGTCTACAAAATCAGAGATAGGCGTTATTTAACATTGTGTATGTACATGTTTCTTTGCAGTCTTTCATCAACGGTTTGTTACCTGGTGATGAGTATGACATCCCCCCTCTACGCCACTCCCCTCCCTTGGTGGACCACAATCAGAGGTGAGTGCAACACACACATGCCACTCCTACAGCCCTGTGTGCGGCCCTTCTTTTTGTTCATGTTGATCATAATCAGTATAAAGCAGCTCCATCTGTCTCTCTCTATCCTAAAGGGAGCCTCACTAAACAAACAACTGTGTTTACCCAGCCCAATTTACTCATATCCACTTAATCTTGATATGATTACAGATATGTTGCATAGAAATCACCTGTTTACTCTACTTAACCACAGTGTTTTTTTCCGTGGATCTTGCTGATCTCATGATGATGGCAATCCAGACCATCTTTTCCTCCTTGCAAATGTTTTTTGTGGTGAAGATAATATAATCATGTGGAATTTATGAATGCGTTAATGTGAGCCAGGGATCGTGTGCACAGGCTGCATACTGTACATCTCGAGCTCTATCAGAACAACACACATACGGCAATGTTTGGACACGTGCACCAATTATGAAAGAGGTGAAGATTTGTGTCCATCTTGTCAGCAAGCACTCCATCAAATAAAGTCTGGAATTTGATCCAGAGGATGAAGGACAAGAACAGTGGTCCACAAATACATATCAAACATCAAGATTCACTTTTAACTTCAAAACAAGAAATTGAAAACATCTTAGCAAAAGCCTTTGAAAAGAATTCATCGATTGAAAACTGCCTTCCTACCTTCCAAATAATCCAAGCTCAACAAGAGAAGAGAAAGATGATATTTTCCTCAAGCTATATGGAACCATAAAACCAGCCATTTTCCATGGAAGAGCTACTAAGGGCTATAAAAAGATCCCATGACACAGCCGTTGGACCAGACAAAATCCACTACCAATTTTTAAAGAATCTATCTCACACTACTCTAACTATGCTTCTTAAAATTTTTAACTCCATCTGGATATCAGGAAATATTCCACCCGCTTGGAAGGAAGCAGAAATTATACCAGTTCCAAAGACAGGGAAAGACCATAATGATCCCAACAACTATCGCCCTATAGCCTTGACCAGCTGCTTATGCAAAACAATGGAGAGGATGGTCAATGATTGTCTAGTTTGGATACTGGAATTCAAACATCATATAAGTAGTGCCCAGTGTGGATTCAGGAAAGGTTGAAGCACAGTAGACCACCTCGTCAGTCTGGAAAGCTATATACGTGATGCTTTTATAAAGAAAAAACTTGTTGTAGCAGTCTTTTTTGATTTGGAGAAAAAGCCTATGACACAACATGGAAGTATGGTATTTAAAACTATTTGTATCAGCTGGGTTTTAGAGGACGTTTACTAGTTATTATTGAAAGATTTTTATCAAATAGACTTTAAAGTCAAGGTAGATAACACGTTGTCTGACCTACATACAGATGAAGTTTACATACACTTAGGTTGAAGTCATTAAAACTCATTTTTTTAACCACTCCACAGGTTTCATATTAGCAAACTATAGTTTGGCAAGTCGTTAAGGAAATCTACTTTGTGCATGACACGAGTAATTTTTCCAACAATTTTTTACAGACAGATTGTTTCACTTTTAATTGACATCACAATTCAGTGGGTCAGAAGTTTACATACACTAACTGTGCCTTTAAGGAGCTTGGAAAATTCCAGAAAATGATGTCAAGCCTTTAGGCAATTAGCCAGTTAGCTTCTGATTGGTTAATTGGCATCAATTTGAGGTGTACCTGTGGATGTATTTTAAGGCCTACCTTCAAACGCAGTGTCTCTTTGCTTGATATCATGGGAAAATCAAAAGAAATCAGTCAAGACTTCAGAGAAAAAATTGTTGACCTCCACAAGTCTGGTTCATCCTTGGTAGCAATTTCCAAACACGTGAAGGTACCACGTTCATCAATAGTACACAAGTATAAACACCATGGGACCACGCAGCCATCATACCGCTCAGGAAGGAGACGCATTCTGTCTCCTAGAGATGAACATAATTTGGTACGAAAAGTGCAAATCAATCCCAGAACAACAGCAAAGGACCTTGTGAAGATGCTGGAGGAAACAGGTAGACAAGTATCTATATCCACAGTAAAATGAGTCATATATCAACATAACCTGAAAGGCTGCTCAGCACGGAAGAAGCCACTGCTCCAAAACTGCCATAAAAAAGCCAGACTACAGTTTGCAAGTGCACATGGGGACAAATATATTACTTTTTGGAGAAATGTCCTCTGGTCTGATGAAACAAAAATTGAACTGTTTGGCCATAATGACCATCGTTATGATTGGAGGAAAAAGGGTGAGGCTTGCAAGCCGAAGAACACCATCCCAACCGTGAAGCATGCGGGTGGCAGGATCATGTTGTGGGGGTGCTTTGCTGCAGGAGGGACTGGTGCGCTTTACAAAATAGATGGCATCATGAGGAAGGAAAATTATGTGGATATATTGAAGCAACATCTCAAGACATCAGGCAGGAAGTTAAAGCTTGGTCGCAAATGGGTCTTCCAAATGGACATTGACCGCAAGCATACCTCCAAAGTTGTGGCAAAATGTCTTAACGACAACAAAGTCAAGGGCTTGGAGTGGCCATCACAAAGGCCTGAGCTCAATCTGATAGAAAATTTGTGGGCAGAACTGAAAGCATGTGCGAGCAAGGAGGCCTACAAACCTGACTCAGTTACACCAGTTCTGTCTGGAGGAATGGGCCAAAATTCCAGCACTTATTGTTTGAAGCTTGTGGAAGGCTACCCAAAAAGTTTGACCCAAGTTAAACAATTAAAAGGCAATGCTACCAAATACTAACAAAGCGTATGTAAACTTCTGATCCACTGAGAATGTGATGAAAGATGTGATAAATCATTCTCTCTACTATTATTCTGACAATTCACATTCTTAAAAAAGAGTAGTGATCCTAACTGACCTAAGACAGGGAACGTTTTCTCCAATTAAATGTCAGGATCTGAGTTTAAACGTATTTGGCTAAGATGTATGTGAACTTATGACTTCAACTGTAGACAAGCACTTGGAGTGCCTGAAGGAAGTATTTTATCAGTAACTCTTTTTAGTATTAAAATAAATAGCATTACAAAAGTAATTGGTTCAGATATTCACTGTAGCTTATATGTAGATGACATCTGAATATGTTACAGAAGCAAGTACATGAGCAATATTGAGTGGAAAATTCAAATGAATGTAAATAAAATACAGTCTCGGTCGATGCTAAATGGCTTCAAGTTTTCAAAGGCAAAAACTCTTTGCATGCATTTCTGCCAACTTCGCTCTGTACAAAATGATCCAGAGTTGCATTTGGATGGAGTCCCATTAAGATTGTAAAAGAGACCAAATTTCTTGGCATCACCTTTGACAGTAAACTATCCCTCATATTACGTTATTAAAAATGAGATGTTTTAAATCCATGAACATTTTAAAGGTTTTATCTAAGACAAGATGGGGTGCAGACAGCTCAATCCTCCTAGAACAAAAATCTATATAAAACACTGATTTGCTCAAAGCTGGACTATGGAATTATAGTCTATGGCTCAGCCAGAAAATGATACATTCGACTTTTGAATACTATACACCACCAAGGTATACGACTGGCTTTTGGAGCTATCAGAACATCACCAATCCAAAGTCTATATGTGGAGGCTACTGAGCTTTCTTTGGAAAATAGATGCCTGAAGCTGGCTTTACAATACTCAATCAAGCTTAACACAAATAAAGAAAATCCGGCCTATCCAGCAGTGTTTTCACCTAAACTTTCAATAATGTATGAAAAAAAAAAAACAAGTTACATCTGCCCACTTGGTCTACACATTAAAACTCATCTAGGGAATTTAAAAGTGGATTTAAACATTTTGGAACATACTCACTTTTGCAAAATTCCTCCGTGGGACCTCAGAAAACCAAAAATCCTTCTGGTTTTAACAAGAAACAAAGTCAAAAACTTATCTAAATTATTATCACCATCAACTTCTGGATATTAGACAAATGTTCCCATTACATATTCCACTTTATACAGCTGGATCTAAATCTGAAAATCATGTGTCTGCAGCTTTTGCAACAAATCAACTACGTCAATGTATACGTATTCCTGACCAAAGCTCAATTATCACTGCAGAGGCCAATGCTCTACTGTTGGTACTGAAGTTCATTGAGACTGCACAACAA
The DNA here is from genome assembly GCF_019703515.2 of Myxocyprinus asiaticus. Taxonomy (NCBI): domain Eukaryota; kingdom Metazoa; phylum Chordata; class Actinopteri; order Cypriniformes; family Catostomidae; genus Myxocyprinus; species Myxocyprinus asiaticus. The sequence goes on from NC_059386.1 coordinate 22,448,238, forward strand.
TGGGATTTAAAAAAAAAATATTTCTGATTCAAAATCATGTCTTGAAGCACTAGAATCTATTAAAACTGATCACCCAACAGTTGTGAATATTTAATCAAATTGTCATCCCATGAAGCTCAACATTTTTACATCATCTTTTGCTGGGTACCTGGCCACTGTGGAATCTTTGGAAATGAACAAGCAGATAATGCTGCCAAAGAAGCATTATCTACATAACTCAAAAAGTGCTCAATACCTTCCACAAATCTGAAATCTGAAATTCATATGTCAAAAGCAAGTGGCAATCAGAATGGGATCAGTGCTTAAACAAATGACATGAAATAAATCCTGCTGTTGGGACCAGAAGTTTCTTCTCTTTTAATAACTGGTGAGACCAAGTTGCTTATACACAGTGTTGAATAGGCCACTCAAGACCCTCACACAAATTTTTACTACTAGGGTAAAATCCCCCCCATATGTTCATCATGTCAGAGCCCACTGTCTATCAAACATATTTTATTGGATTGTAATATTTCTACTCCTGTGAGAATACTCTTTGTTCCGTTGACTCCCTTGAAAAAGTTTTTAACAAAATTAGTCCAAATTTAGTTTGAGTTTTTAGAAAAAATGAATCTTAACAACTTCAGTTTTACTTTTACTATTTTAACCTGGTTTTCGCCATGAAAGTAGCCATCGATTCTGGCATGGCGATAAGAAACAAACGAACACACTGTTTTTTCCGTGGGTCCGCAATCCAGACCATCTTTTCCTCCTTGCTTTTGTTTATCTGCATTCTGATGTTTCATTATGGAATTATTGCTTTTTTGCAAATACTTTTTGCGGTGAAGAGAATACAATAATGTGAATTTTATGAATGTGTTAATGCGAGCCAGGGATCGTGTGCACAGGCTGCATCCTGTACATCTCGAGCTCTGTCAGAACAACACACACACACGGCAATGTTTGGACACATGTGCACCAATTATGCAAGAGCACCAGGATCCGGAGAGCATGTGCTCTTTAAACAAACATAAAGGCATGCGCACACACATACACATGCAGATCTGGCAGTGATGGACTTCCTGTGGGGCTTTTGAGGGTATTAAGCAAAACCAGTCTTTGAGAGGTTACACTCCAGGCAGCAAGCCATCCTTTCTCTTTTGTCACAAACACTCGCCCTCTCTCTTTCTCTCATGGTATTGCATTTTTGTCATTATTATTAGTGGTGCGAGCGAAGGCAAGCATCACTATTATTATTGATCATAATTAGGGTTCGTGATTTGAGCAAACCCCTAAACCCAAATAGTGAACTTTGATGTGTAAGTTGTTTGTGCTATGTACATGAATGATAGTGCTGCATGCTAAGGGAAGTTATGCGATTACTTATCTAAAAGATTGGACTTTTGTTTTTTAACTTATATTTTGCCTGGTGTAAGACAAAACACATCCCATAGATTTAAAGAAGGTAAGCAAGTTATATCTAACGACCACAATATCATAGAGACTTTGGGTGGGCTCTTTTGACTCTTTTGACTTGAGCCATTATGTAAACACCTAACAACCACCCAGAACCACCTACAACACCATATCATTGTGACAGTAAGTTCAGCACAGGCAAGGACCACTTACGGTTTGTTCAGACAATTGAAACATTTAGTCATTATATGTGCTACAATGTTGATGTTTACATTGTCCAGCCCTTCTTAGCATTTTCAGCTTAGTTCTACAAGAAAAACATTCCTGCCACTGGTAAAAGATTTATCAAAAGAAACCTAGAGCTGTATCTGTATTCAGTGATGTATTGCATAGAGGCTGGCATCACAGTGTTGTTAGGTAAGTCTCTGTGTGTGGCACAGGCTGCAGCTGTGCACACTGCTCTACTGGCTTTGGACACTCTGGACACTTTGTGATGAGCAACGCACACATCATACACTTACTGTGCATAAACACTTAAACTGTTGAAGGCACTTACCACTTCTTTAAAGAAAATTAAACATGTGAACCTGTTATCCCACTCTTCCTCTCCATCCACTTATCTCTTTTTTTTCTTGGTATTTTTATACTGCGTTGGTTGGCTTTTATTAAAGATAAACACCTCTCTATTACCGTTTAACCCTCTTGTTGAAACAAACAACACTTTTAAACACTTTAGAGCTTGGGGATGAATGATCTTTAAAGAGATTGTTCACCCTAAATTAAAAAGTGTATTTCCATTTACTTACCCTTTTGTTTGTTCCAATCCAGTATGACTTTTTTCTCTTGTGGAAAACAAAAGGAGATGTTAGGCATCTCCTTTAGTGTTCTACCAGAAAGAAAGTGATATGAGTTTGAGACTACATAAGGGTAAGTAAATGATTACAGAATTGTAATTTTAGGGTGAAATATCCTTTTTAAACATCATCTTGGGTGGAGGAAACATCTTAAGCGCCCTCTAATGGTTAATTATAGTAGAATCCATGGCTTAGCTGGAAAAAAAACAAACATATTATCTGAGCCAGGGATAGGTAAAGGAATAATTCACTCAAAAATGATAATTCTCCCATCATTTACTCACTCTTATATCGTCTCAAACTTGTATGACTTTCTTCTGTAGAACACAAATGAAGATATTTTATTGGAGATATAATGTCTGTTTGTCCATACAAAGGCAGCAATATGTTAATCCATATGACTTCGGTGGTTTAATCCATGTCTTCTGAAGTGAAAACTGATCAAAATGTATCTCCTTTTACACGGTACACCTTGCCATTGCAGTCTCTAGGCACAATCATGATTTCAAGCTCGTTTACACTTCCTAGCGATAGGTGCATGCGCAGAGCACTAGATATCGCTAGGAAGTGTAATCAAGCTGGAAATCATGATCGCCAAGGAGACTGCTTTAGACTACTCAAGATGTAGTGTAAAATGAGTTACATTTTGGTCTGTTCTCACCCAAAATCAATTGGATTGCTTCGTAAGACATTGATTAAACCACCGAAATTGCATGGATTACTTTTATGCTGCCTTTATATGCTTTTTGGAGCTTGAAAGTTTGGTCATTCACTTGGACTGTATGGACCTAAAGAGCTGAGATATTCTTCCAAAAATCTTTGTTTGTATTCTGCAGAAGAAAGAAAGCCATACACATCTGCAATGGCATGAACATTTTCATTTTTGGGTGAACTATTCCTTAAAACTATCTCCTCCCTGTAAACACCTGACTGGTGTCAGATGTGCATTTTGGGTGCCAGCCTGTTTAAATATTGGGTGTCTATGCCCGTCTCAGCCTGGCCCATGACTCTTTGTTACAGCATTACGTGATTAAACTGGCTAATGTCACAGTAACTAGCTCTCTGACTGCTCTCTGTCTATGCTGACTCATTAAAACAATGTGAGTCCAAATCTTCAGTCAAGTGCTTTTATTCCAGAGTGCCATGTTGTCAGTTTCAATGTAGTCATCTATATACATGTTTACATGTGTGTTTGTTCCTCACTTTGTTGGAATTTGGGTACCCATGAAGCTGTTTTATGAGTTGTGAAGCAAGAACCATTATTACTATAGCTCATATTTTAGTTTAGGTTTTTTTTTAAATTCCCTAACCCAAAGTATTAGACTTTGGCATGATTCTCAACCCACACTGTGCTACAGACATGAATGGTACTTCAAATATGTGTGTGGTGTGGTCATGATTTTGTGTTTTTTCAGATGGGTCTGTACGATGTGTTGTGTAATTGTGAACTCTCTTTGCTTTATAGACACAGCAACCCCTTTACCAGCCACCGAAGCCTAACAGACAGAGCTGAGGACGAGTATCAGATACCCTCATCACATCCCCTCTGCATCACACAGTCGCCTGTCTGCATTCCCTACCGCATACCCAACAGGTGAATACAAACACACACGTTTACTTTGCTATCTAAATGGGGACATACCGTAGATTTCTATTGTGTTTAAATAATAAAATAAAAGAATTACTTAATTACTGTAGAATAGACATCTTAACCACATCCCTAAACCATTTAGCAACCACTCAGAATGGCCCCCTGAGGGTCTCCGGACCCTTTTTTGAAAACCCCTGTGTTAGACTATATAATATCCTATGACAAATTGAATTGAATCAACTATGCTCAGAAAACAGAGTTAAAGTTGCAGTAACTATACATTCCATACTGAAATCAATATAAAGCCATTTTATTTTCTCCTTTTCAGCCTACAGTTAAATATGCTTTTTCTCTTAAAAGGGCTTTAGAAAATGGCTTGTCGGATCTCTCTACAGAAATAAAGAAACCTAAACCTCCAGAGCATGGTAAGAAACACATATATACACACATACTGTCTCTCATCTGTCATCCTCATTTTCTGCATTTTGCAATGTGATTGTGTGCGAGTTTGTAGCATCAGGGACTAAAGAAAACAGGAGATCAGTGTTGTTGAGTAAGAAATGTATAAATTTTTAATGCGGATGCGATGATGGCACTTATGTTCACTGGAACATAAGCCAGCTTCATGTCTCAGTGGCCAGTGTCTGTCCTGTCCTGTCCTAGATTTAGATAAGTGTAACTGGTGTTGTGTTTCTCAGGTGGGTTTGACTCTGGCCCGTTGATTTCGAGTGTGGCTCACACCACACAGTGTCCCCTCCACAACAGGACGCCCTCAGACTACGATATACTGCTGCCCCCTCAAGGTAGCCAATGACACAGCTCCTCATTCAGGGGAACAATCTGATTGGCTGCCTGATTAGCAGAGTTTAATTTTGTTTTGTAACAGCACTGGTATTATGCATAAATGAGCACATGTACAGGAGCAGCTAAAACTTGAATTATATTATAGGAGTCATTTGTCCTAGGTAAGGTGTGTTTGTGTGGCACTTTGGTATTTGAAATGGATAACTCGCATAGTTATAATGGCATGTAGCAACCTCCACTTCCATTTGATTTTTTTTGTTTTAAATATGGACATATCCATCAAATCAGTAAATTGCTTTTCAATTCAATCCATATTCATGCCACCTACATATACCTAGCAGTAATGAAAATCAAATTCAGAATAATTTCAATTCAGGCTCGAATGATATTTTATCCCCATCTGTTGGTCAGACAAGGGATTGCAGAGGCCTGTTTAAAATCTCACATTCTCTCTGTTCTCTCAGCATCTCCATTGGAAGACCCTTTCAACTCTCTTCCCCCGTCCCAGCCTCCTCCTCCTCCCCCCATTAGGAACAGTTTCACAGAGCCCTCGTCCTCTTCGCCCTACCCAAGACCTGCTCGTCCCTCTTCTGGACATGACCACTTCCTTCTTAGCGCTGGTGAGGCCAACTCACCCTGAACTCTCTCACAAACACTGCTTTACTAAACATGGCCTGAAAACGAATTGACTTATTGGGTTATTTGGACCAGTGTGCTTTATACATGCAGAGCATGTACAAAATATCCAATTCATATTTCAACATAAATGATAGAGGTTTGATATGACCAAAATCTTATGTCACAGTATGAGTAATTTTATATCATGCTAATAGTACTGTATATACATGATATATTATTTTTGCTTGAAATCCAGCGGAATTTTTTATTATATTGAATAGTATAATGTGTTAATGCCTATTTTCGATTAATCCAGTGAATTAAATACTTAAACTGACAATAGTAAACAACTTAACTCCGCTTTGCACCATGCCTAACATCAACCGTTAATAATACAGATAATAAGTTAATAAAACAGGAATACATAATGTGTTAATATATATTAATTGAAAACATATGTTAATGAAATCATAGTACGTTAATATAAACATTATATAAAATATTATTAACGTTAATAATTCCGCATAAGGGAAAAGTCATACAACACATTTCTAATGTCACACGGTATATATAGCCATAGTAAAAGTGTAGTGTAAATTATGTGTATCTAATTATTTGTGTGATTTCATAGATATATTCATAGATGCGTTGAATAGCTCCGCTCCCAACCCTCCTGTTCGGAGACAAACTGGAGAAAACATGAAGACTTCATTCCGGGCTCAGCAAGACTATGATCAACTGCCTCCAACCTCAGGTACGGCACAAAATGAACAGGCCACAATAGATTATTTATATACAGAAAAATCTGTATTGCTAACACGCCTCCAGAAAAATTATCTAAAATCTGTGAGTACAGTGTGATGTTCTGAATACATAACAGCTATGCAGGTTTACTGAATTAAGCCATTAGTCGAAATGAATGCGCTCTATAAATGATTAATTATTAGCCTCTAATGGGTTTTTAATGTGTTTCAGCATCTTTTTAGTCAACTGTTGCAATCCATTCTCAATAGCCCATTTCGACTAAACGTTCTTTGTTTCCTGTTTACAGTGGCTGGAGATTGCTATAGAGCACCTGAGAGACCCCCGAAACCACTTCCCCGCATCATCCCACCAGACATCCACAGAAGACCGCAGGAATCGTCCCGAGAAAACTTAGATGGCAAAATCGCCAAGCTGATGGGAGAGGGCTACTCTTTCGAGGACGTTAAAAGAGCGTTAATGATAGCGCAAAACAAAGTGGACGTGGCGCGGAACATTTTGCGCGAATTCGCTCTGGTGGCTCCCAGGCAGATCCTGTAGCCCAAACAAACTGATTCAAACTATGACTGACTCTTAGCAGAGCTTACAAACCACAGTCAAACTCCCGCTTGCTCTTTCACTTGCATGGTCAGAATCGACTGTCTGGTGAACAAGACAAAAAACAGTATCCGTGCGCTTTTAGCCATATGGAGTCTATACCGTCAAGCTAAGGAGTGTTGAGTTAGTCTATGTATGACAGAATCCTGTGGAGAAAAAAAAGCCCTGTGTTTACAGTGATGTGGCGATTGGTGGCTTTACTGCTACTGGTGTACTCTGCAGAGCTCAGGTCAACCTCGTTACAGCTTTGGCCATTCAAGAGAGGAATTGATATATAATTTTTGTTATATGGAGGTCTCCGCCCACCTCTTGTGGTGGGTTTATTGTGTACTTTGCAGCCGTAAAGCTTTTATTTAATCTCTTGAATTGGCTGGACAGAAGTGAGAGTAACTCTGAGCCACTGTTTGCTTTGCCAGTTTCATACCATTTCTGCCACTGTTGCTGCCGCCAGTGCTGCCAGCCTTACCCTTGCACCATGCACATAAATTTCCTGGCCTTTTATGTATCATAATTTTACAGTAATGGATCTTTTCCTGGTCATTTCGCTTTTATCTCATTAATTTGCTTGATCACGACAAACCAGATCAGTGTCGGTGACACTTTTGAGACCATGTCAAAGAGAGAACTACAGATTCTGCTTGACAGACTGCTGAATATCAGGTTCTTTTACTTTCTGCCTTTTTTAAGGTTTGTAACAACATGAGGGTGTTTAGATGACTGAATTTTCATTTTTGGGTGAGCTATTCCTTTAATGGATGCAGTCGATATCTGTAAAAAAAATTCTAGCGTCTCTACATTCCAGTTTAAGCAGAATTGGGTTTTAGTAAGGGCTACCGATAGCTAATGTCATAATGGTTGTTTCATCTTCTGTAAATAGAAGGCTCAACCCTCTACATCCGTTATTACAGCAGCAGTTCCCTATTTATTTAGACTCTTAGTTCTTCAAAAATATTCAAAGTACTTGCACTAGCACTGTATCAAAAATAGATTGCAAAAACGAGAACTGGATGTGCACTATTTTTATTAGTGCTAACTCAACAGCAAACACACCAAAACATGCAAATTATCATCATCTCTGAGTAATTTACAATGTAAATTTGGTAATTTTTCCATTTGATCCTATCTGAGACTTAACATGTTGTCTGTGCCGTTGTGCGTCAAACGACAATAATTTGACGTGAGAGACATGAAAAAGCGATGATACAAGCTTAAAGTCACAGCTGTCAGCCCATAAACGGAAGAAAAAACAAATACAACGCAACACTCCGGTGACATCACTCATGAGGTCACTTAAAGAGACTCATTCAAGGCCTTTTGGGAATTCTGGAAATGGAAACCAAACCGCTTTGGCTCTTTCTCACTGGCTGTGTCATTCCTCCTCCTCATCAGATTTTCTCTTGAACTTGAAATGTAATTTTGCACTGGTCTTTCTCGCCATCGTACACTTAAGTCTAGAACTGAGTTGGACTCTCCAGTCGGCCTACAAATGAGGACGTGGCCTTTGACAGGTCTGCAGGGGAATTATTTCTGTTGATTTCCCCTCTTCTTTTTACAAGAGATTTAGTTTGTTGGAAAATGCCTTGTGAATCATTTAACCAGTGATGTGTGCAATTAATTTATACTTTGTTAAAAAGTTTTCTGAGATTATTTTCATCTTTCAGTAATGTTGGTAACCTGTGATCTGTTCTTGTGGAGACAAACTGTTTTTATAAACGCCAGTATTAACATCTGCTTTTGTGTTTTAATCATTATGGGAGGAATCCCTTTAAAAGTACAGGCAAATATCACTTTTGTGAATTAGGCGTACTCAAAAATTAGCCCATTTTACATAGAAAGGAGGTGTGTTTGCGAGCTTTGCCACATTTTTCTGTGCAAAGCTTTCAGAATTTTAACACATTTAGTGCCTGGTTTAACAGGATTGTGTACTGATATACCACACACAAAAGTGGTGCTGTTTAGTGACTTCCCAAAAACAACAATCCAGAATTTTCTTCAAAATGTACACTTTATTGTCAACAAAAGTACAAAAACAAAAGTCAATATTTACAATACTTTTATGACCTTCTTTTCAGTTACCCTCTTTGGTTTCACTGCTGACCTGATGGTTCAAAATATTCATGAGACAATTAGCCAATTACACTTAACACGAACATTCTTCAACAAAATCTGTAAGGACTCGTATGGAGACAAAACAAAAGTGAATTCAAACTAAACTGGATCATTTCTTGATATCTCCGCACCATGCAACAAAGTCAGATTGTACATTTCAAGTATTTAAATAAAAACATGGGTTTTTAGCTCTTTAGTGACTAAGCAGAAGCAGTTAACCTTGCGTGTCTCACACTTTATAAATAGCCAAACATAAGCTAGACATTCAGACTCAAACATATTTACAGCACGCTGCTTCAGACCACAATGAACGGAAAAATGTTTCATAGACTACAGTGTTTGACATCAACCTGACTTCGATATAGACCTACCACAGTATAACAAACAAACAGAACATGAAACATTTGCTATAATGTGTAAAAACAAAAACAAAAAAAGATGTAGTTTATTTGTAGTCTGAGGGGAGTGCAAAACTTCTTGATGAAAAGCTATAAAGTTATTGTGAGAAATGAGAAAATCCCAACAAATCGCATTAAAGTACTAACTAAAGTACGCCTTCCAACGCAAATACTGACTCATTCTATTAAGGCAGAAGTAAGGGGCTATTATTTTTAATTTATTTTCTACCAACAAAACTAAAGGCTCTGCATGCAATGTTTCTACAGCCCAGTTAATTACAGAGAGGGGACTTTAAGGGGTGAATCTTGCAAAAAAAAAAAAATAGTTTTTTTTTTTTTTTTTTGCATAAATTATATTTAGTATAAAGAAAATGAATCGAGCCATTTGCATTTTTTTGCATTGAAACATTGTCATAATAAAGCACATTTCCCACCCAAATTCACATTACCCTAATATTCTCATTACTGTAATTCAAATATAATCCAGACATGTTCTTGACAAATTGAGATTCACCCATAAGCATCAATGTTTGGCTCTAACAAATTTCTACTTTGCCGCAGTTTCACATTATGCCCCTTTTAATCATTTATGCACTTCGCTAAACACTAGTGGACTGTGTTCTGTGTAGCCCTATGCAGCTATGACATCATGCAATCTGACCTGAAGGCCACTGAGTGTAGCAGGACATTTCCAAAGCTATACTTATTGTCCATTAATCAGAAACCTAAACCTGTTTACTCTTAGCCACTCTACAGTAATCTAGAGGAAATATTAAACATGAACTTCATATGGCAGCATTGAAACGAGAGGTACCAATAAACAATAAATAAAACATGAGATAGACATAAACATGTTTCAGAGAGAACAGAAGGTGTAACAGCAGTGAAGTCATCATACTTCTAGAATCCGACCGCCATCTCAGGACCACTTGAATTCAGACAAGGGACTTGCTCGATATTGAGTCCCCCAAACTTTGACTTTAAGCAGAGAGAACATACTGTACTCCCCTTATTTACACAGGCCTAAAAAGTGTACAGTGAATTTACATTTTTACTAGAGGGGAAAGAAAAATAGCTGTGTCCACCACATCAGCAATGCGCATGAAACAAGAACATTCACTGGGAACACAAAAAGAAAATTAAGAATCAAATTAAACTAAATGCAGTCCTCAGTGCAGACTAAATTTACAACACAAGTGATTTTCTTTTACACTCTTGGATTGTGGTGGAGGATTATAATTATTTGGATTAGGAAATATTGTGGAAACATTCTGCGATGCATGACACACGCGAGCAGCCTGACAGAGGCGTGTGCGTCCAATCAGATGTCTGGAATTAGATGATTGAAGTGTAGTACAGCACATTCAGTGTGACAAGGCCTCTTTCCTGGTTCATACCTGAAACCGCACAGACAAATGCACAAAACTAATGAATTTCCATAACTTCTTTAGTAGTTTACACCTTGTCCTAACCAGACGCGACGCGATAAGATTCCAGCGACAAGCAATCTGTCTGTCCACACCAGGCGCGACGCGACACCGTGGTATTAATACACTAAAATGAGGATAATTGACAATAACGTACAAAATGGAGCAATCACAGTCAGGACGGTCCGTTTATTTAACGCAACTCATTTTCTCACATAAGCGTAGAGTTGTCACCTGTCCTGATAAATAGGGGATCGTCCTGTATTTAAAGATAAAATGATGCGATTTGTCCCGTATTTAAGCAGGTCAGATGGCGTCACGGTGAAATCATTCCAGATCGCTAATTTAACATTGATATAAATTGGAAAATGTATCTATGGTGGGTAAAGGACCATATGAAAAGTCCACAAATGGTGCTAAAACTGTGGATTTTTTTTTTCTATATAAATGTTCAGTAAGATCAAACAATGTATAAATACAATCATAAAGACAAGTACAGGTGAAGGAAAAAAATAAATAAAATAAATAAAAATGATTAAATAAAAATATGTATAAACCAAAATGTATACATAAATAAGATAAAGACAAATAATCAAAAAAATGAATATATTTTTAACATAAAAGATGTATTTTTTTTTTTTTTTTTAATAAGTCAGGGGTCAGGAAAGTTCTCATTTTAGCATATAAGAGGATTTACAATTTTTATTTAATAACGAATATTAACAACGTATTAATTGCTAAAACTGTGGAGGATGTGGTTAGGGGCCGGCTTTAATAAACTGTAATAAGAATATTTTTAGACCCATTTGTTGACAGGACGTCGCAGAAATAGAAACCATTTAAAAATATAGAAAGCCCTGTCGCTTGTGTCGTGGCTGGTTAGGACAAAAACTCTGATTAACATGGAAAAGATACCTTTTATCACGTGTCGCGGCATCGTGTCGTGTCTGGTTAGGACACAGTGTTATGGTTTGTGGAAACCGTTTTTTAACCCTCCTATGGTACTGAAAAAATGACACCTCCCTTTGGTCATTTTTAACCAGAAGGGTCAGATGTGTAACCCCCTTTTTTATGATGATAATAACATTTCTTCTTCCCTGAAGTAAGAGCAATAAAATTATACATTTCTTTTGGGATTTTGTTTCATTTTATAAGTTTAAACATAAAGAAAAAAGAGAATGTGACATATATTGGAGGCAGATTGCTGCCACCTGGTGAACAAAATATAAATAACATGACTTGAAAACCATGTCATTCCAGTAACAGCCAGTAGATGGCTGTGGCCACCTACTGTGAAGTCTGATGGCTTGTTGTAACCTAATTTTATGTTTTATCACAAGATATGCATTTGGATATATATTTAGACATCAAACTATTATTTGTCAAAGTTTAGCATTTTAAAATTGATTTGAAGTGTCAGTTTTCGCAGTTAACGTCATTATGTTTGTATCAAACCTGACCATGGTGTCACTAAGAGAAGACACAGAATAAGCATTTTTCTACCAATAATTTATTTCAAACATAAAAAAATAAATAAATGCATAATAATGTCAAGAAAATGAACATCAAGAAACAGAAATTAACTGCAAAATTCAAAAAAAAAAAAAAAATTCAATTAGAGTATATAACAATGACCAAAAGATCCACTTATTGATGCCCTGGTTCTCTCTCTTTCTGTATGTATGTGTATGTGTGTGTGTGTGTGTGTTTGCGCACTATCTTTGTGGGTATGTTACTGTCTCACCCCCTCATTTCTGAGTGTTTGTGTTTAGCATTGTGGGCTGATTTATTGGTTTTATTTGACAAATAAATAATAAAAAAAAATGCTGTTTTATAGTCTCACCAGTTCATTTTTGTGTGTGTGTGTGTGTGTGTGTGTGTGTGTGTGTGTGTGTGTGTGTGTGTGTGAGTGGGTGTATATGTTTTGCACTGAAGATGTTTAAGAGTCTCACCCTGTAATTTCTGTCTATTATTTATTTATTTATTTATTTATTTTCTGCATTATGGCTGATTTATTAATTGTATTTGACAGATAAAAATGCTCTGTTTTTTGGTTCTTCCCATTGTTTTTTTTTGGTCTTTCACTTTTTTTTTTTTACAACCATTTAGACTTATCGAATCAAGCCCATTTTTATGTTTTATGTATGTTCAGATGGCAAATGGAGGAAAAGTCATCAAGTCTTGTACTGCTCTGATAAAGGAAACCATTTTTATTAAATAAGGAAAATGTATTCCAGTCAAAAATGACCGAATGCCATAGAAGGGTTAAAAAAGTTTAGATTCAGACAGATTCTCTAATGAATCAGACTGATTTGTGATACATTTGGCCAATTACCTGAAAAGAACCTGCTCTAATCAATGATTCACTCAAAAAACTCTATGGCTTGCAAGCAAGTTATTCTCTACCAAAACATATGCAACAGCAATATTTAGCTGATAAAATATTGTAACTTGAAAAATATTTTGGATATTCTCTATAAATACGTTTCTTTAGAGAATTAATATTTTGTTAATGTCCAAGACTTTTCCAGGACTGGAAAACACCATTTTTAAATTCCATGATATTTCAAGGTTTTCTGTTAACGTGGGAACTCTGAACAGAATTTGAAACGGAGAAGAAATGAAAACTATATTTTGTCGATTCGAACCATCACAAAGTTCTGTGGCAGTACCATAGTACAGTGATGGTGTTAGATGGTAATATCATGGTACTAAATTATTACTATATTCACGTACCATGGTACTACAATAGTACAGGTCCAAATACCATAGTATTATGATTCAAAACATGTTCAAATCATCATAGAATTACCATGGCACCTTATCACTCACTCAGCACTTTATTTAGAACACCTGTACACCTACTTATTCATGCGGTTATCTAATCAACCAATCGTGTGGCAGCAGTGCAATTTATAAAATCATTCAGATACGGGTCAGGAGCTTCAGTTAATGTTCACATCAACCATCAGTGATTTCTCAGTGATTTCGACCGTGCTGTGATTTTTGGTGACTGATGGGCTAATTTGATTATTTCTGTAACTGCTGATCTCCTGGGATTTTCATGCACAACAGTCTCTAGAATTTACTCAGAATGGTGCCAAAAACAAACAAAAAAAAATCCAGGGAGCAGCAGTTCTGTGGACGGAAATGCCTTGTTGATGAGAGAGGTCAACGGAGAATGGCCAGACTGGTTGGAGCTGACATAAAGGCTATGGTAACTCAGATAACCACTCTGTACAATTGTAGTGAGCAGAATAGCATCTCAGAATGCACAACATGTCGAACCTTGAGGCAGATGGGCTACAACAGCAGAAGACCATGTCTTAGGACCATAGTTTTCCTAATTAATTGCTCAGTGAGTGTATATATAAAGAACATGGTAACACTATGGCGTTCCTTGAAACTTTTTTGATGGTGAACTGCCACATATAAAGTTCTCCCTGAGCATTACAATCTGAAAATTTTAAGTAAAAATAAGAATACTTAAGTTTTCTCACCTTCTTTGTCTTCTTGACAGCTCTCCTCTAGACATCTGCTTTATGATTGTTCTCCTCCAGTTTCTTACTCTCCTCTGACGTGCCCGCCTCCTTCTCTCCGGTCTTCCAGCTGCCTTGTCTGACAGGACAGTTTCACCTTTATTAATCTTTCAGCAGTTACTGCGTTCAAAATGTGCTCAGCAGCTAGATAGCCATAACATTTCAATATTGCTCCATTCTGTTGTCAATCTTAATAGTATCTGAGCAATATATATATAATGGTTAATATTATGACCTTTACAGCAACCATACAGTATATACTTCACCCAACACACAGGCCATGATTTAAACATGATAATTTAGGGCCGAAACATACTCTACATAGCAGACACTCTAAAAAGCTATGTGTACATAGACCAAAATTTAAAAAATGATGCAGATGGATGGAACAGTGCAGATGGATTTGAAGCTCAATTGCAAAATAAATTGCTGTCGACTTGGCCAAGAATTTACATCTGCATTTGCATACTTGTGTAGAGTGTTTCTGACCTTAAACTTGTCTATTTTTGCATTCTTATGATGCACCTCACCTTGATTTCTTTATATAGAGCCAGTAGATGAGTCCCACCAGAGCAGCGGCCAGGAAGATCCCAACCACTACACCCACTATCAGCTTGGCCTGCTCTGCTCCATATTCATTTTTTTCTAAAGGTGATGAACAGATAAACACTTTATGATGACTACTACACCATTTTGACACCTGTAGACCCAGGCAGGGATCCCATTAAAAGCACAAACATTCCACAAAAATATGACCACTAAAAGAAATTACAAAAGGGCATCTAGGATTAAAGACAAATGTTTGTGTGATGCCAGGATGCTCAACACCCTCTGAACCCATATGTCACTGGAATCACGATAATTTTGGATCCACACATCTTAATTTGTCATTTCAATATGCATCATTATAGAATAAATTACTTAAGTATAGGTGTGTAAATGATGACAGAATTTTCATTTTTAGGTGAACTATAGCAACTACTACGTTTAAGTGAAAAGAAATCATATCTTCTTACCTGGATTGGACGTCTCCTCTTTAAAAACTGAAATCAGATATAAAATTAATTAACTTTGGGTGCAAAAAGAAACTGGTATCCATGATAAATTTAGTAGAGAAAAACCACCACCCAAGTGTGGTTTAGAAATATAGATGCAAAACCAATTCAAATCAAAAGTAAGTATTGCCCAATCAGATTTTGGCATTTTCTCTATAGATTTAGAAAGGAGGAAGACCACAAACATGCGATAGCGGTCAGAAAGAGAGGAGGAGAAGAAAGGGACAGCAGTCCAGCACCCTGACACAGACAAACAGAACCTGAGCCAAAGCTGAGAACCAGAAGAGAAAAGAATCTCAAGCCCTGTGAGTGAACACATTCAACAGGACCTGAGGGAGAACAGCTAAGGTGTCTTTCCAATGTTCACACAAGGAATTTTATAATTAGTAATGTGTATTGTAATAAGCCAACAAACTGGCCTGCGTTTAAAGAGTGCAACAGGCAAAACATACTGTGAAACATGAAGATAAATGAAAAACTTGTTTTTAAAGGATTCTTCGCATGCACAAAGGAGATGTTAGATTTCAGCATTTTCTTATCAGGGCTGTCACTATTTTAAAGAGTAGATTATTTTTGCTTGTAAAAAAGAACTTAAAATGCTTGATGGTATATGGTTATCATCGCAATTTGCATTTGGCTATAAATCTAATATTGTCTGATTTTGCTAAATGTATTTCAATTTATTTATTTTTTTGCATTGTATAAGTCTCTCCACTTTGAAACCACTATCAGGTCTCATTAACTATATAATGTTAAATATGTATTAATGAAAAATGTAACAGTTTAGATTGAAATGAAAAATTATTATTATTCTTGACAGCCCTATCTTTTAAAGGGATAGATTGTTATGGTTAGTATAAGCAGTCCTCACATGTCAGAGCGAGAAACCTCTTTAGCGAGTTCAGTACTTACGAGAAAACACGCTGATGTCCTTCATATCAAATCCTAGTTTATTGGTCACATGACAGGTGACAGTGAGGTTCTTACTGGGCACTACAGTCAGTTTGTATATGGCCTTCCCATTGACGTATGACATCTCATCCTGTGGGACGACGAACAGAAATCTCAGTTTACAGGGAATCAGAAGTACTGTGTTGTCAAGCTGTATTTTAATTAAATGCAATTATTTTCATCTAAAAAAATAAAATAAAAAATAAAAAATTTGAAATATAGGATGTACAGTTTTTCTTAAAAAATAAAATGAAAAACAAAAGTTAAATGTATACAAAAACAAAATTAATAACATGATAAAATAAAGTTACAAAGCCATATTTCATTTAAATGTGCATTTTTGTTCATCTAAAAAAATAAAATAAAGAATAAAATAAAATATAGTTATATAAAAATATAAAGAAATAGATTAACATGGCAAATAAAATTAAATAAGATTAAATAAAAGGTAATATATATATATATATAGATAGATAGATAGATAGATATGTGATCATAAAACTCTATTTTGGTCTCGTCACTCCAAATTACAGTGTGCCAGAAGCTGTGAGGCATGTAAAGGTGTTGTCGGGCATATTGTAACCGGGCTTTTTTGTGGCATTGGCTTCTTTCTGGCAACTTGACCATGCAGCTCACTTTTATGGTCACAACCATAAGCGCTATGTTTGGAGAGAGGTCAACAAGTATTGTGCTCCTTGAAACAACCACACCGTCTTTTTACAGAGCAGCCTGTATTTCTCCTGAGGTTACCTGTGGGTTTTTCTTTGTATCCAGAACAATTCTTCTGCCAGTTGTGGCTGAAATCTTTCTTGGTCTACCTGACCTTGGCTTGGCATCAAGAGATCCCCGAATTTTCCACTTCTTAATAAGTGATTGAACAGTACTGACTGGCATTTTCAAGGCTTTGGATATCTTTTTATATCCTTTTCCATCTTTATAAAGTTCCATTACCTTGTTACGCAGGTCTTTTGACAGTTCTTTTCTGCTCCCCATGGCTCAGTATCTAGCCTGCTCAGTGCATCCACGTGAGAGCTAACAAACTCATTGACTATTTATACACAGACACTAATTGCAATTTAAAAAGCCACAGGTGTGGGAAATTAACCTTTAATTGCCATTTAAACCTGTGTGTGCCACCTTGTGTGTCTGTAACAAGGCCAAACATTCAAGGGTATGTAAACTTTTGATCAGGGCCATTTGGGTGATTTCTGTTATCATTATGATTTAAAAAGGAGCCAAACAACTATGTGATAATAAATGGCTTCATATGATCATTATCCTTAAATAAAAGACAGTTTTTTTTTTTTTTTGCATGATCAGTCATATTTTCAATATCTATGCCAAAATTTCACAATTTCTGCCAGGGTATGCAAACTTTTGCGCACTACTGTGTCATATATATATATATATATATATATATATATATATATATATATATATATATATATATGTCAGTATTGTGTCAATTATTTGAACCGTTTCACAGTTAAGAAATTTGGAGTGCCAAATTACAAAACATTTAAATAAATATTTTTAATAAATCATTATGTACATAATGAATTGTAAAACTATAAATTAATTAAATTAACCAATAAATTAATAAATGTCCCTTGTATTTCATATTAACACTAGTTTGCTTCCATTTTAATTTTAGCATTATCTTTAGGTTGATCTGTCATTTATGGTCACATAAGGCATTTTCAAGGTTATTGACATGTTATTTAATGTTATTTAAAGCATGGACAAAAATATAATGCTAAAATGAAAATGGACACAAACTACTGCTAAAATGAAATACAAGGAACATTTATTGATTTGTTTAGTGATTTAATGAGGAATGATTTTATAATTTTTAAACTATTTTATTATGCATTTAATGATGAATTTAGATATTTATTTAATTATTTAATTTAGAGTAATCTGGCCCTCCATAAAGAAAAAAACAGGAAAGCTAATCTGAATTTGGTTCAAATTTTTGTAGTTTTCTATGGCAATATCTTTGCTCGAGGCACCATGTAAAATATTTAACCACTAGAGGGTGCTAATGATCCACAGCCCATTGAGTATCTTGTCTTCAGTGCACTACACATAGAGCCAATGGAAACCCCCACAGCACACTCTAACACACCTCAGGGTCAAGAAGCACCAGTGCCATGTGAAAAAAAAAAAAAAAACCCCAGTCAGTAATCACAAAGCCATTAAATGAGTCACCATCATTAATGCTGTGCCTTCAAATGAGCATACGAACCCCTCATTGAGATTGCAGCACGAGTTATTAATGCCAGCACGGCAATCCATGGCATAACAGAATAAATAATCATTCATTAAGACTTTGATCAGAATCAAGTTCAAATTAAAAGTATAAAATGCAATTTTTCATAGTTTAACATTTATTTAGTAATTTACTTAATAATATGAAATAATATCAATAAATTAATAAGCATAGATTTACACTAACAAATCAGTTTTGATCAGCTTTACTTGGAAGGAAAAAAACTAAAAACATAATTATCATTTTAACATTTTATGGCTATTGTTTACAAATTATAAAAACTGAGGAGGAACATTTAGATCTGCTAAAGCCCTATTACAATATCAACAATACACTGGTGGCCAAAAGTTTGGAATAATGTACAGATTTTGCTGTTTCGGAAGGAAATTGGTACTTTAATTCACCAAAGTGGTATTCAACTAATCACAAGTATAGTCAGGACATTACTGATGTAAAAAACAGCACCATCACTATTTGAAAAATGTCATTTTTAATCAAATCTAGACAGGCCCCATTTCCAGCAGCCATCACTCCAACACCTTATCCTTGAGTAATCATGCTAAATTGCTAATTTGGTACTAGAAAATCACTTGCCATTATATCAAACACAGTTGAAAGCTATTTGGTTCGTTAAATGAAGCTTAACATTGTCTTTGTGTTTGTTTTTGAGTTGCCACAGTATGCAATAGACTAGCATGTCTTAAGGTCAATATT
This sequence comes from Myxocyprinus asiaticus, assembly GCF_019703515.2. Classification (NCBI taxonomy): domain Eukaryota; kingdom Metazoa; phylum Chordata; class Actinopteri; order Cypriniformes; family Catostomidae; genus Myxocyprinus; species Myxocyprinus asiaticus. Next base: position 22,467,324 of record NC_059386.1, read on the forward strand.
AGGTCAAAAATAGCAAAAAAAGAAACAGCTTTCTCTAGAAACTCATCAGTCAATCATTGCTTTGAGGAATGAAGGCTATACAATGCTTGAAATTGCCAAAAAAACTGAAGATTTCATACAAAGGTGTACACTACAGTCTTCAAAGAAAAGGACAACTGTCTCTAACAAGGACAGAATTAATGTCCTGACTATACATTGTGATCTGTTGAATGCCACTTTGGTGAATAAAAGTACCAATTTCTTTCCATAAGAGCAAAATCTGTACATTATTCCAAACTTTTGGCCGCCAGTGTGTGTGTGTGTGTGTGTGTGTGTGTATATTATACACACACACACACTATATTATATACAATTATAAAAATGTATGTGAATATTTTTTTAACAATAACATACTGTTACCTTTAACAATAACTAACAATAAGTTCAGCAGACCCCACTGAATTTGTTTGATGAGCACACGGTGTTGAAATGTTTCCTTCAGAAACAAGAAATTTGGGCGGGACATATCGAAGGGCTCATCCCTTGATGGCCAAAAGGCATGTTGATTAAGCTTGTAGTCCACTCAGAGGCTGAGATATTCAATTAAACAATGGGGGTGGTGCATGAACTGAAAATTAGACTGAATGTCTGTGGACGATCACATCTGTGAGAGCTAAAATGTATTGGAGCGCCACCTACATTTCAGATTGGCATTTTGTGATTGAAGGTGATAGAGGAAAAAAAATAAATTCTAGTCCTTGCTGCCCTCTTGACTATTTGGAGGGAGACGGGGTGAACAGAACCAGAATTACTTTCTTACAAAGTTAGGATGACAACAACAACAATACAAATATATATATATATATATTTTAATTTATATTTATCATAAGATTGTAAACATACAATATTATTTATGAATAATTGCATTGTGCAGTCATTCATCATTTTGTGCTACTTGCTAGTCTTTTGCTGGCGGTATTAGGGGGAGGGACATTCTCATTCTAGAGACAAAATCTGAGTGCAATATTCAATATTTATGGTCCATTTTCCTGGAAGAGAGAGAGACTGTAAATGTGAATGTGTATATCTGCTAAAAGTTTATTTTGTACACTAGCATATGGATGACCTCAAAGTAAACAGACATTGAATAAAAGCTGCAAAACTCCAATTTTGGCTTCATGGGGTCTTTAAGAAAATGACAAGACTGTCCAAACAGTGTGAGAAACAGGACAATTCTTACTGCGTGTGTGTTTGTATTGCAGTGTGTCCGCAGTACGCTGTGTGATTGAGAGAGAGAGAGAACCGATAACTGTTTTTTTTCTCACACATTGGTCAGAATGCTCTGTATCAAAACCCAAACACTGTACTGGGACTCATGGGACATACGATGTTTGGGTAACAACACAGACAAACACAAGCTAGTTTTGTGTGTCCTGCTTTCTCTGTCCTCATTATCCTGTTCTGATATCCCGGTCTAACAATGAGCATAATTCATGGTCAACTCCCCTCAGAGGTAGCAGTGAGAGGCAATTTGAGGAGGCAACTCGGATAAATAATAAAAATATGAAAAAAAACCTGAACAAAGTAAAAGGCTAGTCTCTAGGCCCATCAGTCTGCAAGAACACGGGATGAATAATCACTTGTGTGTGATGTTTAAACATAATTTCTATCCCAGGATAGCCCTTTTTTTTTTTTTGACAATGTACTTTTTTACTCAAATTTAAAGTCTGCGCCTCTGCGTTTCAGGTGTAGAAAATCTGCGACTTCAAACACCTGTGCACCTTTCATCTTTCCTACAGCAAAACTAAGTGAAGTATCTGGCCATCTTTCCTTTTCTCGTTTTGAATCGTGAGACTTTTTTTTTTTTGCAGTAATTTCAAAATACACACTAAAACCAAGTAACTCTGAAGCAATTTTTTCCTATGTTTCAGTGTTTGTGTAGTTACTTTGTTTTACCTTGTACCTTAGTGTTCGTGACTTACATTAGTTCCATTGACGCTCCATTGCACGTCAGGTTTAGGCAATCCCTCTGCCTCACATGTCAGGATTTTGTTTTTGCCATCATTGCTGCGATGCTTCGTCAAACTCAGAATTCTTGGAGTACCTAAAGAAAGCATTATATTTATGTTTAAGTCAGAAAACTAGTGACAAACAGACTTTGGAAGTACAACTCAAACGCCTCAAACAAAGGTATATACTGTATGTTCACACTATGAGCCTGGATTCCCAAGTGTGTATAACATCCTACCTTCTACTGTAAGTTCAAAGGACAAGCTGCGTCTGATTCCTTCAATGGACACGTCGCACACGTACAGGCCTGCATCAGCATACGTCAATTTAGAGAAGATGGGCAGATTCTCTAGTTTACGGTTATCCTGAAGAAATTTAAAAAATGTATTTGTTTAGTATGACTTAGGGGTGAGCACTGACATTAAGTTGACACTCAAACCTGTCCCAAAAACAAGACCTTGTGAACCGACCTGAACCAACTGGTACAGTCAAATGTTTTAGATGGAGCCCGACCTAAATCTGAAAATGCTTTCTAAAAACGGACTCTATGGAGGGCAAAATTACTCAAAATTAAATAATTAAATGCATAATACAATTGTAAATAAATAAATCGTTAAATTAATAAATAAATCAATAAATGTCCCTTGTGTTTCGTTTTTTAGCACTAGATGCCCACTGTTGTTGAGTGACATGTCGGTAGCCGTAACCCTAAAAATTAAAATTAAGACAAGAAACTTGTGCTTAAATGAAAAATCAACCCAAAGATAATGAACTAGTGCAAATATGAAATACAAGGGACATGTATGGATTTATCTAGTGATTTAATTATTTTTTTATGATTTCATTAAGTATTTTAAGGGATAGTTCATCCCCAAAAAAAACAAAAAACAAATTCTCTCATTTACTCACCCTCATGCCATCCCAGATGTGTATGACTTACTTTCTTCTACAGAACACAGACATAATTTTTTAGAAGAATATCTCCACTCTGTAGGTCCATTCAATGCAAGTGAATGGTGACCAGATATTTGAATCTTCAAAAATCACAAAGGCAGCATAAAAGTAATCCATAAGACTCCAGTGGTTAAATCCATGTCTTCAGAAGAGATTTGATAGGTGTGTGTGGCAGACAAGCCTCTTGTTCATTGGAAAGGAGGAAGCGGGAACCGGGTTATCAACCAAAAAGATAAATAAAAAGCAATATGCATTCAGCATAACCAAAACATGTCGACACACATACACATAGCTCTGTGTGTGTCTCTCTCTCTCTCTCTCTCTCTGGCATCTCCAGCTCCTCCTTATCTCTCTCTCCCTCTGACTGGGGCAACTCGGCGCCAGTCGTGCATCCTCACGGCCCGGCCACACCCTCCTGCTCATTACATACCCCCAACGCCCAATTGAGGCTGGGGAACCAACCGGCCTGACCTACTAATACCCCCCCCCCCCAAGAGGGGAGGAGTTGCCCCTTCAGCTGTTCATCCTCACGGCCTGGCCATTCCCTCCTCCTTGTTACAGAGTTGGTGAGAAACAGATCAATATTTAAGTCCTTTTTCATGATAAATCTCCACTTTCACATTCTTTTTCTTTTGTTTTTGGGCATTCGCATTCTTTGTGCATATCGCCACCTACTGGCTGGAGCTTGTCAAAGGTGGAGATTTATAGAAAAAAAGACTTAATATTAATCTGTTTCTCACTCACACCTATCATATCGCTACTGAAGGTATGGTTTTGATGACTGGAGTCGTGTGGATTACTTTTATGCTGCCTTTGTGCTTTTTGAAGATTCAAAGTTTTGGTCACCATTCACATATATTGTATGGACCTACAGAGCTGAAATATTCTTCTAAAATCCTCATTTTCATTCAGCAGAAGAAAGAAAGTCATACACATCTGGAATGGCATGAGGTTTAGTAAATGATGAGAGAATTTTTATTTTTGGGTAAACTGTCCCTTTAATCATTTAAGTTTTTATTTAATGATTTAACTTAATTTTTGATTAATAATGTGGCCCTCCATATGACTCAAATATGATGGTCATATTACTATACATTACTATATTTTTTTTAACATAAATTACAATATTTAATAAATAAAAACATTTTACACTAAAAAGAAACCTTCCATCAATAACCCTACATTTTGTCAGGTCCCATTGGGGAGCCTATAGTACAGACATGGGCAACTTTTGGCCACGAGCCAGATCTGGCCCTCCACATGTTTTAATGTGGCCCGTGGCTCATTTATCCTTAAAGCGTTTTTTTCATTAGATATTTGAGTTATCTTGCATTGGGTCCTGAGGCTCTTCCACAAGTGTTTAACATGCTCAGGGTTGCCAGACAAGAGATGCAAGAGATTTATACTTGCGCAAATTGGAAATATTCTGCCTAATGTTGTACTTATTTTGTGCAGTCTGGCAACCATGCACGTGATTGCACTCTTTCTAGCTCTAGCTATCCCCTTTGAACAAACTTAGTGATCTCTAGCGCTATATTCTGCTCAAAGAAAAGTGTTATACAGCCACTCCTTGTCCATTCTTTAGGCTGCTTGTGCTGTTAGGTTCTACTAAGTGTGCGAACAAACCTTCTCAGTGATGAACTTTAATAAAATATAAACATAGATCTCAGCATCATTGACACGTGGAGAGGTAATCACTGACACATGAGCAAAAGCAAGTGAGAGACGAATATGTATTTTTTTATTTTTGCATTTCAGTAATGTTGAAGTCCCTCGCAACTGTATTTTAATTTAACTCTTGCAGTAATAATTTATCATGCAGCCTGTTTTTTTCAGTTGTGTGCTTAATGGAAAGTCAAACCATTGGCATACAAACTACTGATGAGACCCACATCATGACCCTTTTAGTGCGTAAACAGGTAATGTTTTGAGAACAAACATTAAAAGATTTATACATTTCGATTTTATTAAAACCAATCCCTGATGTAGAAAGTGTTTAATTGAATAATAAATTACCAGGGAAATACAGATGGTAAAATAAATAATTTATAATTATGCTCAGCCTTTATTCAGTTTTTTAATGGCTGATAGAAAAGTATCTACCTTTGTATAGCAATACAATACATTAGGTAATTACAAAATAGTCCCATTAGTCACATATACACTTAAGAAAATTGAGTACACAACTATTTCTGGGCTTAAAAGATACAAGAACCAAATCAACGCAGAACATTGTATCTCAAAAGGAGCACAATGTGGCCCCCCCATGCGCTACTTAATGCCCGATGTGGCCCCTATACCGAAATAGTTGCCCACCCCTGCTCTAGTAGGACTATTGTGAATGTGAGACCTTTCAGTTCAATTTGCAACCAGTTCTTGAATTTATTGGCATTCCTTGCATTACTTTAAAATCACATCCCCTAAGATCTTTTACCTTGGTCCATGTCACTTTCGCTTCGGTGGAGGCGTTCTTTTCCAACGACACCACCAAGCTTTCCCCAAACATCTTTAACACCTTTCCAGTCGGAATGAGGCTTACATCCAGAACTGAAAAAGAGAACGTAAGACGAGTTGATAAGTGGTTAAAACCTGTATCAGACTACTTTTTAGTGCACATCAGTCCTCAAAACATTTTAACCTATGAGGAGACTTAATCACATCACATCTCTCTGCCAACTAAATGCTTTCGTACGGACCTCCAGTGCCCTCATCACCATCCCAACCCCCAAAACTCCCTGCTCCAGCAATTGTTTCCTCACACGGACGGTTAAGATGCCACCATCTTTGAAACCACATCGCACAGATGCCATGAAATACATCTGAGCCTACAATTTGAAGCATCACTAAATCCACATTATGGAGATCGTCAGGCCTTTTGAACTAAACGGACACACACACACTCACACTCCTAACTCAGAGTGAATTATTAAAAGAGGGCAGAGTGTGACAGCTTATCAGCGAGTAGAAGCCCTTGCCAGCCTAGCACTGTCTGCTCAACTCAAGTTAAAAATGCGTAATTAAGCTGTCTGCCTGGTGTCCCGCCCTCCTTGCTAATCCAACTGAAGATAGATTTGATTAACGTTTCACTCATGGGTTAATTTGTACCATAAAGGAGGGAATTCATTGCAAAGGAAAAGTTTGGTGTACTCCGGCTGTGTTCACTCACAGCTCACTGTGATGATCTGAGTCGACTCCATCTCTTCTTTGTCAAGTAAGGAACATTTATACAAGCCAGAGTCGGCTCGGGTGACACCAGTCAGGGTGTACACATCCTTGTTCGTCACTGTGACCTTCTGACCCTGTAGAGGGCAAAAGAGAGACAGAGAGAGATGGTGTGATTAAACAGTATGAAAGGATACAGGGCAGACAGCAGGACCCTGAATAGACGGAGCTCTTATTCTGGTGGCAAAGCAAGCCTTTGCCATAAGTGGTTGCTGTGGATACTGCTGGCAATTTCTCACCTTAATGTTGAAGTTGAAGCTGGTTGGAGGCGGGTTTCCGTCTGCCTGGCATTTTAGTGTCACATTATCACCTTCCCTAATGGGGCTCTGAGAGACAACCTGTAGACTCACCTTCTCTGTAGGGTCTGAGAGAGAAAGAGAGAGAAAAAAACAGACATTAGGAAGGATAGAAGTGATAGAAAGGAAACGGAGGAAGATGACTGTCATTGGACTGGTGCGTTGATTTTGCAACAAGTAGCATCAAAAATCATTTTCTAGGTCAGTATTGCTCAACCGTATGGAAGCCCATTTTCGCCACATAAAAAAAAAATAGTACTTTGGTAAATAAAAATTATGAGATACAATGTCAAAATTATGAGATAAAAATTCATTTTAAGATAAAAAGTCTTATGAGATTAAAGTCATTATTTTGAAATAATATGAAATAGTGAAATAAATGTAAGTACATTTTATGATAAATATCATAATTATGAGATTAAATGTCATTATGTTAAGATAAAAAGTCAATATCATGAGATAAAGTCATTATGTTGAAATAAAAAGCCAAAATTATGAGATACAAAGTCATTATTTTGAGATAAAAACTCATAATTATCAGATAAAAAGTTGGAATTACGAGATAAAAAGTCACCTCATAATTATGATATAGTCTCTCAAAATTATGATTTAGTATCTCAAAATTATGACTTAATATCTTATATTTATGACTTGTATCTCATAATTTTGGCATACCAAAGTACGATTTTTTTTCTTCAATATAGCGGAAATGGGCTTCCATACAACCGGGTTTGTTTCAGTACCCAGATTTTACACTGCGCAAGGGGTGACCCAACGCAGTATCAGAATTGTTTATCGGCCTTAAAATCAAACATTGGCATGTATTAATACTGCCCTGAAGGCCCAACAAAATGCAAAAATGGGTGATTTTCATGAAGTCTGTCAAGAAAATGTCCTGGTCATATTTAAAAATAAAAAATCTATTTTGCACAAAGAAAATGGGACAATGCAATATTGCATTGTGACATTATTTTCAGGGCACTTCAGCACATACCCCCATATTCTCATTATTATTTTTTAAATTAAAATCAGCGAAAATGAAAGGCAGTACCAAGGGACTACTATTATGTATAAATACTTTACAATTTAATTAATTGATAGTTTTTTCACAGTGCGATAATGAGAATATCATAACGACCATCAATTTTTGCATTACGGTAATGAGGATTGGGGGTAAAATGTGTGTAACTGTCACGAAAATCATATCACGATGTAAAAAATCATTAAATGGCACTAAAAAAGGCTTCAATTTCTAATTTGCAAAATATCCTTTCTTATTTGCTTCTTTTAATTTGGAGTAAAATAAGACCAGGACATATTCTTGACAGGTTTGGAGAGAATCACCCAAATATGTATGGGTAGTTCACTTAAAAATGAAAATCCCGTCATCATTTAGCCACCCTCATGTTGTCTCAAACTTGACTTTTTTTCATCCGTGGAACACAAAAGGAGATGTTAGGCAGTATGCTTCATTGTATGGAAAAAATAAGAGTGTCAACACTTTGTGTTCCACGAAAACAAGAGAATCATACAGGTTTGGAACGACATGAGGGTGAATAAATGATAACAGGATTTTAATTTAATTTTGGGTACACTACTATATGGTCAGTTGCACTTTATAATTTGCATTTAGCATTGTTTTGCCATGCTGTCCACATACCTAACAGAACATATTTTTGAGCCACAACCCACCAGATGAGAAGCACTGTTATAAGATACAACTCAACTCTGCAGACCCCCAAGAGGCTTGAACGCCTTAATTTCCACAACCATTTACCATATCTCATTCTCACCATCATTCTCTTACCCAGCAGCCTCAGAGATTTCATATCACATGTGCACCCTGAGGCACTAAGCAAACCTCTCAGCATTCAGACAGAGAGAGAGAGAGAGCAATGCATTATGTTTTATCAAGATCCAGGAAAAAACAAACAAAAAAATTAATTAATAAAATTAAGCCTGGCTCCCAAAGTGATGAGATAAAAAGTCTTGGTGCCACAAAATAATACAAATAGACAAGACGCCTTTCTATAGAGCACAACAGTGCCCAACCACATTTTTCAGCCTATTTCACCCCAGTTGTTTTTAATAGGGATTTCATAAAGTCCCTCATGAACCAAACCAACCAGCTCTGAGGTGAATCACAATATTAAGAACCAGTGGTGGAATGGCCCGGAGGGCCGGCCGTGAAATGGGGCCGCATGAGCCGCTGCATTATGCAGAACGCGCCACAAAACGGTGCCGCGATATGTGAAAGGGGGCAGCGATATGCAGAAAAGGACAACAACCCAAAGGACAAAAACCAAAATTTTTGGGCCAGTTTTTATGTAAAATCCCGGGCCGAATTTTCTTCCCAGTCCACCCCTGTTAAGAACTTTGATTTGAAGACTGTGTACTTCTACAATGAGGGAATGAACTACAATCCCATAACACATTGCGAATTATGTAATCTAATTAAAAATGATGGAAACAAATTAAACTATTGATTTTAAGTTAATATACAGTATATAACAATCTATTTTAAGTTTATTGCAAAATATTAATATGTATATTAATTAGGGCTGTCGATTTAACAAGTTAATTTAGTGCGATTAATTACATAAAAACTAATGCATTAAAAAAATAACCCCCGGACCGTAATAAGGAAAATTCCTATGATCGGAGCAATTCAAGCTTGAAGTACCACCTGTTTTCTCCAGGGGGCAGTAAGCAAAACTCCAGCTGTATAAGCAAGGCGCAGTTTATACAGAGAACAAACCACATTCACCGACAGCAGACAGCACGAGATGAGGATGGACGCGTTCTTACGTTCAAACACAGCTGGATGGAGCATAAATCCGAATGCATAAATCTCAAGATGTGTTTTTCTAACTTTCAAGCTACGTTTAATTTCACAAAGTGACCTAAAAACGGTATGTTAATGACACGGCGCAACCAAAGTGAGACGCTCCAAAAGCATCCGTCTGATGCAGGTGAACACTGACGCGTCCTTAGACAAGCCCTCATAATAAATCTTGGACTGATTGACAAATTCAATTGCAAAATGGATTGCTGTGAAATGTAGGCCAATGACTGACTTATGTTCAATAACATGGAAATAAACAATATACTGGATTCTAAAGCCAATTTTTGTATTCTCTTATCAATGCATTACTCGTCTGCCACAATAATGTAATGCATTTTCATTATCTGAATCATTTTTTATGATGCATATATTTTATATATAATTATTTAAATATAACTATTTATAATTATTTAATCATTATATATTATTGTTATTTGAGGGGCTTTCACAGCAAATATTTATATATGTGATTAATTGCGATAAATTCAATTAATTAATCAGCATACCATGAAATTAATTTGATTAAAAATGTAAACGATCGACATCCCTAATAAAAACGTATCTGTACTTTTAGAGGGTAGGTAGGCCGACTCGATTGCATCATTTGCAGTGCGTCATGGAAGTGGGCGGTCGCTGCAGAGCTTGTTTGGCACTGTTTTTTGGGTGCGACTCTCTGATTGGTGGATCTTTCTTTTTTAGGATTCACGGGTAGTATAGATTTTTTTTACCAGAAATTCCGCCATGAAATATGTTTTATTTTTTTGGCTTCACCAGATGCATATACCATTGATTAACAACCTCGGAGCTCAAGGTAGGTCTGTTTTTATATTTACATATAATTACAAATCAATTATCCTATGGAGAAAATGTTTCTTTCTGGAACCAGACTGTTGCGCTGCCTTTGCTGGCTGCATGCAGAAACAAACACTGTACCAGTGTCGTCCAAAAATAATTATTCAAAAATACTAATGAGTTATCAGTTTGAATGTCTGATAAATGAATCACTGAATCCATCTGAGCAGTAAATGAATTAACATCTAAGTCACCTAATGACTGGATGTTTACGATGATGTTTACAATAATGGGAATCTAAAAAACAGTTAGCATGTATTTTGTAACATATTGTTTTGTTTGGTTTTTAATTATGACCAATTAAGCAGGGGGTTATGGTAGTTACTCCACTTACAATGAATTTGGAAGGTCTCTGGTGCTGAAACCTGGTTGGGAACCAACACATGTTTCGCTATGCAGGTGAACTGTGATGTCATATCATCTTTCCTGGCTGTGTACTGCAGACTGGAAGAGGTGCTGGAGAGACCTGTGGCTGGCTCCTTGGTGACAGTAGATGTGATAATGATCGCTGCGGTTGCACACAAAAAAACAGACACATCAGTCACTGGAGCTGTTAAAAACAGCAATTGTCACACCGTGACTATCTACAACAGAAGTTACTGATGTTGTGTTGCGTCGTGACAGTGTGAGATTGTCAACACTGGAAGCAGCGCAGCTGCAAATCACCTCAAAATGGCTAACCATGGACAAATCATCAGCTAGATTTCAGCAACAGTAGCATGGTTGTACTTTATTTTCAAAGGAACAACAAAGGTATAACAACTGATTTTGTATGGGCTATTTTAGGATAACGAAACTATTTTAAATGTAACTTTACAAGTTTTTAGGAACCAAAGATGATATAAATTAGTAGTCCAGAGCGATAATGACGACTTGATTATACATTATCCCTTACTCATCTAGACAGATAGATGGAGCAAATAAAGTGGATAGAGTAGCTTTGCAATGCGTCTAAAATAGCAACTGGGTATCCATCAGTTGAGGATGTGTCACGTTGCATCAGGCACTTCGAGTGTAGACTGCTCTGGTGATTACAAAGAAAGCAATCTAGATTTGAGTTCCTAAACATGGACTTACTCTTGCCGTCATCCACTAGAGGCTGATTGTTTTTCATCCAAATGAGTTCCGCCGCTGGGTTGACACTCTCCACCACGCAGTCCCCCAACTAACACACAAACACACACAAAAACACAGTGCACCTGCTTTAGCACTAGGGGTTAAATATGCAGAAATCTCATCAGCTTGAATTTTAGAACTTTGGAACAGGTTCAAGTCTGTGATACTGAAACACTTTCACTTTCGACTGAGTCTCTCAGATCTATTTATGGACTTGTGACACATAGTATTGACTTGGATCGCATTATTTTGTCACATGACATGTCACTGCCTTCATTTTGATTTCAGTGTGTGTTTACATGTGACTCAGGGTACAGTTTCGTCTGGACTTTCCCTATTGATGATTCACAACCGAGGTACTGTAGGTACTTTTAGTCCCGCTGTTGCTGCGCTTGTGGTAGGTAAGTCCCGAAGTGACCCAGGAAGTTACATTTATAACATGACATCATCTGACATCCTGCCCCATTTACACATACAGTGTTATTGATGGGCTGCACAACTGGTCATAGCTGGTCACAAATAAATGCCATTCTATTTTGACAAGGAATCACTTTTATTGACTCCTTGTATTGCAAGCACTTTTGACATTTAATCATGTGCAGGTTATGAGTTATGGATATCTACACTTAAATTTTCACTAGTTAAAATACTTGGTATCACCAATGGAGTTGCTATTAGTGAAATTAAATTGTTGGAAACCCCCTCAAGGACAAAGAAAGACTTCTGTTCGCTGTATGTGTGAACACCCCTTTAAGTGGGTGGGCTTTAACTATGCAGTTGCGATACAAGTTTGGTCTCCCTCACTCTGTCTTTCACACCCTTTTCCTGCTTTTGTGTTGCTTTTCCTCTTCTCTCTGGCTGAGTAAAAACACCACTAGAGGCGGATCAGGGCCCGCATTAATAACACGTTGACAGGATTGCATGCTGACGAGCTATCTGCCCCGGGAAAGAGAGATCAGCAGAAAGAGAGAGAGCACAAAGAGATAATAATGGCGGTAGAGGCGAGTAGACAGCGGGTGATGCATGAGCTCAGGTGTTCAGGGTGGTGTGAGAAATCCAAGCTGTAGTGGAACCACGACTAAAGGGGTTGGGGGAGATAGGGTGAGGGAAATTGCATGCCATGATTCCAGTCTCTGATAACACATCGGACCCTCCTCAGGAGCCGGACCATGACACATCACCTCTCAAGCGCACAGAGTGCTGCCTGAAGCCTCAAGTTTCCACTGATTCGTGTAACTGACCAGCTGTGACTAAGCACTTCCTCTCTGAACTTTCTGGGACGAATTTGTGAAACAGTTCCACCACTTTTGTGCACGGTATTTCAGTGCAAAATTTGCATCTTGTTAGTGTTGAAGAATGGTTAAATAAAAGCAGCGAAGCTACTAACATAATTTTAGATACAACATTTTTCAGTAGCTCAATCATTTTTACAATAATGTAGCTTTTCCAGAAACAAACTACATTTTCGAATGAGTTACATAAAGCTACATTTGTCACACTGTATTGCAAACACAGCAATGGAGCCGAGGGAGTAATCAAACATGCTCACCAAAACCATCCAAACCATCCAATAACCTTTAAGTTAATCAGCTCTTTTGGATAGTTCATGTAAACAAATCCCTTATATTTAGCTTTGGGAACTCCAATTAATTTGAGTGATTCGGTTCAATTGGACAGTTCATGTAAATTAACTAGTTCACTTTAAAGATTCACTGAGTCCTGCGCAGCCTTAAGGTCCCAGTATACTTCAAGCAAAATCGAAGAATGAATGGGTGTAACGTCATTTAGAAAAAAATCTGGCCAAAATGAAGGTGTTTTCTGTTCGTTTCGGTGGTTTGTAACAGTGAACTTTGGGCAAACTTTCAGCAAAACTTCTTACTGGCTGCTAAACACATTCTTACTGCCATTGGTACACTTCATTGGTAGGTGTGACCTGCAGCTCCACCTACCTTGAGGTAGCCAGCTAATTCCCATTCACGGCATTCAGTCAGTTAAGAACAGTCAACATGAACACACCATTGGTGCAAATTGACCTATGTACATCTGTACGATTGTTCACGTAGACATTTTCCAAGAACATGTCATGCATTTTTATTTGTTTAATTAGTCTACAAAAGGAATCAAATCTACTCAAATACTCTTAAATGCCCTTTGACACTTTTGTTTTATATGCTGCTTCACTGATGTGCTATCTGCAGCAAAAGCCATTCACACATCTGCACAAAGTGAGATATGCCTATCATCATTCTTTTGTTTGTATTCTTCCCATTAACACTCTTTTTTACACCAATCTTTGCAGTAGTATCAGTCATCATAATTTACAATAATAGAGTGTAATCGGCACATATTATGACCATGTATAGCATGTTAGCGCATTAGCGGTATGAATTCACAATGTAAACAAGACAAATTGAGCATTTTTGACTGCATATATATTGCTTAAATTCATCATCAAGTGGTTAAAACAGCTTCTTTTACTGATCTAGTGTGAATTCTACTCATAGAATGAGGCATAACGTCATTGATAACACATTTTAATGTCATACTAGTTAAGGTATTACTTCTAAACGCCTCCCACAGTGGTGTGGCAGGTGTCTTAATGTTCAAAAACAGCACACCGTTGCTCGGCTGTTTCGACTTCTTTTTACCCTTGAACGAAAAATGAAGAAGAACTTCTCCGGAAGTACAGGTATAGTACATTGGGGACTTTTCCTTTTTTAATGCGAGATATTTTGTTTACTGCTGCTGTGTATCACTGTACTTCAATTCAGTTCTATAAAATAGAGTGTTTTCTAGCTTTATTAGTGTATATTAAGTATAAATTTAAATTCAATGTTTTAATGTTGTCACCTTATTTGCTTATCCCTTGCGAAAATTAACCATGGTTTTTGGCGTTACTACTAAAGTTATGTAGTAATCATGACAGTAGTAACTATGTTTTTTTTTGCATGAAACTATGGTTTGGATACAATTAACTACGGTTTTACTACAGTAATACAGCTGCATCCATATAGTAGCCATTGTTTTACTATCAGAATATTGTAGTAACCCTCACTGTAAAAATCATGTTTAATTTTGGGGTTAATATGGTTTTACTCCAAATATAATGCCATCCGTGGGCTCAATTCATTCTTTGCAAATTCCCTGCTCTCTCTCTTTTATTTCCTGTTTCCAGAATGGATCTAAGCTCAGACCTTTAGCCAGCCTGCATGTTTTCAAGACAAGTAGCTGTTTCAAATGGTATATTCAGAGGAGGTGTTCTCCCTTCCATCCCCTCCCCCTCTCTTGTTCTAAAAAAGCCTTGGCACTTTGAACACGACAGACCTCGGTGGGTGGCCACCTAAAAAACAGCTCATATACACAACCTATGCCTTCCCCACCCCACTCCTTCATCTCAACCCCGCTCTAAGATCTCTGCAGCTCTGAACTACATTAAAAAGAAAGCAAGAAAGTGAGAGAAAATGAAAAAAACCAACCCCCAGCTCCATTTACAAACACTGTCATAAGAAGTGGGAAGCCTTCTATATTCTCAAATCAAACCTCCCTCCTTTCCTCATAAAACAGAATAATATCACCACTGTCCTGCATCTGAGATGCAAACTCCAGACAACATAAAAGTTTCATGTGGCTTTGTAGCCGTGGGAGACAACCGCTTCAGCACTGCCTAAATCAGGTGTGTACAGACGCATTCGCTGATGCCTCATTAGTACTGTCTCAGAGCCATGGCTGACTGTGATACCAGCAAATGCGTGTCAATGTTGAGGCTGCTGGATAGACGGCTGGGTAATGAAAACAAAGACACAGAGTTTGATACTGCACATTGTTAGTACACTTGCTGGTTTATGTACTGGAGCAAAGACACTGTCTATGGGGATCAACAGAGGCAGCAGCTCTGGAAAAGGTCCTAAAGAGCAGTGTTTAAAGACAATAACTCACCTTTGTCAGTTTGCCGTTTTCAAGTTCTTTTGCTTTGTTTTTGATCACAGGAACTGATGGTTTCTCTGTAATAAAAAGGTGTAAGACTTTGGTTTGAAGAAATGGAACAGTGGTTGTTTTGGGAATAACATGCTACTACAAGATTCCTCTTACTATCTTTGCAATATTCAGTATGAATACTCTGATATTTATGGACATTTATACATTCAGGTTATTATCACGAAACCTGTCAAGTAAATGTCCTGGTCCTATTAATGCAAAATAAATTATATTTTGCATATAAAAAAATAAATCCTATTTTAAGGCCACTAAGATTTCTTTACATTACTTTACTGACATTAATTTCATGACAGTTACACACATTTATCCCCCAATTCTCATTATTGCAATGCGAAAAAAGATGGTCATTAAGATATTCTCATTACCGCAATGTGATATTAGACTGTATATTAGTATTTATACACTTATTTTAATAGCAATATTCTGGGTTCAATACAAGTTTGACAGCATTTGTTGCATAATCTTGATTACCACAAAAAATTATATTGACTCATTTTCTTTAAAAAGCAAAAATCGAAGTTACAATGAGGCACTTACTGGAGGTGAATGGGGCCAATTTGTGGAGCTTATAAAGGCAGAAATGTGAAGCTTATAATTTTATAAAAGCACTTACATTAATTATTCTGTTAAAACTGTATTATGTAAGCTGTAAAATTGTTTAAATCGTCGTTTTAGGTGTTACATTCATATGGCAAAAAAGCTGAAAAAGTTAACAACTTTACACAGAAAAGGTTAATATGCGATTTTATCAGACTAAAATCAAGTTAACATGCATATTGTTTACATCTTGGGGCTATTCTTTTGAAACAGTGAGTAACTTAACATTTACGGATTAGCCCTCATTTACTTCCATTGTAAGTTCCTCACTGGAACCCAGATTTTTGCTTGTCGAAATACATTTTTGTGGTAATCAACAATATGCCACAAATGCTGTTGATCAAGCTTAACTTGTATTGAACATTAAACATACAACAAAACAAGGTCATGTGACACCCTAGCAAACTGCTTTATGAAACATTTATCACTGGATAATGTTTACTGTTTCACATACTACCTTTTAAAAAAACTAGTAGGCCAGACAGTATGCAGTATGCACTGCTCAGTATGCTCATTTCAATATGCTCATTCTATTCCAAGCTTACCCATTTTACCTGATCTATAGGCGGTACTATCTCAAACTAGATCAAGGCTATGAAAGCATTTCACACACATTCTTCTCTCCTATATTAGTCATTCAGCACGCCCACTTTCTAATGCTTTTTCTACATTCAATGCTTGCATTCGGTTTCATCATAGAAGTGATTTTAAAGACTTAAGCTACATTTGAATTTGCAGACTAATAGCTTATATTTACTGCTCTCTGCTTTATCTCTTATTCATAAATATTGGCTCTGTTCCAAAATCTACACAGGCAGCATACTAACCGAATTGGAGCCTTATAAGTGACTGATTTGTAATGCTCTACATAGGCTTGTTTACACAGGTGTGTGTGTGTGTGTGCTTTGCATACTCACTGTAAACTTTCACTTCCACTGGGTATTCTTTTAGATTGGTTAAAGACACCACCATGCAGGTGAAAACTCTCTGATCGGCCAGCATGCCCTGAGTGATCAGCAGGCTGGAGTTATCGGCAATGCTGACTCTGTTTTTATAGCCATCTGTGGCGGACATGATTGCTTCATCCTTCTGCGCCTGCTTCACAAGAAGATCGCCCGGAGTGCCGTCATCTTTCACCTGAATGAGATAACGGGTCACATTTAGTAAACTGACAAACACACATTAAGCACCTTAAGAGATTAGATTACAAATCAATAAAACTGCTTGATGGTAGCAGTATATTGACCAGTGGATGTCATCAGAGGAGGCAAGGAAGGCTGAGCCTCCTTAAAAAATGTATTCAAAATGAGGTTGACAGCATAATGGCTCCTCTCACTAGTAAACTTATCAATAAAAATAGATATTCAAATGAACCAATATCATTTGTGGCATTTGCCAGTCAGCTCTTAGAATCTCTTTAGTGCATCATATTTAGCTGCAACAGATGAAGAAATCTTTTACATTTTAATGATCTAATAAAGCAAAATGATCAATGGAACAATCAAAAACAAGTCAAAGACTGACCTGCAGGGTCATATTTACATGTCTGAAATTAAAAAAAAAATAGATATAGTTATTGCACTAACTCAAGAGCCACATGTGTCAATGATTCTTAATAATAGTGTATTTGTGGACTCTCAAAAATTGAGATTTTGACATTATTGTTTTTATGTAAATAAAAAGAGGTACATTTCTAGATTCAACAAGATTCAACATATCTTTGTTTTGTTGGACAAGAAAAACTAGCTTCGTAATGTGACGCACATTTTGTTTTTAACCATTAAAGGTGGTTGAAATGTTTAGATGGAGGCACATTTAGAGCCCCATATCTCTAGAATTGAACCATATAGGGCCTTAAAATGAAAATTCAAAAAGGAAAGTTTGTTCTGAACCAGAATCTAAAAGGATATTAAGATATCTTTAAAACTTCTGGAGGTCTAAGCACTCCAATATTGGAAAGACTACACAAAAGTGTTTTTCCCTGCATTTTTGGACTAACACCATTGGCATATGATGCAACAAGGGGTGCTGAAGTCAACTGATTTTAGTAACAGACCTACCTATCACTGTGTAAAAATTATTTGATGATGCTGCCACCTTTCTAGGTTTTTATTTTGACCTGTAGTTTTGTGCCATTTTGACCACCCTCTACAATTGTTTTTATTACTCATTAAATATCTTAATAAGTGGCTTGCATAATCATGTTTCTTTTACTACTAAAAAAATAAATATTGAAAACAAAATTGAGCTGGGAGCATCTGGTTGAGTTGATACAGAATAACCCTTACATATTATTATTTCCTTACCCCATTGGCAAATAGTTTTTCTTCTCTTTTTATGCATAAACCTCACAAAATGTTGATGGATTTCTCTGAAAACAAGACTTAATATCTTATGTTTTTTTGCTTCTCAAGTAAAAGTATCTTGTTTTAAAGATTAGATATTTTTACTGAAAAATATGACAAGAAAAAAAATGGAACCAAATGTTTTTTTTTTTTTTTTTTGCAGTACATTTCCAAGCTATCCAGGCAGCAAGAAGGGTAGCGTTACGGAGCAGACACTCAGTAGGATAGGAGGAGAAACACTCACGTATTTCCATTTGGTGAAAATAAGGCCATCTGGCTTGTTATTTCCATTGTTGCATGGCACTTCAATGGTCTCACCGTACAGACCTATAACCGTCTCTATGCAGCTCCCTAGAAAATACAAGACAAGAACATCCTGTTTTAGATTCCAAGTTGATATCACACAGAGGTGCTGTGAAGCATCGACAGAAATTAGTGTCAAATATGACACACATACACAAACATCAAGGCATTATATCGACTCCAAAACAGAGCAACAAGAAATGGGAGTGAGAACAGGGGGCTGAGGTCTTGTTTTGATTATTCCCAAGACATGCGTACGTTCTGCATCTTAATTTCAAATTAGATGTGTTCAGAGAATGTGAAAACTCAGAGACATGCACTCAACGCAACACTGTTGCAATTAATTTTGTTTATGCCGCAGTTTATCAAAATTTAATTCATGAAACCTCTTGTGTGGGAAGTGGGTGCATACATCTATGTATAATTCTGCTTATGAGCATGTGCAGTTAGGCAGGGAACAAAATGACAGATGTGGATGCTGTACGGTGTCACTTGGAATGATAGACTGCATGGCATCAACATTTCATTGCCAACATGACAGTGTTGTTTATTATTTTTGCTGGTGAGCAATACAAACATCCAACCATCAGACACGGGTAAGCACTGAAAATCAGCAACAGTTGTTCATAATATGAATAAAAAGGCTTGGCACTGCGTGCTGGGCGCAATAGCAGTTTGGTTGGAGTGCAAACCTCCCTTTCGTAACTTTCAAAACAATTTTTGGGATGTCCAAAGCTGCATTCAGGCCACATAAACACTGCAGGTAAATAAAGAAGTTGTCACTCCACTTCTGTGCATGCAATCCTGTTCTGTACATACGAAGATTGATTATTTATAGCAGCGACATCCGCATTCTACAACTAAATTCACTCCGGAAAATAAACAACTGAAAATTTAATGAAGTGACATCTAAGTTTTAAAAAAATCTGTATAGTTTGTACAGAACCGAATTCACTCTGGTAAACTTCAGGAAGCGACAACCAAGTTTACGTAAAAACGTTTTAGTATGTACAGAACCGAATTCACTACCGAAAAATTCAGGCAGCGACAACCACGTTTATGTAAAATCTGTGTAGGATGTACAGAACCGAGTTCACTCCCGAAAAAATTTATGAAGCGACAACCGCGTTTACGTAAAATCTGTGTAGTATGTACAGAACTGAATTCACTACTGAAAACTTCCGATAGCGTCAACCACATTAACAAAAATCGTTTTAGTGTGTACAAAACCGAATTCACTTCAGAAAAATGTATGTAATGCCAACTGCATTTACGTAAAATCTGTGTAGTGTGTACAGAACCAAATTCACTACTGAAAACTTCAGTTAGCGACAACGACATTTACATAAAACATTTTTAGTGTGTAAAGAACTGAATTCCCTCCCGATAAATTCAGATAGAAACAACTGCATTTACATAAAATCAGTGTAGTGTGTACAGAACCAAATTCACTACTGAAATGTTCAGGTGGCGACAACCACTTTTACTTAAAATCTTTTTAGTGTGTATGTGGTGGTGGGGGTATGGTTGAGCGCAGGCTTGTGAATGGAGAGCGAGATCGGGAGATGAGAACGTTAAGGATCATCACCTGGCAATGATTGTCTCTAACAGCTGTGTGTCATTGCATTGCACTGTGTGAGTTGGAGACGGATTTAAGAGCGAGCCAGATGCCAATGAGAAGAGAGAGAGATGTATGTTGGCCACTGCCATTGTTCTTTTCTATTGAAACACCTTAAGTTTGTGTGTGTGAAGCTGTACCATTGCGCTCTGAAGCGAACGAGTTTTTGAGTTAAATAAAAAGACATTCCTGTGTTGGAATCGCTGTCTCCCGCTTCCTCATTCCCTGAACCTCAAGAGGCTCGTCTGTTACATTGTACAGAACCAAATTCGCTCCCGAAAAATACAAATAGCGACAACTGTGTTTATGTAACATCTGTGTAGTGTGTCAAGAACCGAATTCACTTCCAAAAAATTCACGTAACACCTACTGCATTTACATAAAATCTGTGTTTGTACAGAACCGAATTCACTACCGAAAAATGTATGCAGCGACAACGCATTTGTGTTAAATCTTTTTAGTGTGTACAGAACCGAACTCACTCCTGAAAAAATTCAGGTAGTGACAACTACCTTCACATTAAATCTGTGTAGTGTGTACAGAACTGAACTCACTCCAAAAAAACTATTCAAATATTGACAATCGCATTTAGATAAAATCCACTTGGTGCATAGATGCCGCCATTGTTAACAGAGGTTCACTAGAAATGCCTAGATGTTAATACGTCTAATTATTCTTTCAGTAAAAACAGCTAATACCAAATGAGTTTATCAGTTAACAACAAAGTTTCTTGTAAATAGCCGGTTATCACTATGCCATCCATTACAGGTTCGGGAGTTACTCCTGTATTCTGTACACCCACAAAACGATAAATTTGGGGATAAACTCTCAGATTTAAATGCAACTGTCACTCCCACAACTTTGAGTGTGTAAGTGGTCTCTAGAACATGATTCTGGGAAACGGAAAATTTAATAATTCAAGCCTGATTCTATGATTTCTTAAAGCGAAGAGCAAAAATTGCAATACTTAAAAGGTTGCAGGGCACTTTATTAATGCCTGGTGAGGTTGTCATGGAAATGGGACCCTGCGTTTAGTGGCATGGTGGATTTGGGTAAAGTAGTATAGGGGGTCATGAGGTTAGGGCTGCAGGGACATCATGGTCCACCCACTTTCATCAGCCCTCCGTCTCCAAGAGAGACTAGTCAAAGAGTGAATAACGAAAGTTCAGATTCTGTTCAAAGCAAAGACAAGAGCTGTGGGCAACCGTTAATATGCGCTCACACACTCAGCTTTAGCCTCCAGAGCAATCGTTCCCCATTTTCGCAACTTTTCATTGTGATAGCAGATTTAATATTGACCGAGTGGCTGCACTGCTGAGGATAAAATTGCTGATAAAGAGAAACAACATCACTGACTGGTACAGACACACACGAGCACACAAGTACGCACTGACACCAATTCAGCAGAAAAGGTCTTGAATCACTGAATACAGCCTCATCTGCAGGGGGAGAATCTCCAATTCTCTACACCATCCAAGCAAATCTCAGGAGTGCTAGCATGTAGGTACAGGAAAACTTGCATTATCATTGCACTATGTCTTTAAACTTTGCAAACCTAACAGTGTTTGCAGTCACTCTAACATCAACAGGCTATAATAAATTACAAAAGTAAGGGGGTTTTGCTTAAAGCTCTGAGCTAATAATACATGTTGAGGAAAAGTGGAGAACTTAATAGATGAAGAGGACAGGTGTGAAAGGCGTTGTGTACATAGCGGGGGCTAAAAACGTCTCAAGACTGTTGACTGTTTGAACAGCGAGCCAGTGATAATATACAGCACCGACACATGCATATGTGCAACCTGTACCGGTGGGCAGCACCATGACAACAGCTTATCTGCTGGAAGAGGGACATGGAGGTTTTGACCATTCCTGAGAGTGCTTTTCATTAAGGGCTTAAACACAAATGGGGGAATCCTGTAAAACAATGTCTAGATCATATCTCTCCAAAAATCAAAAGAAAAAATAAATAAATTATATTTTCATTAAGGCAAATTAGGCCTATTTTAAGACACTGTGACAGTTCAACTCCCCCTTCTTGTTACTGTAATGAAAAAAAAAAAAAAAAAAAATCTAATCATATAAGGACAGTGTGCCATCAACTTGTCAAATACTTCTAACTAGAAGTTGACAATTAATCGGTACCGTTTTTGGAACTATTATTTTTCAGCAAAAATCAACAATGCTTGTTCACTAATAATTTTTCTTATGTATGGTGCTGGAAGGTTCCAGAGTATGACAGCCCATGACAATGTAATACAGTGTAGTTGATTGTAAAAGTGCATCTTTTGTTTCCCTTGGCTTTGGGTAAGCAGGTGGTAGGAGGGCAGACATTTCAAAATAAGAGTCTCTGTGTATTTCTGGCTGGTTTATAGTTAAAAGTCCTGCATTATGCTCCACATCTTCAATATTTTCTGGTTATTACTGGGATTTTTGTTGTACAATACACTAAATCAGGGATTTTATTCATTTTGGACTCTCGTTGCCTCCATGTCTGTGTCCGTCACATTAAAGGTGCGCTCAGTAATTTTTTTCCTCATTAAAAAAGTTGAACTCCTAAAGACATGAATTGTAATTTTGCAATATATGTAGGAAATCATGAGCACTCACATTAAAATGGAAGACTCCAGTCATATCAGTAACCTTATAAAAGCTGTTTTATTCTACATGGAGAGGGTCTGCACATGGGAGCTGCCATGTTAGAATCACATGACCAGCCGAATACTACTCTCTTAATCTCAGTAACCGTCCTGTTATTTGACACTTTCACTCATTGATTAAAGTAATCATGTCTGACTGTGAATACTACATTTCTACAGTGGCATCTGAAACGGAAAACTACTGATTTTAAACTATGCTGCATCCAAGCCACTAGGTGTTAGTGTAAGTCTAAGATGACACAAAGACTAAAGTTACTGAGTACACCTTGAAGGAAAGACTAACACATTTGTAACATTCAATAAATCAATAAAAAAAACCTACTGTCCAATTAATCAGTTATATGCCTTTTCCACAAGCTTATTTCTATCAGGAAGACTTGCAGACTTGAGTGAAATTCAAGATGACATTTATTTGATGAATATAAAACAGAAAATGTAATGTCTCTTTTTGGTGTAAGCCCTGTCTGGCGGTCCGAAGAAGTTGTACTCGGAACCATCATATCCTGCCAGAGATAGGAGGAAGGGGCGAGGAGCCTACCCCCGTGTAGGACGGGACTCGACTGGTGGTGGTGGTTGCCGTGTTAGCACAACTGAAATAGCAACGTGATAGATTGTGAGCAGATTTATAAAGCAAATGGCTTACATGTGATTGGCTAGGAGTTACCTAGCTAATGGTGCGATGATAGCTCGATAGTTCGAATCCCAGGGTGTGCTGAGTGACTCCAGCCAGGTCTCCTAAGCAACCAAATTGGCCCGGTTGCTAGGGAGGGTAGAGTCACATGGGGTAACTTCCTCGTGATCGCTATAATGTGGTTTGTTCTCGGTGGGGCGCGTGGCGAGTTGAGCGCGGATGCCGCGGTGGATGGCGTGAAGCCTCCACACACGCTATGTCTCCGTGGCAATGTGCTCAACAAGCCACGTGATAAGATGTGCGGGTTGATGGTCTCAGATGCAGAGGCAACTGGGATTCATCCTCCGCCACCCGGATTGAGGCGAATCACTATGTGACCACGAGGACTTAAAAAGCACAGTGGGAATTGGGCATTCCGAATTGGGTGAAAAAAAAAAGAATGAGATGTAATAAGAATGAGATTTTGAGTTGTAAGTATATGGGGAGAAATGTGCTTAATGCCAAAAAATCTTAATGGAACATGCTTTATATACCTTATGTAAAATACAATTTACTTCTTTTTTACCTTTTGATTTTGGGCTGCAATATGACCTGGACATTTGTACGTGAAAATCACCAAATCTCACAGGCACTCTAAAAACACACTAAACTCAAAACTCACTATGACATATGTCAAAAAAGTCTTTTGTTTCACACACAAGACAAATGGAAGCATTCAAATGTTGGAATGTGTCAAAAAGTCTCTATGCATAATGAGGGGGATGTGATAAAATATGAGCATTAACAGAGCACTCCAGAGACCAGAGATCATCTTCCTGCTGAGAGCAACTGAGCATCATTCACAATCGTTTCTGAATCTCAAAAAAACCTGCCAACTAGTAGCAATGCTATTTAAACAGCCCCTAGAGAACATATCTCTCAAACTACGTGTGTTTTTTTGCAGTGAGAAAAAGCTCTCTATTTTCACACTGCTTTGCTACAGCTGGACAGACAAAATCAAATCAACGAGGAGAATTTGTTTTCTGTCAGAGAATTATCAGGCCTCAATGCTGAGTGATTGGAGCTCAAATCAAAACTCTCTGCAGAATAACAGATTTAATCTCTTTTTCCAAAACATCTCTGGATAGGGTTTTGGCCATTCAAAGAGTATCTCTTTAGATGAAACGTTTCATACCGTATGTCACAGAATAAAATGTTGCTGGGATCAAGGTTGTTTTTTTGTGCACTAAAACTAAACCTATGAAGAAAACTACTGATATTGTACTGAAACTAACAATGCATTGTGAAACTAACTAAACTGAAATGTAAAGTAGGTTTGAAAAAGTTTGAAAATAGAATTAAAATAAAAAATGTGGAGAATCAAAACTATAATAACCTTTGCTAGGATAATATGGAGGTCATGAAAGTATTTGATCCCACTTTGTCCCTGTGAAGTTCACATAAACACACACATGCACAACCAATTCAAACAGGCACAGGCCCAATACCTGTACACTTAGTGCCAACCACAAACAACATATGCTCTCCAGCGTGATTTTACTCAAAGAGGATAAACCTTGGCCAATACAAGTGCTTTGGGCCGCATCAGGAGAGGAAGAGATGATTCACTGTGTCTAAAGTGCTTTTATTGTAAACACCAAACTAATAGTGCTAATATTCGCTGAGATTTCGTACTGTCCTCAGGGTCAACCTGCTTCCACTGGGTAATTTCATGGCAGCATTTAGCCTCATTCCCAGCAATACTATTCAGGTGTGTTGTTCTTTGCTTTTGTTAAAAGAGATTTGCACAAACGAATTAAGTTTTCATTCCCATGGCGTACAAGCTGAAGTTTTGTTTTTGCCTAAAAGGGTCCAACCTGAACTTGGTTACATTAATCAAGGAGATCTATAATACCTGGAGAAGAGAGCTTTCCATTAGCATTTCCATTCATCTCGGTGGCAGAGAAAGAATTGCACTGAAAGCACCACAAGCCAGTGTTTACACTTTTTTTAGGGAATTAACCTACAAATAGCTTACTTATAGTTGTCTCTTCATATTAAGCTGGGATTGGAGACAGTATTTCAATATCCAAAAAAATTACACACTTCACATTTAATTAAGTCAGAACAGAGCTACTTGTAAATGGTCGTCAATGGAGAACTATGCTTTTTGCCCACAGAATGGTGTAGTTAAAGCATCTACCAGCAGGGGCTAACTGTCCCTTTTGCCCTAAAAGCTAATCTCACATTTCCCGTGACATCAAGCTCTATTAGGACTTATGCAAGACTCATCTTAAACTGCTAATTTCGTCACTACAACTTGTCAGCTGGAACACCCCCTCTCTCCTGTTCCTCCAAATCAGCTCCATGGATTCAGCAACCCCTCGCGGAGAACCGCAATGCCAGGAGAGGGAGGTAAAAGAAGTGTCACTGGGGAAATCAATGCCTTCTCTGCTTCGCTCTGCAGCCTGCGATTCATCAAACGGCGCCTGCCGTGCCCATGATCAAACCCAAACATATTAGTCACTAAACACGAGAGCAGATTGAAAGAGCTTCTCACAAGCATTCAGTGTTTATCTTACTCTGCTTTCTCTCAAACAGACTGCTGAAACAGGTTTTGGCATCGCCACATAACTTCAGCTCTTCTTCATTTAAAAACCTGCTGGGCTTAATGCCACTTTAAATAAATCCTGATTGGCTTTTTCAAGAAGGTAACCATCCAGATGCTAAAGTCTCCGTGAGAGTCGCAAATGCTGTTACTAGGGTTAGGGTTGAGTTAGAACATAATAAACAGTGCGTTAACGTATCACGCACCGTCTCTTGCGAGACTTTTGGCATACGGATGGTTACCTTCTAAATACGACCATCCTGATTCAACTCAAGAGTTGAGTTCTAACCACCATTCTCTGCCAATTGTCAGAATTGTCAGATGGGATTCTAGAACTTGAAAGTTAAAGGTGAAGTGTAACATTTCTGCGCTACTAGTGGCACCAAATGGAATTACAAAAATATATGTTTTCAAACAACCTTTGCCAACACCCCTTAGACTGGTGTAATAGCGTGGCGATCTCATTATTGGTGCTCTCGTTTGCCAGAGCAATCTCATCATTGGTGGAGTGTGTGTGTGTCCTCCGCCTTGTAAATGTGACTCCAGTGTTCACTCTGGTTTTCCACCGTTCTTTGTCTTTGTGTCTTTTAGCAAGTCTCCGTATTGTGGTGATGCTAAATTTATTTTCCTGTGTACACGTCTGCCATGGATATTCATATTCCCCCAGCTGAACAAGCAGTCCCGTCCCAAATTCACACTATAGGTTGTGCTAGAAAGGGATGGGTGGAGCTAAGCGGGCTGCTCAAAATATAAACATCAATGTTTTGATAGTGCGTTGGAGGCTCAGTGTTTATACTTTTGGGGAAGGTAAACCCACCAATGGCTTACTTATAGTTGTCAATGAACAATAAACTGGGATTGTAGAATGTACTTTAGAATGTACAAAAATTTACATTACCTTTAACATGAAATCAAAATTGCACCTTTTACTTTCTTAATACTCATTTCTGGTCTTATTGTCAGTGTTCCACACCTTTGACCAATGCATCTCCATTATATTTCCATGACTTTTCCAATCGTTCGTGATTGCTAGATAAGAAGTTTTACTAATTATTTTATAGAGATTGCATGGTTATACTTTACATTAAGGTTACATTTGTTAACACGAACTAACAATGAATAATAATTGTATGACACTTATTAATCCTGATAAATGTTACTTTCAACATATACTAATTTCCATGACTCTTCCATGACTTATTAAGAGTTCATTGATGTTCATGCCTTTTTCAGGCCTGGAAATCAACATCTCTAAATTCCCTGAAATTTCCAGGTTTTTCCATTACCGTGGTTGTGTTTTCCCTTTCTGCCAACATCATGTAGGCCGTGCAAGCTATTGGATACTGACCAATAGCCAAATATTAATTTGAGTCTGTTAATTAGATCAAATATTAAATATAGCCAAATAGGAAGGGCATGCGGCGTAAAACCTGTGCCAAATCAAATATGTGTATCACGGATGGTCTGCTGTGGCAACCTCTAACGGAAGCAGCTGAAAGAAGAAGATGATTAAATATAGCCAAATAATAAATTATAATAGCCAATAAATATTGCATTCAAGTCTGCTAGGGGTTGCACGGCTACAAATTTTTGAATAGTTGACTAGTCAAGCCCATTTGTTGAGTCGAATTTCGACTAGTCGTGACGTCATCCTCCCCTGAATTGTCCCTGAACTGCGTTCCTGAAGGAGCGAACAGCAATTAGGTCACATGTCCAAACACACAAAGTTGTGCTGATCATGTTGACAATCACCTGCAAGCGCAAATGGGGCCTTTTTAAATGATTGCATAGCACTAGTATATCTGGTATAGTGCTGGTATATAATGCCCACTTTTCATCATCCAATCAGTTCCCATTGGATCAATTCCATTCCATCCAAGATGGACAAAATCCTGTTGAACAGAAATATGTCATATTATGGAAGTCAATGGGTTGCGACTGCCATTTAACGTTGACTTAAAAGTGGATATGTTGGAGAACCAGGTTAACTTCAAGCTGGCCAAAGATCAGAGCCTGCCTAATCGGTCACGCTCAAACGCTGCTGACTTTGGCATCCACCACCTTTCGGCACTCAGTATAAGAGTAGGCTCTCAAACAACACAAACCTAATTACTGCTGTATGAGCTGTAAAATACAAATCGAAATTCATTTGGAAGCGTAAACCTAAAATGTTGTGCCTTCACCTGTGGGAGAAGTTAAAACTCTGCTGAGTTAACACTTTTGTGTTGATTAATTCCAACTTATGGTCATTTGACCAGAAGGGGCCACTGCAGTGCAGTAGGTATTGTACGATACAATACTGCCAACCTATTTTTGCATATTTGGAATGGATCCTCCACAGGTTTTAAGTCGGGATGCGTCACAATGGTCGACTAGTTGACTAGTCTTTGACTAGCTTATAGACAGTTTGCACAGTTAAACCCTCTCTGAAAAGTTAAGACAGATGTATTAGGGGCCTGGGTAGCTCAGCGAGTATTGACACTGACTACCACCCCTGGAGTCGCGAGTTCGAATCCATGGTGTGCTGAGTGACTCCAGCCAGGTCTCCTAAGCAACCAGATTGGCCCCGTTGCTAGAGAGGGTAGAGTCACATGGGGTAACCTCCTCATGGTTGCGATTAGTAGTTCTCGCTCTCAATGGGGCGCGTGGCAAGTTGTGCGTGCGTGGATCGCGGAGAGTAGCATGAGCCTCCACATGCGGAGTCTCCGTGGTGTCATGCACAGCGAACCATGTGATAAGATGCGCGGATTGACTGTCTCAGAAGTGGAGGCAACTGAGACTTGTCCTCTGCCACCCGGATTGAGGGGAGTAACCGCACCACCACGAGGACCTACTAAGTAGTGGGAATTGAGCATTCCAAATTGGGGAGAAAATGGGATATAAAAAAAAGTCAGATGTCTTAGGTTCTTACAGTCTCAAAGGACTGTTTTTTAGCTTTCCCCTTTGTTGTGTTTGAAGTTATATTTTAAAATGCCTCTGGAGACCCCTGCATTCTGTTCCATTCTCTTGTGCTTTGTCTAGCTTTACTATACAGCTGACAGAAAAGCTACGGTAACTCAGATAACCACTCTGTACAATTGTATTGGGCAGAATAGCATCTCAGAATGTACAACACGTCGAACCTTAATTAGGACCATAGTGTTCCTAATAAAGAGCTCAGTGAGTGTACATTTAGGTCTGACACTGTTGTTTTGGTTTAAGCACAAACATCAGCAATAAAGACGTAATGTCCATTGCATCTAATCCAATATTATAACCATCTGCTGCATATAATCAATTTCTCCTGTTATAAATACAGCTGTTGACTTAAAAAACAACAACACTTTTTTCTTTTATTTGATGAGAGAGAAGTGAAGTGTGGATGTACACCTGCAGAGCTCAGTGATTTCAATGAAAGGATAGTAATTAACATCAGTCTGCTCCTAAAGTTACATTAAGTAAAAATTGAGACATATTACAATGCATGGAGAGATACAGTGAAAGAAGACGAGAGAGAACGAGATCCACAATCCACAGCTTTGACCCACAGCATGCATAAATATATTACCCACCCCTTATTACAAACAGCCACCACAGCCAAACAGAACAAATGTACAGCTTACCTGACCACACTTCTAGAAGAAATATTATAAGTTGAGAACTTCGGCAAAAGTTTGTGATTGAGAATTCTGTGCCGATAGCCATTGAGCCTGATCTAGCACCGAAGGGCCTCTGTGCACCAGCGCTAATAAAACAAGCAATGTTTGCATTGGCAAGGTTCTTTCATCTCTTCTAATGTAAGTCTGTTCATCTTCTAAATCAAATATTACTGGCTGTCCAGAGCCATGGATCCACATAAAAATGATGGTGGCATTAGCAGAGAGAAAAAAAGTCAGAAAATGCCCCACATCTGTTTTTTTTCAAACAGGTAAATATCATCCACATCTAAAATGCACAGAAATGGTAGGTCTTTGTGATTTGATCTTCTCGGCACGTCTCACTACTTTATTTAAGCTTCTAAATATTTCAAAAGTGGCTTGCCTTCCCTTGGGTGTGCCCAAAAAAGGATCTATCTGTCTCTCTTTCTCTGTCTAGTGATTGAGGCCAATACTGATATCTAGAAAGTAGGGTCGTCAATGGTAAATAAAGAAAATGTTGGTAAATTTTGGAACTGACACAAGCTGTTCAGACTGAATGCGTTATTGTGCTAGATGCAGTGCAACGACTATAAATGAACGCAGGTGTCTCGAGATTTGCTTTTAAAAGTTGACATTCTTTTTAACCTGATATGGCGTCTAAAAATGCAACACTCCTGCAACAGACAGAAAAAAGCGGGATAAAAGAGCAATTTTCACAAGATCAGAATTGGAGTTTTGTGGTGTTTAGTCAATACCATGTTGGTTTGAGGCAATTTATATGCTAGTTAGTTCCTAAAAGTTGACAAAATTAGCAAATGTATGCATTTAGCATTTACTTTTAACAGATAAATGCTCTTCTCTTCCTGCAAAACAAACCAAAAATATGAATGACTCATCTTGCACTACAAATTTTGTCCAATCAAAAGCTCTCTACATAGGAATGCCCCACCCAATAATATCACCTGCTTCTGACTAGCAATAAGTAAGTAGCAAATTGGTTCATGGTTGTGTCGCACTGTAACTTAAGCTAATTGACTTGTCTAAGGGACACTCCCTTCAATAAGTCCAGCCAAAATGTCCTATTTCAATAGAAAACACATCAACACAGGAAAGAAAACTGCATTTGTAAAGTGGTTTTAATCAGTTTGGCCGATAAATCAGTCTTGCTGAAGGTTAAAATGTCTAACATCTGTATTATTCACAGCACCTTATAGACTCTTAGTGGACGCAGTGAAGCGCACCATACTGAATTCTGAACACGAAAGAAACTTGTCATCTGTACAGTTCCACTCCTCCCTAAACCATATGCACATCAACAAGATACATCAGCGCATGTTTGTGCTGCCATCTGTCTCGGCAGTAAGTGCTAGTTTGTCCAGCTTAATTGAAGGATTTGTCCGGTGTATCTGCACCCCCATAAAAAACAAAGCAAATGGCCAAAACCCATAATTCTGCTTACTGGTTACTCATATAGCGGAAATGGGAAACAAAGCACATACTGTTATCACCACTTCAATGAGAAAGACAGCTTTTTCTTGTGTTGTTTTTTTTATTATTCAAACCATATTCCTCACTATTTTGTTAAGCTAGCCATTATTCCATCTTTGAAAAGGCATTAAGCCGCGGTGCTCTTTGTTGTCAACGGCACATTGACAGCGGCGGTCATGCATAGAGCGGCTGGTTTAGCGATTTGTGTCAGGAGAGTGTTAGCATTACATAGGCGTGGATGTAATCAACTCTCTGATGGGCAACAGCAATTATAGTGCAGGGAATGAGCATTGTCAGAGGGGCTATTATTTGTTCAACTCCCTTAGTCGCTCATTCTCGCTCTATTTCCTGTCTGTGTCTGTACATGAACTGAGATCTGTTGGCCTGCAGAATAGCTGCCGAAATGCTTAGGAACTGGGACTCTCTCACGAAAAATTAGCAATATGACATTAGCAACCCAGAAACTCTGAAAATGCTTTGAAAATAACCAAACAAGTGAAGGATTTGTAAGGGAATTAACTATTCCAGTACTGATTCCACAAAAATGGATGTCTGTTGTAACATTTAAATGGATAGTTCACCCAAAAATGAAAATATTCTCATCATTTACTTTCATGCCATCCCAGATGTGTTTGACTTTCTGTCTTTGTCTGAACACAAAAGAAGATTTTTAGAATATTTCAATATTTCAGCTCTGTAGGTTCATACAATGCAAGTGAATGGTGACCAGACATTTGAAGCTCCAAAAATCACACAAAGGCCACATAAAAGTAATCCATACACTGATTTTTTTACTATAAATCTCCACTTTCACTTTCAGCATGTGAAAGGGGAGATTTTTAGTAAAAAGGACTTAAATATTGATCTTTTTCCTCACACAAACCTATTACATTGCTTCTGAAGACATGGATTTAACCAGTGGAGTATTATGGATTACTTTTATGTGGCCTTTGTTTGATTTTTGGAGCTTGAATGGTCTGGTCGCCATTCATCATTGTATGGACCAACAGAGCTGAAATATTCTTCTAAAAATCTTCATTTGTGATCAGCAGAAGAAAGAAAGTCAAACACATCTCATCCCAAATGTATGAAGGCGAGTAAATGATGGGAGAATTTTCATTTTTTGGGTGAACTATCCCTTTAAAGCTCTTTGGGATCTAAAAGACACAAATGTGCATCCCTAAGACCACAGATTTCTGCTTTACATCGAAAAATCTGTGCGAATAGCTGATATTTACTCGTTCTGTGACTTTACACAGAAAAGCGAGCAAATATTTGAGCTGTGGGTCCAAGCAAAGCTCTAGTCAAGATCAGGGCCAGTCAATCACCACATAGTGCCTCTGTGTACTCTGTTTTTCATTAAGACATATGAAGAAACACGCATGCAGGATCAGAGCTTGCTGCGATAACTGGCCTTTCCTCACCACTAGCAAAAGACGACAGAGAGTACCATTAATGACATTAATGATGCTGAGCAGGAACATCGCCTACAGTGGTCTAATAAACACCATCTATAACAACGTTATCCTGCACTGACAACAGGAAATCTGCTTTTGGCAAGGTGGCATCCACACTATTAACTTGCTTCTTCCACAAGCCCTTCCATTAGCCTAAAACTACCATGCTGTCAACATAATACCTCTTGATTCTGACTAGGCATATGAAAAAATTATGAGATAAGTGGGGTGAGAGATTAAGGCTCTGATGGGCTTCCTGTGGATGGAGACACTCTAATGGCATTGTACAACAAGGCACTAAAAGAGTTCACGTCAATCACAGTGTGTCAGAACATGGGGTGGAAAGTAAATGATTGATTAATGAGCTGATATAGAGAAGTTTGGAGACCGCAGTCTGGCCAAGCCCAGTCGCAGCTTCAGATGGCTTGGACACAGATCTGCCCACAGTCTATTCCCTGATCGTCTGGTGCATGTTGTGCACAAACATAGCAAGCCCTAGCTGAAATCACCAGTTCCAGTCTGCCTGGAAACAAAGTTGTTGATGTGATGAGCACTTCTGAGGATGAAGTAATCAAAGGTTTTCAAAAGTTTGTAAGGTTAGTTGTATCACATTTTTGAAAGATATTCAGTTTTGTTTGAGGCACTTAATACAGAGTTCCCACCCTTTCTGACCAATTAAATTCCGTGAATTTTCCACGACCTTTGTGATTACTTGGGTCATTGACCCAAAAGAACGATTCTCTCACAAATCAGACATCACTTGAGCAAGTTTTAGGAAACGTTCACATCGAACACATTTTTCCATCTGCCCGCACTGTTTTCAATAATTTTTCTATGTATGTATGTGCAAAAGATGGACATCTTTGACCATTGGCAAAGTCTTTCTAGCAAGTCAGTCCACTCGGTGGCCGTCTTTAGAAAGGTCTCAGGCAGCTATTTTTTTATGTAAACAAGCGGCATACAAGAGCAGCTCCTACCTACTTGAATGGGAAAAGACCAAAGAACATATTTCAAATCAACAGTAAAATCTGATAACACTGAAATCATAAATTGTGCTTCTTTACCTCAGATTACATTAAAATAAATGCAATTTTCCAGGCTTGTAAAGCTAATGTGCATGCATGTTCTCAAGTTGATTGACAGGCGATGTCTGTGTCTAAAAGGTAATTGGCACTTTTACTTGTTAGGAGGGACTTCCTTTCTACATCCATTGACTGCTGGGCATTCCAATTTCTCCCATTCATTTTAATAGTAGTCGCTTTTCGCTGCTAAATATTCTCTACTGTAGCGCAACATCTCGCTGTTTTTTCAGGGTCTTGCGCAGGAGCGCAGTGTTTTTTAGACACCGTGTCAACATAAAAAGAACTTACATTTTTAAAAATACACCTAGAGCAAAAGAAATCTCAAAAAATTGTCATTCACTATAAAAATTTCCATGCTTTTCCCATGACATTAAGGATTTTACCAATTTCCATGACTTTGCCAGGCCTGCATCACAATTTTATTTTCCTTGATATTTCCAGGTTTTCCATGAACCTGTTGGTAGTAAACTAGATATACACAAGCAGAACACGTGTTCCCTGAGGTTTTTGATCGAACACAAATTTTTACAACAAAGTCAACACATTTAAATCTATTTTTCCAATATTCCCTTTTCAACCATTCACAGATATTTCAGTTTTCTTGGTCAGAATAAGTTGCAATGAGGAGCAGGATTTATGCCGTAATTGAGACTGGACCACGCCAGAAGCAAGAACAACCTGCAGTACCTCACAATGCAAATACAAATAGGGGATCAATGCTCCTCGCCCACTAAATTTGGTCCCTAGTGCTGTTAACAAGCAAGAAGTAATTGATTAAGACAGCTAGCACACGCAGAGTAATGAACCACACAAACACACAGAGATGCGTCTACGTGAAGCAGACAGCAGGTATACTGAAAGTGAGCAGTCCGGTCAAGGGCAGTCTCTTTATTAAGGAAGTCTTCTTTACACTGCAGGCAGGCATAGAAATCAGAGCATCTTTTTTTCCATTTTTTTCATCAAGCTTCTTGTAGAGGCCTCTGGTGATGCATGCAGGCTAATTGACCCATCCATGGCCCAGGCTTTCAGGAGCAGACGGGCACAGAGCCTGGAGTGCTAAAATAATTGACTTGATGAAATGAAGAGCAGAAACTCTCAGAGGATGGCTGCCTCGTTCATGCACAACCTCTGTCTCTCTCTCTTTCCTTTTTGGTCTGGTACACAGACTGATTAGCAAAGAGAAGCAATTCAGTCTTATACAGGGTAGCCTGCTGTTATCGCATTTAAAGGGATAACTCACCCACATGTCATTCCATACCTACATGTCATTCCATACCTGTATGGGTTTTTTCTTTCGTGGAACACAAATGGAGAAATTTTAAAGCGTGTACTGGTCGCTCTTTTCCATGCAGTTAGAATGAAATGGACTGAGACGTTCAAGCTTCCAAAAGGGCACAAAAGCACAATTAAAGACTTAAAAGTCATAAAATTGGTCTGTATGATTCATGCACTGTATCACAAGTCTTTTGAAGTCATATCATAGCTTTGTGTAAGGGAACACTTAGTAGCAAGTAAACTAGATATCCACAAGCAGAACTGTATTCTTCTTTGTTTTCTGAGCTGTCTGTGAAATAATTATTACTTGGACGCACAGATATTCTAATCACAAAGTCATAACATTTACCAAATTTTTTTAATTTTTGTTTTTATTTTTTTTACACCTATTTACACTAAATTCTTCTATAAAAGAAATTTCAAAGAATGCACTTGTTGCTCTTTTCAACAATACAGTTAGAATGAATGGGGACTGGGGTTTAAAAGCTTTAAAAAGGACATAAAAGCACAATACAAGTATCCTAAATGTCATAAAAGAGGTCCATGTGTCTCACTTTTAAAGTCATACGATACATTTTAATGAGGAACAGACTCAAATTTAAGCCATTATTCATTGATAATCTTCCCCTACAGTGAACTGTTAGCTGCTGAGATTATTGAGTTGAACTCGAGAACCAGATCAGTCTGAATTTTCAAACATTGCTACAAAGCTCATGAACGTGTCAAGGAAAGTTAGGGTTTTCAGTGAATTGTCGATCTGTTTCATATGGCTTCAGAAGACTTGAGTCATATGGACTGCATTCATAATACATTTATGGTGCTTTTGTGTTCTTTTTTAAGCTAAAAAGCCTCAGTATACAGTATAATTCTTTAAAATACTTATTTGTTCAATGGATGAAAAAAAAGCAAATGTCATTTAGAAGGGTCAGTAAATGTCATTTTTCATGAGTAATTTTGATTTTTAGATAACCCATTCCATTGATGCCAGTGCTGTGCATACTGACTGACTCATCTACAACAACCCACTTAAACAAAAGCGGGCCCTGAAGAGGACCATGGAGAACAACATGTCTGAGCAGACCTCTTATAATAGACATCAGTATGCACTGTAGTGAAGGTTGAGAGACTGAGACAGGAATAGCATACATGTTGCTATTATAAGGGACAGGTGCCTCTTCAGAGAGTATGCTGCTTGTTTTCTAGACGCACACACACACACACACACACACACACACACACACACACACACACACACATGCAGACGTAGCCCTAGGCGTTAAAGTGAAGAGGGGATATAGCCCTTTGTCAGTGCATTGCAAGGACACTCTTTATAACCATGTTTTTTTTTTTTAACAAGTAAAGAAGTCTCTGTTGATTCCATACATTCTTGGATGGTGACACAGTTAAACGTGGTATGCTACAAGATCAGACTTGTAACAACCAAGGGAGATGAGTCTACAGGGGAGAAATCTCTCAAAACCCATCAAGAACATGTCTGAGTCACATATCAACCCAAAATAGGATAAAGGAAGAAAGTAGAAATTCTATCTTGTTTAACAGAAAATGATGCCTAATGTGAAGATCATTAAAAGGATAGTTCACCTAAAATGTTTAATTCTTTCATCATTTGCTCACCATCATGTCTTTCTTTCTTTCATGGTACACAAAAAAGATGTTAGGCAGTATATTAGTCTAAGTCACCATCACTTTCATTGTGTCTTTTTTTTTTCATACCATGAAAGTGAACGGTGAACGAGGCTGTCAATTACAGTAATGATCTAAAAAATGAAAAAAGTAGATGAGAATTTCATTCTCTTTAGGCAACATATCATTTATTCTTTTTGCCTTTTGATTTTGCTGTAAAAATGTAACCTGGACATTTTTTTTTAGTTTTGATTTACCTGATCAGATCTGTAAAACCAAGAACCATGTGTCTTTATTCAATGGAGAGAGATACAGAGAAAGAGAGACATACAGAGAGTAGACAGTTCTCAATGTACAGCTTGTGCTTCACTGAGAAGGTGGCAAGAGTTTGAGGTAGAGGGCCATGGACGTGAAAGGACAAAAAACATGCTAAAATTGTTCTAACCATGTTCCCAATAGCACTGTTAGCAACACAAGCCCTAAGGGCTTATCTGGCAGGAAAGACGCAATTTCTGCCACGCTGAGCTAACCAAACAAACTTACTCAATTCAAGCAGATTACAAAATTTCTATGGGAAAACCTTGGGGGCTGTGAAACAGGACAAATTGAGCAAACCGCACAAAATGACTATTGCACGAGTCAACACGATTTCCTGGAATTATAGGTGCTGTGATTATGTTTGCCTTTACAACCTTGAGCATCACACTCAAGAAAGCCACTCTCATGCAAAGAGAAATCAATGAAAACATTTTTTTTTTTTTTAGGGAACACTTAGGGATATAGATGTGTCTTTTTTTCTTTTAATCAACGTTGAAAGTAATTCAGTGTGAGATATCAATAAATGAAGCATGATGACTGCAAGGTTCCAGTTAGGGGTCTTTCAGACCAAACGCATAATTTCATTTAAAAAAAGCTAGACACAGCATGATAAATGAAACCGAATGCAGATTTTTAAGACGCATTTTTAAAAGTTTATGTTTTTTCTTTTTTTTTTCTTGATGCAGTGTCTTAAAAACTTAGCGTTCATGCATGAAACAAACCTTCAGTTTTACTCTGTTCATTACTAGGAGCTATCTTTTGAGGGCTTTGAATGTAGCAGTAGCCGTTTGGAATACTTTTTTATAAAAAAGTGCTTTTTTTGTATACATTTCTGTGACTGTACAGAGCCTGCGACAGAATTGTCTAAAATGAGGAGAGAATTTACGTTGCTATGGCGATGCCTCATTTGTGAGACTGCCCTGGTTTTTACAACCAGGAGTTTGAAAAATTTTTACCTCAAAATTTTTAACCTTACAACTTAGAGCAAGCACATACAGTCTCCAAATAGTTTTTTTTTTTTTACAGATCAGAGCATGTACTATTTGTTATGCTTCTTTTTCAGGCCTATTATAATCCATGTGGGGAGAATTTACACCGATGAGCCAAAACATTACGATCACCTGACTAATATGCTGTTGGACCTCCGCGTGCCGCCAAAAAAGTGCCGACCCGCTGAAGGATGGACTCTACAAGACCCCTGAAGGTTTCCTGTGGTATCTGGCACCAAGACATTAGAAGCAAATCCTTCAAGTCCTGTAAGTTGCGAAAGAAAATGGGACTCATCGGATCAGGTGACTTTCTTCTACTGCTCCAAGGTCCAGTTCCGATGCTCGCATGCCCATAATAGGCGCTTTCAACGGTGGACAAGGGTCATCATGGGCACTCTGACTGGTCTGCAGATACACAGCCCCATATGCAGCAGGGTGCAATGCACAGTGTGTTGTGACACATTCCTCCTGTAACCACCATTAACATTTTCTGTGACTTGTGCCACAGTAGACCTTCTGTCGGTTCGGACCAGATGGGATAGCCTTCGTTTCCCTCACACACTGATGAGCCTTGGGCACCCAACACCCTGTCGCCGGTTTGTGGTTTGTCCCTCCTCGGACCACTGTTGGTAGGTACTTACCACTGCTGACTGTGAGCACCCCACAAGCCTTTATTTGATTTCAGAGATGCTCTGACCGAGTTACCTGGCCATAACAATATGGCCCTTTTCAAAGTCGCTCAGGTCTTTAATCCTGCCAATTTCTCCTGCATTCAACAAGTTGACTATGAGAACTGATTGTTTGCTTCCCATCTAATCTACCCATGGCTCAACATTATTTGCTTCACCTGTGGTCATAATGTTTTGGCTCATCAGTGTATATTTGCTTTCATTGAGATTCACTTTCATTGTATGGAAAAAAGATGCAAAGAAAGTGAATTGTGACTGAGACTGACATTCTGTCTAACATCTTCTATTATGTTCCACAGAAGAAATAAAGTCATATAGGTTTGAAACAACATGAGGGAGTGTAAATAAAGACAGAATTTAAAATTCTGGGTGAACTATCCCTTTAATGGTTGTTTTTGCTCACTTGACAAGTAACGAGAGAGGAGAAAAGGAGAGGAACGAAAGCGTGAGAAAAAGTGAGCGTGTGTGCTGTGAAAGACCACTGAGCTTCTGGACTCTCATAGGGATAAGCATCATCATTCAGCATTCTCTTTCTTTCCCCTTCTCTTCTCTCGTACTGTCTCTAAGTCTCTGCCGGGCGTTTCAGATCAGTGCTGGCACTCCCAGTGCTCAGTGCTACAGTGCTGTCTGTACTGAGAGATTTCAATCCTATTGATAGCGAAGGTTTGTCTCTGCACTGAGGCATGGGCCAGCATTTTAATCCAGCGGCAACTCTGCTTTGCCAGAACATTCTCAAGGGAGCCATTCATTCTGTTTTCTATGTACACGAAATGCATGTTTGTGCAGTTTACGGAAGTTCTGAACCTTTGCATTCTTTACCACTTGCCATATTTGCTATTCAAATATATTCTAGTCAAACTGTCCTCACATCAGGATTACACCAACAGTTGTTAAAATGTACTTAATAAAATTTCCTGGGGCTACTGTACACGATTCATCAGTTCATCAGTGTTGCTTCATGTATAATAATCAATATAACAGGGCAATCTTCATTGGCGAAACTTGGATTCCATTATTTCAATCAAGAACACAAATAACAGGAGACTGTGTCTGTCTGTGTACAAACCCAAAAGTTCAAGGAAAGTACCGCAACCGCAATAATTATGGACAGCTCCTTTAATCAGACCTTTTGAGAAGAGTTGTTTACTCGAACAAAAACAATTAGCATGGCTTGTTGCCTACCAAGAGCTATTCTTTTATACAATTAAAGGATTTTTTAATTCATTTCTAAGGGAGTCTCTAAGGGGTTCTGTGCTTTAAATTGAAATTCAAATCAGGTAAAGGTGAGTAAATCCATAAAACTATCATGATACAAATTAAAGTTTGAGCCAATGATGCATGAGATAGCAACATACCGATGCAAATAAAAGAGCTAGTTCACCCAAAAATAAAAATTCTATCATCATTTACTCACCCTTAAGTTGTTCTAAACCCACATGACTTTCTTTTTTCCGTGATATACAAAAGTAGATGTTAGCCAGAATGCGTGTCTTAATCACCATTCACTTTCATTGTATGGCAAAAAGAATAAAAGCGTTAACATTAGGCTTGGGATCGATACCTTTTTCACACATCGATAATCGGAAGATTTTCCTGATGATTATCTATTTATATAGGGATTTGGGATGCTCGTTGCACAATAGTTTTTGTCTCTTCAGACATATTTCTCAACACAACTTGTGTAAAGTGTGAGCAACAGGGTAAATTGGTTGCACACCCGACGTGTCTGGTGGACGACATGGCGCATTCTAAATTTAGAAACAATTATTTATTTTCTACAAAGGTACTCATACACCGCCAAACCTCAGCATCAACATTCTGAAGTGCCACGGAGCGCATCTTGCATAGTTTTCCATTAAATTCGACCCAAATCATTATCAAAGGACAAAGAATATTTACTCTAGCCATCACTGGATGACCTATTGTAAACATGTATCTTTCATATAGCCTATACAATGTATTTTCAGTTACAAGTATGTTGTTTTGTGGTTTGACAGCTTGAATGAAAGACCTATTCAATGCTACATACAAAGAAATTGCATAATAAACGCCGCCATTTCTAATTGTCCAGTTTGTGCAGTTACACTAACCTGCAAACTCATCAGCATTGCTTTGTTTATTCTTAAAAAACTTTAAAAAAAACTTTATAACTTTGGACTGCCATCTCCTGCGCCGCTTCAGCTCATCCTGTGTGCGCATGT
The DNA here is from genome assembly GCF_019703515.2 of Myxocyprinus asiaticus. Taxonomy (NCBI): domain Eukaryota; kingdom Metazoa; phylum Chordata; class Actinopteri; order Cypriniformes; family Catostomidae; genus Myxocyprinus; species Myxocyprinus asiaticus. The sequence continues at coordinate 22,508,092 of NC_059386.1, forward strand.
GTGTGAGATACATGTTATATCGCCCTCTTGTGGTCTCCCAACGCTATTACACCAGACTGTTAAACAGAGGCCAACTGAATGAATTGGAAAGCATGCGAATTGGACTTCTAATTTAAATTTCGGATAGTTTTAAAATATCTATGCCTCAAAAATATATCGATAAAATAATGTGGCAATCAATAATCGATATATCGATATTTCATGACTATCCCTAGTTAAAATTCATATAAATTCTAAATAATGACAAAATTTACATTTTGGGGTGAACTATCCCTTTAAGAACTTTGGATCTATTGTGTTCAAGCAATCAATCAGCCACCTACATTTATAGACGTTTCCAGACAGGTGACACATGGGAAATGTCACTGGAAATGAAAGGTTTTAAAAGGTAAAAAGCATCTTGAAAGCTGAAATGTCAAGAATTGGTGAGCTTCTCTCTCACTTTTCAAACACACATAAACAACTCCTTGAACGATCCCCCTGCACACACACACACTGTGAAAGTCACTCAGGTGAATGTATCAAATTTCTCACTCATGTTAGAAAAAAACATTTGACAATAGAATTTGCTTTACCACAACAAAACAAAAATCCAATTATCATAGCATTCAAACACAACAGCACGAAACGCCGAGACTGAAACAGTCACACTGAGGAACAGAAAAGAAAGAAGCAAATTAACTGTGCATTGTGCATCAGCCTAAAACAGCTTACCATCCCTTCCCCTTGCTTTTCACAGTCTGATCTCTTCTTTGCAATGGCAGGTGGAGCTTGTTAAAGAGAATCCCATTTCTCTTATCCAAATATGGAAGTTTCTTGTGCCACTAAAACTGAATCAGTGACATTTTTAAGAGTAATAATACTGCAGCAGTGTAATTATGTTTACAAAAACTATGTGTCTGTAGCTCAAATGGTTGAGAATAGTATTAGTAAAGTGAGTTTGATTCCCAGGGAACACACATACATAAAATGTATACTTCTAATGCAGTGTAAATTGCTTGGATAAAAGTGTCTGCAAAAGCTTTAAATGTTCATAAAACTAAAAATAAAAATGACCACAAATTAATTTTAGTTTTTAATACACAATATATGATAACATTTTAAACCTGTATAACCTACCTACATTAAAAAACAGACAGACATACGGATAGGTGGATGGATAGTTTTATAATTTTGTAGGTTCATCTTTCAGATGGCAAGGACGCAACAGAAGGGACAGTTCGTCCTCTACATACTATATGTGGAAAAACACCATAGTCCATAAAAAATTGAGGATCTTTCAAGACTCAGAGAACACCTTTGGGAATAAGACAAAATTGCTCTAGTGATTCTCCCCTTTCCTTTTATCTGTCCTCTTCACAAGGGAACATGCCACTCTCAAGAGCCAGAAGGAAATGAAAATCACAACCACATGCACACACACACACACACACAGAGAAAAAGAAGTGCACAGAGAAGCAAAAGACACTGTCATAAAACCCTGCCCATCAGTCATGGAAGGCAGGTAAGTGCACTTAGCAATCATTTCCGTAATGCTCTACTACATTATGAATATGGTGTGCGGGCTTGGAGGGCATCTTTTGGGAGAGGCGATGCATATGCTTCCAGGAAGTCCGAAGAAGACAGTACGCCCACCTTGCATAGCCGTTCGTGTTCTCCTACCATCCTTAATGAACCACTATTAAAACCATGGCAGGGCCATTTTGAAATAACAACGAAAACAAAACCTTCCCATAAGTAAAGACCTGCTGCAGGGCATCATTACACTGTAATCTCATTTAGTACTGCAGGTAAAGCAACAAAGTCATTACCTTGCATCTGTTTCACATACAAAAGAGACTATAGTACATCTGGAACCTGACACCAAACATCTGAACAGCACAGTGGCCAGATAAAAGGGGGGAACGGGCATCCTCCCATTACCGGAACTCTACAGTGATTGTGTGAGCAGATGTTGCCTTGTTTATATATTCAGGTGTAGGCTCTGATGGACCCTGGTTCAGCTCAAGTTCCCCACTGGGGAATTGAGGAGGTCTGAAATGATAGAAATGGAATGAAAGAGGGCCCAGGAGTGGCCCCTGTGGTACACACTTTGGATTGAGGTGTTATCTGTGGAGTTTAAGATCATTCTCTGGGGACCAACATACACATGCTCTTCAAATGATACAGCACGCAGATAACAGTGGGATTCGCTCAAGTTTCACTTATAGAAAGGCTGTTGCGCTAGCGCACACATGCTGTTTCTCATCATGCACAAATGCAATTTCGCTCAAATGCATGTACCTCTCACTCGGCTCACCGAGCTGAAAAAAATACCAAGGAAAACCTTTGTAACTTAATAGGTCTTTGCTCTGTACACCACAAGCAGGGATACTGTGACACACACATGCATCGCTTGATTAACCCTCATGTTCTGTTGACATTGACTGTATATTATGTTTGGGGTTCCTACGACTCCAATGTTGTATGAATTAAAATAATAATAGTAATTTTGAAATTAACCTTTACTTACAATTTAAATTCATTTAATATGATCCCCTGACCTAATCAAAACCCTGTAGGCAGATATTACTGAAGCTTTAACCCATCTGTAGGTTTGCACTTTTCAGAAATGTGATTTAAATAGTAACATTTTGTCTGTTAAGGGTCAATTTGTTAGCAAAAATTATAGAAAAATACAACTAAACAAATCAAAATAAACAACTGGCAGTAATGCACGACTATACAGTGTACACCAATCAGAAAATTTTAAAATGTGAGACCTCAATCATAAGTAATATTTTTCATTGAGGACACTGAGGATTTTGATTTATATATTTATTTATTGTAATCAGGTCTCATAATATTAGGAAAAGGAAAAAAGTATCAAATGGACACTAGCCTCAGTCACCATTTACTTTCATTGCATCTTTTTTTACATACAAAGAAAGGAAATGAGGTTGACATTTTGCATAACATCTCCTTTTGTGTTCCATGGATGAAAGAACATCATATGGGTTTGGAACAACATTAGGGTGAGTAAATGATGACAGAATTTTCATTTTTGGCAATCTATCCCTTTATATTTTCTGTTCTATTACAACTGGCTTAGGGTCTCCTGGACAAGATAATGAGGGTTAAACTCATTGTTCTGTACTGCCTCATCCACACATAGCAACAATCCTTCTCACTTGGCAGCGTCCAGATTTCCATGGCCATATGGAGAGTAGCAGTGGTAAAAAAAAAAAAAAAAAAAAAAAAAAAAAAATTCACACTGTATCCAAGCAAAATCCTATTTTAAAATCCTATAATAAGTGCCAGGTGCCAAAGGCCTCTTTTTTTATCCAGCTCCCAACCATAACCAGCAGCAGGAGAGGTGAAGGATAACTCCACTCTCTCTTGCCTGTGTGTTTGTTTTACTGATGTTTCAAGGTCTTCTCAGTGGAGAATGTTTTCCTCTCTGTTCTCCTGTCTCATGCTGGTGAAAGGCCAGCGGTGTGCCTGGAATGGACAACACCCAACCAACCCCCTATGTGATAACTGCAAAAGAAATGTTCCCATGAGAACAACACAGATGAAAAAAATCAGTCTCCATTCTGCTGCTCCAGTGCCCAATAGTTGCTACTGAGTGGAAGTCAGGTTTGAAAGCAGACAGGAAGTGAGGATGGGCTTGAGTGACAGTGTGAAGATCTTTTAATGGCTTGTGACCATTTAGTAACTATGACTGAGAGAACTGACTGACATGCCATGTACCCGTGCACACTGGAACCATTTCACACCTGTGGGAGTGTAAGCCTTTTAGGGCAAGTGTGTGTTAAGAGAGAAGTGCAAGACATGCACTATTAGTGCTGTGTGTGTGTCAGTCACGCTGGCCAAATCTCTTACCAACGTGTCCGGGAGTAACATTCCTCCGTTTTGCTTTAGATCACAAGTGAGGTGTGTAATTTATACTCCAAGTTAAATGGGTGAGCTCTGATCTGTGTTTACTCGTGGGAACTAGGGCTGGTAATATTTAGCTAATATTTCTCAATATTTTTCAGCCTTTTGGTGATATTTAATATCTTATATATATATATATATATATATATATATATATATATATATATATATATATATATATATATATATATATATATTTTTTATAATACATTACATATTTGCTCTAAAATGGCTTAAAATGCCCATTTATTTTAAATATGTGGAACCAATACAGCCATTGTGGCCAAGTAGATTCAAAATGTAAATACATTTAAAAGGAAGAATGATACAGTATTTAATCTTTCCATTTCTATACACTAAAATAACGATACATAGTAGTAAACAGCAATATTTATCTAGACAGGCTATTTGAATTAATTTATACTATTAAATTGAAATTACCAACTACAACACTGTTTTTGCTATTGAAGTTTAAATCAGAGATGCCGTTAAAACATCTGTTGTGAATCTACCGTAGTTTAATGACACGACCTTTGGGAAACTTAATAGCCAAATAAAAATCCATTCATTGATTGCAATATTCACAACGCTCTTTAATTGTATATCGTCAGCAAAATCATTGCTAATGTATCAATTAAATTCAATAGATCATCCAGCCCTAGTGGAAACTGAAATCTAAATCTGTCAACAGAAATCCTGTGGGGGGTAAACAGTGATAAACTTTTCATAGGGTTTGCAGAACATTCAGCAAATGTGAGGCTGAAGTTATGGTGAATGTGCAACTTTTGCGCCGATAGCCACCTGCCAACTTCAGCCCACCCATGAACCAAAGACATGCAAATGGCGCTATGTATGGCTAATTTCATTTAAAGAGAAAAAGCCACCTCGGAGGGCTAAGGGCAATTAGACACATCACTATGAAGAAATGACAGAAGATGGTTTTAAACATGGTTCAACACTTTAATTGAGGCCTGTGGACATCACCTTTCTTGCTTTAACCCAGTAACAGGCTGAGTTAATTAGGATGACCCCCTCCAAAGTAAGTCAGCCTTGGGCTTAACTGGCTCCAGGACCTGCTGTGCAGATTTAGCACTTGGTCTTTGGCTATCAGACCTCCTTTTGTGCAGTTCACTCTCAGTACAGCCCTAATCCCAACTAAAAGCCCTGATTCTAAAGTAATCCACGTGTGGATGTGACAGAGGAAGCTATTGATCTTTGAGTGTACATGGGAGTTGGACTGGTGGTTTGTGTTAAATCTTGCCTCCACTTTTGGATGGCTGGTGCTGCTGGTACATTGCTGTACATTTATTCCTATTGAGGACAAACATATTCTATGCAAGAATGTCCAAAATTAAACTACTGTGAACTAGTCCACACACAGACACTTACAGGACTTCCTGGAGTGTTCCGGCCATCAAAATAAAAGCCAGAGGGTTTTAAAGTTAAAGGTGCACGATTGAAATATATTACTGTTGTATTTTAAAATTCTAAAAGTCAATAATAATAATAATAATAATAATAATAATAATAATTTATTATCATCATCATTATTATTTGTTTATAATTATAAAAATATTTAAGTTTAATGGGTTCCAAAAATTAACTGTGTATAAAATGTGGACTGATATCTTACAACTAAATTGATCAAAAAAGAGATCTGATTCCTTTAAAGTCCAGATACAAGTTGAAAAATGTATGCAAAGAAAACTGGCTTCTTTTCTACTGATGACTTATACTGGAATTACTGTTAATTTTGCTGCTACATTATCCAGTAGACTAGTTAATAATAGAGTTTAATAGGCTATACATTAAAATGGAAATAATGTGTAGTTAGAGGTTTGTGTTTCTTTACATATAAAAGAGTACCCCCAATTAGTTCCACACAATTGTAAAGATATTCTAAACTGATTAAGAAAAAACAACAATACTGGTATCGGATTGGGATCGGTATCGGCTGATACTGAGATTTCGATATCGGAATCGGATCGGAAGAGAAAAAATGGTATCGGTGCATCCCTATTTTTCACCTTGCTCCAGAGAATTGGAATTACGAACTAGGACAACTACTGCACACTAATTCAAATGTGGGATTATCAGTAGCTGCAAAAATATTTGGACACTTACTGTAAATCACACTTAAATGAATGTCTGAATGTCACTGGATTAGATAGCAAATTGGAAATTTTCCACAAAGTTTAACAAGCAGAAAATTTCAATGCTGAAAAAATGTTGATTACCAAAAGAACTTATTTCAACTGGCCCCTCGTTTATTAAAAATACAAATAAAAAACTGGTTACTGTAAGGCACTTACATTGGAAGTGAATGGGGCCAGTCCATAAACAGTAAAATACACATCAATTCAAAATATTGCCACAAGACATAAAAATTATACGTGTTAACATGATTTTAGTGTGACAAAATCAGGGAATACCCGTGGGAACAGGGTTTTTAAATAAATGAGGGATGAGTCGAGAACTTGAGAAGTGTCTTTGTGCTACATTATGTTTCTTTAAAAAAGGGGCATTTATGTGTTGATGTGCTGATATATAATCCAAAGTCATTTTAAAGTTCGGCTTAAGTGCCCAAATAGTTTTTGGAGGCACTGTATGTATAAGTATAAAAATTATATTCTGATTTATGCTGAACAGGTGAGGAAGGACGACATCCCAAATGCTCCCCTAAAATTCTTCTGGCCCCTGCTTGGTGCTCCTTGAGAACCCATGGATCAAAGATCGAGGGGTCAGGTAAACAGCCCTAGCAGCAGGGGTCATGGGTGAGGCCAGCAGGCGATAGCTGATCCTTTTTTGCCTTGCTGATCGGAGCCCCAGTGGGGTCATCCGGAGCCCCTTAACATGGCAGCTGCTTTTGTCATCATTATTGTTAACTGGCTTCTATTCTCTGAAAGTCGAAGAATGTTCTGGATTGATTTATCACGCTTTAATGTACATGCGGAACCTAAAGCCTGCAAGCTCTGGAGTGCAGTCGTTACCCTGACAACCTGAGGGCTCGGCTATTTTTATTTTCTGCTCAGGACAGGAGAAAAGCCCATTGGCAATACAGAGGATGGACTTGAACACTGCATCCGGACCAGTGTTATCATTGTTTGTAAAAGTAAAAATGAAGGACTTTTCCGAAGGACATACTCATCTGATTTGCTCCAAAAAATAAATAAAGAAATAAAAACTGCTTATAAAGTACAAGATGAACTGTAATGCATAACACACTGTATTCAAACCATTCAGCCAGATTGCTGCTGCCAGAATATTAGTGAAGCAACCCTATTGCTTTGTTGCCATACACAGTGAGATAATATAATCTTGGCTTCTTCATATAATCTAACTGCAGATAATGGTTCTAGATGCTATCCGGATCCCATCAGCAGCTGGTCCGATAGAATTGCTGGTTCCCTCAATCACACTAATACTGTTATGTTCTTAGTGGAGTTAGTGTGTGTGTGTTTTTTTTTTTTTAGCTATAGCTAAAATTTTAAAGGGATAGTTCACCCAAAATGAAAACTCTGTCATTATTTGCTTTCCCTCATGGTGTTCCAAACCCGTATGACTTTGATTCTTCCGTGAAGCACAAAAGGACATATTTTGCAGAATGTCCAAGCTGCTCTTTTCCCTACAAGGACAGTAAATTGGGCTTTCCAGCTCCACAAATGTGATTTTTTTTTAAATCTTCTTATTTATGTTCAGTGTATATTCAAATATGGCACATCAGAATGTCAATGATGATTGGTCATGAACCAATAGCTAATAATGGCACTGATGTCACACCTAGTTCATGAACATATTTGAATGTACACTAATGAGATTTGAAATCTGGGAAAGATTTTCAGTAAATATCGACTTTGTTTTAATCTGTTTCTCACACAAAGCTATCATCTGGCTTCAAAAGACATGAAATATATTGTATGGGAATATGTAATGCATTTATGGTGCTTTTAATAATTTTTGGAACTTGGCAGCCACCGTAACCATTCACTTCCATTGTATGAGAAAGAGTGGCCAAAACATTCTTCAAAACAGTTTTTTTCTATGAAAGAAAGAAAGTCAAACAGGTTTGGAATGTCATGAGAGTAATTTAACAAAATAATTTTCCTTTAAAAAATGGCCACAACTGCATATAACCATTCTTCCATCCTAATTCTCATATACACATACCATTAGCCTTCAAACCCAGCCATCACTCACAGTACCACAGTGATAAACACACACCTAAGTGCTGAAAAATGGCCCATTTCATGCCCTCAAAAGAGGTCATGCTCCTCTGTTCCAGCATGGTCTCCACCCCCCCACTGAGGCAAAGGCGCTGAGATTACCACTTGACAAAAAGATCTATTTTTCTGGACTCACACAGACACACACTCATACATTGTTTGATTATCATGCATGAAATCTTTCAGAGAGCAGAGTTTCAGCCCAAGGGACAGTTCTTTAATGCATACACCATGTTGGCTGGTTGGCTTAAAAAGCCATCTTGTCTGTATTCTGGGTTGGGGAGGATGCAAGCAGCAAACACAGGGCTTCTAAAAACAGCATGCGTGAAACACTCTCTCATTAAGATCTAAGAGGGATTATGGCACTAATTCTGACAAGCAGGGAAAGCCCTGTTGTGTGGAAATTACGCTGAAGTTGGAACACCCGTCCCTCTAATTTCAGACTCTGGAGTCGATTCACTCAGTTCCCAAAAGTGTTACATAAGGAGTCATTATTTATTCATCCTCATATTGTTCAAATCCATATTTCTTTTTTTCCTTCTGTTGAACACAAAAGGAGATGTTGGGAAGAATGTTGGTGTCAGTCACCTTTTACACCGATGAGCCAAAACATTATGGCCTTAAATGCTGTTGGTCCTCCACGTGCTGCCAAAACAGTTGCGATCCGCCGAGGCATGGACTCTACAAGACCCCTGAAGTTGTCCTGTGGTATCTGGCACCAAGACATTAGCAGCAAATCCTTCAAGTCCTGTAAGTTGTGAGGTGGAGCTGCCGTGGATCGGACTTGTTGGTCTATCACATCCCACAAATGCTATACCGGATTGAGATCTGGGGAACTTGGAGGCCAGGGCAACACCTTGAACTCTTCATTATGTTCCTCAAACCATTCCCGAACAATATGTGCAGCGTGGCAAGGCGCATTATCCTGCTGAAAGAGGCCACTGCCATCAGGGAATACCATTGCCATGAAGGGGTGTACCTGGTCTGCAGCGATGTTTAGGTAGGTGGCACATGTCAAATTGACTTCCACATGAATGGCCGGACCCAGGGTTTCCCAGCAGAACATTGCCCAGAGCATCACACTCCCTCCACCTGGTTGTCGTCTTCCCACAGTGCATCCTGGTGCCATCACTTCCCCAGGTAAACGGTGTACATGTCCACGGCTGTCCACATGATTTAAAAGAAAACGGGACTCATCGGACCAGGTGACCTTCTTCCACTGCTCCAAGGTCAAGTTCCGACGCTTGCGTACCCATTGTAGGCACATTTGACGGTGTACAGGGGTCATCGTGGGCAGTCTGACTGGTCTGCGGCTACACAGCCCCATATGCAGCAGGGTGCAATGCACTGTGTATTGTGACACATTCTTCCTGTAACCATCATTACAATTTTCTGTGACTTGTGCCACAGTAGACCTTCTGTTGGTTAGGACCGGACTGGATAGTATTTTGTTGCCCTCACGCATCAATGAGCCTTGGGCACCCAATACCCAGTCGCCAGTTTGTGGTTTGTCCCTCCTCGGACTACTGTCAGTAGGTACTCACCACTGCTGACCAGGAGCACCCCACAAGCCTTGCCGTTTCAGAGATGCTCTGACCCAGTCATCTGGCCATAACAATTTGGCCCTTGTCAAAGTTGCTGAGGTCTTTACTCCTGACCTGATTGTTCGCTAACCATCTAATCTACCCAGACCTTGACATGTGGCCTTATTAGGAGATAATCAACATTATTTGCTTCACCTGTGAGTGGTCATAATGTTTTGGCTCATCAGTGGACAAATCAGACTGATACTACATTCTGCCTAATACCTCCATTTGTGTTCCACAGAGAAAATAAAGTTATGTGGGTTTGGAGTAAACGATGACAGAACTTTCATTTTTGGATGAACTATTGCTTTAACTTGAATGTTGCAATGGAAGCCAAGGTGGGACTGAAGTAAAGTAGTCATTAGTGAGGCTCCCTTGTTAAAAATTAGGATAAGTCCTGTATCAGACCCTTCCTGAAATGTCGCCGTCCTCATTATATGAGTTACCTTAGTCACCAGCTAAGGAGGAAAGTACAGATAGTCTCTATGGTGACTACAAATGATCAACTCTAAAATACAATCTTCTTGTCAAGTGAGGGGACCACCCACTGGCATCCTCTTCCCCACCCTGGTGGCATGCTCCCTAGCCACACCCTGTTCTGGGACTGCCAGGCTTGGCTCCTGGGAAGCATCTGGTGAGGAGAGGAGGGGCTGTGTCTGCTCTCTGTTCATCCAAGAGTATATTAAAAGGAAGAATTCACCCAAAAATGAAAATTCATGTCGCTCCAACCCATATGGAATACAAATGGATAATTTCTGAAGAACAGCTATTTTCGATACAATGTAAGTTCAGTGACCTCAGCTGTCAAGCTCAAAAAATGACAAGAGTTATAAAAGCACTTGGAAAAGTTCTCGACTAACTGATTCAATGACTCAAGTTAAAATGACTTGAGGGAGAGCTTATCAGTGATTTTAACTTCAGTCTGCTCCTCACAAAACAAAGTTATTGTATAGTTTCATAAGACTTGGAATATAGCGCACAACAAGTTATATAAACTACTTTAGACTTTATAGTTTCGCCATTTATTACTTAAATCCAAAAAACAGAAATAGGTATTGCTGAAGAGCCACATATGTCGCTTATTCTAAATAATAGTGCATTTCTGAACTCTCGAAAATGGAGATTTTGACATGATTGTTTTTATGTGAATAAATACAGTTCCATTTCTAGTTTCAACATTATTTGTACTTTAGACCTTTGTTTTGTTGGACGAGAAAAACTAGCTTCATACCATGTGACCCATATTTGGTTTTCGACCATTGAAAATGGGTAAAATTCAATGTATGAAGCCACATTTACAGCCCCACTTTTCTGGCATTTAACCATATAGCGCCTTAAAAATGAAGATACAAAAAGGAAAGCTTCTTCTGAACCAGAATTTAAAAGGATATTAAGATATCTTTAATACTTCTGGAGTTATAAGCTATATATATTTTTGGTGGTGGATGACACAAGGGTGAGTAAATGATGACAGAATTGTAACTTTTGGGTGAACTATTCCTTAAACAAGCCTTGGCTACAGAACGAAGCATTCCAGGAGCAACAGACAGGGGTGAAAGCGCTTCCTGCTTCTATCTCTGAAATATGACTAAAATCTATCCTGAACAGACATGAAGGCCCTCCCTAGGGAGTACAAGTCTGCAAACAGGTTGAAGTAAGCATGTTTGTGAAAGAGAGAAAGAGTGTGGTGGTGTGTTTGACCCCCCATGTGCTAAGCTCCTGTAACATAACCCGTGTTTATCTCGGAGCTCTCTTAAAGAGCAAGTGTTTGTCATTACGAGCAACTCTGCTCCTGTTAGACCTCAGAGATCACAGCAAAACTCCCTCATTCACCTCAAAACACCCCCATTTCTCAGCATGAGGAGTCTGATAACAACACCAGGATTAAAACCAGACTGACAGAAACAGTCTTCAGTCTTTTCAGACTCACCGACCGGGGGAAGGTCATCATTAAAATCACCCGCAAGAGACGAAACACAGAAACCAGTGAGAGTTTGTTAAAAGAAGTCCTGCAATAAGATTACTGTTTATTATCCTAGTGCAGGATTATAATTTATAATAATTTACAGAAACTGTCCAAAGGTCGAGAATTGACAGATTATATCATTGCAGTTTACCATTCATATGCTTTGACTAGGACCCCGCAGAATCTGCAGACTTTACACATTTCCTCGGTTGACTGATAAAACATGTGAAATGGATTATATATATATATATATATATATATATATATATATATATATATATATATATATATATATATATATACATACACAGTTGTGCTCAAAAGCGTGCAGTCTTTTGTAATAGTTGTCTATGAGGCCCCAAATTCTTGCAGGTGGTATAGCTGCCCATTCGTCTTTCACAATTTCTGCCAGGGTATGCAAACTTTTGAGCACAACTGTATAATTATATATAAGAACTGTCAGAATTAACACGTTAACACATAATTTAAAACGTTTAACGCGTAGATTTTTCTTAATCGCGATTAACACATTTATCGTTAATATAGCATAAACACTGGTGTGATAAAAGAATATCTGACAACGCTTCCCTATCAGTGATAAAATGATGGACAAAGGATCTCTTAACACTATTTAAATGTAAAAAAACCCCCCAAAAAAACAAGTCCAGATGGGAATTGTGACAGAATTCAAGTATTTTTCAGCCTATGTAAGGCGTATGGTATGTTCAAAGCGGCGCACAATGCTGGTGTTGCCACCCTGATACGAATCATGAATGCAGCTTCACAATTGCTGTAACAAAGCGGATAGCCACAGTCTACTGGCAGATTAATATTGTGGAGGATGAGAGTTTAAGAGATTTAATGCCCATTGCAATGAATATGCAACCTATGGGGAGACTGCTTCTTTCAATTAGTCAAACTCCCACTTAGACTTTGGGAAACGTTTGATGTGACTTGAATTGGTGATATTTTAGTGCATTTCTATGTTTATATTGTGGAAGGATTTGTTTGGAAAATGTTAATAAAGCATTGTATTGCTATATATTGTTTTGTTTTCTTCCTAAGACGGAAATAAATACATTGTGACAAATATATATATATATATATATATATATATATATATATATGTGTGTGTGTGTGTGTCAAATTTCAGCACTTTCAAAATCTGCAATTAATTGCGATTAACTACAAAACATTATGCGATTAATCATATTACTTTTGGATTACTTTTGGATTACCTTCAACCTAATTCTATTTTATTTTATGTCACATGCATCTGAGTAGGATAATCATTTTAACATAAAAGTACAATGTAGAAAAAAATGTATTCCATTCTTTATTACTAACAAAAAGAGCTCCTTAAGACATTTTTAAAAAGTGCATTAAACATTATATTAATGAAATAAACATCTAACAGCAATGTCAGTGCATGGCCAAAGTTTATAATTCAAAACACTGAGTCATCAAGTTCATTTTAAGTGCATAATAGCAGCATTACGAAAATTAATGACCATAAAATCAACATAAAACGATCATAAAATGAACAAAAATGAATGACCATGAAAACAACAGCAACAACGTTGCCTAGGTCAAAGCTTTCATCGAAAAACGATGAAACACTTTTAATCCTTTGTGTTTACTGATAGTCCATGGCCTATTCCAAAGCTGAGGTGCAAGATATTATCTTTTGAACAGCAAGCATATTCTGAAAGAGTTTAAAACAGTAGAGTTCCACCGAGTCACACAAGGAACAATTGTGTCAAGTTTCAAGCAGCGGACTTCACTGCATTAGTAGCAACAGTAGAGCGATGGGCTTTGTTCCATATTTCTGCACATTTTGCAGTTGAACTATTGTGTATGCTGCGGGTAGGACCCTTAGAGATGGCATCCACTAGATCCTTTGAAGCAAGTAAGTTCAATGTGTGAGCTGCACACCATTGGTTAGGTAGTAAGAAATAATAAAACATTTTTAAACATATCTAGTTTATTTTAAGTGCATAAAACAATAAAAACATTACATGAACAAACAGTAATGAACCTGATATCAACAGCAATGACATTGCTAGGTCAAAGCTAACAGCTCAAAACTCTGACACATTTACTTTTAACCCTTACTACTTAGTAACAGTCCATCACCTATTCCTTATCTGAGGTGCATATCTTACTGTAGTAACGTAAAAGGAGAACAAGCTCAAAATTTTCATCTGTGAGACTACTGCGATTTAGCGTAAGAATATGATGATATTGATATGAAAATGATCAATAAATTATTAACAATTTACTGCCGTTGCCTTGTTAATATGTAATCATGTAATCTATAAAAAGAAACCGTAGTCCGATTTAAAATGTAATCCAATTACAAGTACTTCATTTTGTAATCGTATTAATACAGATTACATGTAATCTGTTACAACCCAGCACTGTGTGTGTGTGTGTATATATATATTCTTGAGGTATTACCCTGGGATGATTTTTAAACAGTATTGAAGGAGTTCCCATCTATGTTGGGCACTTATTGACTGCTTTTCTATATTATTTTTTCCAAGTCATCAATTTCAAAAACTTTTTTTTTTTTTTTTAATTAAATTTTAGTATTATAATTAAATACATTTATATGGTGGCACAATGATATTTTTGTCTACAAAACTAATTTCAAACATTTAAGTATACACCTTCAGATCAAAAGATTTTTAAGATCACGAGAAACATTTCAGTCAAGTGTTTCAAAACTTTTGACCGGTAGTGTGTGTGTGTGTATGTATATATATCTATAGACACACACACACACACACACACACACACACACACACACACACAGCCGCGGCCCATGCATTTTAAATCTAGGCCTTCAGTGTGATTCATGTCATTAAGAAAACACAGTTTCACAATGAATAACCAACTAATAATACCAATTGACATTTTAAAAACACGTCCACGCATGAAAGCCAGAAACAAGGAGGTCAAATACCAAGAAAAAGCTCTCTAATAATATTTGCGATTTAAATTTTGCTTGCAATACATTTTGTTTCGTCAGGGTACACGGTTACTTTTCAAACCTTGATCCAACACTGAATGCACAAGCAGCCTAATTTACACTTAGAAAACTCCTGATGTTGTTATAAGAATGCAAAAAGCACTTGTGAGTCAGTCCTCCTTTCCTGTTTAATTAATTGCACGATCATGCAGAACATCTCAGGTTTTTAAATCCATAGGGATCTCTTTCTCAATGGTAATGAGGCAGTGATGTCAACAGTGATGACAGCCGACTCGTCAGCAAGATCTCGCGCTCTTCGCTTTCAAATTATGTACATCACTTAAAACGTGATAGCGTCACTCAAGGCCAGCTAGAAGGCCTGGACTGGGACATATCCTAAAGACCACACCCACAAGAACAAATAAATAAATCTGATTGGCTGATGAATCTGACAATCTGACTTTAGATGCTTATTCACTGCAGTGTTGAGGGATTCTGTGGAAATTCTGAAGGCCTGACGGGGTGGAGCTCAGACTCATGCACTGCTTTGGCTTCGGGCATGTGACTTGTGAAACAGTTGTCACACTTTGTTTGTAAGCATCGAGGAATAAATTCTGATTGGATAAACTTTTTGTTTTTTGCTATTTGTTTGTAGATGAATTAAGAGTGGAAAGCGATTGAAAATACATAGGCAAAAAGGTGAATGAGAATGAAAGGATGAAAAAATATTTATTTATTAGGCATGTTACGCCAGCAGAGAAGGCTTTGCTGGCCCTGAGAACTCGCCATTGTCTATATATATACACTATATTGCCAAAAGTATTCGCTCACCCATCCAAATAATTGAATTCAGGTGTTCCAATCACTTCCATGGCCACAGGTGTATAAAATGAAGCACCTAGGCATGCAGACTGCTTCTACAAACATTTGTGAAAGAATGGGCCGCTCTCAGGAGCTCAGTGAATTCCAGTGTGGTACTGTGATAGGATGCCACCTGTGCAACAAGTCCAGTCGTGAAATTTCCTTGCTACTAAATATTCCACAGTCAACTGTCAGTGATATTATAACAAAGTGGAAGCGATTGGGAATGACAGCAACTCAGCCACGAAGTGGTAGGCCACGTAAAATGTCAGAGCAGGGTCAGCGGATGCTGAGGCGCATAGTGCGGTGAGGTCGCCAACTTTCTGCAGAGTCAATCGCTACAGACCTCCAAAGTTCATGTGGCCTTCAGATTAGCTCAAGAACAGTGCGTAGAGAGCTTCATGGAATGGGTTTCCATGACCGAGCAGCTGCATCCAAGCCATACATCACCAAGTGCAATGCAAAGTCGGATGCAGTGGTGTAAAGCATGCCGCCACTGGACTCTAGAGCAGTGGAGACGTGTTCTCTGGAGTGACGAATCACGCTTCTCCATCTGGCAATCTGATGGACGAGTCTGAGTTTGGCGGTTGCCAGGCGAATGGTACTTGTCTGACTGCATTGTGCCAACTGTGAAGTTTGGTGGAGGGGGGATTATGGTGTGGGGTTGTTTTTCAGGAGCTGGGCTTGGCCCCTTAGTTCCAGTGAAAGGAACTCTGAATGCTTCAGCATACCAAGAGATTTTGGACAATTCCATGCTCCCAACTTTGTGGGAACAGTTTGGGGATGGCCCCTTCCTGTTCCAACATGACTGCACACCAGTGCACAAAGCAAGGTCCATAAAGACATGGATGAGCGAGTTTGGTGTGGAAGAACTTGACTGGCCTGCACAGAGTCCTGACCTCAACCCGATAGAGCACCTTTGGGATGAATTAGAGCGAAGACTGCGAGCCAGGCCTTCTCGTCCAACATCAGTGTCTGACCTCACAAATGCGCTTCTGGAAGAATGGTCAAAAATTCCCATAAACACACTCCTAAACCTTGTGGAAAGCCTTCCCAGTAGAGTTGAAGCTGTTATAGCTGCAAAGGGTGGGCCGACGTCATATTAAACCCTATGGATTAAGAATGGGATGTCACTTAAGTTCATATGCGTCTAAAGGCAGATGAGCGAATACTTTTGGCAATATAGTGTATATATATATATATATAGGTCTTGTGGGACTGCTAATATTGTTGATTCTTTTATGATTAATGACAAAAGTCACTTTTGAAAATATAGTCTATAAATTGACAAATGTAAATTAAATGTAAAATGCAATTTTATAAAACTGATAGTTCCAACTCTAAGAATTTGCAATTGTAAAATATCACATATCACATTCAATATTAATTCAAGGCAATAATCTGACATGCTGCGAGACTTTTGTCTGTGTCCCGCAACTGCTATCGCATCCTTAAATAACATATGACGTGTGAGAAAGGGCAGCCGGAGGAGTTTCTGGTGCCCCCCTAGGGTAAGATGGTGCCCACTCAGGGAGTTGGTGCCCTACGCAGACTGTGTAATATGCGTATAGGGAGCGGCGGTACTGCTTAGCACTCCATTTCATGTTATGCCTGAGAATATCCATTACCATGGTAAAATCAATGTAACGCACAGCCTGTAATAATTTAGTAATGAGGAAAAACATCTAAATAAAATTCAGTTCAAATTCAGAAATCTTTTTGAGCAATTCTGCCGGCCTAGCTCTGAGAAGGGATATGCACGAGTAATCGAGTACTCGTTCTGCACCAGATACTCAAGTATTAAAATCACTACTCGAATATCGCAAATTCATTTTCCTTTCCGCATTTGCCTGCTGTGAGCAGAGCTGAGTTACACTGTATTTTCCCTCTGAATCTCTCACCAAATCTTGCAGTTATAATTGAGTCCATTGGGAGCGCTGTAAATGTGTGTCGTCGAGGTGTTGGATGAGAGAAAATGATATGGCATCGAAAGCAAAGTGAAGTTATATTACAAGGCAATACTTGTAATATGTTGATTCTTGTTGAATTCTACTCTATTTGTATTCGGTTCTTGTTGGAGTCATGCAAACCAACCATCGAGGATCTGCTTTTACGGGGGAAAGATAAGAGAAACTCGGAAGCTTATCAGACCAGTATGTGTGTATGTGCGTGAACACGGACAGAGCGTATTTTATAAAACGCCAACTTTCACCACTTGTTTTTCTGAACAATAAGATGTGAAATGGTAAAGATGTGATAGCCTTTATGTAGACTCAGAGAGTTTATATCTGTGTGTTACCCTAATGCTGTCACTATTAGCTTCTATTTAAAAGTGTCATCTCATGAAGACATCGGTCAGCCGATATTAGCCTTTCACAGATATATCGTATCGGCGAATATGTTTTCCGATATGCGCAGATATGAAAACATGTTTTTTTTTTTTCAGAACATATAATGCAGAAAACAAAGCTTGGGGGGATTTAGAATTGGTGTTATAACGTAGTTTGTCCAGTAGAGTGCGCTCCGACAGAGCTGAGCTGACGGTGGTTCTGCTGATGGTGTGGAGTTAAGCAGTGTCTTCACGGTAAGTTGCAAACTAGTTTGTGAAATACATACTGAAAAGTTAATAAACAATGACCCCATCATTTTCCCTTTTCAATATAACTAATATAATGTTAACCCTGTCCCTGACAACCATGTCACTCATGTTTATCACATCTGTTTGCTGTTAGCCAGCTATAGTTTGTCAGTGCAATCAGTAACGTAGCAGATTAAAAGGTAAGCATCTTAGCATCTTTTTGCAGCTCAGCAGACAATGGTGCGGTGGTGGATTGTGTCTGTTGAGTGTTGATTTCACGCTACGCTGTTAACTAGCTGGTGAGACACAATGCTGGAAAGTAAATAAACAATGTCCATCTTTTACTCTCCATGACAATGAGCTTATAGCTAACTAGCTAACCACGTAGCTACTTTCATACATTGTCAGCTGAGTGGAATCTAATGTGTAAACGTATTCACCAAACTGTTGTATTCAGGATTCGCAGTTTGGTATCCCCTTCAACCAAACAATTCCAGTCATTGCATTTACAAAACGTAATATTTAAAAGTCTGGTTTTCCACCGTTGAAAGTTCCCCTGAACTTGTATAGCAGAATATGGTGTAACATCGCTTCCGCTGTTTATCTCTTGACTCGGCAGGTGTAAATGCATCTTGTTTTACAACCTGCCCCTAATTGACTGGCAGTATTAAAATAGTCAGCATTTGACTGATACTAAACAGTACTACTGATGTTTATTTAGCTATTTATTTTATTTGAATGTATTTATTTAAATGGTCAGCAATTGACTGATTCTGAACATGCAGTACTGATGTTTATTTAGCTATTTATTGTATTTTTATTTATTCTTTATTTTCTCAGTGTTCATTTCTAGAATTTGTTGGCAATGTATAATATTCTTTGATAAACATATTTAAGAAAGTAGCCTTCTGAGTACCTTTGCATAGTCATATCGTTGCAAAATCAGTGCACAATCCTCATAGAAAAGGTCTGTTTTCATTCCAGCTCAAAAATTAACTATATCGGCCACCATATCAGTAATCTGTGAATTTTCCCCTCTAAAATAGGTATCGGTCTAAAAAAAAAAAAAAAAATCCCATATCGGTTGGGCTCTAATTTTGACATTTAAGAGGTCATTCTACTTTAAAAGCATACTGTAAATTTCAGAACTCAAAACTTAATGCCCAGTGCAATAAAAGCATTTATTCAAACCAAGCTGCAAAAACACCTCGTTCTCTACTGCCGCGACTTCTCTCACTAGGGAGCCACTTAATTAATGATCGCCTCTACAGCAAAAAAACATCAGTGCCTACATTACATTATCGCATCCTTGGCCCCGCCCACTAGTGCTTCAGTTCGTAAATTGAGAGTGTGGCCTAACTTTTCCTGAACACCAAAGGGGAACCATCTGGTCTATTTTTTTTTATTATTTTTCTATATAAACATGCGCTAGACAGATGTCTTTGACCGCTGTCATGTATCTGGTGCTTCTTTTAAAAGATGCAGTGTCAAGTTACAACTCTGAAGAGGAGAAGCCGTTCTCTTTCATTCAGATGCTCTGCCTCTTGCTGTTATTAGCACAATCTGCTCAACAAACTGTTCTTTCGCCCATCTGCCCTATTTTTAATTGTTGTTGTATGTAAACATGCACTAGACGGACATCTTTGACCATTTTGATGCGTTTCCAGCAATGTGATACTGTTCATTTATGAATATTTCAAATGTCATGACTCTTTGATAGTTCATGCTGCTGAGTTTAAACATTTGTGCTTGAGATAACCAGTATAATACAGTATATTCGGATGCAATGTGTTGGATGTGCATTATGTGTAAACCCTGAAATTTTGTTTTATAATGTTGTGGAGCTTGTTAATCTTCTGATTGAGTTATGGCTATTTGAGGGGCTGTACAATGTTAGCCAATTATATCAGTTGGCATTTACATCGAAGGTTTAAGGAGGCGCTTAGGCCAAAACCAAACATTTCAGACAGAGGGCCAGAGACAGGGTAAAAAATTGTCATATATTACTGACTGTTTTGGTGAAGAAAACAAAACTTTGCTAACAGTATCAGTGGACCTCAGGGAAGATAATACAGTCATTTTCCCAAAGATCATTTCATGACTCTTTAAGCTCCGGTTGAGAGCAGATATTTTTGCTGTAATTGTTTTAATCTTTTTTGTTTTTCATTTTTATTAATGCATTTTGTTCATTTAATTTTTTTTCCCAAAAGAAAAGAATAGTTTATTGAAGTCATCTTATTTCAAAACCGTTCATGGTAATGTATATGAATAAAACAAATGATAAATTGAAATTATGTGTCATACGTGTTATTTTTAACGTGCATTTTAATTTCCGAGTTCCCGAGTACTTGTTTTTTGTGGGTTGGAGTACTCAACTACAAAATTACTTGAAAATGCCCATCCCTAGCTCTGAGCAACCAATGAATGGAGCTACCACACAGGCTCATAATCTTTTACATGTGAGTCATCACTGTAAAATCAAAACGAACCTGTATCATTCCTACTAATGGAATAAGCAGGAGATGAGAATGAGCCAACAATCTGTCAACACTCAGCTCTTACCAAAACACAGATGACTCATTCTATCTGAAAAGGGCATGCTTGATATAAAAAAAAAAAAAAGGAAAAGAGTAGGACGTTGCTCGCCTGGGGGCATAAGATTGAAATGTTCGAGAACTCTGACCCAAAGAGGGCATCACAGAATGTGAACTCTAGGCATGGGCTGACAGAGGAACCTTTGAGGCCCATGAAAGATCCATTGAGGGGTGTCAGAGTTGGGTTTAGACAGGAATGACGGTTACAAGGGAGGGGTCATGGCAAGTCCTTTCATTTCGCCTACCCTGCCAAGCAGGGTCTGCCAGGGTTGGCAGTGAGCCTTTGGAGGGTGGAAGGAGGGGCAGGTATGAATGACGCTGGCCACAGAGAGCTCAGTGTTGGGCTAACTATTAGCAGGGGAGTGTATGAGGGAGTTTAGAGAGATAGCTGAGTCAAGGGCAGAGGTCACCCTGTCTCTGTGAGTCTCAGATAAAGCCCTGGTGGAGTTGTTGGCAGGGGGTTTGGAAAGGGTTACCAGGCTCTTTCCAGGCGGGGTGCAGCCCACACTGTCCTGCCGACGCCTTATCTGTGCTGGTGTGCCGGAATCATCCATTCACTCACACCAGCTCAGATAAACCCAGGAGGGTGCTGCAGACACAGCAGGCCTCTGTGAACAAGCAGACCAGGGGAAAGGAATTGATGGTGAGAAGGGTGTCAGGAGTGGAGGACAGAAAATAGACATTGTTGCTGAGTCAGACCAGATCTCATCTCTAAACAACACTAGTGATAGTCCGGTATAATGGCTAATCAAATTACCTGAGCCATACACGGCCATTTTAATATTAATGGCCAACAACTGTGCCCGATAAGTTGATTAACAAAAGTAGTCTTTCCACCTTGAGTTTGTTTCAAAATCTAGTTTCAAAAGTTTCAAAAAAGTTGCACGTTTTCTGATTTAAAATATATTGTAGTGAATTTTTGTACATGTTTTGTAAAGTAAGTTAATTTTGTGAACAAAATCACAAAAATATGAGCAAAATATAAAAATATTTATAAGAAGGCAACAGTGCTAACCACTGAGCTACTGTGCCGCCCAGTAATTCTGTTCTCTCAACATATAAACACTTTGTGTATTATACTTTGTAAGCCTTATTCAAACTCCACTATAACAACATAAATATCTAGCAAAGAAACGATAATGCTAAACTCCCAAACACTGAGAGAACATATTGTGTGCAAGAACTTTGATATTAAGATAAATTAATTACTTTGTTCTGAGGAGGACTTTGCTTTTGTGTGTGCTTGTGTGTGTATGTGTGTGTGTTAATGACGAGTTGGTTTATCTTCCTCCTGCTCTGAAATGACTCTTGGGCTGCACAGAGGTTGATCTTCATATAATTAAAATATGCTAATGCCATCCATTATGTCCCACAACTTTGAGTCAATTAAAAGAAGGAATGCTTTTCCGAAAAGCAGACGGCAGCAATAACTTACAACCAATCTTGACGACACGATTATGATGTAAACAAATGAGGTAAATTTAGTTTCAGGAATTTTATATGAGTTTTTAGTCCTTTTCTATTCAGGTCCTGAAGCCGTCTTCTAACGAGAAAATGGAAGCAATTTCCAAACCTACACAAGCTTTTGATTTTATTTGTCCGCACGCTCATTATTTTCACAGTTCGTTGTTTTGCTTATCTATAAGACATTTATTCAAGCTGCTCCTGTAGCGCACTTATCACCGCATTAGTCACATAAACACAGTCTTTGGCCTGGAGATCCGATTCACTGTCTAATAGGCCCGTGCCTTTTGTGTGCCGTTATAATCTATCATTTGATTGTGCGAGGGGACAGATCTAATGAAAGCAGGCAAAAAACAACAGAAAAAAAGCAACAAAAAAAACACAGCAAACAAACAGAAATAAATTAGTAAATCACCAAAAGAACCTCCTGGTATCCCATTACAAGCAGAACTGCTGTGTCAGAGAATCTTACAAATGCAAGAAAACACAATGCCAATCGTGTCGGTCTGGAACCCGTTAAGCCTGTGTGGTTTAGCGGGTAATCCAGCTGTTACAATACCTAGAGATGGATGTGACTCTGATTAGGCTGGCGGATCAGAGGAGATATATTTGGACCGGTTGTGAATACCCAGAGGAATACAGAGATGGCGCAACGACTTCTTTGTCTTCGGTGCATCGCAGATACTATTGGAGGAAATGCTCCCTAGTTAAGACTGAGTTAGAAGAGAGAACATGTAAATTACCAGTGAGAATAGAGTAGCTCTCCTAAATCCAAGGCTATGGTTTCTTGAGACTGTATATTTAAGATGGCTATCAGCAACTCGACACCAACTGGGGTCGTAAATAAGATAAAAACGTCAAGAGGCCGCCCATAGATATGAACATTACTTGACTACATAAATTCTTCAAGAACTGCACCACCCTTCCCTCTAAAATCTCTTCCAGGCATGATTTTTTTTAATTTCATCAACATTTCTGAGTTTTGGCTGGTTGTGAATTAAACAGATAATAGACTATTAAGCAAAAACAGCTCGAACTATCCTTGCTGTAGATAAGGGGCTGTCCCCCTACGTGATACAGAAGCATATCTTTGTGGCTTACCGGTCTGGTGACTGATGTGAAGACTTTAGAGCTTTTGTTGAAGCTCAAATTCACTTTGATAAAAGTCTTAGAGAAATACATTGAAGAAATGTTTTGTTTGCTCAGGTAATTCAGGTCCCATTTAAGAAGGTACACAATCACAGACAGACAGAGAAAGCATTAGTACACTTGGCACATCCACTGTTCAAGCACTAAGCTGCTGCCAAGGAAGGCTGTGCAAGCTTAGAGAAAATGCCTGACTTAGGCCAGTAACCATCATAATTCAGATTAGTATTCAATCAATATGAGGTTTTTACCCTGCTGAAAAGAGCAGTTAGGACCAGCAGGAATCTCCATGGGGACAAGCATCATCCAAAATTCAACATATGCAACATGTTGTCCCCCTCCCCCAGTCTTATGAATATTTGGCTATATCCTTGAATGTTTTTCCATCCAAACCTATGGTACTAAAAGGCAGTCTGACACATGTGCTGGAACTGTAACCCAACATAAAATGATGTATCACCACTGTCATTTCCGATTACTGACAAACCGACGTGGCATGAATAGCCTTCGACGAAAGCATATTAGCAAAGAACAAAGGATATGACATTTGGTACAATTTAGCTATTCAGCATACAGCGGCAAACAGGGGCCCATGGTTAATCCGAAAGGAGTTTCTATATTGAGGAACATCCATATTCAATCACAGTATCTAGAGTAAAACATCTTGCCTTCTGTGAATCACACACTTGCTTTATTACCGTATTTGCAAGAAATGTCTTGTATTTGCCGCTGGCAATGGGAGGATGGAAAACGGAATGATTTCGTAATGGCTTCTGGCACATCCATTATTCAATATGAAATGCCTTGAAAGTTTATTTTACTGTGCTCCGTCTCGCATTTCGAGCTGCCATTTCATATGCAGCTAAATTGATTCAATGGTGTTGTGTGGGGTGAAACATTCTGACCAATTTATCATGCAGAGGTAGGCTTGAGAAACAGAGGATGTTGGGAAAGGGAGATAAAAAGACAAGGGGCACGAATGTTTGGGCACACACTTCCTGGTTATTAAGAAGTTCTCCAATTAGCTTTCAGCGAATAAGAAAGCTAATACGGCTGTTAATGGCCACAGGGTCAAGCTCTCCAGAATTGAATGCAGGAGGTTTCTTTGTAATCGGCAGTCCAACACTTGGAATCAATATCGGCTTGCTCTTTAAAGATAGAGTGGGATTGACTAATCCCTAAACAATGTGAGAATCAGAAAGCTGGTTTAAACTGAAAGTATTCTCGGGGGGGGGGTTGGGGGTGGGGGGGGTTGGGGGTGTTGAAGAACTTCCAGTAGGGCTTTACAATTAACTGAATTAATAATCAAGATTACAATTACAGCTGCTAGAATTAACAAATTGTGAAACGTGTCAATTATTGCATTTAGGTCTACTTACAGTACTTTTCTGTTTGTAACATATTTCTTTGCAGTGGCTAAGCATTGCAAAAAATTACAGACATGTTACTTGCTTTCTGTGTATAGCTTAAAATTACAGTTTTGTTTATCATGCTGCTAAGAGGGCCAATGTGGAGTTCGACGTTTAAGCTATGTCTTATTATTAGAAGGCTCTCTGGAATACTCGATTCTGAATGGTCAATCATGCCATCCAATGGCCTAACATTTCTGAATAATGACCGCACCTGATATTTCACTAGTCATACGGGTTTTGCGAGTCATCTTTCGTACATGTCCATTTTTTTTATTTATTTGGCAAGAAGTCTTGTATTAACCTCTCGTGCGACCCCGCGTACACATGCATGGATGTTGTATTTTGGCTTCGCTATACGCAATGCATAATTTAAATTCATTTAAACCGACTGATCTCAGTTCAGGAGAATCTGTGCTGTCAGTAAAGTGTTAAACTTTCGACAGCAGAGTTTTCTTTGGGAGAAACGCCAACTACATCTGGTAAGAAACTTAATTAAGTTTTTACATGGAACCCTGTTTGAGTCAAAAGATTAGAGTCTCTAGTTTCACTCGATATGCCATTTAAAAAATGTGAGCAATTTATCGCGAAACGCCATGCTGCTGTACACTAATGTGTACTTTAGCAAATTTTTTCCTTAGAAATCCTGTTGTGCATTATCACACTGAGAATCAATGGGTTTATCCAAGAGCTGCAAAATGTTGCTTTCAGAGGCTTTATGTGGAGTTAGGATGAAAATAAGGTGCATTTCGAACTTGAGACCAGTGCAGACAGACAGCACACTGGAGGTAAAGTCATTCACTAAATAGGGAGCAAGGGAGCATCCTATAGTGCATTCAATCCAAACTTCCTATCAAAAGTTCAGTGATTGGATGATGCTGGCCAGTACTTTGAATCAAATTAATTATGCTAATTTCTAATGTAATGTCTGTAATGTCTCAAAAACATGAATAACCAACACTACTGGAAACAATACAGTCAGCTGGTTTTTATTGCAAAGTAAAATAACAGTTTACATTTTCACTTACATTAAAAACATCTATAAAGTAATTCAGAAACAGTTCTCATCTTGTTTTGGATTTGAGGCCTACATAAAGAATATGGCATGAAGATGCCCCAGACTTAATACGTATTTTAGCGTAAACTTAATCTAAATTAATTGCAAATACAAAATCAAGGGAAAATAATCAACAATTATTATTTATGTCATAATCGTACATCCATGAATTCCAGCAGAGGTGTGCCTAATTATTTTGCTTTGCATGTTCTATGTTCATATGTTGGAAGATGGAATGTGGAGCTTCAGGTAATGCAGCTTTTGCGAAATGCAAAGAGAGAGAGAGAGAGAGAGAGAGAGAGAGAGAGAGAGAGAGAGAGAGAGAGAGAGAGAGAGAGAGAGAGAGAGCAACTGAGCAAGAAAGTGATGGGGAAGAGAAGAAAAAAACACAATGGATCCAAATTGAGCTAGTGCGGGGGAGTGTTGGTGGCAGGCAGAGAGGTCGAGAGGCGGTGCCACCAATCTAGTTATGACCCAATGTAGTGATTGCTCTGCAAAACTTAGCAATTACACCAGTTCCCTCTTGCACCAGAGGCTACTATGTATGCATTCAGATTGGTTTCTTTCAAACTGGCGGCCAATGTGCTATAAGCAGCCCAAAAACTTTACCACTGTGATATTGCCACAAAAAACTCAGATCATTAACATTGTAATAATGAGATGCATAAGAAATGTAATACTATCATAATTATAAACACACAGAATTGCTACAGGGTTTGTCATTTTACTACCCTCCTGAATTCCCATGCTTTATGCTGGTTAGTGCTGGTTTGGTGCTGATCTAGAGGGTGAACTAGTATAATCATGCTGTTCACCAGCAAAAAAAAAGTTTTTTTTTCTTTCTTTAGTGGAATACAAAAGGGGATGTTAGGAAGAAAGACAGGGACTGGCAGCCTCAGTCACAATTCACTTTCACGGCATCTTTTTTCCATACAATGAAAGTGAATGGTGACTGAGGTGAACATTCTGCCAAACATCTCCTTTTGTGTTCTACACAAAATTATAGCTACACAATAGCTACACAACATATACTGGTGACCAGCTTTTAAATGGTTTGTTTGGATGGGATAGCACTGTCAAATTGTATTAAGTCATTAATATACTGGTCACGTCAGGTAACTGCAGGCAGAAGCTAATGATCGGGTGAGAGCTGGAGAGAATGTTTCTGAGCTGCTTCGGTCTAGGGAACATGTGTTGAATCATTTACGGTATTTACTCGCCGTGTCTGATGGTTTTAGACTCAAGCATGTTCAAATAATTTAATTTTAATAATCTAAAAGAGGCTCTAAAAAGTTTTTTTTTTTTTTTACCTGATATCCTTCAGATTTTATTTGAGCTACATCATAAATGCAATCAACTTCAATAGAAAAACTGTTAAATATTTTCTGAAACACCAAACGTAATTTTAAAACCGGCATCTTTTACGAAGCAGATTTTTTGTTCCAATTAATTATTTTGAGAATATTTACACAATAAGAGTTTCCCATAACCATAGAGCAACCTTTTTGAAGGTAAAATGTCTTTGAAATGCAGCAAATGCAAGGAGTAAATAGGCTTTTGCTTTTGAAGAGCCAATATGAATGAAATCTTGCGAGCCTGCCTCATTCCTCTTTCTACAGTTGACACCGATTTTCTTGTATTTTACTGCCCAGTATATCTTCAAGTCCACTAGACCCTTAAGTTCAAGCATTTCATCCAAAGGCTAGAAAAATTAAAAAGGTAATTTTCTGGGTTCTTCTCAGTGAATTTGTATGGTCAAAGTGTCAAAATGCTTCAAAAAGTTCCTAGCTTAGTGTCAAAATACCACTATTGGCTTTTCTTTAAAATAGAATTTGAAATCAAGGTCTGTTCCTTAAAAAGAATATGAAGCCTAGTCATTATGAGTTGATCTCAGTTGGAAGTCTGATAAATAAAATGGAATCTGTTAAAAATGTCAAAGCTCTTCACAATATAGGCACCTGGCTGTCCAGCACACTCTACCTAGTGCCTATGGCAAAAAGGGTGATATGGGGACTTTTCATTGGATAACAAAACTTGGAAAGACAGGGTAACTTTCAAAAACACTGAACTAAGATATTCCAGCATTATTGAACACACTCATTTCAAATAGTGGGTTATTTTTCAATGTTCCACTTTTAAGTGCTATTGTAGATCCACTGCACAGCACGGTTGAAAAATGCATGCAGGACTTGGATCCTCAGTATTAAGTCAGCTGCTTAAGAATCCATTCACCTCAATGGGGCTGCTGGCACAGAGAAGCTCTGGCGGTGCCCTGAAGCTTTTTTTTTAATTAATCTACTTTATGTGTGTGTGTGTGTGGGTGTGTGTGTGGGTGGCTTACAATTAAATTTTTTAGGTTACAACTGGTAATTACAAGGGTATTATTCTATAAATGTGGTTTATGAGGACATTTCCGTGTCCCCATAATTCAAATCACTTAAAAACATACTAAATGATGTTTTTTTTGAAAATGTAAAAATGCATAAAGTTTTTTGTGAGGGTTAGGTTTAGGGGATAGAATCTATAGTTTGTATAAAAATCATTATGTCTATGGAGAATCCTCGTAAGGATAGCTGCACCAAAATATGTGTGTGTGTGTGTGTGTGTGTGTGTGTGTGTGTGAGAGAGAGAGAGAGAGAGAGAATGGGGGTTTGGGTGTAATTGGGTGGAGGGATGTTGTGGGTGTGTGTATATGCGTTTTAGAGGGGAAATGGTATTTTACCCTGAAGCAATCTGCATAGTGCACTTAGAAGACATACCTGTTGACCATAACCAAACTCTCCAATTGCCCCCTTTCTTAAAAGACTGCATAAGACCAAACTTGAAGTCCAGAAGAAACAAAAAATAAAGATGAACAGAACAGACTGTCTCTTAGCGACCTGTTTGTATGTCTCTTTTTATTTTCTTAAACTTCTGCTCACCCGTAGGAAAGAAAAATCTTAAATGAGATCTCTTCAATATCACAATTGTGTCCCCTAGACAGTAATATGATTAGAGCAAACGGATACTTTTGCTCAAGTTTCCTGGTTCTTACATTTTTCTCTGTATGTCAACAATTGTCTAATTCTTTCTTATTTTATTTCTCAGACTGTTAGGAGAAATTCAAGTAAATTTTATTTGTATAGCATATTTCACAATGCATAGTACTGTATTGTTTCAAACCTTAAAGGATTAGTTCACCCAAAAAGGAAAATTCAATCTTTGTTTACTCACCCCTGTGTTGTTATAACCCTATATTACTTTCTTTCTTTTTCTTAACACAAAGGGAGAAATTGTGAAGAAAAAAAAACAAATGCTGTGTTCAGTGATGTCATACAATGGCAGTTTATAGTGACAACCTCTTCAAGCTTCAAAAGAATGCAAAAGTATAATTCAGAAGTCTAATAAATTATTCCATGAGACTCATGATTGTTATGAAACCATATGATACGTTTTGGTGAGAAAGTAACTGAAATCTAATGTACCTTTGACCTCCTGTGTGCGTTCATGATAGGGCATGAGAGCAAAAGTTCACACAGCCCCAGCTCACGACATGGGGCATTCAATCGAAACCCAGTTTGTTTATCTAAAAACAGGTCCTCCACAGTGATACAAAGAACAGAGCACAACACAGCTGCACACAAAACTTACTAAACATGTTTGAAGAATTTGTAGTCGAAGAATTGATGCATTTCTATGCCCAGCCTTATTTTTTTGAAAATGTTTGGACTGGTGCCAGTTCACAGCGGATATTGCAGAAAATGCCGAAAATAGAAAACAAGTGATTGATATAAATGTACTGTCACTCATCACTGCTTTTTAGGACAAAAACTCTAATTACCATAGAAAATATACCTTTTATCGCATGTCGTTTGCCATCAGGTTAGGACAATGTTGTGACTGTGGCTGCCTGTATCCTGCTCTATGTTTCTGTTTGATTTCCAAGAACTCAAAACATTTTCAAAAAAATAAGGCTGGGCACAGAAATGGATCAATTCTTCGACTACAAACTCTTCAGACATGTTTAGTAAGCTCTGTTCTCTGTTTTCTGTGCAGCTGTGTTGTGTTTTTTTGTCACTATTGCTGTGGTGGACCTGTTTTAAGATAAACAAAACAAGTTTTTCCATGAATGCCCCAATGTCATGAGGGCGCTGCATGAATGGCACAGGAGATCAACGGTCAGTGAACATTTTTCCTAAATAATACATTCGATTTTGGTTTGTTTCTCACCAAACCTTATCGTATGCTTTCTTAAAAATCATGAGTGTCATTGAATTATTTATTAGTCTTCTGAATTATACTTTTGCATTCTTTTGAAGCTTGAAGAGGATGTCACTATAAACTGCCATTGTATGGCATCACTGAACACAGCATTTTTTCACAATTTCTCCCTTTGTGTTAAGAAAAAGAAAGAAAGTTGTATAAGGTTATAACAACACAGGAGTGAGTTAACAATGACTGAATTTTCATTTTTGGGTGAACTAATCCTTTAAGATGTTTAAAAATACCATACATAAAATTCATATCTGAGATAAGAGAAACATCTGAGACAAAGATAAAATAATCGAGATCTCCTTTATGCCTACTGAGCAATGAAAGAGCAATACACTTTTCCTTTTGCAACAGCAGATGCTTCTCCAAATCAAAAACGCCCACATTTCACATTTCTGACACAGATATCAGTAGTGCGTGACAGAAAAAGGTGTTTATCATGTGTTTGCAGTTTATTTGAAATATAATGTGAAAACATTGAACGGACAGAAAGAGGAAGATGAATGCAGGACATAAACAGCAATTCTGTGTCTGGTTCTTTTGAGAAACATCACAGCTTTCAACTATCAGCCTCCCTCAGCATAGACCTTCTGTTCCTTCAAAGCAGTTGGTTTAGAAAGTCCTGCAGACACCTGATGTTTTGTTCAAATACTTGTCAGGGCTGGGCACACGGTTATGGCATCTCTAGATTTCATGAGCCCTGGAAATGTTATTTAAAAGGAGGGAGACAAAGCCAGGCATGTTCTGAACAGAATGAGAAGATAAAGTCAGCTTTTCTTTGTAGTTTCAATCATGTGGGGTGATGCAGTATAGCCACTGGCTGGGGGAGCGAGGAAGAGGGCAGCCAATTTCCTCCCCACCGTTTTACCGCACAGCTCCTGGGGGCACTCTGGATTCGGTTACCGCAACAGCGCAAGCTAAGATAAGATTTAAAAACACATTCACTGGCCAAGAACGAGAAATGAGCCCCAGATTCCAAAAAAACACAAACACCTGAGGAATATCTGAGCAAAATCAGAACAACATATTCAATATGAAGGAGCACATTGTTGCCAGAGTCTTAGTACTGGAGTTTCTACTAAAGTTATGTTTGTACGAAGCCAAAATGGCAGTGAACGCAAACTGCATGACAAAGAGCACATTTTAGGAAGAAATACTGTATTTTAGGTCTACGTGCTGACAGCTTTCAACCTGCTAAAAAAAAAAAAAAAAAAAAAAAAACTGTATAAACCTGGTTTGCTGATCTTAGGTCTCCCAGGCTGGTCTGTTTGTCATTTTTATTTTATGCACTTGTGCACCCAGCCCTTTTTTGTGGAACCATCTAGACCAGCAAAAAACCTGCATGGACCGGCTAGAGCATTTAAACTAGCTAAGCTAATTTTAGGCCAGGTTATGCCATTAACTGCTGTGCATGTTACATCTTGCAGTGCTATTGTGCTGTAACAATGTCACAACAGATGTTAGAGGCCGAAGTGGTGATTTCAGCTGTACGGTGAAATGCAGATGTGGGGTGTTAAGCAGATGAGAGAGGAAAGTAGCTGCACAACCACCCAGGATGGTGCAGAGTCTGATGCTTCAGATAAAACAGATAAGTTGTGGCACTGAGCCATTGGCTGCCTTTGCCCATCTGAGACGTGAGAGGTGCGGGGAGGAGTTCATGAAAGGGATCAAACACGCTCCAGAGCTTTACAGAGATATGATATGTTACTCTCCCCACGCTTGAGAGACAGATGCGCGAGAAAATAAGGGAAACGATACCGAAAGTTGCAGAATAGAAATTAGGGACTGCCTGATCTGAATAAAACATAGGCCTAACACCAAAGTGAAAAAAATGCATAAAAATAAAAGCTATTGAAAAAAAAAAAGGAAGTGAAAAAGGCAGAGGCTGACTAGAGGTGTTGACTATACAACCAAACATCATACTACTGTTCTTCTGTGATTTTGTTTTTTTTTTTACTGCTGAATGTTTTATGAACTTCTTGTAACATCTGTTTTCTGAGAATGAGAAATTCTAAGGAGGTCGATAATACCTGGAGAGAGCCACCCATCAGCATTCCCATTCACACAATGGCAGTTGCATGGTTGGTGCATGACTCCACAGAAATACACGACCTGCTTGTCATCTTTGCTTAAGGGTGGAAAGAAACATATTTTTTAAACCTATCACGTGTGCATGTGCGACTAATTACTTTAGAGCTGCACGAAAAGTATAATTAGTTTTTTTTTTTTGTGTGCTGCCATGTCTCATGCAAATTTTGTCATCAACACAGTATGCACGTGCAGCCCAGATTTACTACATGAGAGGAGAGTCCACATCTGTGCATGTCGCCTGATGTTGACTGTATAAAATTTATCACAAAGCAGCAGTAGTGGGCATGCAACGAAGACGTCCGTAATATAGGCTTGGGATCGATGTCTTTTTCACACATCGATAATCAGAAGGTTTCCCCAATGATTATCGATATATATATGGATTTTTTCAGATATAAATAAGGCTGCTCGTTGCACAATAGTCTTTGTCTTTTCAAACATATTTTTCAACACAACTTTGGTCAAGTGTGAGTGGCAAGGTAAATTAAAGTGTTTAGCATATCAGACATGTCTGGCAGATGGCATGGCGTGTTTCAAAATTCAAAACAATTATGTTTCATCACAGTAAGTGCAACGGCACTGACAGACGACGAGCTAAGACACAGGAGGCTGCACATTGTGCAGTGCTACTGAATGCAACTTGCTTAGTTTTCCATTAAATTCAACCCAAATAATTATCAATGGACAAATATTATTTACTCTAGCCATCACTGTGTAGACATTGTGTATATGTATCTATCATATAGCCAACACAATGTATTTTCAGTTACAAGTTCAGTTTTTTGTGGCTTGACAGCTTGAATGAAATGCATTCAATACACACAGATACATTTCATAATAAAGTTAATCATTTCTAACTTACCTGCAAACTCATCAACGTCACTTTGTTTATTCTTGAAGAAGTACAAAAACGTTTGTTACTTTTGTGTGTATAGTGATACACCACAACCTAGTTTGGACTGCAACTGTGCTTCTACCGGCAACTGGTTTCAGTAAATGTTATATCGCCCCCTTGCGGTTTCCCAAAGCTATCACACCAATGGAAAGCACACAAATTAGGCTTCTAATTTAAATGTCAGCTAATGTTAATTTATAGATGCCTCAAAAATATATCGATAAAATAACGTGCCGATCAATAATCGATATATCTATATTTTATGACATCCCTACCGTAATAGCACTCGACCATGCATGAGATGTAACGGCACAGAGAAAAACAAAGTATACCATAGGCTTTGGCAAGACATTGGCTGATGGCACCACAAGAATGCACAGAGTCGTAAACCCTTCACTAGCGATTATACAGTGTGTATGCTGTGACGTCAAAGGCAGAAGACAGGGAAAAGTCCTTTTCAAGCTTTAAAAAGTTCTCAAAAAATGGGAACTTGTAAAACTTATACTAAAATATTATGAAATAATAAAAAAAATTACATTTTATACAGTATGTTAATGACAACATTTCTTGAAAATACTTTTGCCTACTTTTGAATGGCCATCAAAGGAAAATGTTGCTTTTTGGCAACACAATGAATGGTGTAGTTACAGTAGGTGCTAAATGACCTATGCTAACCAGCTATACCTTGACCCATTAAAAAAATTCAGCCTTCACAAAGAAACCAAGGTAGTAATTAGCATACATTCCCCAGTGTGTTGTCCCATAAGGAACCTTGTGTTTTTTAGTCAGTTTCATTAAATGACAACCAAAAAGTGGTCATGAGACCACTGCAAGGGCCTGAATGAACAAATACTTTAGCTTGTGTCTCCTATATATAGAACAGCAGCAGATAAGTGCTCTGCCCAGAGAAAAATACATTGCCTCTTATCTCTAAGCATCACACTCAAAGAAATCTTTTCAAAAGTATGTGCACATCATGAACGAGAGGAAACGATTGAGATTGAAAGCAGAAAAAGGAATTAAAACTCTTCACCTGCAAAAAGTCCACGTAATATTTCGGGAACACCAAAGGTACAGGCTTTTATTTAGTTACCTTTAACATGAGATCTACAATAACTGCTTGCTGAATTCCCAGGAATGGTGTTATCTCCAAGCACTACAAATGTGTTCACAGGTACTTCCAAATAAGGATGTAAAAAAGAAGAGGAAGTTGGTCAGCTTGTGGTTAATTTTAGTGTGCTATCACCCAAAGCATTCAGCATTGGTCCTTTGTAGACATCCGCCTAGCGTTCCTCTTTAATATATTACAGCCTCACGTCAGCGGAATGGCACTTGAGAAGATGGAGTAGACTCCTTAAAGTGCTCTAGATATGCTAGTGACTGTTGTTATAAGTAGCAGAGTTATTTATGTTTATAAATTGGGGAATAACTCTCAGATACATCACTTTAGTTATAAGAACAGTGGGAGAGAGCTGTCAGATGTGTGACAAATGTCCATTAGGACCAGCCAAAAATATACAGTGCTTGATTAGTGTGTAAAAAAATGACATCTGGCTGCAAACCTTTTCTCTTTCCTTTCTCTTGCACAGAAGCCTTTAGATCATATAACATCTAATAAAAACAGTTGAGAGTTGTGAATAGTCAGAACAGAACAGAAAAGGACACAATAGTTAGTCTTGCTATTAAAAACGCACCGGTTCACAGATAAATCACAGCTTTTAGCTGTTACAAGCCATTTCTGTGGAACGTACAGGTTAATGCTGGATGTACAATTGCCTCATTCACTGTGAGGAAAATTATAGGACAGGTCAATAGGAGTATTAGCATAGAATACTAGTGCTTTAAATTGGAGGCCAGTCAGACAATCAAAAATGAACTCCCGTGGGGTGACAAAATGGCTGACTTCCTTTGAAACAAAGCCTACAGGGGAATTTTAAAGGAATATTCCGGGTTCAATATAAGTTAAGCTCAATCGACAGTATTTGTGGCATAATGTTGATTAACAAAAATTTCGACTCATCCCCCCTTTTCTTTAAAAAAATTTAAATAAAAAATCGAGGTTACAGTGAGGCACTTACAATGGAAGTCAATGTGGACAATTTTTAAACGATTTAAAGGCATTACATCGTCATGGCAACAAAGTTGTAAAATTGGCTCTAACTTTACACAGAAAGGTTAGTAAGCGATTTAATCACACTAAAATCATGTTAACACGCATTGTTTTATGTCTTGTGGCTATACTTTTTAAATAGTGAGTATTTTAACATTTATAGATTGACCCCATTCACTTCCATTGTAAGTGCCTCACTGGAACCCAGATTTCTGCTTTTTTTTTTTTAAAGAAAAGGAGGGGCAAGTTAGGGCTGGGCGATAAATTGATCTCGATATATTTATCGCAATAAAAAATCCACGATATCGATGATAAACTTTTAGGTAATCAAATATTATTTAGCATATGTTCTACATCAAGGCTCAGCAGAGGTTGTACTTCCTTCGCCAGCTGAGGAAGTTCAACCTGACACAGGAGCTGCTGACACAGTTCTACGTGGCCATCATTGAGTCTGTCTTGTGTACATCTATAACTGTCTGGTTTGGTTCAGCCACCAAATCAGACAGAAGGAAACTACAACGGACAGTCAGGACTGCTGAGAGGACCGTTGGTGCCCCCCTGCCCACCCTCCAAGACCTGTACGTCTCCAGAGTGAGAACTGTTACCCTCTGGCCATCGCTACAGAGCACAGAGCACCAGGACATCCAGGCACAAGAACAGTTTTGACTAGGGATGCACCGATACCACTTTTTCTCTTCCGATTTACTTTAATCTCAGTATCGGCCAATACCGATCCGATACCAGTGTTGTTTTTTTCATAATCAATTTAGAATATCTATACCTCACTGAGTGATTCTAATTATATGTAAAGAAACACAAACCTTTAACTACACATTATTTCAAAATAAATGTACAAACTATTAAGAAAAACTTTATTTTGAACAAGTTTACTGGATAATGCTGCAGCAAAATTAACAGAAATTCCAGTCTAAGTGTTCAGTAGAAAAGAAGGCAGTTTTTCTTTTTTTTTTTTTTTCTTTTTTTTTTGCAAAAAACATTCAACTTGTATCTGGACTTGAAAGGATTCAGATCTCTTTTTTTTTTTCAATTCAGTTGTAAGATATTTTCATTCACAGTTATTTTTTGGAACCCATTAAACTTAAATATTGTTATAATTTGTAAACAAATAATAATTATAATAATACATTATTATTATTGACTTTTAGAATTTTAAATACAACAGTAACATATTTCAATCGTGCACCTTTAACTTTTAAACCCTCACGCTTTTATTTTGACATTATGAACTCTCCAGGAAGTCCTGTATGTGTCTGTTTGTAAGCAAGTTCACAGTAGTTTAATTTGCTTCTTATTCAAATTCTGGTAAATGCACCTCCGGCACCGTTCTAAATGCATATTATAAGTGAACCGAACTATTGAGCATCTACATCTGAGATGTTGTTTGTGAGTAGCGCTCAAATGTTGCCTAGATGATCAGGTGCATGTCGCTAAAAATGCAAGCAGTTCGGCTTTCTCAGACTGTATGAATTTGCTAACGTCAGCTGCCTTGCTAATGATTAGGCTATGCCAGTCACCCCGGTCTGGGTCTGGACCCCGGAATGATTCCATCTGGACAGCAAGATATCATGACGACGGTTGCGCCCTTTCATCATCTCTAGTGAGCAGCACGACAAAACAATAATCAGATCTGATCTTTCTGCACTGTATTCTTGAATATTTTTCTCTTACACCAAACACGCTTCATTTATGCCCTGTCCCGCTCTGCACGCGTTGCCTCTTTTCCCCGCATGTGAGTAGACATGAGGCACCACATAAGTTAACATGGTTCCAGAACGCCTTTCAGTGTTGGGTGTAATGCATAACTAAGTAATGCTTTACTGTAATTAAATGACATTTTCTTTGAATAAAGTAAGGGATTACTCTTCATTTTTCAGTATTTACAGTTACTTCTGATGTAATTGCATTAAATACTGTACAGACTATAGAACAATTCTATATGAAACAGTAGTGAATTTAAAATCAAAATTGAACGTCTAATGTTAAAATTTATATTTTCTAATTTAACGCTGCCCCCTTAAGTTCTTTTGCCAGTTAAAGAATAACTTATTTGATTTTATGTGATTTATCTGAAAGAATTAAAAGAACAATCTCATGTCTATCCTTGTATTTTTCATCTGGATGAGGTTGATCAGGGTTTTAGAAAGTAATTAATAATAAGTAATGCAATTACTTTCCAGACAGAGTAATTAGTACAGTAATCTAATTACACTGTATAAGATGTAATTAGTAATGAATTACTAACCCAACACTGGCTTCTTTAGACCATAACATTTTTCCTTGTAAATTTCAGCATGTTACGAGCCTTTAATAATAAACAAACAGAATTCTGTTCTAATTTTGTGAAATTAATCAGATGTCATCATCTCTGGCATGGATGACAAGGAAAGACAATAAAATTACTAGTTTGTAGCCTAGTCTTTCACACTTTAATAAAAATATAAAAATGGTCCATTCAGATTTTACATTCTAAATTGTCTCTCAGGGGATACCCCTGAACCCCCATACAGTATCATTCCTCAGTCACAAGGGCTTCTATGCCCCCATACTTGCTAGTGTACTGAGTGTAACAAAATATAAAAATAATTTGAATGTAAAAAGTATATGCTGTCATTATGAACAAATGAGCTTTTAACATTCATATCCACCTGCACTGGATTGATAAACTCAACAAAATATTTTAATATTTTGGTAGAAGATCCCTCAGGCACTGCTTTGGCTGTCTCTGGGCCCCCAATGCAGTTTTGTATAGACTATTTTGACTGTTTAGGATTTTTTTTTCTTTCTTCTTTTCCTCTGTCAAGTAGGAAATAATAAAATAAAAGTGCAATGTGCAAATGTGAATGTATATTGTGATAAATATCGATATCGAACAATATGAAAAAGAATATTGTGAATATTGAATATTGTTTTTGGCCATATCGCACAGCCCTAGGGCAAAATTATTTTTTGTGGTAATCAATATTATGCCACAAATGCTGTCGAATGAGGTTTAAACTATTGTTTAAACTCATGACTTTCTTTTTTCCATGGAATATAAAGGTGAGTTATCCAGGTTTGGAACAACATCAAGGTGAGTGGTAAATTACAGTATTTTCATTTTTGGATGAAATATCCCTTTAAGCATCAGCTGGTTTGCTTTACCTAGTCAGGCTAGTCGGTTTGCTGGTTTTAGAGAAGTTTTGGGCACTTGTCAGGTAGTCAAGCTGGGAGACCAATTGGCCGGCCAGCTAAACACAAGTTTAGCCAGTCTGGGAAACCAGCTTGACAAGCTTAAACCAGCTAAAAGCTGCCAAACATCTTAGGCTGGCTTAAGGAGTTTTTTTTTTTTTTGCATAAGGGAAGATATACACCCAAGCTATTTTCGCTAAAGAGCACAGCCTCCAAAGACTTGATATTCAATGTAGCTCTTCAGTTTTCCTCAGCTTGATTCATTTTGCACATCTACGTAGATGACTTTAAACATAGAGCCCATTGTCCTTGACCTCTCTGAAAGGTATATAAATACATTTGAGCTGAATACAGAAAGTGCTGTCACACTAGATGAATAAAGAAACAAGGGATTCTGAAGAGAGGATTTTGAGGGGGGAGGGAGGTAAAGGGCGAATACCCAGAGGTGGGATTTATCAAATGAACAGAGAGAGGGATCAGACCTAAACTTTCCCTCATAACAAGATTGAGAGAGAAAAAGGTGGCAAGACAAAGTCATATCATCTTGGGAAGGCTTCTGCTTGATCTTGCTCTCTGTGGTACTTCAGTCTTAAAAAGCGGCAACAAAACACCTAAAGTTTGCATCTTGCTGCATATAGCGCCAAAAAAAGCCTCTTAACCGTCAAATTTGCAAGTGAAGAGGGAGATAAAAGCAGAGTCTGTCATGAAGACAGCAATTCTGGAAGGCATCAGAACATTCCCTCAGGCCACCATTCTCGATGTGCCGAAACAGGTACAGAGGCTTCTTTCGTCTTTCTATGATGTGAGCTGAACCAGCTGTGCACTGGTTGTGTATACATAATCAACCATTTACCTCTACTCCAACTTCCGACCTCTTAAAATCGCATTAGAATGGCACAGACTGAAACAACAGCTCTGAGGGAGCTCCTCCCGCCCGCGAGAGCTGGAACTAATTTATCGCATGAGAGGATACTTCTTTCCCCTGCCTCTTAGGAGCAGAACAGGTCGGCTGACTGCCCTAATCATTTTCACCGTGAGGTTTACTGAATGTTTAACCTGTCTAAAATCCGGTGCTATCCAACTATGGCATGTAAAGTTATGAGGTGAAGCTGTTTTTGGAGATTCAAAGAAAAGGGATATTAAATTCAGTTGCAATTGATTCTGTATGCCACGCATCTTGCATTTCTTTTCATCGACAAAGTGTGTTTACTTGGGAACCCGTAATGAGTTTCCTATTCCTGATTTTATTGGGCACTGCCAGGCAACAGTAATTGAATCTGGGTATGGTACTTCCAGACTGTGAACTTGCAGTTGAACAACTTCTTGCTCCCTTTGTTTCATTGACAGAAGTCATACAAAATAACAAGGCGAGTAAATGATGACAGAATTTATTTTCTGGGTGAACTATCCTTTAAAAGGTGTTTTATTTTTTTTACGCCCCACCACAGCCTCATCCACCCATCCATTCATCCTTCCATACTCTCCCAGTGCCCTCCTTTTCTCTCACACAAGTAATCCTTAAATTAAATAACCAGTTTAATCTATTACTAAGGCCGGAAAAGACAAAAATTCAGCACCTCCAAGCTTGATTTAGTGGGAGGTGCTAAAACTGGGATGTCAACATGAGGTAGGAGGCCACTAAATTGATAGTGGGAATAACATTTGACCTTTTTTCATTAGTGCTATGTACTCAGATAAGCCACATGGAAAAGACAGATGACGCACATTTGTCTTGCCCAAGTCTAGACTGGACACAATGACTTCAATAGAAAGCCACTTCCTCTCTCGGTGGTGGCCTCTTCCACAATTAAATCTCTACCAAGCGTATCTCCAGTCTGGGCCTGTTAAGACCTTCTCTTTTTTACTTCAGCATTATTATGTTCTAAATACAGCAAAGGAACTTCCACAACCACAGGCATATTAATGATTCTTAGTAGCCTTTTTGTTTTGCACCACGTTGGAATTCAGAATGAGGTGTTTGGGTCTTTAAAGGGATAGTTCACACACAAATGAAAATTCTGTTATTATTCGCTTACCCTCTTGTCACTGCAAACTAATATGACTTTCTTCATTGGAGCGCAAAAGAAGAAATTTGCCAAATAATGAAAGTAACTCAGGGTGGTCAAGCTCCAAAATGCACCAAAAAACCACCACAGAATCAGTGGATATGACTAGTGCACTATATTCCAAGTCTTCTGAAGCCATATGATTGCTTTATTTGAATAAAATGAAAGTGAATGGTGACTCGGGTCTGTCAAAGACCATAAGGACAAAAAAAACTATAAGCCCACTTTAAAATTAGTCAATACGTCTTGTGCAATATAATGAAATTTTTCTAAAGCCGTATAGTCACTTTGTTTGATGACTGAACAGGCCGAAATTTAATTCATAATTCACTCTCAAATCAAATCTGTGATTGACTCCTGTTTGCAGCATCCAAATCAAATTATGGTGACTACAAAACATGTCTAAACCATTTGTGAACCTGCTGAGAGAGAAATTAAAGCTCAAAACATTATGGACACTAACACCCACTGCTGACCATCTCTTTCTCCCATGTTATGTGTTCAGTGGCTCTGAATAGCGCCATCACACGTCAAGTTTGTGGTTCAACTGGCTTCACCTTTAACAGATTTAACCAACATCAGTGGTTCCTTATTCACCCTGACAGCTCAGGGAGATCCCGTCCCTCACACATGGGACTCATGGGCACTCGACCCTTTTCGGCATCCACCACTCTCTCTTTCTCTCTCTCTCTGTCTCGCTCTCTATCCAGAGCGGATTTAAAAGAGGCAAAAAACTTTGCCTTCCTCTGTCATGCCCTTTTGGGTTCAAAGCATCACTTGAAGAGACGAGAGTGGCAGGAAGAAGCGTCTACTCACACATGGAGAAATGCAATCTTCACATCACAGACGGCATCAAAGCAGCGGACCCAGAATTGGAATCCGATTATCGTGCGTCTCCATGACTGCCAGAAAGGTTGTGTGGCTTTGAATGTCAGCCTGAATTGAAGCGCTCAAAGCCTCAGATGGATATTTGACAGAATGTGATTTGGGGGGGTAGGTGGGGTTAGGGCTTCTATAACTCGCAACCTTTTGTAGACAGATCTAAATGCCAGGACAAACAGTTGACATTGATGAAATAATATCTGCCAGACCACCATTAGCCAATACACATGAAAAAGCAGCCTGATGTATGTAAATCCTTTCCTTGGGGTATTATCGACCACAAAACTGGGTGGCTTAAAGCATCTTGGATCAAAACCTGACGTCTACATTTCATAAGCACAAGCAACCTTGCACTAAACGTACTTAAATTAGCTCCACGCTATGATCTCTGAACTGATCGATAAGACAACCTTGAGTAAAGGGTGACTTATGACTCTTGCGCTATAAGCAAACTTATAAATATCATTCCAACAGCCAAATAATTGCCGCTAAAACTATATTGAAGGGCTGGAGGAGTGGAACGGCACTCTTGCAAGTTATGAATGCAAGTTAAAAACACGTTCTATAGAAATAATTGGATGCTTGTCGAATCGATATCCATCCCCTGACCCTTCCATTGACTGCCACATCAATATATTTATATTACCAGCCCATAAATGAGCAAGAATGGGCCAAAAGAGTCAGCTATGGCTCTTTAAACACCAGGCCATTAAACTTAGGATGGTATAACACAAAACTCAATGATAGTCTAAAGATGGACCTACCTGTTTGCAGTCATTACAGGTCTGCCTTGGGGCGCCAACACAGTAGAACATTACGAATCTATGGATTTAACTGTAAATGGTGCATTGGAAAAAATGTAAAAGGGAAAAACGCATGGTTTGCAAAAGTAATGCTTGAGAATAGGGATGGGAATCAAAAGGAATTTAACGATTTGGTTCCTTATCGGTTCCATTAACGATTCTTTTAGAAGCAGAAATGTCCGACTCAAGTGGGACATGACGAAATGAATGACTTGCAGTTCAGTAAGATTTTGATTTACTAATAATATAGATTCAAAAGAACCAGCTCATAAGATTCATCCCATACAGAAATATCATACACAGTATGGCCATATACACTCACAGAGCACTTTATTAGGAACACTATGGTCCTAATAAAGTTCCCGACATGGTCTTCTGCTGTTGTAGCCCATCCACCTCAAGGTTTGCTGTGTTGTGCATTCTGAAATGCTATTCTGCTCACTACAATTGAACAGAGTAGTAATCTGAGTTACCGTTGCCTTTCTGTCAGCTCGAACCAGTCTAGCCATTCTCCATTGACCTTTCTCATCAACAAGGCATTTTCGTCCACAGAACTGCCCCTCACAGGATGATTTTTTGTTTTTGGCACCATTCTGAGTAAACTCTAGAGACTGTTGTGTGTGAAAATCCCAGGAGATTAGCAGTTACAGAAATACTCAAACCAGCCAGTCTGGCACAAACAATCATCCATGCGATTATCTAATCAGCCAATCGTGTGGCAGCAGTTCAGTGCATAAAATCATGGAGATACAGGTCAGGAGCTTCAGTTAATGTTCACATCAACCATCAGAATGGGGAAAAAAAAATTGATCTCAGTGATTTGGACCATGGCATAATTGTTGGTGCCAGATGGGCTGGTTTGAGTATTTCTGTAACTGTTGATCTCCTGGGATTTTCACAAACAACAGTCTCAAGAACGTACTCTGAATGGTGCCAAAAACAAAAAATATCCAGTGAGCAGCAGTTCTGTGGATGGAAATGCCTTGTTGATGAGAGAGGTCAACAGAGAATGGCCAGACTGGTTCAAACTGACAAAGTCTACGGTAACTCATATAACCACTCTGTACAATTGTGGTGAAAAGAATAGCATCTCAGAATGCTATTCTGAGATGCGGGTGACGCAGTATATATATATATATATATATATACTGTATATAAACTTGATTCAATAGCATTGTAGTGTTCAATAGTGTTGCAATACCGCTGAGTGGTAGCAGGAAAAACTGTCAGAGTATTTTAGAACCGTTAATGGTATTTCTTTTTAAAGAAGTTTTCCAATCATACTTGAAAACATTTAACTTTTGCTGAAATGCACTCTAAAATAAGCATCCAATGACCAATGGGAATCTCAAAGAGGGGGGTTCACTATGCTTTCAGAAATCCAAAATCACTGTATTCCGCTTGATTTCGAACTTACCAGGCTCTTTCCACGCCCTTAAAACATAGCGTACACATCTGTCAAATGCTCCGTTGGAGCTTTCTCTAGTTTGTTGGCACCCTTATAGCCTGACAAGCTGCCAGACTCTGTCAGTATGCAGTCTCGAGAATCATCAATATTAAATAAATGCAGATAAACCTATCCCTCTAATTTCAGACATAGTACGTACAGTCTGCAACCATTGACTGGCTTTTCATATTCTGATTGCGAGATAAAAAGCCCTTATCCAAGTGACAGCTGCAGAGGTTGGCTTCTAATGGTCAGTTAAGATTTCTATGACAGATATTGATCTAAAGACATGCTGCCTTGAGCTTTTCACAACTAAGCGAAAAGCAGCTCTGCCACCGGGAGGAGTTGAATCAAACACTGTTGCTACAGACTTCCATATTTGATTGTGCGGATGAGAACTCCACTGAGAAAATTGCATTATTGTGTACAGCATGTAGAAGTTAGATCTTTCTCTCTCTCTCATTTAAAGCTTATCTCTGAAGCTTCACACTTGTGTCTTCCTGCTGTGCATCACTACACAGCTTAAATGAATAACAATATTAAAGTGAGAAAATTATATTCCCTCGAGGCATATGATGGCAGTGGAAGGTCTTCTATTTAAGACCACATGCCGCCTTCTATCAACCAGCAATCTTGGGAATAGTTGTTTTATTGTACACACACGCTGGTATCAAACCAACAGAACAGTCAATCAAACAGTGTACACACACCTAATGAAAGCGTTCCTCATGATATGTGGTACAAAAGGGTTGTGAGATGGAAGAGGGGAGGGTTGAAGAAACCCCTGGGGTCGTTTTGGGTGATGCAGACAGCAGGTCTCCCTTCTTAGCTGTACTCTGATTAATCCATTAGTAAAAGAAGGAGAGTGCGTATATGATGGGCAAGAAAGACACGAAATGAGGCCATAGAATTGATTATGTATGCGGGTATTTATCACTTTGTGAGGACCAAATGTCCCCATATGGATAGTAAAACCTGAAATTTTGTCAGTCCCCATGAGGAAAACAGCTTATAAATCATACTAAATTATGTTTTTTGAAAATGTAAAAATGCAGAAAGTTTTCTGTGAGGGTTAGGTTTAGGGGTAGGGTTAGGGGATAGAATATAAA
Organism: Myxocyprinus asiaticus; assembly: GCF_019703515.2. Taxonomy (NCBI): domain Eukaryota; kingdom Metazoa; phylum Chordata; class Actinopteri; order Cypriniformes; family Catostomidae; genus Myxocyprinus; species Myxocyprinus asiaticus. The sequence goes on from NC_059386.1 coordinate 22,552,711, forward strand.
GTTTGTACAGTATAAAAACCATTATGTCTATGGAAAGTCCCCATAAAACATGGAAACCAGTGTGTGTAGATGTGTGTGTGTGTGTGTGTGTGTGTGTGTGTGTGTGTATGTGTATGGGACAGGGAGGGGAGGGGAGGTTCATGGTAAGCAGATGCTCAACCAACACATGGCCTGAGTAATTTACTTTAAAAGCCTATAATGGGGATATGGAGCTTGTGCACGCGTGTGTGCAAGTGGTTGGGAGGGAATTTAAATATGAATAAATGATGACATAATGGCCTCAGCACTCTAACCAATTTAAATGGTTGGTCCAAAAGCACATACTGATGTCTGTCTGTGTGATCCAAATCTGAATCAATAATTTTAGCATAATACCTAAAATTTTTACCACATGAATCACAACTGTTCACTTATGCTCTTGACATCTTGTCCTTTTTTCTCTCCTCTTCCCACCACTTGAGAAGAACAAAGCCCCAAAGCTGTAAAATTAGCTTTTACCATATGCTCCCATCGGCTCTTCCTGGAAGCAGTTCCATAGTTAGTCTTAAATTAAATGAATATGCAAATATGAATAAGACATCTCTTCTCATGACATGTTTTTTCTTGTTTGATATCTAAGTGGAACTGACATTAATCAGCTCAAAAGCCTGCCTACCAATAAACAATGACAAATATTCAAATTAGACCCATTAGATCACGGATGCATGAACATGAATCTTTCAGTTGAATGCTTAAGTGATCAGAAGTGGAATTTCCTGGTGGAGAAACCTTTAAGTGTATTGGTCTTAATAAAATTGGGGTTTCCATCTCTCATGCAACTAAACAACTTCTTGACTCAGATGCCATTCAGAGTGACATCACTGAAACAAAATTTTGCATAAAGTCCCAGACGTACAGAAAACACTGTAGTTTTAACTTGAAATAACCCTGGTGTATCCCCACAGGATGTCATGTGAAATCCTTTTCAACAAAAATTCAAGAGTGCACTTTACAAATGGACCCTTGAATCCCCCACTTCCTTTTATTTCAAATATTACAGTGATTTACAAAAATATTTTCATGCATGCTACTAAATCTAGCCTTTATTCATCAGTTCTTTAATCATGTAGCTTTTAGAATGATATCTCTAGGAAAAAGAAAATATGCTTAACTGATGAAACGTGTCTTTTTCAGATTACTGTATGTTATTTAATGATTGACAAATCAAATCATGTATTCAGAAAGCTGTCTGGCAAAACATTTTCTCTGGTATAAAAGACATTAGGTGAACATCCAATGACTGAGCACACAAAGATGGCTCAGGCAATTGTTTTAGCCTTTGTTCATACAGGAAATCTGTTTCACCCACTTACAGCACTTCAGGGAAACTGTCCTCTACAACATGCAAGTAGAAAGAGCCAGAGGGTCATAATGGCAAATAACCTTTGAATGGAGGCTATGCGTTGTGTGTATGTATTTGTGTGTTTGTTTTGAGCGGGCAACTGCCCCCTCAACGCTAACACAGTTTGCGTAAGGGGAAAACAGACATATACTAACACACCTGACATTACAGTATAAATCATGAGATGTCATGTTCTCTCACTTAGAAACTACTAAAGGAAATACCCAAGGATGATATTGGGACCTCAGGCAAGAGTGTGAACCATGCCCATTCCCCTGTCAGATAAGACAAGCTCACAAAACAATAGCCTGAAGAGAATCTGTACAATTTTCCAATGAATTTTCAAAGGCATTCTTCCATAATGAACAAAAATATAATATAAACTGTAGTTCCGCAAAGAGGTATTGCAAATGTGATATTTTTGAAAATATCACATGATGTGCATGTTCTTGCCTTATGATGGAGCTTCCTTCATTTTTTTTTTTTTGTAATTTTATTTGGATTTGAACACATATACCCTTATGGACTGTCCTGAAATTGAGTTACAGCCTAAAATATTATTACTTAACATGGAACACTCAAAACTCATTTTAGTCACTAGTATGATTGTTTGGGAAGAAAGTGGTCATGTATAGCTACAGTCGATTTTAAACAGGTGCCAAAACAGTTGGACTGAAAACAATCACAATTACAGCAAATAAGTGCATCACAAAGAGCATATATCGGTAACACAATAAGGGTCCATTTGTTAATGTTAGTTAAGAACATTAGCTAACATGAACTAACAATTAACAATACTTTTGAGGATTTATTAATCTTAATTAATGTTAATTTCAACATATAACCTAATAATACATAAAATTAAAAAAATTAAAAATAATTGTAAATGTAAACATTAGTTAATACACTGTGAACTAACATGAACTAACAATGAACAATTGTGATTTTTATTAACTGGCATGAAAAAAGATATTAAATGCTGTATATATATATATATATATTGTTCATTGTTAGTTCCTCATACCTAATGTATTAACTTGTGTTAACGTATGGACCCTTATTGTAAAGTGTTACCCATTTATCTTTTGGGTAAAAAAAAAGGATGAGCAATAGCCTACAGCAAATAACAAATATGAATTGTGAGAGAACAAAGATTAGTATCTATATGACGGCAAACAAATACTACTTTAACTGTAGTTTAATGAAAAACAAGCATGTGACAATGATTAATTAATCTACAAGTCAAATGACTGAAATTGTGACAGCGTCCTCCACCTCCGCAACCTCGCGTAAGCATGTACGCGCACTCTCTCTCTCTCTCTCCTCACACACACAGCGCACATAGGCGCTCAAACATTATTCTTGGGCACCTGCGTTCACGTGCGCCTCAACCCTCAGATCCTGTCAGACTTTCATTACAGATTAACTTGGCAAAATTTGCGCATGCGGCACAACACGCCGTGAATGACACCAAAAGAATTGGGTCACTTATTAATATCGGCGCTTATAGTTTCTATTTGGGAGTGACGCATATAATATGACGGGGATTTTACAAACTGCAGATGTGATGTCATTGTTTCTATGTGGTTCCTAATGCAGCCAAAGTGAAACCGAAAACAACGTAGTGTCAACACAAAATTACGTCGCCTTTGTCCAGTGATTCATCAGAATTTCAAGTCCAAACCAAAACCTGAAACGCTCTGAATGTATACCGTTCTGTATTAGGACTCTTTAAAGTTTGTTTTAAAGCTGTTATCAAATGAATGAATGTGAATATACCAGGCGACCAGAGATGGCTTAATATTCTTCAGGTGGAGGGTTGACCCCTTGTTCTTAACGTGGGAAAAACAAAAAGCATAACACATGTCCTGCTAATGATTGCCAAATGAATTGCGACCTAATCTATAATAAACACTTGTTGATGTTTCATTTAGCCTATACAAGGAATTCAAAAAAGTCGAATAGTCACTATAGGAGCGAACCTGTCAAACGGAAGTCTCAGATAATGGCAGCGATGTTTAGTGAAAGAACCGTATGGGAACAAAATATTGCCATTATAAATGTTTACATACCTTGAGAAAACATCACGGCTGCTATGAAGGCACCGAAAAGCCAGATACCCGAATGCATCCTTAAAGAAAACCCTGGTTCTCCTTTATACAGTCACTTTTTCTTGTGTCCGAAGAGAATCTCAAAAATGTGAACCGCTAAAGTTGGTTGGATCAAGAGAGAGTCGCAGGGTCGGTGCGATGAAAGGATCAGGATCGGGCTGCTCTCTGAGCTGAGTGCGCAGGAAGTCTGGACAAACTGTAGGAGTGAGTGAGGATTCACGCTGGAGGGTTGAGCGCTAAACTCCGCCCCTAGACCCGCCTCCAGCTCCACGCCCTCTTTGGGTGAAGCCCCATTGCTGTGGCTTCAGCGTTGGTAAGTCTGTGTGAACTGTTTCACTTAAAGGTGCACTCAGTAATTCTAATCCAATACACTTTGGTCAAATTCTGCAAATATCTCCTCACAGTCTGCTAGCTGCCCGTTCTGTGGGTGGGCTGAAAAAAAATCTAGTATTTGTACACAGCCCTGGCTCTGTAATTGGGACAAAAACAAAGTGGATCAGACTGATCCACACAACACTACTCCAGCCAATCAGCAACAGGGTGTGGTTCTTGCGTGTGCACAGGATGGGAGGTGGGGGCAGAGCGATGGCAAATCTGGCTGATGCGAACATTCTAAACTCCAAAGAGGACAAATGGCTGAGAAACAGACCGAGAGAAAAAGGTCAGACGAATATAAACTAAAAAAGAAGGATTATGATAAGTCGAGGGCTACATCGTCAACATCGGTGAGGCTTTTCAGTGGTGGAGAGCCCTCCGAGAGGTAAAAGGAATGAATTTGCGTGCATGAATTTGGGGGGTGGAGCTTCCAAAGGAGCACTGAAGGGAGGGGTGTGTTTGATTTAACAGTTGAGTTCGAATATCAACAGTGTTTCTCAGGACTTTAAAAAAGAGATTCATTTCACACAGCATTCGAAAATGTTGGGGAGCAGTAAAATACATACTTAAACAGGGTTATTTGATGCTTGATTGTTTGTTTGGGTTACCCACATACCATTCTGAACTTATGAGTTTACACTACACGATTTTAGCCCTGATTTTCCACTCGCTGGCAGTTAATGGAGATCACAGACAAAAGTCAGAAATCAGAGGCAAATTGGTGCTCGCTCCTGTGAGCGACGATCGCTATGTGTGAATTTTCAAAGACGCGATCTGAGAGATATCTAGCAGGTTAAATATCTAGACCTGTCTGCGACTACTAGTCCTGCAGTGTGAAATGTGTTTTGATTGGAAATGACATCAGCGACGACCTACAGCCAATGAGAGAGTTCCCTGAACCCATTCTTATCATGAATCTATTTATGGTGAGCACAGTATATAGTTTCTATCAGAATAAATTGGCTTAAATGGAGTTTCTGTCAGAATAAATTCGGATACACATACAATAAGCTTTTTGATTATTTGAAACAAAAACGAAGCACAAACATGTCCTTGTCGAGCCACAACACCAGCAGGCAGCTATCTGCATTCATTGCAAAATGATTATATACCAGAACAGACAATCCTTGCTGCCTGTGTCTCCCCAACCATTCCCTCCTCCATAATATTTTCTTTTTCTTTTTTGGGTTTTCACTGCAAATCAGCGCACAAACAACTTGGATCGCTAGCTTCTTGCGGACCACCAGTTTTATAGGGAAGAACTCCATTCTCATGTGAGAACTTTTGTCATTTCCTGTATCATTTCTTGTGTGCGTTTTGTTATGAAACGTAGTTTGGAGACCAGACAGAGTTGTCTGGTATTCTTCCTAGTGAAACGTTTTGTAATGTGTAACCCCCTGTTGCCGATCCCTTGTGTAATGTGCAAACCACAGCAACTTCAAGATACCCCATTATAGACAGACAGTTGTGTAACATGAATAGTACAGCAATCCAACGACTTTGAAAGTTGTATAGTGTGTGGGCGGCATTAGCCAAACCAGTCAGGGCCACCTTTTGGGCGGTGCGACCAACCACGGCCCGCTCTCCAGGGGGATCCCAGTAACCAGGGGAAAATGTAAATAATACAATTATTTTAAATAAAAATGAAACTTATTAATGTTGATTAATTGGTTTTATAAAGTAAGAATTCATTCTAAAATACCATCTTCTAAGCTATCCACCTTTTTTCTGAATGCGGAAGTGTTACACGATTTGCCTGTTTTCAATTTCTGGTCTCCAGTGTTTTTACTTGAATCGACGTATATTCTTAAAGTAAAATATTGCATTTGTAGAAGTTGTCAAAAACATGTGCTCTATAGTGCCGATACTACAGAATCGAGATAACTGTTTTTTTACAGTGACTCACTTGAGTATCTAGATATCATGAAGCGATGGTCCAATGCTAGTTGCGTTGATATCATTAACTACTTTGAATTGTTATGACAGCCAACAACTGCACAAGTTGAGCGTGAAATACATTTTTACTCCAAATAACACTAAAATGGTTGTTGTTATCCATCTGGATCGCTCGTTTAGGTTAGTTTTACACTGCGTCTTGAGACCAGAAACAGAAAACAGGCAATTAGAATCATCATGGTGCTGCCAAGTGGTTGTTCAGGAAAACTGTGGATGTGATCTAGTTTTACCATTAAAAAAGTGCTATACCACTCAAGAGCCACTTCCCACCAAGAGGTCTGGTAGTCCCCAAGATCAAGGGACTTTCTGGAAGGACAACTTTTTAGAGCAACTGTTTTACAGAAGAGACTTTTCCCTCTTGCATTCGCACTTACAAAATACCATTGTGATGAAGAAGTGCCAGCCGTTTGTTTTCCGACGTTGTTTGCACGCGTGATACAATAGAGCGCAACATTGCCCGCCCACTTTTTCAGCCACTGCCATCCACCCAAAGGAGCAGCCACGGCCACCGTCCACAAAGGGAGAAGGGGCTCGCTGCCGGCCAACTGGAGCGGTGGAGCCACTGCCAGGGGCAGATGAGTTCCCTAACGGCCGCCAAAACGCGGAGGGGTGTTCCATCCTCCAGGGGTCGGAGGACTGGCCCCGGTCCGCCCGGGGAGGCTCGGCTGTCGTCTGCCAGAGGGTGGAGGAGTGATCGAGGACCAGGCGATGGCATGTCTGGGAACAGGCGAGCAAGTTTTTTTTCTCTCTCTCCTCTCTCTCACTGTAGCTCTGCCTTGCCCTTGCCCTTTCCCTCTCCTCTTTTTTTTTTGTTTTGTTTTTATCTCCTCTCGTCCCCCTCCCCAACCCTAGAGAGGTGGGGAAAAGCCTGCCAGTAGGCAGGGCCAGAAGGGTAGCAGAATTTGTGTTAGCAGACCAACCATTAACTCGTGAGTTTGTTTTCGAACATAATTAATCTGTTGAGTTCAGAGAGTTTAGTTCAGTTTAATTTATCAAAAGGAACCAATTCAAACAAATTATTTCATTGTGAATTGGACATCACTGTTTGTTAAAACGGGAGTGTGTAGTTTCTGTGCCACTAGTGTCACCTAAAAAAAAATTGCAGAAAATAACCATTGTTTTCACACCATTGGTCGAGACAACGATGCTGTGTCAGGCTGGATGGGCAGCTCAAACAAACAAAACAATGTTTTGATAGCACCACAGAGCCAAGGTGTTGTACTTTTGAGGAAAGTCATCCTACAAATGTCTTTTTTATTTATAAAGAATTTTAACACTGAAAAACAAATTACACACATAAGCTTTGTACAAGTGCCAGTGTTATGAAAATCTGACGTACCTGCTCAGGATGACCAACCTTAGCTGTCATGCTTGTCTGATAAAATCAGCTACCATTATTAGAAGGGTGACACCATGTCAGCAGGATATCTCCTTAATAAATGTGTTGAAAAGTTCTAGTCACGTGGGACATACCCTTTACCCCCAGCCCTAACACTAACCTAACCCTAAATCGAGACATTGAACTGATAATGGTAGTGTTGTTGTACATCTTATTTTTAGATCTTTTAGTGCAAGACCTACAACCCAGAAGTTCAATTCTTAATGGAGTTTATTGCAGTTAATGAAATCATACCACCACCACAGTAGGAATTGCCTTCAGGAATCAGGTGAAATGAATAATTTAGTACATTAAGTCACACATATCTAAATAAAAATCTATATTCAGCAGTGTCACCACAGTTGTCATTTGATAGAGAGGCTCTAAGGAAGGAAATGACTTCAACTGATTCCCAAAATTAGGTTATATTTGAATTGTCTGTAATGTTAAACACCTTTCACTTAGTTTTCTGTAAATTGAGATAATTTTTACCAAATGACAAAGCAAGATATTCACATTTATGGAATTACTGAAACTAATACTACACTTTCTCATATTTTAAGATATACAGTAAGAGGTTGCCCTCTCACAGGAAGGTGGGTTTTTTCTTAAATGCACGGGGGATTTCCCATTCACAGTGTTTTTTTTTTATTTTTTTTTTTTTTTTTTGCTAAACTTGAGAAATCTTGTAATGGTGTATATTAATAATAGCTGTAAAGGATTCATCTTTTGTCTTCTTACAAAGTCTTTTCAGTTTTACTGCAGCTATTTCATTATGAATATCTTCGTGACCCTCTTAACCGAATAGCCTGGGGGGAAAGACTTCAAGGTCTCTTTATGTTTAGGGCATTAACATTAATTAGCCGTGTTTAATGATAATAAGCTCTGGCTGTTTTCCTTGTTTTTTAATGAAGACCAATTCTTAATATTCTTTTATTGGAGCTGTTGAGGGACCTTACAGGACCCTCCAGGTAAGAACATGCCATTTTAAACATAATTAGACTTCACAAGACCTCTGAAACCAATTAGCAAACCATGTGATCGCAAAGTAAAGTACACATAAAAAAAAGTGTTAACCTTGCCAGGTGCGTTATTATTAATAGGCAAGTTTGAAACTTTGAAGTCACCTATTTAGCCTCTGTCATCAATTGGCCACTAACCAAAGAAAAAGTGCCTCCTCTAGGTATATGAAAATTTGATTTGATATTACAGTAGATTTCCTCACAGCTTGTTGTTGCTACATGTTTGAATAACAAATGACAGTGTGATCTCTACATTGTATGCACATATTCATACAAGACATCGAGGAGTCTTTTCATGATCCTTGAAAAAGAATCAAACACCAGGGGTTTGCTTTGAACTGAGTATGGCATGATATATGCTAACACATAAGACATGCATCAGATTTTGTGTGATCTAGATACTTTGCCAGAGCTGTATTTTTTTTTTCAGCTGTCAGGCCAATTCAGCACTCTATCAGTTTGGCTGTTTCATGTCCAACCGCAGCTGTGAACGTGTGCACGTTCAAAATAGACTTCATTTTCGATGAGGGGAATGGACCGCAGGGCTGAGATAGTAATGCCCATCTATCATCTACAGCACACCAAAGAATACATTGGCGGAAACATGACTGATTGGAAGCTGAAGCTGTTGCTAGGTTGACAATGTTTATGTTTTTGAAGAGAATTGTCATCATGCCCCACATCTTACATTTACATTTAGTCATTTAGCAGATGCTTTTATCCAAAGCCACTTACAAAATGAGGACATAACCAATTCGTCATACAAAAGCCAACAATATCCGCAGTATCACACTGCTAAGTTATATTCGTAGCTAGAGTAGTACAGAAGTTAGACGAGAAGGAAGACAGAAGCAAGTTTACTTGAGATTCACTTTAGATATTTTCATTTTGGACTAAGAAAACATTATTCAGCATTTGTGTATGCAAAACTCTAGTAGCTTTATCACTAACAGACAGCTGAACCTCTGGAAATTACTTAGTTTTTAATTAAAATTTAAATCTGGAGTTCCTTGGTCTCTCTGAGTTTTAACATCTAAAGTGTAATATGGGACAATAGAAAACAGAAAAAGACTCCTTATCAGTCTTCCAGGCATAACAAATAGAAGACTAATTACCTGCCTAGCCTTTGCAGTCCAGTGCCATTCTCAAACCAAGACTTGGCAGCATTTATAATTTATATCCTCAATTTTTTAATACAAGATGTGGTTTGGCCCATTCTCAGCACGCATGGTGTCAAACTTCGAGAGTGACTGTCACAAACTTTCAGGACTTGGACATTCAGAGATTAATATATTTACCAAAAACCCTTACAATTTAGTTGTTTTCATGAGGTGAAATCAGCAACTTTTAAATGGATAGTTCACCCACTAATTAAAATTATATCATCATTGACTGACCCTCATGTTGTTCCAACCTGCATGACTTTCTTTTTCTACAGAACACAAATTAAATTATCTAATTTAATTTAATTCTTAATTTAATCCACTTTAATTCACTTTAATGCTTAATAAAGCACACAAAAATGTCATAAAAGTAGTCCATGCACAGGGGCAGTGCCAGGATTTTTTCACAGGGCGGGGGACCTGGCAGGGTACAGTGATCAGTCTGACCTGGGGGGGGGGAGGGTGGGCATAGGTGCTGGTGCGAGAGTTACATCGTCTGACCATTTTTATAACATAAAAAAGCTTTGTTTTCTTTTTAAACCATAGCCTACACTTTTATAGAAACATTTCTTTACTTCAAAGTCAATTTTTTCTCAACTCTGCTATTGTTTTTCCAGCAGAAGTGCTTGATTTTTCTCAAAAAAATTAATGACCATGGTCATTTGCATTTACATGCCCAACAACACGTGTCATCGTCATGGTACTCACATCCACTGGTGCTCAGTTCGTAAACAGAGAGAGAGAGCAGGACAGACGGGGCTAGTGTGGCCTACTAACTGTTCTTGAACACCAAAGGGGACCCATCTGAACTATTTTGAATTAGTTTTGTATATAAACATGCACTAGACAGACGTCTTTGACCATTGTCATGCATCTTGCGCCACTTTTTATATATATATATATATTTTATTATTCCATTTCTTACATGACTTACACAAACGTAACAAGAAAAACAAATGAACCAGTTTATACCCATTTACGAAAAAAACAGAAACTAAAAATAGAAAAAAGAAAACACTCAGCTGTCTCAGCATCATAATATATAACGATCCAAAAACAAAGAAAATGTCATCAAGACTGTAATTATTTCCTTTTAAAATTGTGTCATATATTCTACAACATCTTTTCCTCTCTCCACAGTAGCTGCCAAGTCATTAGGTATATGCTCTAAAACTGGTCTCCAAACATTATAATGAATATCATTATTCCCTTAGTTCTTGCACTCAATCTTTCCATAGGCAAAACTTTACGTATCTCTCTATAACATTGTGTAATTGTTGGTGGTTTTTCACTGATCCAGTTAAACAAGATACACTTTCGTGCTAAAACAACAGTTTATACAACAATTTCATATTATAGAGGTTCAATTATTTCTGCTCAGATAGAAAGCTCAGAAGATAAAGACCTGGATCCTGATCTATTTTTTTGTTGAAAGATCATTCTTAACTGAGAGATTTGGGACCAAAATCTAACAATCAGGGACAATTCCAAAAATAATGAATATATGTTCCTATATGCATGTTGAGCACAAAGATGAGTGTGAGGGGTCTATCTTATTAAGAATATGTGGAGTTCTATGTTGTCTATGTAATATCCTAAACTGTGTTTCTATAAATCTATTACAACAAAATGTTGTATAGACTACAGAAAGACATTTAACCCAATCACTTTCCTCAATTACCAAGTCCAGGTCTCTCTCCTATATTCTCTTAAAATGACTTACAGTATACTATGATTAGTCCAAGTAAGGACTGACCTACTATGAAATATGACCCTTATTCCCGTTAAACTGAAGTAAACATCTATCTACCAGAGTCCTTACTGTTCCGTCGCAATAGAAATTAATATTTTTTGTGATATAATGACGAACTTGTAAATAACCAAAAAAGTGATTCTGTGGGATGTAATATTTGTCTCTAATTTGTATAAAGGACATAGGAACATTGTCTGAATACAGGTCTCCAACAGTCCCTATTCCTCTTTTGAATCACTCATGAAAAATACCAAATGTCAAACCCGGGGGAAATGCTATGTTATCTATTAAAAGGGTGAGTGAAGAGGAAATTCCCTTTCTGACAGTTATTTTCAATAATTCTTGCCATGTTCTTAATGTGGGAGAAATAACTAAATTATTCCTTAAAATGGGTTGGAATCTTATCCCCACAGTTGGTAACCAATCCTAGCAGGGATGCTGGAACACAGCACCATGCATCTGGGGATATACCTCCTCTTTTAAATGTGCCCTAATCCAGTCATTAATTATATGAGCATGGCAAGCCCAGCTGTAAAATAATATGTTAGGCAATGCCTGTTCTTTCGGTAACTGCAAAGTTTTAATTGCTATTCTAGGTCTTTTGCCATCCCATATGAATCTGGAGAAACCTTTCTCAATGTTCTTTACCATTTTTCTTGTTACCCACAAAGGGAGCATCTGGAAAGGGTAGAGCAACCTCGGTAAAATATTAATCTTGATCAGATTAACCCTACCTATCCATGAAATTGGGAGATCTCTTCAAAGCTGTTAAAAATTATGTTTCAGCCATTCTTTAGGATTAGGGGGAAACAAAGATTCCGAGATAAGTAAGACCTGCAACTGACCATTTAAAAGGAAAGTTTGAAATGGAGTATATGTCTTGTAAGTGTCCTAAAGTTATTGCAACAGACTTATCCAAGTTTACTTTGTAACCTGAGGTTGGACTAAATGACCCAGTGACTGAAATAATAGAGGGGATGGAAACGTCAGGGTTGGATACAAATAACAAAATATCGTTGGCATTCAGGGCAATTAAAAAATTATCTTGCCTACCTCAATTCCATATATGTCATCTCTGGCCCTTATGGCTTCAGCAAAAGGCTCAATAATTAAAGAGTGGAGATAGGGGGCAACCCTGCCATGTGCCTCTCTGTAATCTGAATTCAGGTGAATGCATGTTATTAACTATTACACTAGCAATGGGAGCATGGTATATAAGTTTAATCCATTTAATACAATTATCTCCCAACCCAAATTTTTCCAGCACTATAAACATACCATATATGACCACTCGACTCTATCAAAAGCATTTTCGGCGTCAAGCAATACCACAAGCTCTTGTGTCCTTGTCTCTTTAGCATGCTGGACAACATTTAATAGTTTTCTCATTTTCGCAATAGAATGCCTGTTTTTAATGAACCCTGTTTGATCTTCATTAACAATTTGTGGGACAAAATTTTCTGAACAGGATGCTAGTAACTTAGACAAGATCTTGCTGTCCGTATTTATTAGACTTATAGAACTATACGATCTGCACATGTCCAGAGGTTTATCCTTCTTTAATATTAGGGAAATACTTGTGGAGAATAGCGTAGGTGGAAGATAGCCTCTGTCAAATGATTCTAAAAACATATTAGTTAATGGCTCAGCAATTTTCTTTTCAAATAATTTAAAGCTTGCGTTTTGAAGTGCTTTTTGCCAGTGTGGTCAATTAATGATGAAATTAAATTTGATTTAGCAGCCTCCCATAAAGTCGATGCCCCCACATCTTTAGTATTATTTATAGGGGGGCAAAACAGAAATATGAATAGGTGCATGATCAGACAGGTTACAAGCTCCGATTTCAGATTCTTTAATTTTTACAAGAATTTCACAAGAGACAAAAAAATAAGCAATACAAAAAAGTTCTGACAGGGATGAGAAAAAAAGTATAATCTCTCCCATTCGGATGAAGGACCCTCCATATGTCAAGTAGACTTAAATCGGTACAGATATCCTTAGTTGCAATTGACTTTTGTGAGGGGTTCATTACTACGGGCAGTTTCTTATCAACCTCTGAATCCATCACACAATTAAAATCGCCTGCTATTATACATCGTGAAATTGAAAACGACGCTATATCTGACAGTAGTTTATAATAAAAATTATGTTCATAACTATTAGGAGCATATACGCACCCAATAAGGATACGTTCCCCATATATAGTACCCACTATCAAAACATATCTACCATGTTGATCTTTAAAACATGAGTCAATAGTGAGAGGACAGTTCTTGTGAATTAATATTGTAACTCCTCTTCTACTAGATGAAAATGAAGAGTAAAATATCTGTCCTACACACTCCCTCTTCAGTTTTCCATGTTCAAAATCATTCAGATGGGTCTCCTGCAGCAATGCAATATCTGCCCTTTCTCTTTTAAGCCAGGTAAGATTTTTTTTTCCCTTTTTTATGACATGATTTACCCCCTTGATATTAAATTAAATTATTTTAAAACTCATTTATAGCTGATATAATTATACATGTAATGAGGGAGATGATGTTCTGCAGATATAACGTAACAGCATATGTGACACATAATTACAATACGAATGAACGAATTATAAGTAGAATTCATCCATCCTGAGAAAGCCTTTTCAAACAAAATACATAACAAACAAATACATTTATTCTCAATGAACAAAATAGACACAGAACTTCCATTACAATAAAAACAAAAACAAAAATTAAATCACATAAATGAGAAAATAACGCATGTGATACTGAGAGAATCTGGTAGATAAAGCCAGATAATTGCTTTCTAAAAAAAAAAAAGAAAGAAAAAAAAAAATACTGGCATTGCTCCCATACCAGTTTAGTCAAATTAAACAAATATAAGTATATCATCATTTCCACACTGAGTAGGTTGTATATATGAAAGATTCAACACACCTGTCAACTGGCGAGCTACTCAGGCAGCCACGAGAGACGAAACAGAGAGGGTACAAACTACTAAATAAACAAACTAAGCTATAGCGTAGAAGGCTAACTTTGTTGAAATATTTAAAATCAGCTGAGGTATCATTCATGGTCAGTTATCAGCAGAAATCATGTAACATAGGAACTATAAAAGTCCATAGCTACCTTTGCTTCTCACCCACTCATGAAGAAGGTAGATTGTCTAAGAAGGACTCAGCCGATTCAAACAGATAGTCCTTATGTTCATAGGTAAAGCACAAAGTAGCTGGGTAGAGCATCTTGAAAGGAATTTTTCTCTTTACCAATAGTTCACTGGATGAGTTAAAACTTCACCACTGTTGTAATACACTTGGCACAAGGTCAGGTCTGATATAGTTTCCCTTTGTACTCCATCGGTTGTCTAGCTTTAAAAGCCGTGAGGATCCTCATCTTGTTGGCATAATTATGCACCTTTACCTCCACAGTTCTAGGTGTGTCCCCTCTGGGCCTTCCTAACTGGCAGTGACAACGATCCAGTTTTATCGCCCCTTTCTGTGTTTCAAGATCCAGGTGTCAGTAACCTTTTCCTTCAGCTCTTTCACATCTTTCTCTGCACGTGCAAGCTTAGTTTGTAAAGATGCTATGGTGTCCTCTACCGAGGAAATGCGCAATTCCGCTTTGTCAATGCGTTTAGAGTCAAACTTGATCCTTAGCGTGATAGTATCCAGCGTGTCTGAGAATTTTGACAGTTTTTCTTCCAAAGTTGATGCCACACTGCGAGTTCAGGACTTGACCAGGGAAGAGGTTTCCTCTGCAGATAGCAGGGCGTTAGAATTAGCATTGTTGTGAGGTTTAGGTTGTTCACCTTCACCCATGGTTGTGCTTTGAGCTTGGATCCGTTGTTTTTCCGCTCTGGATATTCTCATATCTTCTTTGAACTCCCTGGTTTCTTTCAAGGACATATCAGACGATTAACTAGTGTAATTTCTGTCACTTTGCTTGTTTTTAAATGATCAATATAACTTTTTCCCCCCTATTTTAAATTCCGGTAGTATGGGAGCACCACTGCCAACCTACTTCTCAGTATGATGTCATCACGTGACTCGAGCGCCACTTTTAAAAGACGCGATGTCAAGTTACAACTCTGAAAAGGAGACCCCATTCTATTTCATTCAGCTGCACTGCATCTTGCTCTTTTGAGCACAAACGTGTCATGGATGCGTTCTGTCGCCCATCTACACAATTTTTAATTGCTGGTATATGTAAACATGCACTAGATGGACATCTTTAACCATTTTAAAGCATTTCTGGAGATGTTCACCTCAATGCAGGATGAAAATTTGTGTGCCTCATGTGGATGTGTTTTAGCGTGGATTGATTTTTCGGCTCATATCAGTGTGGATTGCTTCTGAACCACTCATAATATTATTCAAACTTTGCAAAGGAACTGTCATTGAAGGATGGGGCAGTTAAAAACACTTTTGGACCCAATCGCAAAACCATGAGTAAACATTTCATTCATGAATATTTCAAATGTCATGGCTGTTTGATAGTTTATAGTGATGCTGTGCTTGAGTGAACAGTTTAATATATTCAGATGTGCAGTGTGTTTGGTGTGCGTTATGTGTAAACCCTGAAATGTAGTTTTATGATGTTGTGGAGCTTGTTCATTCTCTTCCGACTGAGTTTCAAATGTGGCTGTATTTGAGGGGCTGCAAGATGCTAGCAAATCATAACAGTGGACATTTACATTTAAGTATAAAGAGGACGGCCAAAACCAAGTGTTTCAAACAGAGGGCCAGAGATGGGGTGGAGAATTATCATATATAACTAGATTTTTTGCACCTATTTTGGAGCAAAAAAAAAAAAAAAAAAACTTTACTAACATTATAAGCAGGGTTGGAGAGTAACGGAATACATGTAACGGGATTACATATTTAAAATACAAAATATAAGTAACTGTATTCCACTATAGTTACAATTTAAATCATTGGTAATTAGAATACAGTTACATTCAAAAAGTATTTTGATTACTGAAGAGATTACTTTGCATTTTATTGTCATTTGTTTCATTTAATATTTAGTCCTTTCAGATGGAAAACATTTATACATATAAATGATGCGATCCAAAGTGCATTTGAACAGCGGTGAAACACTTTCTTATGATGTGTTACATTCATACAAGCAGACAGAGAAGTAAGTTTGAAGTAAGTTTGGAGCAGAAGAAATAGAAATAAACCTTGTGTAAATTGTCAGCTTTACGCTAAGCTAAAGTGCTATTTCTAGCCATTTTACATGCACGTTACCAGGCACCATCATATTTTTTATCAAACAAATTCACGTTGGATCATAACTTATTTTTTTCTAGTAAGACCTTTGATATTAGGGCAAAAATCACATTCTTGATAATAATTTTTGTATTCTTTTCCTGTAAAAATATCTAAAAATCCTTAAAACAACACTGCATAAGATATTTAGGTTCAGAGAATGTATTTTTAACATGTGTATTTTGTCTTACTGTAATGGCAGAGTTTTTATAGTCAAAACAAGTGAAAAAATCCACCAGTGCTGAAGAAGTAATCCAAAGTATTTAGAATACATTACTGACCTTGAGTAATCTAACGAAATAAGTTACAAATTACATTTTACAGCATGTATTCTGTAATCTGTAGTGGAATACACTTCAAAAGTAACCCTCCCAACCCTGATTATAAGTGGACCTCAGGGAAGATAATACAATTATATATATATAAAAAAGAAAAGAGTATGTCATGATGCCTTTTAAGGTACACTTGGTAATTTTCTGAAGTATGTTGAAGTGGCTTACATTGGTGTACACTGACACCTAGTGACCTGGATGCTGCATCATTCAAACTTAGTACTTTTCAGTTCCCAAAGCCACAGTCGAATTTCACTATGCACAGTAAGCCAAGATCTATTTAATTCATGAATGAAAGTGTCCAATAACAGGGCAGTTACTGAGATTGAGCAAGTAGTATTCAGCTGGTCATGTGATGCTAACATGGCCCAATGTAGAATAAAAGAGCTTTTATAAGGTTACAAAGGTTTCAAAATTATTATTCATTTCTTTAGAAGTAAAACTTTTTGAATGAGGAAAAAAATGACTTAGTGAACCTTTAAGGTTTGTTTTGTTAACATTCACTACATGGAACACACATTAGGGTGAGTAAATGAGGAAAAAAGTTCATTTTTGGGTTATCCCTTTAATGATTAAGGCATTCAGTTTTGTTATGATTCACTAGAATAATTTATTTGGTTAAGCATTCTGTTTGAGAGAAGACATTGTGAACTAAAACTGTACTGAAAACAAGCAAAGTTGTATTATTTGTGAAGTTATTCTTTTGATTTTTTTTTTTTTTTTTATGTGAGTCTCACTCCTCGTCCACACTTGTAGAATAGTAAACTCTCTGCTGTGTTGTGTCTCGTTTTCTATTACCTCGACTTCCCTTTGGCAAGGACAAACAGAGGTTAGGGTTGCCTTCATAACTACTGATAGGGTCCATGTTTTTGTTTTTATGTTTTCCAGTGAAGTAAATGTCAGTCAATCAACACAAGATTGATTGTTATGATAGTATTGACTCGTTTGACATGGCAGGGAAACCTGCCATTATACCTGCCAGTGTACAAGATTCAGAAAAGTTATTAGTAATGGTCTTACAGGAAACTGAACAAGTCACAAGGTAGACTTTGTGATTAGGTTTTAAAAGGTATTAAAAGTGTGTTCTGTGGTGAAGGTAGCAATTTGAAGCAATTGATTTTAATGATTAATTTTCCTTTTTTCCCCATTTTCTTCATGAATAACCATTTTCAGTTTTTAACCTTTCAAAAGCAACACTGCAATTTTTAGATGTTGTCACAGAATGAGGACCCACATGCAAGAATGAGTAAAATAAAAATAATTTAATTAAAACTGAAAACAGAATCGGAAACAAAACTCTCACGGGGGAGAGAAAACAAAACATAAACTAGAAAAAGTATAACAACAAAGACCAACCAGGAACAGGAATAGACTAAGTAGTAAGAAAACTCAAAAAATAATCTGACAACTACAAGAGGGAAGAGGGCACAATATGTAGGCAAGGCACATGAGGAACAGGTGAAGGCAATTAACATAACAAGGACTACATGAAGGAGAGTGGCAAGGGTAATGAGGAGGCGGGGACAGGGAAGCACACAGCTAACAGAAACACAGACACAGCCAATTACACATACACACGTCAAACACACACAAACAGAAAACAGACAGAACAGGATCATGACAATTGTACGTATGCTGCACAGAACATGTGAAATAAAGCCCATAATTAAAATTCTGTCATAATTTATTTACCCTCTGTTGTTCCAAACCCAAATGATGTTTTTTCCCCCCCACAAAACACAGATGGAAAAATTTTGAAGAATCTTCATGCAGGTCTTTTCCATACAACAGTTCATAATAATAGGCACCAGCGAAGCCCCAAAGATATTTGATATTGCCTAATGCGAATGACATCTCATCTGTCTGCTGCTCTTTCTCTGTTTTGTTTAAGGATGGCTTCTCCTAAGTATATTGTGTATTCCTTCAGATTGTTCTACTGTTGACTGCTGCTCTATATTATCTATTGGATTGGTTTCACTGGCACAATTTAAGCCATTCCAAGACTATAAAGGATTTTCAATGAAAAAACACCATGGCAAATGCAATTTAACCTGGCTTCTGACACTTAATCTGTGTCCAAGAAACTAACCCTTTTTGTGTCAGAGCATAAAGCTCTCAGCAAAACCTCATCTGAGGATTCATTAGCCTTCATCTAGAAACATTGAAATGCTTGCTCTGGTACTTTCAGAATCTTTTGATTATATGTTGACAAAATAATTGGTTGTGATCTCACAAGAGCATAAAAAATACTGAAAAACAATGCAACTTGCCACAAACAGTTGAGAACCCAAGGTAATCACGGTGTAATGGATTACAGCAAATTGTAATCCATCGTTTACATCTATTAAGTCAATGGTCCAAAAAAGTCAATGGACCATTAATTTTATGACTCAAAGAAATTGCAATATAGATTTTTTTGTATGGATTAATTGGGTATATTTTGCAACTATTAATCCAAAATGTGAAAAGGATTTAATTGACTTTTCGTTTTGAGGTTCAGTTTAGAGATTTTCTTTTTGCATTGTGGCAAATTTTGATCTGATGAAAGGATCTGATTGATTGTCATGGTTGTATGTTTGGGATTAATGTTTACTGAAATGGAGGAGCTTTAGAACGAATTGGCTGGGTGATTATTGTGTGGTTGTCAAAATCCTGAATGCCATCAATTGTCAAATCCATCTTAGGCTTTCAGCAGGCAATATGAGCATGATTACATAATTGTATGTGCAAAGTGCCTCTGAGGGGCCTGCAAGTGGTGCAAACAAGAACCATTATTTACTGTGGGCAATACAGCGTACACCATTGAATGACCAGTGCAATTGCTTGAGCTGGAGATAAACGACATTACCTTCCCTGGTACCTTCAATGTGGAATTATAAAAGCTCTTTCCATTTCATTTCCCATAAAGGTGAAAACACATTATTGGATCCATGAAAATATGTACACATAAACATGCATACTGTTTGCCTGCCACTTGCTCAATCAGCTTGTTTCTGCTTTAAAAAAGGAATTGCATGTGTGTGTGTGTGTGTGTGTGTGGAGAGTAGGGATGCACCAATATGGAATTTCTGGGTGGATATCGATAACCGATAATGCACAGCTCACTGTGGCCTGTTATGATAACTGATAATTTTACTTTTGTCTTTTTAACCCTTTAAAACTGGAGCTGCTGGCTAATTAATTAATAAACCATAACTAATTATCAGTGAAAATATCAGCGGCAAATCCAACATTGGTGCAATAATAATAATCGGCCAATAATATATCGGCCACCGGTATATTGTACACCCCTAATGGAAAGTTTTGTACTTAGTCATTTAGATGAATTCCTTAGGAATATGCTAGTTCTTGCAAGGAAAGTTTAGGTTTAAGTTTTTGGTTCTATGTAAATAAAATGCTGCATCAGAGCCACTTGTCATGACACTCAGCGCACATCTTGTTTTTTGTCGTTTAATGAGAATCAACAATGTGACTTCCTCATTGCTATTTTAAAAGAAAAACACAATTTAATATGCAGACAGCAAAAATGTGCAAATATAGACTCACTGAGCAAGTGCCCGATGTGGTCTTCTGCTGTTGTAGCCCATCCGCCTCAAGGTTCGACGTGTTGTGCATTCTGAGATGCTATTCTGCTCACTACAATTGTACAGAGTGGTTATCTGAGTTACCGTAGCCTTTCTGTCAGCTCGAACCAGTCTGGTCATTCTCTGTGGACCTATCTCATCCAGTAGCGGATCCTGGCATAGGCAATATAGGCAGCCGCCTAGGGCGGCAACGCTCTCTGGGGCAGCATGACAGGTTACCTGCTCGGCTGCCCCGCACAGAGCTCGCAAGATTGCGATGAGGGAAAGGTGCCCCGAATTGTGCAGCCCCGCCCCTGGCTCGATCGCGATTGGAGAAAGGTGGTCCGAATTGTGCAGCCCCGCCCCTGGCTCGATCACGATTGGAGAAAGGTGCCCCAAATCATGCCACTCTGCCCCCGCACAGAGCTCGCAAGATCGCAATGGGAGAAAGGTGCCCTGAGTTGTTCCTGATAGGCTACTCAGCCTCAAAGGCACTATATGGTTAGGATTATGGATGTTCATAATGCGTTCTCACATTCTGAAGAAACATAAGATAACCATGATAAACAGTATAGGTACACCATGACACAGGATCGTCTCAGTGGTTTGAGAAAATTAGTATCAACCATGTGATTGCTGGGTAGATATGACAAAGTCATTGATGATTTTGAATGAATGAAAACTAGGAGGGGAATGTTACATTTTAAATTAGGGATTAAGTGCAATAGCACAAGCAGCAAACTGTAAGTATTCTGCCATTTTCTATATTTATTGACTCGTTTAATTGTGCAATTTAAGTTATGTAAATATAATGTAAATTTTAATATCATTTAATATATATATATATATATATATATATATAATATAAATATTAGTTTACCCAAAAATGAAAATTCTCTCATCATTTACTCACCCTCATGCCATACCAGATGTGTATGGCTTTTTCTTTTGCAGAATATAAATTAAGATTTTTAGAAGAATATTTCAGCTCTGTAAAATGCAAGTGAATGGTTGCCAGAACTTTGAAGCTCCAAAAAGCACATAAAGGCAGCATAAAATTAATCCATATGACTCCAGTGGTTAAATCCATGTCTTCAGAAGCGACATGATAGGTGTGGGTGAGAAAATGTTAAAAATTTATCTGGGGGGACTCCACGTCGAATCTGAAGTAAGCCAGAACTGCCACTGCTCTCATCAACAAGGTGTTTCTGTCTGCAGAACTACCGCTTGCTGGATGTTTTTTGTTTTGGCACCATTCTGAGTAAACTCTAGAGACTGTTGTGTGTGAAAATCCCAGAAGATCAGCAGTTAAAGAAATACTCAAACCAGCCCGTCTGGCACCAACAATCATACCACGGTCGAAATCACTGAGATCAGATTTCCCCCCATTCTAATGGTTCTTGTGGACATTAACTAAAGCTCCTGACCCATATCTGCATGATTTTATGCATTGCACTGCTGCCACACTATTGGCTAATTAGATAATCACATGAATATGTAGGTGTACAGGTGTTTGTAAATAAAGTGCTCAGTGAGTGTATAGCTAATGTCAATGGGACATTTTCAAACTTAAATCTGAACAAAAACCTAAAATAGCACACATAAGGCTGAAATTATCCACAAAACAAAGGTGGAATAGAGTTTGTATGTTAAGGAATAGTTCAACTTCATATTGTTCCAAACTTGTATGTCTTTCTTCCATGGACCACAAAAGGAAATGTTAAGCAGAATGTTTGCCATTCACTTACATTGTATGGGGAAAAAAGATGAATGAAAGTGAATGGTGACTGAGGCTAACATTTTGCACCTCTTTTTCTGTTCCATGGAAGATAGAAAGTCATATGGGTTTGGAGCAAGTTCAGAGTGAGAAAATTATAACAGAATTTTCATTTTTGGGTGATCTCATTCAACGTTTTGTACTGAATTAATTGCAGA
The DNA here is from genome assembly GCF_019703515.2 of Myxocyprinus asiaticus. Taxonomy (NCBI): domain Eukaryota; kingdom Metazoa; phylum Chordata; class Actinopteri; order Cypriniformes; family Catostomidae; genus Myxocyprinus; species Myxocyprinus asiaticus. The sequence continues at coordinate 22,574,943 of NC_059386.1, forward strand.
AATGTAATACTTAGTCTTAGGGATTTAGAACAAACCTTAACCAGGATGTAACCAGGATGTTAAAGGTCAATACGGAGAATAAAAATCAATACGGTGCTGCCTTGCAAGCACTATAATAAAGTCTCAAAAGACTACGTCCACATAAATCTGGAAAAAGTTGAAAGCAAAGTTTTTGTTTCGAAATGTTCTTTGTCCACACTGTCATTTTCCAAACATTGCTCATCCACACTGAAACATCTGAAAATGCTTAAATCCCCTCATTGCGTATGCAAAAAATAAATAAAAATAAAAAATGTTAAGCGTGGCCCTGAAACTCAATTGTCCTTGTGTTCTGTCACCGGACAGCAATTCCGAGTAAACTTCCCGTTGCCTTTGATTTGAAGGAATGCAATGTGAAGGTTGCACAAAGTAAAATGTATCTTTAACAATGCTATCAAAGGGGATAGCAGGCACAACAATGCCGGTACAACATGGGCTGCCATCGTTTTGGGTTGAATGGATCACATGACTGCGTCACATGTCAACAAATACGCCATTGTTTTCAAATATCCCTGTTTTCCCTATCCACACTACAACGTGAATATAGCATTTTCAAATTAATCCTCTTTGAAGAGTGTTTTCGAAAAGCTCAGTTTTCGCTGGACAAAATCACTGACTCAGTGTGGATGGAAGGCCAAAACGTAGAGAAAAAGATGCGTTTTCAGAGCTATCCGGATTAATGTGGATGTAGTCTAAATGATGCTTTGAAGTTGGACAGTTGTAGCAAGTTCTAGATATGCAGAACACTGGATCCCAATGGACCTACAGATCTGTTCGCATAATTTTTTTTCATTGGTGCCAATTTCTCTTGGAAGGAGCAGTGTGGGCTGCTGGCAGAAATAGCTGGACGTTAAATGTAATTAGACTGATCTGATCTACGCTGTGATTATAATGCATTTGCCTGGAATGTTAGTCGTAATATGTTCGCCTGGAGCAGACTGACCGAGGCTGTCTTTGCTTTGAGATTAGCAGTCAGTAATTTCATCACCATTAAAACTATTTACTGACTTTGAAAGACACAAAGAGAATCACAATATCCTTCTTCCACCTTATACCAAACGTGACTGCATTTGAATTTCTGCATTTTCTCTATTGCAAAGCATGGCATCTGTGACTGAACCTCTGTGGTTGTTAATTGACTCTGAGTGATGTCATTAATATACTTAACTCAATCACTAACTAGTGTGAACCCACTCAAATGCTCTTTTATGGCTTTCACCTCTGTCATAAGCATATTAGCAGATAACATTTTCCTTTTGAATTATGTCAAGAGGCTAATTACCAAAATGCCATGAGCTAGTTACTTCACAGCTTTGAGTTTTATGGGGATTCGGAGATCGACTGATGATTTTTTTCAAGCACCTGCATTCAGTGAAGCTGCAGGTGCACCCTCCAGGCTCGAGATACTTTGCCGCACCGATACAGAATTAGCATACCTGCATCAAACTGTGTCACCGTGCAAATTAATTTTTCAGGGGTACACTTTGCTGTGGGAGAAAAGGGGAGAGAGAGAAAAAAAGAGAAGACAGGCAAACAGGCTCCCATATATTAAAGGAACCCAAAAATGTAAATTCTGTCATTATTTACTCACCCTCATATGGTTCCAAACCCCTATGGTAGTGTTTTTGTTTTGGTTTTTTTCTTCAATGGAACATAAAGGCAGAAATTCCAACCTGGTCTCATTGAAACAAAAATTATTTTTATGTAGCTCGTTGTACATTGCATGGCAGTTTCCTTATGAAATGAACACTAGAGACTCTACAACAATTACTTGTATTCCCTCTCAGACAAATCACGAGTAAAACGTCAGATTATCCGTTCATAAACTCTTACTTTTAACCCTGTTCCACACACAATGCTATCTGATATGTGACATCAAAACACCTTTACTGTGGTGTATGACTTGTACGGCAATACATTTAAAAATTTGCATTACATTCCCATCACATTACAAATGCACGGTAGCTTAGCTAATAGAGTGTTGCACTTGTAAAGGACTGAGGTACATTTCCTGAGTTCACAATTCGACTCGCAAGCTGAAAGTGTCATACTGTAGAAGCACCACAAAAATTACAAGATTGCTTCAACAATTGCATTTTTTATGTCACATTTGCTTTTTATAACAGTTTCAGTTAGGCATAGGTTGAAGGTCTAAGGGCGGAAACCTTTTTGGTTTTGCTGATTTAAATCTTGAAAGAGCATTAACCTTAAAAACATCATCTTTTTTGGAGGTAATTTAACTCGCTTTTAGCTCCAAAAGGGGACATTTAACCTCTGAACTGCTGCGATACATGTAAGGAGCCACGTAATATGCCAAGTCTTCTGAAATGATACAATAGCTTTGTGTGATGATCAGACCAAAATTTAAGTCGTTATTCACTGAAGCTCATGTCTAGAATGTGTTCAGATTAAAATATGTCGTGTTGGCCTCACTGCAGCCAAACACTGACATTGGTTCTTTTGTGTGTAGTAACAGAACGTGACAGTTTTCTATACGTGAACATGGGCTAAATGACTTAAATGGATAGTTCAGCCAAAAATGAAAATTCTTCCATCATTTACTCACCCTCATGCCATCCCAGATGTGTATGACTTTCTTTCTTCTGCTGAACACAAATGAAGATTTTGAGAAGAATATTTCAGCTCTGTAGGTCCTAACAATGCAAGTGAATGGTGATCAGAACTTTGAATCTTCAAAAATCACAAAAAGGCAGGATAAAAGTAATCCATAAGACTTCAGTTGTTAAATCTATATCATTAGAAGTGATATGATAGGTGTGGGTGAGAAACAGATCAATATTTAAGTCCTTTTTTACTATAAATCTCCACCTTTTACCAGCCCCGACCAGTAGGTGGCAATATGCACTAAGAATGCAAATTGCCAAAAAACAAAAGAAGAAGAATTTGAAAGTGAATGTGAAAGAGGAGATTTGTGGTTGAAAAGGACTTAAATATCGATCTGTTTCTCACTTCAGGAGACATGGTTTTAACCACTGAAATCAAATGGATAATGTACATTAATGCTGACTTATGAGATTCAAAGTTCTGGTCACCATTTACTTGCATTATATGAACCATTAAAGGTAGATATTCTTCTAAAAATCTTAATTTGTGTTCTGTTGAAGAAAGAAAGTCGTATATATCTGGGATGGCATGAGAGTGAGTAAATAATGAAAGAATTTTCATTTTTTTTTGTCTGAACTATCCCTTTAAATTTCGGTCTCTTCCTTACATGAAGCTTATAGCGCCTTATAGAGTCATATTAACTGCTTTATGGTGCTTCTTTTGTCTATTTGGAGTTTGACAGCCATGGTCACTATGATCTGGCATTGTATGGCAAAAGCTGCATATTGATTCTTGGAACAACATAGGGGTGTATATAATGAAAAATAAAAACATTTTTGGGTGAACTTCTCCTTAAAATAACATTATATGTATAATCAATAGAGACGGCCATCCTTTACTTTAAAAAAACTATACTGCAAATTTGCATTGTCTCTAAAGCAGAAGGATTCAGCATTTATCTACTATCAGTGACAGACAGCAATGCCTGGTGTCCTGGTTTAAATGGAACATGTGTCTCCCATACATCAGAGCCCTTCGGATCAGGGCTCCACATTTCCACTTGTGTGAACATCTCCAGATTCCTTTACGAATTGCAACCCAACTTCCTGCCCTTCCCTCCCTTTAAACTCTTCATGTTTGTTCTTTTCAGTATCATGAGCAAAGGGCTGACAGATTGGATCCTGACATCGTTTGAGGCACAGGTAGGCGTAGATTGGCAGTAATAAGGGCTGTTTGTCACCTCTGGGGACTCAGCATTTTCCCCAGCAACACGCGGAAACGTTTTATGAAAAGAGAACAAAACAGATCCACATCTCTGTTGAAATGTAGCACAAATGCCTCTCATTTTCTTTTGTGGTAATTACATTTTTCCTTTTTATGTTATAAATGAAATGTTCCAAGCATCCACGCCACATTTGTAATTTAAAGACTGGGAAAATATATGGAAAGAGAATTTTTGTCTCTTTGTACTGTTGTGCACATAGAGGACATTGACTTTAGCAGAACCAGACCTGTTCCATTTTCAGTAACTGATTGGCTCGGTTTTGAATCATGCTTGCATTTCTCTGCTTATGAACTCTGAGCCGTATAGGAAAAGATCTCATTATGTATACAGGCGCTCACGAATTGCACTTGTTTGGCAAGTGGAAAATCAGATGGACAGTGTTTGAATCAGTTTTAATCCCCTGTGGTTGGAAGTTTTTACAGTACTCTAACAAACAACACAATTTCCTCTTGCCATATAGTGTAATAATCTCTATATACCACTGTTGCTCCTACCCGCCTGCTGTTCATTCAAAGTGATGTTGTATACAGTATATGAGATGAGAATGACATGGTGTGATGTGAGCTATGGGATGGACTATATATAAACAAATCTTTGCACTTTCAAAACCCAGCATTTCCCATTTTCATAGCTTTGCTGATATTTAGTACAACAACAGAATTGCGATATACTGCTTTATACAACAGTTCTACATAGAGAAGTTGATATTGAGTTACTTTTAGACAATATGGCCAGTTATTTTGTCTATTTTCATTCCTCTAATGAAAACCGTTCCAAATAAAACCAAAGTAGAATCAATCTTGCTTTGAGCTTTGATATTGATTATATAAATATCTTAAGAAATCGTTGTTCTTTTAAAAGCCAACATATCCCAAGAAGAAGAAAATTATTCAATATCCAATACTGAGCCAAACATTTTCCACAGAACAGTATATTGACAGAATAATGCCACAGGCGAATAAAGTCTTAATGTCAAATGACCAATAAGTGCTTCTAGCAGTATAGACGCAAAGCCATAAAGAACTGCGATATCTGTATAAACGATTCAGAAGAGTCACAATGAAAGGTCATTAACTCTTCTTCCTTTAAACAGAACATTCATCTCTAAGTCTACCAACCTGCATAGGTGACTGTACTTAAAGGGCATGTTCACACTGCAAAGTTTTGGAAGTGACAACAACATAACCGCAGGGCTAGTTGGAGGAACTACAATTAAGAGAGACAACTGCATTAGCAACTTGTATTTCAGTTTGGTTCTGTACTATTTAGATTTACTGTCATAAAAATGTGAGTTGCAGAATGCGGTCGTCACTCTGTGTGTAAGATTTTGTACTTGATTATTTTGAGTTATAAATGCATAAAACCTTAATTTTATGGACTTTGAAGCCAAAAAAGTTTAAGGAATTGTAGATGTTTAAGTAAAATAACAAAAAGTAGATGTTATGAGTTATGATTCCAAAACTTGATATTTCAAGTAATGTTTAGTTAAGTCCATTTGAATGGTTTTATTAAAAGAATGTTCCGGTTTCAATAAGTTAAGCTCAATTGACAGTATTCCTGGCATAATTTTGATTACCTTAAAAATAAAATTTCGACCTGTCCCTCCTTTTCTTTAAAAAATGCAAAAATCGAGGTTACATTGAGGCACTGACAATGGAAGTGAATGGGGCCAATCCGTAAAAGTTACAAAAGTATAGCCACAAGACGAAAAAAATATGTGCATTAACATGATTTTAGTGTGATAAAATTGTTTATTAACCTTTTCTGTGTGAAGATATATCCAATTTTAAAACTTCTTTGCCATGACGAAATAACGCTGTAAGCTGTAAGCTCTATTTTAAAGCTCAAATAAGACACAAGTTATATACACAAGTTATATAGCAGAAGAAATAATGTAAGTGCTTTTATAAAATTATAAGCTTCACATTTCTGCCTTTAAACCCTCCAAAAATTGTCCGCATACGAGGGCCAAACAGGCTGGCGGAATGCAGCCAGATCTGGGTCAAGATAATTTTGCTATCTGGGCATTCACTTCCATTGCAAGTGCCTCTGTAACTGTGATTTTTTTATTTTGTTCTGTTTTTTAAAGAAAAGGAGGGACGACTCAAACTAATTTTTCATAGGAATCAACATATGCCACAAATGCTGTCGATTGAGCTTAACTTGTATTGAACCCGAAATAATGCTTATTTAATAATAATAACCAATTTAATGCCAACTTTAGAGTTTACATTGTAACAGTTACTTCATTAAAACTAGTAAGAATAGCAAAAAATTCATAAATACTGTAATAAGCTTAAGTCAACAAATTAGTTTAATTTGAGATAGCAGTGTGAGATTTAGCCAACTGTTTTTACTTACAGCATTAAAATAGAGCTTTGTACCAGAGAGTGTTAGACTTAAAAAATAAAAATAAAATGATTAATTATAGCAGAAATAAAGGACAATTAACAGCTACACAATACTAAAGGGCACAGATCTTAGCAATGTGCTAATTTAAGGTGATGCGCAATGGTTGATGTATAAGTGTGAAGTCCTTATCAAGGATCAGACTCTCATCTCTTTCTCTCTCCTCGCTGTCACTATTTAGAGCATCCAAGTTTAGAAGCAGAGCAGTTTGTGATATTAAAAGGAGTAAGACAGCTGCTTACAGCTGTGCGCTGACTTCCCTTAATTAATGCACTCGCCACTCGCTTCACAGTGTCGCGTTGACTGAAGTGCTTTTAAGTGGGTCTCGGATAAAACACCAAGAAAATCCACTACACTAAGGCCTAATTTAGGGGGAAAAAACCCTTGAAAAAAGCTCCCTGCAGCTGCGATGTGTGGAACGCAATGCTAATTTAGCAACTGGCTCGTCTTTTTAGTGGAGTTAAGATCTGACAGCTGAGGTTAGGAACTTTTCATGTGCTAAGCAAGCAAATTGTTGCCATGTTGCCATTCTCGGTTTACAATATTCAATGTTGGTTGTCTAGCAATGCAGTTCTATGTTTTTCTAGGGGGCAATTATATTTTCCTGTGGGCAGTTATGTTCTGCTGATGGCATTGGAAGGAGTATTACGAACTGTTGATATCCTGTGCCTTTTTAATGCTTGCTCACAAATTTGGACTTATTTTGGGATATGTGGTATTCAGACTTTTAGTCTTTCTAACAAACCCTCCAAAAATAGCTAACATAGTATTCAGGCTGACTTTAAAGAGATTAATTGAGCTAATATCCAAAGATTCAATGACATTGCAGTATTGAACTTTTTGACTGCTGGCATAGACCATGAAGCTAATTGGTGGCAGAAGAAGAGATTTTGGCTCTTGCATAAGTGCAAGTATGCATCACAGACCCATCAAGTATGCATCAAGTCTCCCGATGACTTCTGCCTAATTAAATGATTGTGTCCATTTTCAGTGAATACATTCATATCGATCAGTCCACAGTTGTTGTCTTGCTACGTGCACGATATTGATTGTAGTAGGAGATTATTTGTCTTATTTCTTTATGCTTACTAAATAGCATTTATTAAAGCTAAATAAGAGTAATATATTAGGGCTAGAAGCCCAATCTGGGATTCATTAAAGTGAAGATATTGAATCACCACATTCCAAAGGGAGATGAAGGTGTGTGCATATTTGAAAAGTTAGGGAAAATAAATGAATAACTTTATGTGTGAATGTTTGAGAAATAATAGATAGCCTAATTCTTGTACAGTAGATGTGTTTATTTTTGCACTGAATAGATGATGGAACATATTTACATATAATTGCAATTAATTAATCCACCAAGATTTAGATTTAAAATAAAGCACCATTTATAAACATAATGTGCAGGTTTAATAGGCCCATTAAAGTCTTATTAGGCAGCTCATGTGGGTGTTTTTAATGTCCCTGTTAGGCTGCTGGTAATTGCTGTAGTGTTTCCTTGAGCATCAGAGGTGAATTTCTCTCTGTGACCAACAAATTAACTTTATGTGAGACACAAACAGAGCCGACTGCATGTGACCAGAACTGCAGCACTTCCAAAACCAAATCTCCCATCAGTTCCAGTGAATTCTTTACCCATCACTATATGTGAAATATCCTCTCAGTAAAGCAGGTAATCCCTCCAAAGTGCCTAGCAGATTTCAAAGCTGACATCATTATGCCAACACTGACATTTTTTACAGAAGATTCATTCTTGGGTAAGGGTTGGCTCCAAAACAGGAACCAGTGGGCTGTTCATCTGATGCTGGTTGGGGCACCACACAATTGTTGACGTGTCACTGTAGACCTACGAAGTTCCTTTGCAGCTGTTTTCTTTTGCCAAGTGATACAATAAAACTCTCTGAAATGGCAAGGCTTGTGGTGTGCACCCGGTCAGCAGTGGTGAGTACCTACTGACAGTGGTGTTGGGCACCCAAGGCTCATCGATGCACGAGGGCAACGAAGGCTGTCCCGTCTGGTCCGAACCAACAGAAGGACTACTGTAGCAAAAGTCACAGCAAATTTTAATGATGGTTATGGGAGGAATGTGTCACAACACAGTGCATCACACCCTGCTGTGTATGAGGCAGCGTAGCCGCAGATCGTTCAGAGTGCCCATGATGACCCCTGTCCACCATCGGAAGTGCCTACAATGGACATGCGAGCGTCGGAACTGGACCTTGGAGCAGTGGAAGAAGGTCTGATGACTCCTGTTTTCTTTTACATCACGTGGACGGCCATGTATGTGGATGCTGTTTACCTGCGGAAGTGATGGCACCAGGATGCACTATGGGAAGACTACCTGCCAGTGAAGGGAGTGTGATGCTCTGGGCAATGTTCTGCTGGGAAACCCTGGGTCCGGCCATTCATGTAGACGTCAATTTGACACGTGCCACTTACCTAAACATTGTTGCAGACCAGATACACTCCTTCATGGCAATGGTATTCCCTGATGGCAGTGGCCTCTTTCAGCAGGATAATGCGCCCTGCCACACTGCACACATTGTTCAAGAATGGTTTGAGGAACATGATAAAGAGTTCAAGGTGAAGCCCTGGCCTGCAAATTCCCCAGACCTCAATCCGACTGAGCATCTGTGGGATGTGCTGGACCAACTAGTCTGATCCACGGCGGCTCCACCTTGCAACTTACAGGACTTGAAGGATCTGCTGCTAATCTTTGGTGCCAGATACCACAGGACTCCTTCAGGGGTCTTGTAGAGTCCATGCCTCTGCAAAATCCTTTGTTCATTCCCATATATTAATTACATCTTAAATCCCTGATTTTCAATGTGGTGTCACACATTTGGACCCCAGTGTAAATGGCATATCTATGAATGGATAAATGGATGGATTGATTGATAGATAACAAGAACTTTCCAACACAAGATCGGCATCCTTTTGTTTGCTAACTTCACTTTGTCATAAAAGTTTAAATCACTCTGAACTGCAGTGGCTATAGTTTTATTATTGGAGGTTTCTCAACAGTGTGTTAATAAATAGTTAATTAAAGACCAACAGACTGAGTAGAAAACAGAGTCTTGGTGAACCAACCGGGATGCTATTGGTGAAATTTTTCAGGCCTCTCTGTTCAATATGGCTGACTTCTTCTATCACTTAGTGAACTATTGAGTAGACTCATAATTGCTAGATATTGTTTTGCTCTGGTCAGCACAACAGTAAGCTTTTATTTATTTATCTTATCTAAGACTTTCTTAGTATGTGAGGTGGAGTGGCTACTTCACAAGGCTATGGTTATTTTTCTAAGAAACTATTTGTGTTGGAGCTGTAGCACAGAAGGAAGCACTCTTGCTCACAAATTACAATAGACCCAAAAAGTGTTAGACACTTGAAAATGTATGACTGTCTTTGCATTATGTAATAAAATATTATTAAGCAAAAGATTTCACAAAAAAGTTTGTTGGTAGGGCTGGGTAAAAATATTTTTTTTTCCTATTAATCACAATCTACATTTGAACAATCCCAATATCAGTTCTTAAAATCCCAAGATCGATCTTTTACTCTTTGCACAACCCTCTACAATGCAAGTAAATGACTCGCTTATGCAACCAAATTACGCGCTATGCGACCAAAAATGTTCAGATTTGACTCGGCAGTGATTAAGTACTGTAGTATAGTGGTGAAGAAGTTTAGCACTGAGATACCTTCACTGCGTGTTGAGAGAACTTTGGTTTGACTCACTCCGTGTAATGTGTCTAAAGATGAAATTCACGCAATCCATTTGTCAATGAATAACGTTTATTTTAATATCCTGTTCTGTTCTTAATAATCAGTTGTTGATCAAAACAAGAACAACAAAAAAATAAAACATTTCAATTACATTACAAATAGCATGCATGCGGTAAACGAGCTGCCTCTAAAGAAGTCATCAACCAAAACACTTCTATCGGACACTCACTGAACTGCCGCTATTTTTAAAGGAATATTCCAGGTTCAATACAAGTTAAGATTAATCGACAGAATTTGTGGCATAATGCTGATTACCACAAAAAATAATTTTGACTTGTGCCTCCTTTTCTTTAAAAATCTATGTTACAGTGAGGCACTTACAATGAAAGTGAATGGGAAAATTTTTTGGAGGATTTAAAGGAAATGTGAAGCTTATAATTTTATAAAAGCACTTATATTAATTATTCTGTTAAAACTTGTGTATTATTTGAGCTGTGAAGTTGTTTAAACTGTCATTTTTACAGTCATTTTAGGGTTTTAGGGTTTGTTGACATTACATTGTCATGGCAACAAAGTATTAAAATTGGCTAACTTTACACAGAAAAGGTTTTTAAATGATTTTATGACTAAAATCATGTTAACGCATATTGTTTATGTCTTGTGGCTATACTTTTGAAACAGTGAGTATTTTAACATTTACTGATTGGCCCCATTCACTTCCAGTGTAAGTGCTTCACTGTAACCCAGATTTTTTTTTTTTTTTTTTTTTAAGAAAGTAAAAATTTATTTTTGTGGTAATCCATATCATGCCACAAATGCTGTCGATTGAGCTTAACTTGTGTTGAACCAGGAATATTCCTTTAAAGAGACAGTTCTGTTTTAGCCCTTGTTCTACATATCCATCTGAATACTTCTAAATAGTACAAATTATGCATGTAAGCAAACATGTAACCAAAAAATATATATGTGCAATATAATTTATGCAATTTCAAGATAATAATAATAAATAATAATGAAGAAAAAAATACTTCAAATAATCAAGTATTAAATAAAAGTATTAATAATCAAATAATCAGAATCGAATCAAAATTGGAATAGAATTGAGAGTTTGTGAATCCAAATCAAATCGGGAAATCTGTATCAATACCCAGCCCTATTTCTTATGTTTATAAAAGTTTATAGAAGATTAAAAGAAGTTCATATAATTATAAAACAATAGATGTCAAGTTTAAAATAAGACAAAAAGTGTATTTTTTTTTTTTCATCTGCTTTCTAGTTGTCAAACTTTGTGGAACATGTTCATGATAAACTACCCCTAAAAGTTGCTCTGCTAGGACACCTGTGTGAAGGGATGAAGGCATCTGACTTCCAACAACATCCACTAAAAGTAACTTTGGGACCAGTTGGTTAAAAGTAATTGCAAAAATATCCAAAGAAAATTGCTGGACTGTCTTCTAAATTAAAAGCCTCAAAATAATAATATGATATTTGTTTTGAACAGTTACATCGAGAGTATCACAGAATGCACTGGGACATTATTATGCATTCAGCGTTGTTTAAAATCATCCCACCAACTGCGAAACATCCCATCTTACTCGTTCCAGTTTTCCTCTACATGCTCACCATTCTGAAGCGCTTCATTCCAAACCTTCTAACCCCCCTGCAGAGACACACTCAGCTGTCTAACCCCCTACTGGCAGTCTAACTCCCTCCCACATTGGCTGACTAACACCACCTTGCAGTTGCCTGTTACACTCGTCTCTGGCCTGCTGCCAGCCAGCAGGCAGTTGAATCTCTCCCCTTACTGATTTCTTGTTTTCCTGTAATCGCAATGGCCCATATTCACACAGCCTCTTAAAACACCAGCTGTTCCTGGCTCAGATTCGATTTTTGTTAAATAGCGTCTGAAATTAGTAGTGACAGGGCAATACCTGATCCCGGAGCATCACAGCTAGCATGGGACACTTCGAAAACACAGAGAGAGAGAGCTCAGTTGGGTTTATTTGGGAGTCACTAGTACAGTAATAGAAACTTTTAAGGGTTAAAAAAAAAAAAAAAGACAGATCGAAATGAAAGAAAACAAACAATAACCCTGGAGCCATTACACTTGAGGAAATAAAACTGTCAATATGCAGTACAATGTTTTTTCCAGAAACCAGGGAGTGTACATCTTGTGAGAATGAACTTGATGTAGAAACGCCATGGGTGGTAACTGTTCCGAGCTTTTAGGGCAGTTTTGTTTCAGCTTGACATTTTTGTTGGTCTCAGCATGCTAGTGTTTCATCAGTCATAGAGTGTCATAAAATGTTTAGCTCAGCTAAGGACACAAAAATGTGTGTATGCTTGGATCACCCTGCTGGAAAAAAGAAAACATCTTAAACCAGCCTAAGCAGTTTGCTGGTCTTAGCAGGTTCAAGATGGCATTAGCTGGTGTAAACTGGTCTTAAATAGTCTATCTGGTGGGTATTCCATGTCAAAATAAAACAACATTTTAATTTTGTCAATACTTTTTCTAAAGAAAGATACACATAAATGATAATAAAAGCCAACATATGAAATGCCACAGATCAATATTTACTGAGTAATCCATTATTTTGTAGAGGTGGTTCAAAAAGTCATTTTTGCCTATGATTTGTAGCAAATTACAGGTTAAAAAAAGGGTGCAGCAGCATTATTTTATTTTATACACAGAGATAGGTCTATTACTATAATCAGTTGACTTCAACACCCCTTGTTTAATTATATCTCAATGGCATGTGAGTCCAAAATAATAATAATAATAATAATTTAATCACTCACTCTTACGACATCCCAGATGTGTATGATTTTCTTTCTTCTGCAGAACACAAAGAAACAGTTTTAAAAGTATATTTCAGCCCTGTTGGTCCTCACAATGCAAGTAAGTGGTGACCAGAACTAAGAAGCTCCAAAATCACATAAAGGAAGTATAAAAGCAATCCATAAGTCTCCAGTGGTTAAATCCATATCTTCAGAAGCGATATGATAGGTGTTGATGAGAAACAGATCAATATTTACGTCCTTTCTCTTCGCCACTTTCACTTTCACATTCTTCTTTTATTTTTGGCTATTCACATTCTTCGTGGATATCACCACATATTTGGCAGGAAGGAGAATTTATAGAAAATAGGACTTAAATATTCATCTTTTTCTCAACCACACATACAGCTCTGGAAAAAAATAAGATACCATTACAAAATTATCAGTTTCTCTGGATTTACTATTTATAGGTATGTGTTTGAGTAAAATGAACATTTTAGTTTTATTCTATAAAGTACTGACAACATTTGTCCCAAATTCCAAATAAAAATATTATCATTTAGAGCATTTATTTGCAGAAAATGACAACTGGTGCAGTGTTTTCAGACCTCGAATAATGCAAAGAAAACAAGTTCATATTCATTATTAACAACACAATACTAATGTTTTAACTTAGGAAGAGTTCAGAAATCAATATTTGGTGGAATAACCCTGATTTTCAGTCACAGCTTTCATGTGTATGCTCTCTACCAGTCTTTCCTCGGAGTTGGGGAACATTGTCAGAGCAGAAAGATGCAAGTTTTCTTACAGGATAACCTTGTACGTGGCTTGATTCATGTGTCTTCACAAAGATGAATCTACCCAACAGTGTTGTAGTCAAGACCACCTAAACTGAGACCAAGTCAAGACCAAGACCAGAGTGTATCGAGACTGAGACAAGACCAAGACTTTGAGGGGTTGAGACCAAGTCAAGACCAAGACCAGACCAGTGCGTGTCCCACTCTGCATGACACACTTAAAATAAAATGTGGAACATGTAAACCATAGACACTCCTCAAATTGATCTGAAAGATCCACATTCCCATAAAAAACCCACAGAAAATAAATGAAGATTCCTCTTCATTCACCTCTTTTATTGCCATATACAGGTGCATCTCAATAAATTAGAATGTTGTGGAAAAGTTCATTTATTTCAGTAATTCAACTCAAATTGTGAAACTCGTGTATTAAATAAATTCAGTGCACACAGACTGAATTAGTTTAAGTCTTTGGTTCTTTTAATTGTGATGATTTTGGCTCACATTTAACAAAAACCCACCAATTCACTATCTCAAAAAATTAGAATATGGTGACATGCCAATCAGCTAATCAACTCAAAACACCTGCAAAGGTTTCCTGAGCCTTCGAAATGGTCTCTCAGTTTGGTTCACTAGGCTACACAATCATGGGGAAGACTGCTGATCTGACAGTTGTCCAGAAGACAATCATTGACACCCTTCACAAGGAGAGTAAGCCACAAACATTCATTGCCAAAGAAGCTGGCTGTTCACAGAGTGCTGTATCCAAGCATGTTAACAGAAAGTTGAGTGGAAGGAAAAACTGTGGAAGAAAAAGATGCACAACCAACCGAGAGAACCGCAGCCTTATGAGGATTGTCAAGCAAAATCGATTCAAGAATTTGGGTGAACTTCACAAGGAATGGACTGAGGCTGGGGTCAAGGCATCAAGAGCCACCACACACAGACGTGTCAAGGAATTTGGCTACAGTTGTCGTATTCCTCTTGTTAAGCCACTCCTGAACCACAGACAATGTCAGAGGCGTCTTACCTGGGCTAAGGAGAAGAAGAACTGGACTGTTGCCCAGTGGTCCAAAGTCCTCTTTTCAGATGAGAGCAAGTTTTGTATTTCATTTGGAAACCAAGGTCCTAGAATCTGGAGGAAGGGTGGAGAAGCTCATAGCCCAAGTTGCTTGATGTCCAATGTTAAGTTTCCACAGTCTGTGATGATTTGGGGTGCAATGTCATCTGCTGGTGTTGGTCCATTGTGTTTTTTGAAAACCAAAGTCACTGCACCCGTTTACCAAGAAATTTTGGAGCACTTCATGCTTCCTTCTGCTGACCAGCTTTTTAAAGATGCTGATTTCATTTTCCAGCAGGATTTGGCACCTGCCCACACTGCCAAAAGCACCAAAAGTTGGTTAAATGACCATGGTGTTGGTGTGCTTGACTGGCCAGCAAACTCACCAGACCTGAACCCCACAGAGAATCAATGGGGTATTGTCAAGAGGAAAATGAGAAACAAGAGACCAAAAAATGCAGATGAGCTGAAGGCCACTGTCAAAGAAACCTGGGCTTCCATACCACCTCAGCACTGCCACAAACTGAACACCTCCATGCCATGCCGAATTGAGGCAGTAATTAAAGCAAAAGGAGCCCCTACCAAGTATTGAGTACATATACAGTAAATGAACATACTTTCCAGAAGGCCAACAATTCACTAAAAATGTTTTTTTTATTGGTCTTATGATGTATTCTAATTTTTTGAGATAGTGAATTGGTGGGTTTTTGTTAAATGTGAGCCAAAATCATCACAATTAAAAGAACCAAAGACTTAAACTACTTCAGTCTGTGTGCATTGAATTTATTTAATACACGAGTTTCACAATTTGAGTTGAATTACTGAAATAAATGAACTTTTCCACGACATTCTAATTTATTGAGATGCACCTGTATATACTGTATATATACAGGGTTGGGAGGGTTACTTTTGAAGTGTATTCCACTACAGATTACAGATGCTGTAAAATGTAATTTGTAACGTAGTCCGTTAGATTACTCAAGGTCAGTAACGTATTCTAAATACTTTGGATTACTTCTTCAGCACTGGTGGATTTTTTTCACTTGTTTTGACTATAAAAACTCTGCCAGTACAGTAAGACAAAATACACATGTTAAAAATACATTCTCTGAAAAACCTAAATATCTTATGCAGTGTTGTTTCTAAAACAAGATTAATCAAATTGATCTTGTTTTAAGGATTTTTTGATATTTATACAGGAAAATGTTTTTGCCCTCATATCAAAGGTCTTACTAGAAAAAAAAAGAAATTATGATCCAGCATGAATTTTCTTGATAAAAAAATATGATCGTTCTGTAACAATTAAGACAATGTATTTACATACATTCTACTAGTATACAAGGTACCTTTAAGACGCTGACCATCTCATTTGCATATGCGTGTGCTGTGTGATTAGAGAGTTACTCAGTCTGTGTGCAGGTGCAGGAGGATGATGACCGATCTGCTCTTCCTGACCTTTATTATACTTTTATGTTTTGTGACGCTAATGGTTTGTTCATTTTCTTATGTATGAGAAGAGCATGCAGCCTGTGTATCTGCCATTAAATGTGTGGAATACAGACTTTTGCTGTTTGGCTCTGTGATTTGTCGCACTAAACCATTTATCTCCGGGGAAAAGTGTTACAGTGCCTGGTTACGTGCATGTAAAATGGCTAGAAATAGCATTTTAGCTTAGCGTAAAGCTGACAATTTACACAAGGTTTATTTCTATTTCTTCTGCTCCAAACTTACTTCAAACTTACTTCTCTGTCTGCTCGTATGAATGTAACACATCATAAGAAAGTGTTTCACTGCTGTTCAAATGCACTTTGGATCGCATCATTTATATGTATAAAATATATTTATTTTTATCTTTTCAATTATTTGTCTCCTTTATCATATTTATGTATACATTTTGTTTGGTTTATACATATTTTTTTCTTCCTTCACCTGTACTTGTCTTTATGATTGTATTCATACATTGTTTGATCTTATTGAACATTTATATAGAAAAAAATCCACAGTTTTAGCACCATTTGTGGACTTTTTGGATGGTCCTTTACCCACCATAGGCACATTTTCCAACTTATACCAATGTTAAATTAGCGATCTGGAATGATTTCACAGTGACGCCATCTAACCAGCTTAAATACAGGACAAATCGCGTCCCGCCTTGATTCGATACGGGACGTATAATTTTATCTTTAAATACGGGACGATCCTGTATTTTACGGGATGGGTGACAACCCTAGTTTAAGTACAGATGCTGCGTTTCATTCAAATCGGATGTGGGATATTCCACTTGATATCGCCGATCTCTGACTAAAGACATTCCAATGCCAGATGCTCAGAAGATGACGTTAAAGGAAACAAAACTGCAACGCTCCAGTTAGCATAGCTGGTGTTTGACTGTCACCAGAGATGTCTCCTAGCAACCAAATTCATAAACAATCTGCAACACTAGCATTTGTGCTGCAGGTGTACAATTATCAAAAGAGAGTATAATTTACCATGTTTTGAACACCTACTACTCTGCTAACGTTTGTTAACTTTAAAATCATGTAATGTAGAAACTTTGATTAACTGATCAATATTATTTAATAAACGTGAATGTTTATCACTTATTTTGTACATATTCGAGGGTGCTGTAAGATTGTGTGATTCATGCACATGCATCTCGGCACAAATCAGAGTTTAAAATTTCCACATGACTTTCCAAGTTGTAATTACGACTTCAAGTGGCGTTCCATTGCACTTTTCCGAGTAAGAAGTTGGAAAATCTGACTTTGCAAGTTGAATGAAACACAGCAAGAGTCAGATTGCTAATGTTAGCTAGCTAGCCTTGTTAGCATCACTTGCACTTAGCTTACCTTTCTTTATGCTTCCTTTCTAAGTGCCGATAAAATTTTGACGTGGTCCCAGCCGTCATGGTAAGCATTGCATTGCAGAATTTACATACTGCTGTGTGTTTTCTTTTGGACGCTTTTTTGCAGATAAACTCTTTGTGGTTTAGGACAGTGTTTCCCAACCTTTTATTCTGCCATGGCACACTTTTTAACAATTAAAAAATCCCATGGCACACCACTATCCCACATAACCAACATTGATAGTTTTTCATTTAAAGAACTTGTCCATGTTTTCTGTCCGTCTTAGTATCGTGAACTCGTAATGTTTGAAATTCAGCTATGCAAAAAACGCAAGTAACATAGGTACACTGTATAATGAGGTCACAGATGCCAATAGGGCTAATTGGATAATGAAAAACCAACAAATTTGTGTCTTTTCCAATTTGTAGATTTGTTCTAGCAAATTGATTCTTGCAACGGCACAGCAAATAAGTGTTTTATTTTTATTTTTATTTATTTATTTATTTACTGTATTTTCCGGAAATAATGTCGCACCTGACTATAAGTCGCACTGTGTCAAAATCACGTTGTTGATGGACATGAGTCACTGACAGAGGTTGGATCCAGCAGGCACTAGAACCCGGGAACAGCCTCCCGACATCCATTCACCGCTTCAGATGTCAAACGTGCTCTGTGAAGATTACAGTACCTCAGAATCTACAGGTCGTATCACAGTGTTTTTGGACTTGTTTAAAACAGGAGAATTTGCTTTTAGTAATCATATGTAACAGTTTCTCATATTCATTTTATGTTTCAAACGCGACAAGTAAGACACATCTGTTCATAACAGCTGTAACTCTATGCTGTGGACAAATAAACAGCTTTTAGTCTTTGAGTAAAACATTACACTTGTTGTATTCTATTCATTCATTCGGTTCACTGACTGAATGTTTTTACTACATATGTGATGATGAAGCATCATTTTGTGGGCATGAGAGGAGTTTAACAGCGGACTAGAGTTTGTTAGAACAATAATGTTATGGTGGACAAAATATTTAAACTGGTTGCATAAAACACTTTGTAATGGAAAATATACTGAATTGGCAACTTTAAAACTCTTCTACTGTCTCTATGCCTTCACTAAAATACTAGGGAAATTTATTTATTTATTTATTTAGAGGAATTTGATAATTTTCCATTGCACATCTGTCAATCTTTCACGGCACACTAGTGGACACATTGGAACACTGGTTTAGGTAGCCAAACTGTATTACAGAAGATTTGGCTGACATCTCTCAGACAGCCACAGTTTCTTCCCCTGTCTCCCGCATTCACTTTCTTGGAGTGTATGTGAAAGGGGGGCGGGAAGGGGTGACAGCTGTTAACAGTAACAAAAATTTCAAATTAGAATTTAGTCAAGTTATTGCTTGCATTAGAAGCAGGAAGTTTTACAGCCAGTCACATTAATGATGTTAACAAATAAATCAGACAATGCACAGGCAATTTAGTGACATCCCCACAGTTGTGGTCTTGACCAGTCTTTAAATAAAATCCAGAGTCCTCTTTGTCTGAGGCTGAGACGAGATTTAGTGAAAATGTGGTCAATTCCGAGACGAGACAGAGACCTTCAAAAAGTGGTCTCAAGACTGATCTCGAGTACTACAACACTGCTACCAAATTCCAGCCTTGCGCGACACTGTGGCTTGAAGGCCTCTCCAGGTCTCAATCTAACTATTAGACGAACAGGTGGAGGATCAGTGATGATCTGGGGGTGCATTAGCAAGGCTGGAATCGGGCAGATTCATCTTTGTGAGGGATGCATGAATCAAGCCACATACAAGGTTAAAAACGTATTAAATGTACTATGGCAATTAATACTTAGGCTTTCATCATCATTTATGTTTATCTTTCAATAAAAACAACAAATCTTAAACAATTTTGAGCCTGGGTTGAGTTGACTCGGAAAGCTAGTCTTAGGCTGGTTTTAGCGGTTTTTCAGCAGGTATGTTCATTTGAGTGACATTGTCTACCTCTACCTCTTTTTATCTTCTCGAATTTGTTGTGAACAGGCATGCAAGATTCATGGCAATCATCTCTCTATTATACTTAAGTTATGGATTAAAGGTTTGAACTTTAGATCAAATTGTAATGTTGCAGTTTTCAGGTAGATTTCAGGTCTTGGGGCAATGTGCTTTTCAAGGTGAGATCTACTCTGTAGCAATGCAGTAATGGAGTGGGGTGGGCAGAATTTGGCTGTGTACCTTTCAAACATTAACAAGGAGGTGGCAAGTTCCATAGTTACCAATATAGTTCAGCGATTTGGTGTTTCCCAAAACATTCGCAAACAGCATCGCAAAGTTGTGTGGTAAGAACTACAGCTCTTTACCTGTGGTTAGAAGCAAAGTTCCTTGTTAGTTTACTGGATGGATATACAGTGCATTCAGAAAGTATTCAGACCCCTTCATTTGTTCACATTGTGTTATGTTGCGCCTTATGCTAAACTGCTTTAAATTATTTATTTATTTTTTCACATCAATCTACACTCCATACCCCATAATGACAAAGCAAAAACAGATTGTTCATAACTCTGCAAATTTATTAAAAGAAGAAGAAGAAAAAAGGAAATATCAAACTGACATAAGTATTCAGACCCTTAACTCAGTACTTAGTTGAAGCACCTTTGGCAGCGGTTACAGCCTCAAGTCTTTTTGGGTATGATGCGGCAAGATTTGCACACCTGGATTTGGGGATTTTCTGCCATTTTTCTTTGCAGATCCTGTGAAGCTCTGTCAGGTTGGATGGGGAATGTTGGTGGACAGCCATTTTCAGGTCCCTCCAGAGATGTTCGATTGGGTTCAAGTCCGAGCTATGGCTGGGCCGCTCAAGGACATTCACAGAGTTGTACCTAAGCCACTCTCGCATTGTCTTGGTTTTGTGCTTAGGATCATTGTCCTGTTGGAAGGTGAACCTTCTGCGCAGTCTGAGGTCTTGAATGCTCTGGACCAGGTTTTCATTAAGGATATCTCTGTATTTTGCTGCGTTCAGCCCTGACCAAATCCCTCAGCCTGATGCTACCACTACCATGCTTCACCGCTGGGGTGGTATTGCACAGGTGATGAGTGGTGCTTGGTTTTCTCCAGACATGATGCTTGGAATTGAGGCCAAACAGTTCAATCTTCTTTCATCAACCAGAGAATCTTGTTACTCACAGTCTGAGAGTCCTTTAGGTGGTTGTGGTGATGTGGTCATGGCCGAGCAACGTCTGTGGAGAGCGAGGCCATGAGAGGAAGAACAGTAGGGATTGACACCTGTGATAAATCACCTCTAACAGCTGTTTTGTGTTGCAGTGATAGCTGGAGGGGGTTAAAAGGGCAGTCTAAACCGCTGGAGGGGAGAGAGAGACGCACGCAGCCGAGTTCTTGTGTGTGTGTGTATTTATTACACTGAAAAGCAAACCTGTTTATGTTACACTGAAAAGTGTGTGAAAATAAAGACTTATGTTGAACATTTACCCGGCCCTAGCTTCCTCCTTGAGAAGAAAGTCAGAGACCTTGTCCAGTGTTTTTTTGCAAATTCTAAGCATGCTTAGAGGAGAGGCTTCCATCTAGCCACTCTGCCATAAAGCCCAGATCGGTGGAGTGTTGCAGTGATGGTTGTCCTTCTGCGAGTTTATCCCATCTCCACACATGATCTTTGGTGCTCAATTAGAGTGACAATTGAGTTCTTGGTCACCTCTCTTACCAAGGCCCTTCTCTCCCAGTCGCTCAGTTTGGCTGGGTGGCCAGCTCTAGGAAGAGTCCTGGTTATTTCAAACTTCTTCAGTTTAAGAATTATGGATGCCACTGTGCTCTTGGGAACCTTCAATTCAGCCGTAATTTTTGTGTAGCCTTCCCCAGATCTGTGCCTCAACCCAGTCCTGTCTCTGAGCTATGCAGGCATTTTCTTTGACCTCATGGCTTGGCTTTTGCCCTGATATGCATTTTCAGCTGTGAGACCTTATATAGACAGGTGTGTGCCTTTCCAAATCATGTCCAATAAATTGAATTTGCCACAGGTGGACTCCAATCAAAGTGTGCATCCCATTTGAACCTGAGCTAAGTTTCAAGTGTCATAGTAAAGGGTCTGAATACGTTTGTCAATTGTCATTTTTTCTTTTTAATAAATTTGAAAAGTTAACAAAAATCTGGTTTTTGCTTTGTCATTATGGGGTATGGAGTGTAGATTGATGTGAAAAATATAATAATTTAAAGCATTTTAGCATAAGGCTGCAACATATCAAAATGTGAAAAAAATTAAGGGGTCTGAATACTTTCTGAATGCACTGTAATTTCACTTTGCTGAGGCTTCTATATCTTTTATTATATATATATATATATATATATATATATATATATATATATATATATATATATATATTTCATATTGTCAACACTTTGACCACATTTACATGCATTTAAGAAAACTGTTCTGAAACGACACTGTAACGGGGTAGAATGGAAAGGAGGAGGTGAGAACCGGACGAAGCATCAAAATAATGTTTAATAATAAATTAAAACTCAAAGACAAAACATAAACACATACAGGGCAGCTGCCTGTAGCTGTCTTTCTCCCAAACCTCTGCCTCTGGCGGCCTTTATCCCTCTCGTCGGCTTGATTAGCCTGATTAGGGGCCAGGTGTGCATCATCACGGCCCGGCCCCACCCTCCTCCTTGCCACCCTCCTCCCTTCTTTCCTTCAGGCCGGGGAGCCCCCGGCATGACGTACATCCCCCTCCCCCCCCCCCCCCACCTTTCCAGCCCTGCCTGCCAGCATGTCTTCCCACCTTCTTGGACCTGGGAGGGAGACAAGGGGAGGGAAAAGCAAAAAAGAAGGGAAAGGCCAACACGGAGTGACAGTGGGAGAGAGAGAGGAGAGAGAGAAAAAATTTGATACACCATAGCCTGGTCCTCGGTCACACCTCCACCCTCTAGTGGATAACAGCCACTCCTCCCCAGGTGGATCGGAGGCAGTCCTCCGGCCCCTGGTGGACAGAATGCCCCACTGCATTTTGGTGGATGGTAGGGGTCTCCTCCACCCCTGGCAGTGGTTCTCCCGCTCCAGGTGTTCGATAAGGAGCCACTCCTCCCCTCGCGGTTGGTGGTCGTTCCTCCGCTTTCAGGTGGCCGGGCTCCTCTGTCCCCCGGCGGATGGCCATGGCCGCTCCTTTGGGGTGGATGGTAGTGGCGAGGACTCTACTACAGCGCATCCCTCCTCCTTCCTGGGTTTCGGCACCAATATAATGGGGTTGAATGGAAAGGAGGTGACGAGAACCGGACGAAGCATCAAAATAATATTTAATGATAAATTAAATCACATAGACAAAACATAAACACATACAGGGAAGATGCCTGTAGCTCTCACTCTCCCATACCTCCACCTCCAGCAGCCTTTATCCCTCTCATTGGCTTGATTAGCCTGATTAGGAGCTGGGCATGCTGGGCCTAGCCCCGCCCTCCTCCTTGCTACAGTCACGTAGATGAGAATGCAGCCATTTAAGGAATTAAAGGCTGTTAAGAGAAAGTGCTTTATCACAAACGGTTTCTGTCAGAGAACACAGTGTTTATGTTAACGCATAACTGCCGTTTATATGTTTTTGTACGTATGTGTTCAAGTGTGTCAGGGAATCCCAAAGTTTGATGTAGAGGGACACCCATCTATTGCAGCCTATGTATATACACAGTGCATGCAGCTTTCCTGTCTTCAGCAGCTTTCTCACATTAATAGGCTTTCTGGTGTACGTGTAAATGACCTTTTATTATTTAATATTCACAGAAGTTATTACTCCACCCCCTGCGTAACGTCATTAACGACAGCTCTATGTTGTTAAACCAATGTGGTTCAAACGATGGATGTGCAACCTAGTTTCGGGAAACAGTCATGACTAGCTAGTTAATTTCTTCAACAACGCATAGTACTATGGTGGTTAAGCAGTGAGTAATGTCATTTTATAGGAAACACATCTCTTGTCAAGATGGTAAGGCATGTCTATTTTGCAGGTTTTAGAGAGGCTTTGAGCAATTGTCATCTTTGAAACCAGCTGGCTAACAAGCTAACACCAGCTTGGCCCAAGTAGGTATAGCTGCATGCCGGAATGGGGGCGGAATCTCCAAAAGAGGGCAGGGTTAATACAGAAGGGGCGTGGTTACTCCAAAACGGGTTTATGTCAGCTCCAAAAGGGGGCGTCACTTTCACTTATGGTTAGGGTTAGGGAAAGGGTTAGGTTTGGGGCTCCCTTTATCTTTGCTAGTAGTTTGGAGCTCCCGCCCCTTTTTGGAGCTCTGCCTACAGCTATTTCCTTCTCGTTGGCTAGGCTGGGACACCAACTAAACAGCTAAAACCTGTGAACCACATTGGTTTGGATTAAGCTTTTTTTTTTCTGCAGGGAATTTCAATACAATGAAATATTATGCACAAGAAGTAGGGGTGTGCAGCGAAGCCATTATCTGTATTTTTATCTGTATCTGTCCATATGACAAAATTATCTGTATCTGTCTTTGTATTCGGATAGAACCGTGTACGGGCGGGTCTTAAACTGGAAGTGCGTCAAAACTAAATGAAACGCCCATTTTTAAGTGTTACTCTTACATTTGTAGTTTCTATTAATAAAATGTGCCTTGTATATGCCTTGTAATAATAATAGCCTAATAATAATAATAATAATAATAATAATAATCATAATAATTATAATTATTATTATTATACAATTATTATTTATTAAAAAATTTTATTTTTTTTTCTTCTTACCAGATGAAGCTGAATTTGTAGGCTACATTAACTGTGGAATATGTTGTTCACTGTGGTTTCTCCTGGTATTTCAGATATTAATATCTGCATATATAACAGCATTATTCTGGAGGCAGGAGGTGTCAAGCAAAATGTGAAATGTCAAGCACACATTTTGTAGTGAATAATAAATACAAATTCAAACATTAAAATAAATTCAAATAAAATCAATATAGCCTACAAACAGGTGAAAGTCTCGTAAATCTATCAGGAATTTTTATGATAGGACATCATTAATTAGTTAAATAATAATAATAATAATAATAATAATAATAATAATATTAATAATATAAATTTATATAGCGCTTACCAGAGTTCAAGAACACTTAACATTTTCAAAGTTAGCACAGTTTAAAGAAGAAGAAGAAGGAAAAAAAGAGGAGTTTCAGTTACTTCATTTTACATAAGGAGGAATATTCCTAATAGATGAACAGGCTACTCTGTGGAGAATTTAAACCTTTATGGAGCATTTTAACTTTTTTTTTTTCATAATAATGTCAGTTAATAACCTTAATCGCTGATGTGGATATAAATGTGGTCAACTTTAAGAGATGGAAAGATGAGCTCCGATGTGAAATCACTTCAGGTCAGGAATTTAACATTGGCTTAGAGTCACGTGTGAATCGTGTGATACATTAACATAGACATTTTAAGAAGTGGAAAGTGTATATGATGTGCATCTTAGTTAATATTACACTTGACAAGCTCCAGACGCGCACAATTAACAGAGACCGCAAACTGAGTCGAGACTGCTTCCATCCGATTTGAAATCACACCGTGCATATTTTCATTCATTAGGTTTACACTTTAGAAATATTGTCTGCACCGATTCATAAATTTTGGATATATTTATTTAAAATGTCACTTTATCCTTGTGCTTCTTGGATAATCAGTCATACGAATATTTTTTATATTATTTGGATGAATCTGTTATTCGTTTTTAAGTCATTATTCGTGCCTTTCCAAATAAGATGTTTGGCTTCGGGCACATCCCTAATAAGAATTATGTATATTTTAGTTTATTGTTATCAAGTATGTCACCATCCTTACTGGGGAGTGACCATGATGAAATAAAAAAAATAAAGTTAGATCTTACCAAAAGTTCAAGAAGTTGACTGTGAATATTTTCTATTTTATCGAGACAACATTCTGCACTCGGGTACAGTAAATGCCCTAGCCAGTTTTTACTTTCTTGTCCTATGTTTCTTCACTTGAACTTGTGTCACTATCTTATTCTCTGGAGGGGCACAGGTCATACATTATTAAACCAGCAGCTGTTATTTCCATATTAGCATAATTTTCAATCCAATGAGTGCACTTACATTCTACTCGATGCATTTTTAATCTCCCATATTTCCGACCAAATGGCTTGGTAGCAATTTCTGCAGGGCCCTCTCCTCCGTATTTCACATCACATTAAATGTATTTAACTCACAGCGTTTTGACTAATAGTCCACATCTGATTCTTTAAAGGTGCACATAGCTTTAGTTATATTTTCCTTAAAAAAATGTTTTACTTGTAAATATATAAATAGTACTTTTTATTACAATGCCAGTCATATCAGAAGCCTAATAAAAGCTGTTTTATTTTACATGTAACGGGTTGCCTCATATGGGCCACCATGTTGAGATCACATGACCAGCCGAATACTACTCATGTTATGTCATTTTATTAGTCATGTACTTTAATGAGTACACCTTTTATGTTAGTTCTTAGGGAGTTTATTATTAGGGTTTCGCTTTTTGAGGGTCTGACCCACCTAATCAAAGCTTGACCCCCCCCCCCCCCCACACACACACAAGATGGATGACAAAACAAATATGTCTTAAAATCAGAGCTTTGCGTTGAGAAGTGGTTGATTCTTGGAAGAATGAGACCACTCATGCCACACAAGCTGTTGGTCTCAGCTTTCAAAGGAAAAAGAGAAGGCAAAGCAATTATATCAAGTTTGATCCCAGAAAAGGCTGTGGATGCTCGGCGTAAGCATCCCCATTACACTAATCCAAAGACAGAAGTCGTGGATAAAAAACACCTTTGACAATCAACAAACTCTGCCATCTGCAGGGCCTGAAAACATGTTAAATTACAGAACCAGTCACCCAGAATGGATGAGAGCCCAAACCTACAGCTGTGTTTGAAAGACACACAAAGGGACTACATCTACACCCCCCCCCCTCCGGCAGGGGTGGCTGTATGTATTTTCATGTTTGTTTGCCTGTGTCTGTGTGCAGGGAAGTTCCCTAGGCCAGGAAGAGATGAAAAGAGGGATGGTTGTCCCAGCTTTGCTTGATAGCAACACCTGATTGTTGTGGCTGATGGGAGGGCCATATTCCCTCTCCCACCGGGTAAGTAGCTCGGCTTATGGAGCAGCACAAACATTTCCTATCTCATTTTATCTTCTCATGTCTGACTTGGGGTCTAGACTGTTCACAGATGTTGCTACATGCTCTGCCTTTCAAGTCACAGGCTAGCAGAGATAATGCAGTGTACAGTTCATATGGTTGTGTTTGCTTGAACTGCTTTGCCTCTGCCAAATTATGCAAATTTTACATGGATAAAAAACACCTTTGACCACCATCTAGAAGTTGTAGCCTTTTGGTGAGGAAGAACACAGAATTTTCTAAAAACATCCAGTGAGCAGCAGTTCTGCGGACGGAAACGCCTTGTTGATGAGAGAGGTCAACGGAGAATGGCCAGACTGGTTTGAGCTGACAGAAAGGCTACGGTAACTCAGATAACCACTCTGTACAATTGTAGTGAGCAGAATAGCATCTCAGAATGCACAACACGTCGAACCTTGAGGCGGATGGGCTACAACAGCAGAAGACCACATCGGGCAATTTATTAGGAACATAGTGTTCCTAATAAAGTGCTCAGTGAGTGTACTTCCAAACCTAAGGACAATCAGAGAGATAATCTCATGATTTATTATTAAATGGTAGCATAAACCATGGCTTAGCAAAACAAGGTGATTTGTTCCTGGCAAATCTGTTCAGGTTTCAACTTTTCAAATTGTTAGAAGAAATAACACTCACTGCAATAGCCTCATAATATGATAACTGAGCAAAGTGTTAATTTGCTAACACATTTTTCCATCTTGCATGAACATCTTGCATTTTCTTTCACTGATTCGTCTATCGAGCAGAGTTGTTTTATTTTGTGTGAATCCATGCCACACAAAAGAGTATGTTGCACTCAATAAAACTGTCAAAACTCTTCAGAGAAAATAACAGGTGTGTGTTTTGTGTTGATGGAAGCATTTTTTTTATTTTTTTTATTTTTTTTTTATTTTGAGGAGTGCCATTTTCTGAAAATAATTTTTTACTGTTTGAAAAGGCTTTTTGGCCATTTCTGAGGTTTGTCTTATTATAATCCTGAAAAGTGTTTTTGCAGTTTTTGCTCTCAGTGGTCATATTTTACTCTGTTTTTTTCAATTTCCTTTTGTCGCTACACATTTATTTTTTTATCTTTAGTTTGTGTTTTGGTCTACTTCTGGTGATTCAAGGCAAACTGAGGGGGAAAATGCAATGAAAAACACAATATAATTTTTTTTATTGTGGATATTCTTTATTTAAGTCTTTTTTAAGCTATGAAGACCAGCATACTGTGTATGATTAAAATGGAATGGAACTCCTCTGCATTTTCCGCTAGTGTTGTCCTTTGAAAGATTAGTTTAATTAAAATTCAAACCAAAATTAGTTTTATAATTTAATATGTTGCTTAAACATCTTTATTATTATTATTATTATTATTATTATTATTATTATTTTGCAAAGCCACATGTAGTCTAACCATGAGAGTCTAGCTAGACAAGATTTAAGCTCTATACCAAAACCTAGTAAGCTGCCTACATAGTTATCAGCCTTCTAAGGCACCATCCAAACTGTCAAAAACTTTGTGACTAATTCATAATGCAGCTTGCATGTTGAATGTTAGCATTTTGCTAAGCTAACAGTGTGAAACCTTTATAAGCATAAAAATAGCCTACATAGTGCACACAAATATTGATTAAAATAATTCACTTTCAATAACATTGAACTTTTTTTATTGAAACTTTTCAGAATTTATTGAAATGCAAGCTAATTTAGACTTTTCGCCATCTTGTATTTCTTTTACACTAAGGCCCAGAGACAGGTTCTGGTCCCATGGAAACCAGGAAGCATTCCTGTTCACTTAAACGATGAATGAGATTCGGAGGTTGCATTTTCACAAAATTACAATTTTACTCCACTGATGGATAGGTTTAGGGATGGGGTTTGGTTGTAGGGTTAATAAAATATGCATTCCTGTTGACTGTCATCATTTACTAAATTTACAGCTCACTTTTGGCACCCTTCTGTGGACATTTCACCTGATAACTGGAGCTCATCCATGGCCATACATTCAATAACACTTCCAGCTTCGGCCACTGTGGGCAGAGCTTCGAATTTTGGTAAGCACAGACCGACCTACTGGCGTGAGATCAATCTGATGTTGAAGATCACTAGCTTTTGAAACCTCACAAGGTTTTGAGCATTTGTCTAACAAACTACAAGAGCAGCAAAATGCTGAAAGAAATTAAGATTCGGTCTAGTTTGAGCACATGGATTCACTGAGCTGAGGCTTAGCATTTAATGAATGAAAGTCAGGCCTAAATTTAAAATGAACATTGGCTACCAGTTAGGCTGAATTAAGAAATTCCCAGTATTTCACTTCACGTTTGAGTCTCAAGACACCTAGCCTGGTTGTGGAGCACAGGCTTTGAGAAGATACATAAGGGTCAGAATGTTGGTGACCCTGTGCGAGGTCACTAAATCGCACAGAGTCACCAACATTCTAACGCTTATGTATCTTCTCAAAGCCTGTGCTCCACAACCAGGCTGGGTGTCTTTAACCAAATCCTATCAGTGAAACCTTTGGGTGGGTGTTTGCGTCTGGTCAGCCGTAACGTTGATCAGCCCCACTGAGCTTAGGAGTGCAGCGATCCGTGGTGCCGATGAGCTGCTTGGTACCTACTTAACTCTCAACATTAATGGGTCTCACAGAAAGAGAGCTGGAGCACAGATGGGGTAGAAGGGGAAGGGTTATTTCTCAACACTGCTTCTCTCAGAACTCTAGCTGAATGACAATCAGCTCTGGTTATTAGTGCCCTCTCAGAGCTGGCAAGCTCTTCTGGCAGTCATTAACTTGCTGTTAGCTAATTTTCTGGGGTTTTGAGTTCCTTCTTATTTCTGTATTTCCTGGCTATGCAGCACACCCCCAGTCACCAGCTGCAGGAATTTTCTCCATTTAAATTTTTGTTGATTTTGTTGAAATTTGTTGATGTGGTATGTTATCATTGGAGAGGTATGAAGCAATGTGTGCCAGTGTTTCATAACAAAGAGCAGGAATGTGGTTCCAAGGAACATGGAAATAGATGTTTTTTACAGAGCAATCAAGTCCACAGTGAATGGCTATGTTTGCTTTTTCAAACTAAAAAAAAATATAGTATAGGGGTGACTGAGGATAGTTGGCACACTGGGTAGTTGTCACAACAGCTATATACTAGTAACAATGTCTCAGAGTCAAAAGTCCAATTGTGCAAATGTGTGTTTTCTCTAGCAGAGGTTTTGTGTGTTGATTTTGAATACCTAGTGAACATCCCTATTCTCTTGGGTTCACAAGCGAACAGAATCAAACCATACTGGCTTAAGTCAAGAGTTAACTATATTATGAAGACACATTTTTACTGAAAGGTTTAAATGTTTTCTTAAGATAAAGTTTTTTTTTGTTGTTGTTGTTTTTTTTGTTTTTTTTTGTCTTTTTTTTTGTCTTTTAAATAAAAGTCAGGTCGGGGCATGTTGTCACATATTTGTACAATATTTTCAAATTTTTGTACATTTGATACTATATTTATAAATGATTATTTCGTGTTTTACTTCTGGCTCCTTCATCGCACTGGAAAAGGAAGGTCAATACAGTATTTGGCGCAGTGTGCTCTGCTGTGTACTGTACATTTTGGCAAATGTAGTAGGTCATCAAGGTAGTTTATACCAACTAGGTTTAGTCTTAGGCAGCACGCCCACAGCCTGTGCTCTATTTCTGATGCTTATAGCACACAAAACTGAAAAACGCTTTCTCTGTCAACTAAGCGCAAATCTGATTAGCTGGTTTCATGGATCTTCTGTGAGTAGACGCACACAGGACACGAGTTGTGCTCACAAGGTTCCACGTTGATAGAATTAGCGCTTCTGTGGATGAAATAATCACACAAATCGCTCAAGTTTGCCAGGATAGTGACATCAAATCTTTTAAAAATATTCAGAAGTTTCGTTTGAGGCGCATAGCAGAAAGTAAAGCGGATATCCACGAGCAGAGCTGCATATTCTGCTTTGTTTACTTATGTTTAATTTAGTTGTTTAGTTATGTCTGTAACAATTCCCTAAAATTAGGTTTTCTGTGCTGTACTTAGACTTTTTCCCATGTGTTTTCTGTGCAATACCTCATGGAGACTCGTGCACCATTATACAAATTATTTATTTCCCTTTTTTATTATGTTATTATTGTAAACATGTAAATTCTTCACACTGTAACCCCCCAATGTTCGAGCCAAATCTATGCTCTTGGCTATAGAGCCAAAACCTTTGCCAATACAGACAGAAAATTTGCATACAGTGCACAGTATACATAATTCTTTCCACTACAGTTATAGGATGTTAGTATGCTATTCCAAACAAAGCATTTAAAGGGAAATTCACCCCCAAAAATAATATTCTCTCATCATTTACTCACCCTTATGCCATCCCAGATGTGTTTGACTTCCTTTCTTCAGCAGAAAACAAATGAAGATTTGTAGAAGAGTATTTCAGCTCTGTAGGTCCTCATAATGCAAATGAATGGTGACCAGACATTTGTAGCTCCAAAAATTACATAAAGGAAACATAGAAGTAATCCATATGACTAGTGGCTAAATCTACGTATATCTCCAGAAGCGATATGATAGATGTGTGTGAGAAACAGATCAAAAAATCCTTTTTTAACTCTAAATCTCCACTCTCACTTTTACTTTCAGATGTGAAAGTGAAACTAAACAGGCACCAAATGTGGCTTTCAGATGTGAAAGTGGAGATTTAAAGTAAAAAAAAAAGGACTTACATTTTGATCTGTTTCTCAAACACACACCTATCATATCACTTCTAATGATATAGATTTAACAACTGAAGTCTTATGGATTACTTTTATGTTTCCTTTATGTGATTTTTGGAGCTACAAAGGTCTGATCACCATTTACTTATATTGTAAGGACCTACAGAGCTGAAATATTCTTCTAGAAATCTTTGTTTGTGTTCTGATGAAGAAAGAAAGTCATACACATCTGGGATGGCATGAGGGTGAGTAAATGATGAGAGAATTGTCAGTTTTGGTTTGAACTATCCCTTTAACTCCCCTTCTGGGTAAAAGGCACTTTTGAATTAATTTCCTTCCAAAACACTAAACGGCAACAAAAACTACAGTAAATCCTTAACACCTGTTTGTCACTATACACTGCAGAATATTCCTGATCCATGAGATCATTGTGTGCAACGTCTAAAGTTTGATTTTGAGGTAATCTGATCTTATATTACATTTTTTAAATGTTGCAAATTCATGTAGCTAATGAGAATCCCTGAAATTATCACCCTTATTTTTTGACAAATTACTTATCATTTTCAGTTTTGTTCAAGCTGATTAAATCAAAAGTTTTTTAATAAAACATTCAATAAGTGAAAGGATAGTATTTGTGGTAAAAAGCCCCCCTGTTGAGGCTAAAGACCCCTATAAAACACATGGTTTTTCTTAAATGGGGCGAATAGATTTCTTATGAAAGTTGTTCAAAGTGGGCTCACATTGACTGATCCAATCACAATGGAGATTAAGTTGTTTATAGAATACTTGAGATGTTATAAAATGCCAAATGTGACTGAAATGAACAGAAAATGTTTAACCCTTTTCTGAAGTGGTTATTTTCAGTAAATATGATCTTAATTTGTTACTCAAAAAAGAATCTGGCTGTTGACAAATTTTGCCCTTTAATTATTATCCCTATATACAATATCACTTTAACTCCCCTGGGGGCCTTTTACCCCAATTATGGAGACCTTTTATTTCAAGTGTGGGGTTAAATGTTCCTTTGCCACCTTTTTAAAATAATAATAATAATAATAATAATAATAATAATAATTTTAATCAAAACAACCTTCCATTATTTTTTATTGTATTTTTTTTTTTTCTCACACAAATCATGTTGCTTCATCAATATTCAAAAAAAGAAATGTATTTTTTTTTTCAATCTGGATACACTTTGTGACCAGAAAAAAAAAAAACACATTTTCCTTATGGTGTGCCTTTAACACCAGTGTACCCTACACCAACTGTCTCTCTGTGCTCAGACTCTGATAAAAAGAATAATTGGTTGCCAGACTGCTCATTTTATGCAGAAATCTGTTCGAACCTGGCTTGGAAAAATGCAGCAAACGTTTCCACTTTGGCAGTCACTAAGCCCGAGAAAAAAAAGAAAAGAAAAAAAAAGCACTGCTACAGCTGGACAGTAATAATTGTTTTGCTACCAAAATTTCGACAAAGCTTGATGCTCCAAATGCTTTCGCTTAAAAGACTCTCGTGCTGCATTGGCTCAGCACTATTTCTAAATCATTTTGAGAACAAAAAAGGGAACCTCTATCTAGACTCTGCACCCCAAAACAAACAATTATCTCAGACTGAACACATACACTCACACTATATTGTGTCTTCCTCTTACTTTAATACAGTGTCAACTGTAAAGTTATGGACTTTATTAAAGCTTCTGCCAAATACACTTTATTGCCACAAAAATGTGGACACCCCCTTCCAATGCCAGCCTCCTTAAAGGGATTTAAAAAGGAAAATTCTGTCATCATTACAAACCTATATGACTTAATTTCTTCCATGAAGCAAAACATCACCATTCACTTTCATTGTATGGACAATGACTAACATATCCTTTTGTGTTCCATGGAAGAAAGAAAGTCATACAGATTTTGTGCCCATCAACAAATGATTTAAGTAATGTAGTTCTTTTTGTTGGTTCCCCATTTATCTTTAGTGTGACCTTTCACTGAGCTCTGTAGAGTCTTCTTTACACTGGGTGTCATGGCACGGCAAAACTTCCATTAGTGCCTGCGAACAGCTAATTGACTGAAGTATATTTTTAAACACACTGAAGTTTAACTTGAAAAAAGGGAGACATAGCTCCGGGAAGTGTCTTGTGTGGATTCAATGTAAAAAGCTCATTTGTGAAAGGGGAACGAGCTGGAGTGTGAAAAAGCTTAATCAAAAGCTCCTTTGGAAGATGGCACAGGGCTCGGAGATAACTGTATCACCAGGAAGTTACAACCCTGTGCATGTATAGATGTAAGACATTTAGACTCTATTGAATATTCCGGAATAGGAATGAATGTACTGAATGTACCTCAAATGGTTGAAAATTCCAGACATGGAACTAGGGTTGTTACCAGGGGCACGACTACTGAATTTTAATGGTAGACTAGTCGAGCCACTTGCGCTTCCCCCTCCTTTTTCAGCGGCTTGTTCAGATGATTACGGGCAGACACGGGATCTAGCATGCAGGATGGGGATGCTTTCCCTCATGTCATCGCACTCTAACTTGAAGTGTTTTTCTAACTGTCGCCAAATCAGGTTCTTGGTGGAACGAATAGCCGCCAGGTCAGATGTCCAAACAAAGTTGTGCTGATCATGCTGAAAATCACTAACTAGCGCCAGCGGGTGCCTTTTTTAATGATTTTGCATAGCACTAGGATATTTGTTATATTTGAAGGCCACTTTGCATATATTGGAGTTTATTGTAGCATCTGTGTCATCTTTATCAAAGTACATTTGAGACACTTTGATCTTACATTGCAGAGCCATCGGCCTTCACACCCCATGGGAAGTTCCTGAAAAGCAGTATGGCAGGGGAAGTCATTTATATTCATGAGTAAAGCAGTAACTGATTGGACGATTCAGTAATAGGGTACAAAAGGCTAAAGGACCCTGGGGTAAAAGGCACTTTTGATTTTATTTGCTCCCAAAACTCTAAACAGCAACACAAACTACCATAGTACTGTCCTTTTTAACACCTGTTTGTCATTTTACACGGCAAAACATTCCTGATCCGTGAGATCATTCCATTCAATATCTAAAGTTTGTTTTTGAGGTAATTTGATCTAATATTTAATAATTTTCAAAATGTTGCTAATTTAGTAAAAATGAGAATACTTATTTATAATTTTCAGTTTTGTTCAAGGTGATTAAATCAAAAGTTTTTTAAAACTGTACAGTAAGTGGGGGCCTGGGTAGCTCAGCAAGTAAAGACACTGAATACTATACCTGGAGTCGCAAGTTCAAATCCAGGGCGTGCTGAGTGACTCCAGTCAGGCTTCCTAAGCAACCAATTGGCCAGGTTGCTGGGTGGGTAGAGTCACATTGGGTTAACCTCTTCATGGTCGCCATAATGTGGCTCTCACTCTCAGTGGGGCTTGTGGTGAGTTGTGCATGGATGCCATGGAGAATAGCATGAAGCCTCCACACACACTAGGTCTCCACAGTAACACACTCAACAAGCTACTTGATAAGATGTGCAGATTGACAGTCTCAGACGTGGAGGCAACTGAGGTTCATCCTCCGCCACCCAGATTGAGGTGAGTCACTATGCCACCACAAGGACTTAGAGCACACTGGGAATTGAGCATGCCAAATTGGGGAGAAAATGTGAGAGAAAAAAAAAAAAAAACTCCCCAATAAGTGAAAGGATAGTATTTGGGGTTAAAAGCCCCCATAAAACATATTATTTTTCGTAAGTAGGGTGAATACATTTGTTATGAAAATTGTTCAAAGTGGGCTCACATTGACTGATCCAATCACAATGGAGATTAATTTGTTTATGAAATACTTGGGATGTTATGAAATGCCAAATGTGATTGAAATTAACAGAAAATGGTTAACCGTTTTCTGAAGTATTTTGAATAAGTATAATCTTATTTTGTTCAGTATTATCTTAATTCATAAAAATAAGGGACATTATAAGGGACGGTCGGCCCTGGGGGTTCTTCTCTCAGAAACTCCACCGGCTGCCCTTACTCGCATTTTATTTGTTATTCAAGGACCCGATGGCAGTTGCAGAACACAGATGTTTGCCTCATGCACCACCTGGAACGTGGAGCAATAGTACCTTTCAGTGTTGGAGTACCTCAGCCGCTGTCTCTTTATCAATTCAACATGACGATTACTCTTGTGGAGGCAGGGCTATTCAAATGAACGTCACATGCTGATGTCACAATGTGGCTGAGTCGATTTTGCAGAGTGTAAACAATAAATGCTCTTTTTGGATTGGAGAGGAAGTTTTAAGTTTTGAAATGTCCAGTATGCTTTTATAGAACAATGACCTCTTACATGTCAAAGTATCAAGGAAAATATGATTCCTCATGACATGACCCCTTTAAATAAATAGC
Organism: Myxocyprinus asiaticus; assembly: GCF_019703515.2. Classification (NCBI taxonomy): domain Eukaryota; kingdom Metazoa; phylum Chordata; class Actinopteri; order Cypriniformes; family Catostomidae; genus Myxocyprinus; species Myxocyprinus asiaticus. The sequence continues at coordinate 22,610,736 of NC_059386.1, forward strand.
AATTGTACTGTATAGTTTGATCCCTGTTGTTCATTTTTTTAAAGTAACATTTTTATTTATGTACCAAGTTAGAGGGTTCCCTGCATAATTTACAGCATTAACTGAGAGAATTTCTTTCATATTCAACCACAATTGACATTATAACTAAAATATATACCCAAATGAATCACAATTGAATCAAATCGTATCAAAATGGAAAATAAATCAGAACTTGCAAATCAGAATCAAATCAAGGATTAATCCATGCATATTTGCTATTTTATAAAAATTGTTTTACCCCGTAACCTTTAAACAAAATGTCATATCTTGCTCTTCCGGTGAAATGACTGGCTCTTCCCAAACTTCTTGGTTGCGGGCCAGCTGGCTTGAATTTACATTTCGAGAAGGAGGAATAACAGCGACTTCGCGGATGCATTTGAGACATTTCACGTTTGAATTGCTGAGGTGATCACTACTGATACAACGCTACTCGGATGCCTCAGGAATTTATTCATATTTTTTAATGCAGGTATCTTGAAATGCACAGCACGATTACGTTTTTTCCCCCGCTTTATATTCAGTGAATTGTGATTCAAAACATTGAAATATTTTGATCTTTTACTCTCTTGTTTCTCACCAGCTACAGCCTCGTTGTAAGTAAAGACTTATCAGTGTGTTAAGATCGCTGCTCAATTTCCCTGGTAAATGGCTCTGACCCGAGCAGCACGGTGGAAATGGTGTGTGTATCTGTGTGTCGACTGCAAACTCACATTCAGATCTGCCTTCATTCCCTGTATGCAATGCCCACTTTTTACAATCCAGTCAACAACCGATGGATAAAATCAAGCCCGCTCCTAAAAAAATTTCTTGTTCAATAAGCTTTTTCATTTGGATATATGTCACAGTATGGAAGTAAAGTTGGTCGCAACTTCCATTTCATACTGACTTTAAGTGTTTCTAAATAGGTAGACATTGCTTCAACATTGCACCAATACGTACAACTTGTTTGTACGTGAAAGTCTCCTGGAACAGTTTTAATTTAATGTGTTTTTATTTTTTAATAAACAAAGAAAAATTGCAACTAAACTTGCCAGTGATCACTATGCATTTTCATTGTATAAAAAAAGATACATTTTGATAATAACTCCATTGTGCATTACAAGGGAAAAATAATCATATAAGTTTCAAATGACATAAAGTGGATATATGATGACAGAATATTCAGTTTAAAGCAAATAATATGAGGAAGATATGACTCGATTGGACTTAACAAATTTAGACGTGAAAACGTGATGTCTGCACCAGCGTTTTAGGCGAATACTTTTTTTTTTTTTTTTTACCTAAAAGTTATATGGGTTTGGAACAACATATGGATAAGAAAACTATGATTTTTTTTTTAAAAGCTGTATTCAAAATCCACTTGTCTCAAAAATCTGAGTGGGCACGTTGGGGCACAATTGAATGGGCCTGATTCTTCTGGAAGTACTGGTTGACATTACATGTATCTGTGGATTAGTCTAGATTCCTCCTTTCAGCTCCTGGCTGGCAGAAAGGCCTGAGAAAATGCCTTTGCCCGAGAGCTGCTTATGACAAAGTTTGAGCATGTTTGAGGCTGGTAGCACAGTCTCATCAGTGGGAATTATTCTCATCCTGACATGCTGTTGTAGACATGTTTTGCTAATCAGACACTAACACGGAGCAGATTTAAGAGGATGTCAGAGCAGCGTTATACACCAGTGCGTGTATGTCTCCCTGTCTGCTGTCTGTTTTTCTGTTTCCCTGCATCTTGTCTGTCTGTCATTGGATGTTGTCAGGGCTGAGAGACTTTCGGCTGGCTGTGTGCTGATGTACCGATGTTATCCTGTCTTTATCTCATGGCTGTCTACGGCCTTCTCTTCCGCTGATGTTGGATTGGCAGCAGTGGCTGCAGCTGGTTCACTTGAATGTGGTTGGGGTAATAATATGTGTGTATGTCTGTGTGTGTATACAGTATATGTTTGTGTGCAAAGACCATATGCAAATCCTTGTCAGTCACTCAGCCATGACTGTATTTACAGTAGTTCCTCCTTAGTACTTTTCCTCAGTTGGGTCATCTTTTTATGGGCGCATCCGAAACAGAAGACAGCGGTCTTACTGCCTTTCTGCTTGTCAGTCATTGTCGGTCACTACTGAATAGGGCTTGGCAATAGGGCAATGTAATCGAATATTGACAATATAGGACAAATATCCTGATGTCGATCGTGACAGTCATTGACAGACAGTCATAGACAGGAGCTGGGAATTTGCCGGATATATGAAATAGTAGCCTACTATTTATCACGCACTTACGTTTTTAGACACTAATCAAATTATTACACTGTTAAATACATTACAGATTAAAAACGTCCGGTTGTACCTACATTTTCACTGCTGACATGTTCTCTGAAAAGCATGAAACATTTTACATAGTGGTTATAAACTACTGTATAGACTCAGATATGAACTGTAGCAAATACGCTATGAATTAGCAACTAGATAATAATAGTGCGTAAATAGAAATGTCATAATTAAGGAAAGACAGACATTAAAAAGACATTATTATGAAATTATCATGGGATCATTAATATGAAGGAGTCTTCCCTTGTCATCCTATGTTTTGAAAATCTGCCACTCGCCGTATTTCCTACAGATGCGTTTTGTAAAGAACTTGGAAAGCGACCAGTCGACTTCAGGCTAACAGTGTCGACTACATTAGTTATAGTCAACTAGTTAGCTAGTCCATGCAACTCCTAACCTAAATGGTTTAAAAAAAGTTGGTTAATATGAAAATATTTTTTTCACCAATATAAAAAAAGTGGCCTAGATCAGGGGTTTTCAAACTGGGGTCCGAGGTCCAAAAGGGGGTGTGCTAGGGTGTCCGTGGAAAAATTCAGAGAAAAAAAAAGATGTCGACATTATTGGAAATTATTTCCATTTCATTCTGAAAGCATGAGATTAATAGCAATTATTTAATTCTATTGACAGCCATTATTTTAAATAGTCAGAAATCGAAACAATGCATAGAATTGCATTTATTATGAACAAACATTTCTTATTTGTAAGAAATGTACTTCAATATTCTCTTTAAAGCTGCTTTGAAACCATATTTATTGTGAAAAGAACTACACAAATAGACTTGAATTTAATTGAAAAAAATTTTTTTTATCTGTGGCTTTAAACATCTTACATTACTATAATAGACATACTTACTAAAAAGTACATGTTTTGCATATAACATTTTAATGATTAATTTTGCTTTAGCACAAGGGCACTAATAAAAGCCAGTTATTTAATTTAGCAAACAACATGTCTTTATAATATCATGTTTACTATTGTTCTCAAACAGGGGGTCCTTCGCAAGCGAATCATCATATTTGAGGGTCCTGGGCATCAAAAATGTCCTAGATGACTGTGGTGTCGGTATCCAGGATGACAATAGGTTCATTGTAAACCATTGCTTGTCACACACAATCCTTGCATATTATCCTAATAGAATGTGCTAACACTGTTGAATCAATGCCCACTGACCCCAAATATATGCTTGTGTTTCCTGCCTGGTGCTTTCCCATGCATATCTACACCATTCATTCTGCACTTTCTATGTTTACTCAAACATTTAATTATGTGTGAAACAACACGCTATTGTTGAGTTTTGAGCTTAATGTTTGTCTCTCTAATGGGCCCCTGATAATGAAAAAGAGTATTTCAGTAATCGTCTTTGTCCTCCTGTTTACAGAAAATAAACTTCTCAGACTGATAACGCACTCATTTTTTCAAAACGTTTTCAGAGCCATTTCTTATTCTAATTGAGTGGGTTTCTTGATTTATTTTCCATGCTATCCAAAAATGAAAGATATATAAATGAGAGAGTTGTTAAATATGAATGTATGGTGATTTATTTAAGTGTTTAGTGTCTAAAAGGTGTTTAGCAAAGGCAATACACCTGCCTTTGTCTGCCATACATCAATTTCTTTTTAGCTATTTTTCCAGTAGAAATGAACTTTTATTTGTTGTCTTTAAAGGTACATGCACTTAAGGAGGGTAGCTCCACATGACTTTGCATCAAAACTAGGCTTATAAACGTCAATTTTTCAAATAAAAGTCACAAATACCCCATTGTGAATTAGGGATATCTATACAACTAGATCTCTCATAGTGAGTGGCATGTGCATTTTTTGATGTCCTACTGCTGGTTATTCTCGAATCTTAGAATATAAGTCTTGAACTTTAGCTAGGATATTTAGTCATCTCCGTGTATGAACCAGTAATGGATATGCCATCAGCATGTGCTCTTGGCGCGTCAAAGGGATACAGGTATCAGTCTCGTTTGCATGTGTTGTTGTGTTCCTGCCGTTGTTTTGACAGGTGAGAGACAGAACAGGTCACATCCTTCGCCTTCGCCAAAGGTGTGCAGATCAAGAGAGTTATATGCGGGAGTTTCCATCTGTATGTGCTGAGCCTCTGCATTGCCCTCTCCTGAGTTTCATCTTTGTTGCTATGCTCATTAGTCAGTCATGGATTTTAAATTGAACATGTCATGGTCCTATTGTATGGTCCATTAGGGCATTAATTAGACAATCTATTGTAATGTCCTCCACATATCAGGGCAAGGAGCTCCATTATTTCTGACAGGTATTTCTGATCAACTTCAACAAGGTTATGTAATAAAAAAATAAACAGATCTCTCTAGACCAGGGGTAACAGCAGGTTCCAGGGGGTATGTGAAAAGACTCAGATTTTGCTATGTTGAACCTAACAAAATCACATGCTTGGCTTCAAATGAAAATAAGGGATGGGTAAAAATAAAGATTTTCCAATTAATCACGATCTTCATTTAAAAAATCCCAATAGCTGTTTTTTAGGGTGCTTTTACACTTGGTTTGATTCCTTGGTCCGAACCCGAGTTTGTTTCCTCCCCCCTCCGACTGCCCCCGCTGGTCTGTGTTTACATCATATTATCTGGGTTCAAACCGCAGTTCGATTGCGTCATCAACATGAGTACAAGAGGCAGCTGTTTACCACAGTAACTGTGTTATTAAATTATTACTCACTTTGGATTTACTACCAAAACTTTACATACACAGAACAACTCGAGAATAGTGGAATACTTGGAATAGTTTGGAATAGTTCACCAACAAATGAAAATCTCAGATATGTATGACTTTCTTTCTTCTGTAAAACACAAACGAAGATTTTTGGAAGAATATTTCAGCTCTGTAGGTCCAAACAATGCAAGTGAATAGTGACCAAAACTTTGAAACTCTAAAAAACACATAAAGACAGCATAAAAGTCTTCCTAAGCGATCTTATTGATTTTGGGTGAGAGCAGACCAAAATATAACTCCTTTTTCACTGTAAACCTTGCCACTGCAGTCTCCTTAGCAATCATGATTTCAAGCTTGATTAAACTTCCTAGTGCTAGATGAGTGCTAGATGGCGCTAGAGGAAGTGTAATCAAGCTTGAAATCATGATCGCCAAGGAGACTATTGATGTCAAGATTTACTGTGAAAAAGGAGTTATATTTTGGTCTGTTCTCACCCAAAACCGATTGGATCACTTCAGTAGACATGGATGAAACCACTGGAGTCTTATGGATTACTTTTATGCTGCCTTTATGGGCTTTTTGAGCTTAAAACTTCTGGTCACCTGCATTTGCAAAACTTCACTTGCATTTTATGGACCTACAGAGCTGAGATATTCTTCTAAAAAAAATTGGAGCCTGCAAAGACATAAATTATTCGTCATCAATAGCGGATCACTTCCACGATTTAATACGATGCATACGTTAACAACCTTATTGTAAAGCATTTATTAATCTTGGTTAATAAATGTTGCTTACATTATTCTTGGTTAATGTTCATTTATTAACATACAATTGTTCATTGTTACTTATAATGTGTTAAATAAGGTTAACACATACAACGTTTAATGTTCAAAATGTATTGGTACTGTATATGCAGAAATTAACATTATCCAAGATTTACAGTTATTGTTCATTATTAGATCATGTTAAGTATTGTGTTAACCATTTTTAACATATACAGCCTTTTATTAAAGTATTACCAAATTAAGAGACAGAGTGATAAGAAAGACTTGAAACTTCCACAGCTGTGTTGGAAATTGCTTGTTTGGGACAACGGTAAATTATCCGTTTTAGCAGTTATACAGAAATATTGATTTTGACCACAGAATGTTGGGATTGACCAATCAGAATAAAGTTTTCCAGAGAGCCATGCAATAAAATTATATATTTAGTCCTATGCATTTTACTTTTTGACACAATAATAAGAAATATGTTATCATCTGCTTGAATCCCCAGGGGTCATGGATAACATTTGCATTTTCAATAATGGATTTTGCTTTAGAGAGAATTAGCTTTATTTGGTTCTTTTCAGCAGAAGCTGGTCTCAGCACGATCTAACATAAACTGTTAAACCATATGTATGTGAGCCAAAAACAGAGTCTCACCTATGAGCTTTATAACATGTTGTCAGAACTAGTTAGTGTCACAACTTAATCTTCCAGATAAACATTGTACTCACCAAACAAAACAGTTGCAATTATACATAAAACATTTGCAATACTGTGATTAACACAGTGTAATTCTTTCATTACCTCTTCATTATTATTCCTCATGTGATTCAGTTTGTATAATATTTGTTTGTACTGCAAAACTTCTTCACAACTCCTCATCGCAAGTGTCTGGGATGATTTTGTAAATGCTATTTATCGCATGTAACAGAACAGTCTTTGATGATCAGATCTGAATCATTTAAATTTTTCAATGAGTAGAGTAATGCTTAGTGCTGGAAGTCCAATCTGGCATTTATTAAAGATAAGATACTGAATTCCAAAAGATGAACATATATGTATAATGTGTAATGTTTGTTAGTAATGCAAATCTACATCACAACTCCTCCACATCACAGGTTTTTTAAACTTTATTTGTTGTCGCTTAAACTGAACATACTTTAGTGTGCCTGGACGAAACAGAAGCAAGAGGTGAGTGTTGATGCCTAGAGCTGAACTCCCATAGGGCATCTGTTCTAATCAGTATGCACCCCACTGAGATGGCCTTGAGGGGGCTGGATCTACAACCCGAAGCCCAGTGCTGACCTTGAGCAGTTGCATACTAATTCAGAAGGGAATGAAAAATGCTCTTAGACCTTTAGATGTGAAACCCTTGCATCTATAATTCACTGGTGCCTTAATGCTATTCATTAAAGCCAATTGAATGGGACTGTTGAGAGAGAAAGAGTATGTTTATAGAAATTTCTTGGTTCATTTAAATGCCTTTGCGGTGCCCATCATATGATCTGTAATCTTTAGTCTCCATTTAGTCTTCCACATCATGAAAGTAACAGCTGCTTTTATTTCTGAAATTGCCCTTAAATATGTCACTGATTGATGTACTTAGCACAAGAAATGAGGCTACAGATGATTTATAAACTGCCCATAGTGGAGTTGAGATCAGGTTACCATGAGTCAAGGGTTGGTCAAACTTTATAAACTGTCTCCTTTTCAATTCATGAGATATAACAGGATGTTTACATTTTTGTATTTGAATTGGAATGAACTGTAATTCAAAGAAATTCAAGTCACACAACAGAACTTTTATCAGTTCAACACAACAATGAAATGGGCAAGAACAAATCATTTGAGTGTTCTGTGTAAGGTTTCCATTTTGTGGGTCTGCTTTATGTTGTTTGCCTCCACTTTGAAGACTTTGTTGTAAATTACAGCGTTCTTGGAAATGTTCTTTTACCGTGGTCTATAAATGAAAGTTAATGCATTAAATATAATGAAATGCATATTTAAATTACATTTTCTATAAAGTTTCTCTAGGTATCATTTCAAAGATTGATTATTATCATCATCTAATGTTTCTGGAAATCCCTAATTGATGCTTTGGCGTATAGTGTACAATACAGTGGGCAAACCTTTACAATAAACAAAATAAATTCAACATGGATGATGCACAAACAGTGTGGAGTAGAGTACATCTGAAATGTAATCCAGTACTGATTACAAATACACAAGTAGAACTGTAATCAGTAACATAATATTTTATATTACAATGTTGTTAATCTAATCTGATTACTTCATAGTAGTGCTGTCGATTTAACGTGTTAATTCAGCGCATTTAATTATATAAAAAATAACGCGTTAAAAAATTAAAGGTGCTGTAAGTTATTTGTTTCATTATTGTTAGTTCATGTTAGTTTATAGTGCATTAACTAATGTTAACGAACACAACATGTATTAGTATATGTTGAAATTGACATTAACCAAGATAATAAATGCTGTAAACGTATTGTTCATTGATAGTTCATGTAGACTAATGTTGTTAACTAATGTTAATAAATAGACCATTATTGTAAAGTGTTAACATCTTTTTAAATGCTTTACTCGTATGCCACAATAATGTAATGCATTTTAATTATCTGTATTATTTTTTTATATATTTTTTAAAAAATATATATATTTATAATTTCTTAATCATTATAAATGTAATCATTTTTATTTGAGGGGCTTTCTCAGCAAATATTTATATATGCAATTAATTAAGATTAATTCGATTAATTAATCGGCATACTATGTAATTAATTAGGTAAAATTTTAATCAATTGACAGCTGTCATGTGAATTTTGTTGATTCATGTCTTTTATTTTGAAAAGTTTAGTTCCTGTTCCCTTGTCATGTGATTTCATGTTTTCCCTCCATGTTCATGTGTCATGTTTTCATTGGTTTATTGTTTAATTATCTTGTTAGAGTTCTGTTTGTTCATTGGTTTATGTTCCCCCATGTCCATGTATTTAAGCCTCATGTTTTCCATTGTGTTTTTGTCAAGTATTGAATGTATGTGGATGTGTTTTGTGCTAAGTCAAGACAGGTTATGTTTATGTCAAGTTTTAAATCATAGTCATGTTTATGTTTTACGGTTCACATTTGTAGTTAGAGTTATAGGTTATCACATTTGTAAATAAACTGCACTTGGGTTCTCTACGCTTCGTCATTGTTTTCATCATTGCCAGCAGCCAGCATCGTTACAACAGCCCTACATATTATATAATATGTAATCCATACAATTTTAATTTATGTAATTCATTAAAAATAACTAATCTGCTTACATTTAAAATGACAATCAAATTACAAGTACTTTTGTTTTGTAATTTGGTTACATAATCCATAGTACATGTAGTGCATACTACAAAACACTGTGCTCCTCTGAAATATATTAACTACCATCTTCTTTTGCTTTGGACATTTTGAGTAACTCTCTATTCTGTTTTAAAAGTAACAATAAACATTAAGATATTTTTTTTTCACTTTCTGATTTAATAATTCATGCATCAGAGGGTTGAAAAATACACCAACAGAAGTTATATGAATTTCTTTGAATTTCATGCTGTTTACTTCTGCTTCCTTAAATTCAAATTTGATTTTTAATTCTTCGTTCTGTTTGCTGTCCTACTCATATTCAGGAGTTGAATTGGAATTTAAAACACATTCTTTATTCAGTTCTGAATGGTGCACAACCCTGGTCATGGTTCATCTCGCCTGTTCCCTTCCACGATGATGTATTTACTCTCTTCCCAGCACCTCTTGACTTCCCCTTGTTCTTTTTCATCACTGATATCACAGCCAGCTTTGGAGAGCTTTGGACACTGGCTGAAATGTAGCCAATCATGAAAGATTCAATGTCTGATATTGAAGAGAGTAAAGGTGTTTTTAGGTCGAGCTATTCCAGGAGGACGTGGGCGATGCTGCCCAGGGCAGCACACACAACCTGTTCACTTTTCACTTTTCTCAGTTGGTGCTATAAAGTATGTCCCCAGGGCTGCTCACAGGGATTAGTGGCCTGCAGTTCTGTTTCAGGACCAGCATTATCTTAGAGTTTTTGCAAGGCCTGGGGCAACTGTGAGGACCTTTGATACAATGTGACCAGATTTTAATTCTTAAACAGACAACTGTCCCCAACCTTAAGGACCCCATGAAATCCAAATTCGACTTTTGTGGCTTTTAGTCAATGTCTGTTAGCTTTGAGGTCATCTATATGCTAGTGGACTCCAAACCATTGACAGCTCATATACACATTTAAAATGTTCAGTCTTTCTCCTCTAGGAAAATGAACAAACAATGTTAAAAAAGAGAATGTCCCTCACCCAATACCATTAGCAACTGAATGGCAATAGCAAGATTAAAATCATGGTTGTGATGACTAAAGCCTATAGGCTATTGAAAAAAGGCCCTTCACTATGTCCTAACCAAACTTCCGGATTCAATAGGAAATATGTCAAGATTGGAAAAACAAACTACACTTGTCAAGCAATTTTAGGAGGGTGTTTAAGAGCCAACTTTATATTTTGGGATGTCTGTAGACCTTTGCAAATTTGGAAGAGGCAGAGACCAGTTTCTCAGGCTAAATATTCTGTTCTCACTTGTTTCACTTCAGAGACCACTGATTTGTTTTCTTCCTACAAGTACCATGATTCAGCCTTGGAAAATTAATAGGTTGTCGCTTATTTACTACCCTCACATTTCTACCTTTTCAGTTCGCACTTTATAGAGAGCAGGGCTGAACTCTGACTCATAAGATGCTGTTTTGAGTGGCAGCTCACAGAATGAGGAGTCTTGTAAGCTAGCAGGAATAAGTGAAGCATGGCTTTTGAAGCTTCCTCTGTGGACCTTTGGCCTTATTTTACCCTACTAAAACAGATATCAATTCAACCTCTTGCACAAGCAGAGGTAGAAAGACTCTGAGAAAGCTTTGTCGATTCCCTCCCTAGAGGAAAAATGTTTGTATAGTATTTGCTCTTTCATAGCTCAGGAGACTTAATGGAGTTTACATTTACATTAAGTGATTTGTCCAAAGGAACTTACAGTGCATTCAAGGTATATATTTGGTCCATTTTTTTTTAGTTCCCAGAAAATCGAACTCATAATCTTGTTGTTGCTTGCACCATCGTCTACCAACTGAGTTACAGGAAAATCAGTTATAGGAGTTCTGTTATGATTGATTTCAGCATCAACCTTCTCTCGAATGTTCCTTCTAAAATTCGTTTGAATAAATGTAAAATCTCTATTGGAGTAAAAGTTGTACGATTTTGTACGAGTCAACTCGTACCATTTCTTACGATATCATCATCTCATATTATTATTATGACTTGTCATGAGATTGGACTTTGGTATCTTGGCAAGATGAGCCCAATTTGATAAATTGTTGAGATGAAGGTCTAGAGAAGACACACCTTAGAAAAATCTCAAAAGCAGGAGAATAAAGCAAAAGTCAACAAAAAATTGTTCTCCATTTAATCTCATTGCAATTGAAATATTACAGATCCCATTTGTGATTTTTCTGTCCTACAAGTCAGTCCCTTCAAGAATTCTTATTGATTTATCAACACTATATTGATTGAAGTTCTGCATCTAAAATTGATTATGGTGAACATTGGCTTAGTTAATCAGGCCTAATAGAATAAATGAGTCTTTGTTAATAGGCTTCAGCAGAATGTGTAATTACCTGTGACAGAAACGAGTTCAATGTGTGAAGCAATTAGAGACCAGGGAACAGCTGAAGGGAGTTTAACACCTTACTTATGTGTGCATATTCTTTCAATGTGCCACATTCTTAGCACATTGTCTTCTACCTGAAGCTAAAAAAAAACTTTTATAGTTTTCCTTTTTTTCTTTTCATTTTGCTCTGATGATTTTCTTTGTGTCTTCCAGACACAGAGAACATCTCTCATACTGACTGACACTTTGAGCACCGGCTCAGATCCTGTTCTTTGAAGCTCCGGGCAATAGGGCAAATACTTTAGAGTTTTCATCTCAATGACACAGAGGACACTTCAGCTGTTTGTCCGAACTGAATAAGACTATGAACATCGTTCTTTATGTGAGGTCTGTATAAGAAATGGATGGCATGCCACTTTTTTTTATGTTATTTAAAAATAGAACAGTTAGTTTCAGTCCTTTTAATCTGATTGGATAAGCAGTGATGCAAGAGTGTTGATATTTAGGCCTAGTATAAGGCAAGGAAAACAGACAAGCGAAGTGATACAGTAAAGCGTCCCAGTGCTGTTAAACTAAATATCAGCACTATTGGAACACTGCTTGTCCAATCAGATTAGAGCAGAAAAACTAACTGTTGTAGAATTTATTTTGAGAAATAATTGGGACTTAATGCAAAAACTTTAAAACCAAGACAGAGTGAAGTTTGGGTCTTATATGATTTGATTCATGCTTGTATCTCTGTCCATATCAGCAGAAAAGAACTCATGATATAATTAATTTCTGTCAGACAGCTCACCCCTCAGCAGGCAAAGGCCAAAGTCAATGGGGTATTTTTGCTGTGTACTCAAAACCATGGTGACCAAGCAAAAAGAAAGTGCCTGTCTCGTTTACGGTTGGTAGCATCAACCATGAAACTTCATTTGTTCTTTTTTACAATATGCCTGGAATTTGTAATCAAATTGAACTGAACATACAGTACCGGCAAAGGCATGTTCATTGGTGCAAAAATGTGTGCATTGTGCCAATGCATGAGTGCACAATGCCAGACAGCAGTATTAGGACAACCAGGTCACTTGTTAAAAAATGAGAGAAATCGCAACGCTCAGCATGCCAGCTGTAGGGAAAGAAAATATCCTCTTTTTAATTAAAAGAGTCAATCGCATTATTGCCAGAGGCATTGCCGGGTTTTTGCAATCATCCTTACATGTGACTGTAAAATACCTGGAAAAAAATGTTTTAGCCTGATTTGTGCTAAAGGAGTAAAATATATACAGTTTTGTCAGATTTAATTGGTGATTTGACAAAAGTTTTGGAGATTTCAGTCTTTCCTCATTCAGGAGGATTTGTGATGCGATTCCATGAGAGGAAATACACAAATATGGATGAGCCAAAACATTATGACGCTTAATATGATGTCGGTCCTCCGCGTGCCACCAAAACAGTGCCGTTCCGCTGAGGCATGACTCTGCGAGACTCCTGAAGGTGTCCAGTGGTATCTGACACCAAGACATTAGCAGCAGATTCTTCAAGTTCTGTAAGTTGCGAGGTGGATCCGCCATGGATCGGACTTGTTGGTCTAGCTATTGCACATCCCACAGATGCTCAATCGGATAGAGATCTGGGGAATTCTTCCACTGCTCCAATGTCCAGTTCTGATGCTCGCATACCCATTGTAGGAGCTTTTGATGGTGGACGGGGTCATCATGGGTAGTCTGACCGATCTGCGGCTACGCAGCCCCATACACAGCAGGGTGGGATGCACTGTGTGTTGTGGCACATTCCTCCCATAACCATCGCTAAAATGTTCTGTGACTTGTGCCAGAGTAGACCTACTGTCGGTCCGGACCAGACGGGATAGCCTTCATTGGCCTCACGCATCGATGAGCCTTGGGCCCCCAAACTGCTGTTGCCAGTTTGTGGTTATTCCCTCCTTGAACCACTGTCAGTAGGTACTCACCACTGCTGACCGGGAGCACCCCACAAGCCTTGCCGTTTCAGAGATGCTCTGACTCAGTCGTCTGACCCTTGTCAAAGTCGCTTAGGTCTTTACTCCTGTCCATTTCTCCTGCATTCAACACGTTAAATACAAGAACTGAATGTTCGCTTACCATCTAATCTACCCAGACCTTGACATGTGGCCTTGTAAAGAGATGATCAATGTTATTCACCTGTGAGTGGTCATAATGTTTTTGCTCATCATGGTATAAAAGAAAAAAAGAAATGAGATGTCTTCAATATCTAAGTTGTTTTACCTAGAAAGCAATGTAAGCAAATTGAGACGTTTGTTGATGCCTGCAATTTGGTGATGTCTGTTGATGTGTACAGTTTCTGTACCACTAGTCTAGTTTCATCAAACAGAATTACAAAAACGAATTGTTTTCAAACTGGTTTTCTGAACACTTCCCCTATCTTCACTGTAAAAATTTGCCTGTTGAATTTACAGTGAAGTTCTGGCAGTACAGTTGCCAGCCACTTACTGTAAAAATACAGTATGTTACTGGCAACAGTTTCTCCAGTAATTAATTGTTTTTACAGCTTACTGTAGAGCTTACTGTTTTAGTGCAGTTTAGTATATTCACATTGTATTTGTACAGTTGTTTTTAGCACATCTTGTATTTCCAAAAGCAGCATATAACTGTATTTTAGTACAGTAATTTCTTGTATTTTTACACATTAACTGTAATAGTGTGATGTTCACAGTTCTATGAAGTTGCTTAAGTTTCCAGTATGCACTGCAGCATGAAGAAATTACATGGATGTTTTGCTATTTGCTGGTGTATTCTGCTGTTGTTTTTGTTGCACTCTTAATTACTTGCTTTTTAATATTCAGATTTTACTTTTTAACTAAAAGTATGTTTGTTGATTGTCACCTGTGGCAGCGGGGGCGTGGTCGAGCGTCCATCCGGAGAGAGAGAAAGCGGTAAGGGCGCTTGCACCTGAGCTAGATTATGTGTAACACCTGTCTCTAATTCCAGTGAGCATGGGGAGAGCGGCATATAAGCAGCCACACCACCAGCAGAGAGGGTGAGAGAGTCTGGCACAAAGAAGGCCACGGTGTTTCTGAAGCTGAAGCTGAAGCTGAAGCTGAAGCTGAAGCTGAAGCTGAAGCTGTTTAACCTGTTATGTTTATGAATCTGATGTGTTTAAGTGACTACGTGTTTATGAAGCTGATGTGTTAAATGCCTATGTGCCTGTGAAGCTGATGAGTTTGTGAAGTTGTAAAGTACTGAAGTGGCCTATTAAAAGCCAGGAAAAATTTGCTTCCCTGTGTTCTCCTTCCCGCTGGTTGTGAAGCTGTCTTACATCACCATTGTTGAGTTTTGTATGCTGAGTGTTGATATCCGTGCATCTGGTTGGCAACTCGTAAGTTCACCAGAAACAACAGAAACTCAGCTTACTAAAATCACATTTGCAGAACTCCCTTTAAATGCTTCTAAATATAATTTCTTTACAGTGATATACAACAAACATTTTGCAAAAGTTGTGATCAGATACACAGTCTGACCATTAGTTTAGCTTTTATTGTTCTTCCAAGTAACATATTGCAAACAATTGTGTTCTACTAAAACACAAGTATACTGGCCGTAAGAACATCATATAATAATAAAGAATGTCCAGGGTATCTGCTCAAGAGAACACTAATCACCATAATGGTGACTTCGAAAATGGTGACTATTTATAACAAAACAACAACACTATAAAAATGTTTGTACATGTCCCCATAAAGCCCCAAATGAATACTTACTGTATTCAAGTGCAACTTATCTGTATTTTACCATTTTAGGATTCCATAATGCAGTGCAATACTGTTATTTTACAATATACAGTATTTATTTTTGATAATAAAAAAATGTAGTTAAAACTTGGCAAAACTTTTCAGTTAATTGACACTGCTACACAGGCAGAATTGTGCTTTTTATTAGACAGATGCATTAAGGCTGTACGGTGGCAGGGCTGAAAACTGAGCCCCCACAGGAACACTGTTGTGTTTATATGTCAACATCATGAAGACTAACATTGTGTCACAGCACTATTACTCTTTGGGGATTTTAAATTACATACCTCAAAACTTCACCAGCTTTTGCCAAGATGGAACTAGGATTTTTAATGTTCATTTTCCCAAAATGGTTTCCATATAACAGCTATTTACCATAAACTTGTCACTTCACAATGAGCCATGCTTTCTATCTCCCAGAATGCAATATTTTTGACAGCAAACTATTATATTTAAGATTCACAGTAGACTGCTCTTGGAATTGTGCAGTGAATTTACAGCAATTTTTAAAAGGGTTCCTTTAAAGAAGAAAAAAAAAAACTTACATCATTGGTCAGGTCAGGATGCTCTTACAAACACAACATTTTATAGCATCAATGACCATGATTACATGCACTTAAGAACGTGGTTTATTCCAGAGTTTTGGCAGAAAGCAGCATTCTGAAACATCATGTAAACGAGAACGCAAATTTACTTATGCCATTTAAGGGATTAAGAGAAAGCAGTTTAACACACCTACGGTTTCTCCCGGAGAAAGCTGCTTATGTGGCCATGTAAACACATAAGCGGCGTTCTAACAGGTTCTTGAAGAGTGTGTGGAATAGTCAGACCGAATAACAAACATCATCGGATGGAGCCCAACAACAAGTCAACAAAACATTTCTGGGAGTACAGTTGGAAAAGCACATACACCTATAAACTCTACCCTTTTATAAACACCACTGTAAAATATCAACGGTCCCTCCCGTTCGCATACATGCACTCAAGTTACTTTATCTTAACCTGTCTCTCGGATGTGCCTGACACTACGAATCAAAATGAGCTGATAACCGGGAGTAAAATGATCCTAGAACTGGTGATATCTGCTTTTGACAACACTTCTTTGCAATTAACCACTCCAACTGGTTCACAAATCGGACTGAACGCTCGGGTTACAACAGCTCTTGAGTCAACAGTACGAGTCACTCGCAGCAGTTTTCGAGTCAACAGTACACTGAACTGAGAATCTCCTCTTTCGGAGGTGTCCGAAATACTGAGAACTGATGAGCTGCTGACATTGAGCGTGTGTGTGATTAAGGGGAGAAATGTATGTTTCAGGTGTATTTTGCTGAACAACTAAACATTGTAACAAATAAAACACTGGAAATATGTTTATGACTTGATTGTATTACCATTTTATCAATGTACGAAAATGATCCAGTCTACAGCTCTTGAGTCAACAGTACATTGAGTTGTTCACCGCAGTTCTCGAGTCAACAGTACACTGATCCGAGGACAGCAGCTCTCGATTCAGCAGTACATTGAGTCGATCACAGCAGTTTGCGAGTCACCAGTACACTGAACTGAGAATCGCCTCTTTCGGACATAATACTGAGAACTGCTGATCAGTGAGCAGCTGATGAGCATGCGTGAACCGAGGACCTGAATGAGGATGGAAACGTTTCAGTCGAGAGATGTAAACAAATATTACCATTGAGTATTGTGCATGCAGATTATATCTGAAGTTGTGATGAGCTGGATCATAGTTTCTGTAAAAAAGGGTGAGTTGATTAAGACTAGTTTAATCACTTTATATGCTTTAAACATGTGTAGAACATCCACGTTGTATATCAGTGTCAGTATTGGGTGCTTTAGGTGCAAAACTTTAATGTAGGATGTATTGTAAGATCACTGAATGTAACACTGATGACAATAAACACCATTATTATTATAAATTAATGAAATAAAATGTTATAATCAGCAATATGCCCTTACATATGGCTTTATTTAATGAGTTTGTGCATGTATTCTATGATGCCTGCGTATTAGCATTATATATAGTGACGTCATTATGTGATGACGTAAATTAACTTGTTCAAGGGTTCCTACCTACACGTCACACACAGCTATGTTTTTAGACCTAAATTGTGCCTAATTGTAAATAATAGCTGTAGTTTACTGCACTAGGGGCTAATTACTTCTTCACAGGATACTTTTCAGAGATGACTCTTTTTAGATCATTGCTGTCATACAAATGTAGATAGATGATTTAACTCTAAATGTGAGGGAACATAAACCACCTCAGAAAATTAATTTGTTGTTTTTTAACACTTTTTAACATTTTCCAAGACTAAATTTTACACTATTTTAAATACTGTTTTTATTGTTAATCTTAGTTTCTCCCATGAAAATAACATGTAAAAGATATGACTATTTATTTCAAGGTCTGTGGCCTTCTCACAGTATGCCATGATGCTAGATAAAGATGGTGAAGTAATGCCAGAGCTTTTATTCCAAGTCACTTGACCTGAGTAATTGCAGATCTCTTTTGAATATTTTTGTAAGATATATGGCACGCGAGTTCTTCCTTTTTCCTCGTGTGGATTTAATCTATCGCACGTGCGAGTGTCAATAACTCGTGCAGATTATTGGCATTGATTTACCAGCATACTTGAATATCTGGAAATAAAGCGAAGCAACAGAGAATAAAACAGTGAAGTCTTCATCAGATACAGTGTTTTTTATTTACACAAGATTCGCGGGGTAATTACTTTGCTGCTCAAACCGCATTTATCCACCGTTTTCCTGAGCAATCACTGGGTGGCGCTATGATGATTGTATTTGCCTGTTTTCTGTTTCTGGTCTCGAGACACAATGTAAAACTAATACCTCCTACACACTACACGACTTTCAAAGACGTCGGATTGTGGTGCCGTTCATATTACGCAACTGTCTGTCTTGTCATGGAAGTCGTAGGGTTTTCAAATTACACGAGGAATCGGCAACAGGAGTGAACACATTATAAAACATTTCACTATTGACGAATCCCCGACGACTCTGCCTGGACTCCAAATTACATTTTACAACAGAGTACATGCGAGAAGTGATATGAGATACGAAAACAAATGCATGATCATATGTTATGCATTTCAGAATATGATGTGTATGTTTTTAATCGCCTAAAGGCATCATTTATTTTATTGGTTACAATATGAAAAAGTACCTCCTGAAAAATCTACCTATTTTCTTACCTGACTGTCCAAGAGAATTGGCAATTTCTCTCCAACTCTTCTCTTTCTCCACCCGGTTGTGGTACAGTTTAGAGGGAACATCAAATAGGCACTGGTGCACCTGCCAATGTTCCACTAATTTTTCCTCCATTTCTTCGGTCCAATGAGACTTTCTTGATACCGCAGCCATGCTGGTTGATGTTCTGTGGCAGGTACATCAGGACTCCTCCCACTGAAACTTCCCGTGCCCCGTTTCTTGCTCTCTCATTGGCTGTAGGTCAATGCTGCAGTTGTATTCAGTCAAAACACATTTCACATTGCGCGATTCGGAATCACGGACATGTCCAGATATTTAACATGCTAGATATCTCGCTGACATCGACGACGTGTCGGCGCTTCTCTCAGATCGTGTCTTTGATAATTCATACATTGCGTTCGTCGCTCACGGGAGCGAGCTCTGATTTGCCTATGATTTCGTGCTTTTGTCTGCAATCTCCACAAAACTGTCGGCGAGTGAAAATCAGGCCTAAAATCATGTAGTGTAAACTCGGCATAACCGAAACAAACGATGCAGATGGAGAACAACAATCATTTAAGTGTTATTTAGGTAAAAATGAATTTCACGCTCAACTTGTGCAGTTGTTGGCTGTCATAACAATTCAAAGGACACTATAAAAAATGTCTGTAATTTTAACTGTAAAAGACTGTAAAAATGCTACAGGAAAAAAAAAACGTTAATTGATTAATGAGTATTAACTGTAAAATATACAGTAAAAAAAAAAACAACTTTAAAATAAATTACAAAAAAGTATGATTTTCCTGTATAGTTAATGGTAAAAATGTATATTATATTTAACAAGAGGGTACATGTACTTTTTACAATAAATTATTGTTAAAATTACAGTAAAAAACTATAATTGGGCATTCCCTGCATGACCCATCATATTTCATTATATTTAATGGGAATAGTTATATTTCTTATTATTTTTAATATCAGTTACGTACATTGGGGTGTTCTGTTTTATATTTAATGTAGTTTAGTTAATATTTACTGTATTATTTAAATTTCACATATGTTACCCTGATGGTGTTTAGTGTTTGTGTGAGTGACACTGAGCACTGTCTCTACATGTTTATTGGTCATTGCTCCAGGAAGAGCCACTGTTGGTGAACTTCATGTCATCATGTGCTCCTCTGTAATTTTTACGGTGATTTACAATTCCTTATAAAGTTAAAAGCAGATTTTTACAGTTTCAGAAGGTTAATATCAAGTTTGACGTTTTGTTTTTTACAATTTAACATAATATATATTTTTACAGTGCCAGCGTGGTCATGTAAATTACAACAGTTTTAAACTGTAAAATTTACAGGTTGTTCTGTAAAGTTGTTTACATTTTTACTGTATTTTTTTTACATTATTATTCTGGCAACCAGCTGCCAGTTTTCCTTTTTTTTTTTTTTTTTTTAAATAACAGGATTTTTTTTACAGTGTAGTTAATAATATCAACGTAACTATAACTCGGACCATCGCTTCATGTCAGGTGAGGCACTGTAAAAAAACAAATCATGGAACACTTCCGTGTTCAGGAAAAACGTGGATATGGGAGTAAAAATTACGCCGCTTATACAGTGAATGTAAACAAGAATGCTGCTATATGTCGCTTTTTCACAATAACCTGCTTTCTGTGTTCACACTTTTCAGAGAAATCAACCTACAAATGGCTTACTTGTTGTAATCCACATTAAAATTGAATTGGAGAAAATATTTTAACATCTTACATCACTTCATTAAGTAACCTGCTTCTAAGATTTTTCTCCACTAAAAAAAAATGTACTCACATATGTCTCCTCTTTCAGAAGAGATCTCAACAATGACACAAACTGCTCAGATATGCCAGGATACCAATCAGCAATCAAAAGCCAGAGACTTCATTTTAAAACATTAATTTTAAAACAGTCCGTTTTTTTACTATTTAAATTCTCCTCCCTGCCTAGTACGTGGGGATATACACGGATACTGCTTATAGACAAAAAGAAGAAAATTTTGGAAGTGAAAGTGGAGACTTACTTATTATATTAATCTGCTTCTCACCCACACCTATCATATCACTTCTGAAGACATGGATTTAACAATACTTTTATGCTGCCTTTATGTGCTTTTTAGACCATCAAAGATCTGGCCACCATTCTCTGACATTGTATGGACCTACAGAGCTGAGATACTCTGCGTTTGAGTTCAGCAGAAGAAAGTCATACACATCTGGGATGGCATGAGTGTGAGTAAATGATGAGAGAATTTTCATTTTTGGGTGAACTATCCCTTTAATTGAGAAATAACAAAAAACTATTAATTCTCCTGAGCTATGGTATGAAGGAACAACCTCCAAGAATTGAAATCTTCCTGGCTACTTCAAAAGGGAAATTCTGCCTTTAAAATCCATTATACTTTAGGAAAAGAGTCACAGTCTTCCAATATAATGGACTTTTATTTCTTTTGAATAGTTTTTAGCTGGGAGTCCATTGTAAATTGAGAGGCTTTAATATGAAGAGACAGAGTCTCTTTCACTCACACTTGTACCACAGTGCAAGACCTGAGTGCTTAGTGCTGCTGAAGAATGCTCTAACAATCTGTTTTATATAGAGAAGCTGGGAAAACTCCGGAAGCTAAATGTTAAGTACATTTTATAAGGTTTATTACACTTCTAATATACAAACCAAAAATAAAGGGCTAATTAAAGAAATAACTGTTTTATTTTCCTCATCATGTGTTTGTATGGACTGAAATACCTAAGTGCTGTATTGTAAGAAAGAATAGGTTGCACTAGCTCTGCCTGCATTTTAATAAGCACACCAACCCTCTCCCCCAATTAGATGTGCATATTAAAACCATTCCAGAATAATGCCCAGGGTTCAACCAGCCATTTGTGGTGAGGAAAGCCATGCCCACTTAGTCGACAGGAAGTCTGGCAGTTGCACGCAGAAGCTAAGTTCGTTAATTTGTTCCATACAATGCTGTATTTGAATATCCTGTTCGGGGAGCCGGGGGGAAATTTGGTCTTATTTCTCCTTGTTTCTGATGGCAGCCCAAAATGATTGCTTTTCTGCTTGAGGTATGCCCAGGGTTGTATCAAGTAAATGTAAAGATTTTATCCCTTTCTCTCTGCTCTGGAAGATTCAGGCTGAGTTTGTCATTACAGAGGGTGTGATCTCTGCCGTGGGGCAGAAAGAGAGAGAGAGAGAGAGAGAGAGAGAGAGAGAGAGAGAGAGAGAGAGAGAGATACTAGGAAGATGGTCAGCAGTGTATCATTACAGAAAAATAGATAGTGGCTGGGTGGCATTGGCTGAAGCATTGTTGACCACTATGAATCAAGAAATCCAAGGCACTCAGATTTGGTAAAATATTTAAAAGCCTTTAATAAATAAGTGCTGTGTAACATAAAAAAACATCACAGGTTAGATTGCAGCAAACAAACTGGTTCTATTGTTATTTTCTAGTATAGTGCACTAACTTGTGACCATATGCTTATGTTGTGCTACAATGAAGTTACAATGTAATTACAGTGTAACACCACAGGTAGCTGAAACATCAAAATTAAAACACCATGAATCTAAACAAGAAAGTCTTGCAATTAGAGAACAATTATGCTATTGTGTCGATTCCTTAGGCTTTTAGGGGAGATATCAAGGAACGAGGGCGGCTTTCTAATTTTCGAGCTTTACAGTCATCTGGAGGAGCTGCATTCAACTAATCAAACTTTCAGTAATGAGCTATAAAGCTTTGAACCAGTGCTTTGTTTGTGCTACTGAAATATTGCAGATTATGGTGACACTATTTAATTCTGTAAATAGACTGTAAAGTCCAAAGAGAAGCAATAGGAAACATGTGATGCTGTTGTGTTTGCTACACATTAAAGAATGAAATTATTCTGTTCTTGGATCTATTAGGCAAAACAAAACATTTCTTTAAGATATTTTGTATTTGCAATTTTTTACAATGCTGCCATCTTTAGATGTAAATGGACAAAGAAGGTCAATAAACATCCATACGAAATGCTAGGAAGTAATTTTAGTTAAAAGAACAAATGTTCCTTCACATTAGTAATTCTCAGCTAGGGCTGAAACAATTAGTCAACGTTATCGACAATGTCGACAATAACAAATTGTTGACAAAAATTTTAGTTGTCGAATAGTTGTTTGATCTCATTTAATGTAACATGAGATCACATTAAACTCTAATGTTGACACGCGAGAGCAGCTCTGCAGCTCGCGCCTGACTGAGGAGAGGAAGAATTACACAGCTCACAGTCTGCACTCTAAACTTTCCAAAGTATGTATAATGTAAAAATACAAAATAAGTAAATACAGAAGCACTCTCAAAGGAAACACCCATTTAAGATGGCGTTACATCTTAAATGCAGTTATATTTAATGTGTTATAGCTTTATTAAAGTTCAAATAATACAGAAGCAGATCATGTAAATAACTACAAACTCCGAAACTGCCATTTCTCTGTGTGGTCAGCGCCTCTTCTATGAGTTGCGCAAATGTCCCGATCAAAGGGGGAGAGACTGAAACTGCACCCGGCTGAGGCACACTCTGTCGTGGGGACACTCATCCCTCGAGCGCGGACGCTTGATGCATCTAGAGAATAACGTGATGGCTCGTGACTTATTGAATTATAATATATGTGTCACTGTGCATTTCTTATTGTGAAGAAAATTGGCAATACGTAGCTTTATTAATAAGAGAGAGCTTTTTTTTTTTGGTGAGTTAAAGATTGATTGAAGTGAACAAAAAAGTGAGAGAGCAGGGCTGGATTGGTAATCTGGCATACTGGGTGGGCTAGTGGGCCGGCCGCGAAACAGGACGAATGGGCCGCGATAAGCTGAAATGAGCCACCGCGTTATGCAGAACGTGCCACAAAACAGCGCCACGATATGCCGAAGGGGGTAGCGATATGCAGAAAAGGACCCCTCCTCCCAGGCCGATTTCTCTTCCCAGTCCACCCCTGTGAGAGAGGTAGTCTTCACTCCATTATACACTGCAACAAAATACGTTTTTGATTTGTTTTTTACTTTTAATACAACCTTTTAATTCGGGGCACAAGCTGAATAATCGGTTAAGAACTAATGATTAATCGTTGCAATAATCGCCGAATAGTTGAATAATCGTTCTAATAATCGTTAGATTAAATGATTATCAAAATAATCGTTAGTTGCAGCCCTATTCTCAACTGAATTGAATCTTAAATATCTTTGTGTTTTGGTTTATTCTGTAAAAAAAAAAAAAAAAAAGTCTGTATGCACTTGACCCAGGAGTATATTAGAGCTTTCATCTTTTTTTTCCTTTTAGTTTCCCACTGTTCTATTCTGTCCATTCTGGTTCAGATGAGTTTATCACTCATAAAATTGAGCAAAATTACAGGAAGATATAATTATTGTCAATATGACTAGACCAGCACTAGCCAGTGTTTTTAGTGTTGGTTTATGCAGGGTGGAATTTGGTTTGAAGAAATATTATCATTCAATATACCACAAAAAGCCACTGAAATCTTTGGAAATACATGTCATCCTAGTAAAATCTATTTCAGTGGGTTTCCATGGTGCTGATGAAATGTGGTTCATGACGAAAAAGTTGAGCTTGTTCAGTGTTGCTTAGTGCAGTTCTTTTATTCAAATTGATGAAGAAACCTTGAGAAGCTTTTTAAAAACACTTGTCCAGTACCGCCTTGCATTTACAAAGCACTAAGGGGACATAGAGCCCTATCAGATATTCTTTTTTTCTAAAATATATGCATGCATTTTCTCTTCAATAACTCTCATTTGTTCATTGAGTGTCTTGTCTTCTCAAAAGCGAACTCGCTGGGGATAATGATAAAATACATTTGTATGCTGTAGAGTGCATGAATCTTGACAAATGTCGACCAGCAATCACTGCTTTGTTCATTTCAAGTGTTATTTTCCATCTCTTCAAATAAGGCTGATTTGATGCAAATATTGAAGAAGGAGGGAGAGAGGCAAGACAGAGACTGAGAATAATACCTCATGGCCACGTTCAGACAAACTACACTGTCATGATGCTCTTGTTTTACCATATTTAGACTGTTTCAACACTTAGTTTGATTGTTTGGTCTGAACCCGAGTTCAATATTACCCCCTCCCCCTGCACTGGTCTTTTAAAAAAAAAAAATATATTAAACACCTTTTTACTGGTCCTAATAAAGTTCCTGACGTGGTCTTCTGCAGTTGTAGCCCATCTTCATCAAGGTTTGACGTGTTGTACATTCTGAGATGCTATTCTGCTCACTACAATTGTACAGAGTGGTTATCTGAGTTGCCGTTGCCTTTCTGTCAGCTCGAACCAGTCTGGCCATTCTCCGTTGACCTCTCTAATCAACAGGGTGTTTCCGTCCACAGAACTGCCGCTCACTGGTTTGTTTTTTTGTTTTTGGCACCATTCTGGGTAAATTCTAGAGACTGTTGTGTGTGAAAATCTCAGGAAATCAGCAGTTACAGAAATACTCAAACCAGCCCGTCTGGCACCAACAATCATGCCACAGTCCAAATCACTGAGATCACAATTTTTCCCAATTCTGATGGTTGATGTGAACATTAACTGAAGCTCCTGACACATATGATTTTACGCATTACACTGCTGCCACATGATTGGCTGGTTAGATAATCGCATTAATAAGTAGGTGTACAGGTGTTCCTAATAAAGTGCTCAGTGAGTGTATGTCAATTGGTTGAGAGTATTGTGAGCACAAGAGAGATTGAAGACTACTGTATATATCAAGTAAAGATGGTTTAGTTGAAAATTGACACACTAGATTTTGTTAATTTTTCTTGTTTTTATTTCCATCAAAATGATGACGAGGATTTGAAAAAATCCATCAGTGCTTTTAAATTTCAGTAAATTTTCGGTCAACAAAAATTCTATGACTTTGCTACAATAATAGCACAATCAAGTCAAATCAATGAAACATTTAATCAATATAATTGCTTTTCCACATGCAGTTGCTTTTCGGCATTTTAATTTTGCTTTTTTAAAGACTGACAAACTCGGTATGGAAGTAAGTAATACAATATAATTACTAATAAAACTGCTTTCTGTGATACTCAGTGTTTCGTTTACCACAATAATGAAATACCTTTGAATGATCTTTATTTGTGGGCTTTTATCAACAATTTATTTGATTAATTACTTGCCATATTGTGAAATTAATTCAATTAAAATGTTTTAGCAATTGATTGTCCTAGTTTTTTTTCCTTTTTCTTTTTTTTTTTTTAACAAATATTGCTGATTTAATGCAAATAGTCAAGATAATATGTACAAGATGCCAAAATCGTAAGATAATGTACGACTTGGCTCATATGAAAAGACGAATGACATTTATTCCCATAAAGACCAATCAACCATTACCAGAATTTTGCAATGCAGTTTTCTCGCCATGGAAAATAATAAAAATACCTAAATGTCCTGGAAAATAATTATTTGTCCTGGAAAATATTTTAATATAATAAAATGTACAAAAAAATGGTAACAATCGGTACTCGGTCCGGTGACCGAGTGTCAAATACAAACATTTTTTTTTATCGTTTAGTGACTGCCGGCTACAGCATGTTGTGAAACAACATCAGCAGTTGACTGTCATGAACGAAGCCCTGTAATGTACATTCTCTGCTCATTTGCTGTCATCTCTGCTTTGCTCTGTGGAAATAGTTTAAGTGTTGATATAATGCTAAATTGGATTTGTTTGTTTCAACACTGCTATAATGTTAACTACAAAAATGTTTGAGTTGTAAACTTAAGACAGTGACAATGGTTGGAGCGCAGATCCCTGCGGTGGCAGCGTGGTGATACAGACTTTACACCTCAGGATGTGAATTCATTTTTAATAATGCAACAATCAGAGTTCGCTTATACCGCGGTTACCACATGTAGGACCCAGTGATTTCCAAGATGTGGAAAACACGGATGGGAATTACGGAATCCAGTCATAAAAAGGGCAATAGCTACAAAACCTCACGGAATGTCACAGAATGGGCAGCCTGTATTTGGGACGAAAATGAATGTTTGAATGCACAATTAATCAAATAAAAATTGTGACATTTCCTAGTCCGATTATTACACCGCAAAAGGTTGCAATTAAATTAAATAAATAAATTATCTGAAGGTGCTTCAAAATGAATGTGTGAATCCGTTGCTCGTACACTGAAAACACTGCATCATGATTATCACACGCTCTGTGTTTTGTAGATGACAGAGAGCAGAGCGCTCCAAAGTGTAAGGTGAGAAACTACCATCAAAACACAAAGAAACACCAAAATACAAGCTTGATTTA
The DNA here is from genome assembly GCF_019703515.2 of Myxocyprinus asiaticus. NCBI lineage: Eukaryota > Metazoa > Chordata > Actinopteri > Cypriniformes > Catostomidae > Myxocyprinus > Myxocyprinus asiaticus. The sequence goes on from NC_059386.1 coordinate 22,637,578, forward strand.
GATGGACACGTGAAATGGGACAAAAGGCAAAAAAAACCTGATGTTTATATGTACTACTATAAATAAATAACCCAATGTTCTGTGACTTTTTTTAAGTAATTATATTTTAATTTGATTAAAGTTTTAATGAATTCATTTGAATAGACACCATTTTGACAAAAACATTTATTAAACTGTGTAATTCTGAAAAAATAACCATCTAATTGCCACAATATATGGCATGACTACTCGTGTTTTTGCTTAAATATTACAGGGTCATAAACTGTCCTGGAAATGTCCTGGAAAATTGTGCCTTAAAAATAGTGTGAACCCTGAACACAGTGCATGCATCGCATTTTAATTAGCCTCCTGTCCAAAACTTTCTGAACAAATTTGGTACTTTATATTAATCGATTCAATAAAAATCACTGATCTATGTCAGTAACCTGTAATACACTTTCCTCGTCTTGTTCGAAACCCCATTGTTTGATTTCTTCCATGGTACACAAAACTTATTTTTACCATTAATATTATGGTTAGGTTAGGTGTTTGGGTTAGGGTTTAAACTTAGGAAAAATCATAAGAACAATGTTTTTCTTTGTTCCTACTGAACAGTGATTTGAGCTGATCAGAAAATCTGACAGCTGTCTGATAGCTCACATCCATCAGACAAACTATACTGTCATGATGCTCCTGTTTTACCGTATTAAATCACATCTGATATGTGTGTCTTTATTAAGGAGCTCCTCTGTGTTCCACCCCCTCAGTGTCTGACCTCTGAGTCCCTATCCACCTACAGACTCTTCTCTTTTGCAGGAGGATAACTAGCAACAACCTTTCCCTCTCTAAAAACATGTTGCCCTTTTGCCCCTGGACCATTGAGACTTCACTCCACTGCACTCAGCTCCATGGTCAGCACCAAGTTCATCTGATGCCTCTTAGTCCTCATTGACTCTCCCATTGTCTGCGGCAGAGCATCGGTAGACAGGAATTAATGGCACTCTGGTTAAGAATGGTGATTGGCTGGAGCACAAACCCCAGGGGCTTTCATTAATTTGGCGTCAGATGCAGCATCATTAGAGCTCTGTCCTCAGTCATGAGGGCCTGAGTGTGAAGTAGAAGAGATAGAGTGAGAGAAGGAAAGAAGGAAGGGAGGGAGGTAGAAATGTCTTATTCTGTGTGATCTCCGAGGTGTCTTACAGCAAATGAGGCTCTCTTGTGTTCTACCTGTCTGAGTTTGCTTTCATTGATTATGTAAACATTTTCAGCTCCATCCTCAGCAGGCTCTTCACAGCCATCGACTTCTTTTGAAGAGAAAAGGTAATCATGAAATTATCTGGTGCGGGATTTGTCACACCGACACTGTTTGAATGAAATTTGGTGGTATTCTACAAAGCTCTCTTTTTTTTACTCTCCCTTTCTCTCTCTGAAGATGAAGTGTCTCTTTTTCTGTCCGCCTTGTCCTGGTGTCAGTAATATCCATTAGACTGATAGATGGCAGAGGAAAGATGTCTCTTTACCGGCAGACACGGGGACATATCTAGTCTGTCAGAGATGAATGGGCCACACAGTCAGAGTGGAAGGCTGGTTTTTATGCTAAAACTAGTCACCCTCATCCTCACAAAAAACAGACTGACATGATTTCAAAGGGAAGGGATATCACTCCTTTTTTTCCCTCCAAAGAACAGTTTTACCAAAAGCAGCACTTTCCTGTAATTATCACAATTGTTGCAGCTGTAAAATGTAGAAAATGTGAAAAAATCTGCAGATTCCATCTGGGTCAACTCATATTATATTAGATATAATTTAGTGCTATCATTAATATAGTTAAAATGCCTATTAAAACAGTGATTCACTTTCAAACTAAAAGCAACTGACACTGTGGTTGAAAAACACTCATCAAGTAGCTTCCTCTCAAATAGAAACAGTTTGAGAAATAAAGAATATTACATTTAATATATAATATAAATAGCTCTTGTGGAGCTGTTGAGAAGTGTGATTGAGTAAAGAAAATTGTTTCAGAAATCTACCTGTATATATATGCACATATTATTCTGCTACAAATATCATCCACACAGATTAATTAAAGATGCATGTATTATTTTCCATTCTTTCATTATAGGAATAGTTCACCCAAAACTGAAAATTCTCAAATCATTTACTCACCCTCATGCAATCCCAATGTTTTGACTTTTTTTCTTTTGCTGAACACAATCAAAGATTTTTAGAAGAATATCTCAGCTCTGTTGTTCCAGATAATGCAAGTAAATGGTGATCAGACTTTTGTAGCTCCAAAAAATCACAAATGAAACATAAATGTAATCTATAAGACTCCAGTTGTTAAATCCATATCCTCAGAAGCAATATAATAGGTATGAGTGAGAAACATATACAAATTTAAGTCCTTTTAATACTCTAAATCTCCACTTTTGGGGGAGTCACGTGGCACTATGCGAGGTTCGGATGTGTGAATGGCGAGCTCTGCGCACTTTGCTAGTTTTAATATTTTTTTGTGTCATAAACCAGTGAGATTTGATCCACCCTGTTCCATAACTGTTCTATGAAGACAATACGTCAAAGAATTCAAAATCCTCGGGCTCTGGAGACATTAAAAGACACTTACGTGATCAAGCAGAAGCCCCTGAGCAACAGGCCTCGGACCAGGGACTCAATTTGGACGGTGCGGTGAAAGAGATTCAGCGCCAACTGTTGAACCTGTCGGTGATGACTTGGAGGATCTTGTTGTAATACGTCGATCGATCACTGCCATGAAGACGAAATTCACCGAAGTGGTTACAAGAGTGGCGGATGTTGAGAAACGGATTGATTATCTGGAGTCATCGGAGAGGGAATTAGCTGCTAATCCGCTAGCGACCAAGGCGGACTTGGAACGCATTTGGGAAAAGTTGGAAGACCTTGAGAATTGTAACTGCCGAAACAACGTCCAAATTGTTGGAATTCCTGAGTGAGCAGAGGGTCAGAATATGGTGGAATTTCTGGATGGGCTCTTTCTGAGTCTGCTCGACATAACAGGCCATAAGCTGGAAATCAAGTGAGCTCACAGGATTCCGGCTCGGCGATCCGCTGAGGGAGACAGGCCCCGATCAATTCTGGCCAAATTTCTCAGATCATCTGATAAAGATCTCGTGTTATGCGAGGCGAGGAGTAAAGGAAGGCGTTCTTGGAAGAACCACAAAATGTTCTTGTTCCCAGGCTTTGCGAATTTGACAAGAAAGAAACGAGATCGATTCAAGGAATTCAAGAAACTCTTACGTCAATGGAAGGTCGCTTTTGCACTGATGTTCCCGGCCAAATTGAGAAAAGATGCTAAGGATGGCCGTAAAGTATTTACTTGTCCCCAACAAACATTGTCCTTCATAAAGTAAATGGAATGAGTAAGTCATTGTGTGATTCTCATGTTGCAGCCGAGTGGGCCTGACTCACTGAACATTCACTTGACCGTCCAAAGAAATTGGGCACCTTTTTTGTTTCTTTTTGTTCTGGTTCCACCTAGCGGCTGGAGTTTGTTTTGTGTAGTAACACTACTTCAAGAAACTCTTACATTGACGGAGGGTCGCTTTTGCACTGATGTTCCCGGCCAGGTTGAGAATAGATGCTAAGGATGGCCACAAAGTATTTACATGTCCCCAACAAGCATTGTCCTTCATAAAATCAATGGAATGAGTAAGTCTTTGTGTGGTGCTCGCGTTGCAGCCAAGTGGGCCTGACTCATTGAACATTCACTTGACCGTCCGAGCAAACTGGGCGACATTTTTTTTTTTTTTTTTTGTGCTGGTTCCGCCTAGCAGCTGGAGTTTGTTTTGTGCAGTAACATTCCTTCGGGACAGTGTTGTGGATGAATCTGCACATTCTTTGTGCTTATGACTACTATTGGCTGGAGTTTGTTTTGTGGAGTATTTTTTGCAGGACATTGGAGGGATTAGGTCATCTGCTGCACTCATGTAACAGCCGGCTCACTGAACATTCATTTGACTGCCTGAGGAATCTGAATGGCCATTTTATTTGTGTGTGTGTGCCAGCAGCTGAAGCTTGTTTTGTGGAGGAATACACCTTTGGGACAGTTATGTTGATGAATCTACACGTTTTTTTGTGTTTATTCTGCATATTGGCTGGAGTTTGTTTTACAAATTTTCTTCTGTTATGCAATTCTGTCTCACAAAATGTGTATAGAAACACCAGACTTGAGCAATCTGACAGCAAAGTTGTCACGGGGGCTCTCGTAGGCGTACATGGACTATTTGAGTTTAGAGAGATGGACTCTGTCGTGCGTGGGGTTAATATACACATTTTTCTTTTTTCTGTTTGTTTGGTTCTAGGGGAAGTTCGGGGTTTGATTGTTGCACAAATGTTGGAATGTGGTCTTTTTAATTTTATTTTTGACACACAATCTATTTTTTCTAAGATGTCAAAATGTCAAATGTTAATATGAGTGGATTGTCTCTCTCCACGTGGATGGGTTGGGGCACCCCATAAAAAGAAGGTAGGTTATTTCTTTTCTTAAACGTAAAAAAAAAAAAAAATATATATATATATATATATATATATATATATATATATATATATATATATATATATATATATATATATATAGTGTTTCTTCAAAAAACACATCTTTCCCTGCAGGAAGTTGAAAAATTTGGGAAGATATGGGGTGGGCATGTTTTCTTTAGTGCTGGCAGGGGGAGTCATTACGCTGATAAGTAAACATCTACAAATCAAATGTCTCAAACAGAGTAAAGATAAATTAGGAAAAGTCATTATTGCTTTAGCAGAAATTCAGGGGCAAAGGTTGATTTTGGCTAATATTTACGCACCTAACGCTGATGATCAGGGTTTTTTAAAGATCTTGAGGGGATGTTGCCAGCCACTGGCACCCCTCATGATATAATATTGGGAGGAGACTTTAATCTATTGATGGACTCAGTCCTTGATCATAGTGAAGCAAAAGTGTGTAAGCCCCCTAGAGCAACATTGACGCTTCACATGATGTGTACAAATCTTGGTCTTACAGATATTTGGAGACTTTTGAACCCATCTGGTAGGGACTATACATTCTTTTCATAAGTACATAAGATTTATTCTAGAATATATATATATATATATATATATATATATATATATATATATATATATATATATATCTAAGTCCCTCATTACATCTGTTGTTGTCTGCTCAGTTGGAAACATCTTAGTCTCAGATCACACCTTGGTAAGTTTAGAGGTGTTGCCACATATGAAGAAGAAGAAATCATATAGTTGGCACTTTAATGTAACCCTTTTGCAAAATCCTGAATTCCAACATATGTTAAAGGCTGAAATCAATGTTTATATGGAGACCAACTGGTCCTCAGTATCCTCTGTGGGCATAGCTTGGGGGCACATAAGGTGGTTCTTAGGAGTCCAATCATACAGTATGCCTCTTTCATCAAAAAATCCAAAGCACGAGAACTCGTGGAGTTGGAAGGGAATATTAAAAGTGCCAAGGCAGAGCTGAAGCGCCGAATGTCATCTGATGGAATTGACCTGATTGAAATACAGATATAATATTATTTTGTTGCGGAAGGTGGAGATTTGGCTATTCAGGCCAAGACAGTCATACTTTGAGATGGGGGACAAAGCAGGGAAGCTTTTGGCTAGATATATAAAGCAGAGAGAGTCTTTTTCTACCATTCCCTCAGTGAAATCTGCTGGTGGTAAATTTTTTACCTCAGCCATTGATATTAATAATGCTTTTAAATAATTCTATCTTGATCTCTATAGTTCCACATCTTTGTCTACTGATGAAGATTTTAGAAACTTTGTTGAACCATTAGAACCTCCTAAACTGACAACTGAGCAAAAAAATTATCTTGATTCTGAGATAAACTTAGAGGAGCTTGGTGAGGTAATTAAGGCCTTGCCTAAAGGCAAGTCTTTGGGGCCTGATGGCTTTGCCGCTGAGTTTTTTAGATCTTGTGCTACAGAATTGGCTCCACTTTTGCTAGAAGTTTATACGGAATCATTAAAGAATGGAAGCTTCCGCCAACCATGACACAAGCCTGGATCAGTCTGATTTTATTGGACCCCCTCTAGATTGTATAGGCTTGGTCTTAAAGACACACCCACCTGCTGGCGATGCCAATCGGAGGATGGAGACACAGCCCATGTTTTTTGGTGGTGTGTTGAGATCCAGGAATTCTGGTTGAAGGTTGGGGATTTGGAGGGGGAAGGGAGGTTGTGGGGTTTAAATGTTGATTCTATGTATATATGTTTTGCTTTTCTTTATTTTTTGTAAGAATCAATAAAAACATTTATTTACAAAATTTCCACTTTCACTTTTACATCTGAAAGTCACATATGGTGCCTGTTTAGTTTCACTTTCACATTTGAAAGTGAAAGCTAAAGTGGATATTTAGAGTAAAAAAGGACTTATTCTGTGTTTTCTCTTTGTAACACCATGGTCAGGTTTGATTGCTAGCATAATTAAATAAACTACAAAAACTGACATTTCAAATAAATTTTAAAATGCTAAACTTTGACAAATAATAGTTTGATAACTTCTAAATAAATGTCCAAATGCATATCTTGTGATAAAATATAAAATTAGGATACAACAAGCCATCAGACTTCACAGTAGGTGGCAACAGTCATTTACTGGCTGTTACTGGCATGAAATGGATTTCAAGTCATGTTATTTATATTTTGTTCACCAGATGGCAGCAATCTGTCTCCAATTTATGTCACATTCTCATACTATATTCATGTTTTAACATATAGAATTCTTCATGTTTTAATTTTTATTTATTTATTTCTTTTTTACAAAAATGTGCTAATTTGAGAAATGTACATGTAAATAATATAAAAATAGCATAAAATCCCAAAATAAATGCAGAAAAAAGTGTATCATCATCATCATCCAAAAAAAAAAAAAAAAAAAAATAAAGGAGAAAAGTTTACACATTTAAACCTTCCAATCAAAAACAACCATGAATACCAAAGGAAGTTGCCACTTTTGAATCCCATAGGAGGGTTAAACATTAACTGAATGTTTTAAGCTGTTAAATCCACAAGGTTACCTGGGGAAAAAATACTAGAGGTTCTACGACAACAATGAATTTTGATTAACTTTCACACAAATCACAAGTAAAACTGCAGATTATCAGTTCATAAAAACTTACTTTTCACCCTGTTCCTCAAACAATGCTATCTTATTTCATCTAAACACTTTTACTATAGTGCATGACTTGTAAGGGGATACATTTAAAAAGTATGTGCATTACATGACCAACTACATTTACAAGCTTGTTCAAGTGTGGTTAAATTGCACAGTAGCTCAACTGATAGTGTGTTGCACTTGCAATGCAAAATAGGGGGGTTCAAGTCGTAAAAAAAGCATACAATGTAACACATGATAGAAGCACAACAAAATGACAAAAAGTGGTTGATTCAGCAATTGCATTTTTTCATGTCACATGGTTTAAGGGTACACTCACTTTCTTTGCCACACAGTGGACATTTCATTTTGGAACTGCCGCGATATCTGTAAGGACTGCAATATAATTTTCAGGGTTGCCAACTCTCAGGCATTTGCCGTGAGACACACACTTTCAGGCTCTGTCTCACGCTCTCACTCTACTCAAGTAAATCTCAAGAAAAACGTAATTCAATATAAAATAAATAAAATATAGCCAAATCTTCAATTTGGATTTTTCCATCAGCACGAGACTTGAATTTTCAGGCCGCCGAAGCAACTTTACCACCGCAAAACACATCAGCATGCCTGAGAGACAGGAACAGAGCTTTGGGATAGGGCAGAGTGCATGACTCAAAACGCATTCGATATCTCGGCACGCGGACACCGCAAAACGAATGCACTTAATATGAATTCTACAGAGAACCATCTCGTTTAAATCACTGGGGAAGAAGTAAAACCTCTCAAACTGATAGACAGCCCCAACATTATGTACAGCAGTGATAAGGTAAAGAGGAGACAACTCCATGCATCAAAATAAATTATAAGGCTTTTTAAAATGGACATCATCACCCATACTAAAATGTATCGTGTTCATTCTGTAGAAAGACAGTGACAGAAAAGTTATAGTTTCATATTAAATCTATTAGGAGGAATCCGTTTAACTTTGTTTTTATATTATTTTATTTTAAGTAATTTATGTACATGTGTTGAGGCTATTAGTTTTTTCCATAACAATTACTATTTTATTTTTTTAGAAAGTCTAGCTTCATTGACCTAACTAAAGTCATGATGAGGAGCCATCCATTGTGGTTATGGTCCTATGATTAGGCTACCAATGCCAATTAAACAGTGGAAGAACTATGACAGGCTAAAGGGTAAGTACAAATTGTAGAATGAAGGGGTTCCAAATCTGGACCTCCATGAATTTTGGAAAAATTATAGAAAAAGTTTCCCTCCTGTTCTAACAAACTGGCCCTGTTTACCTTTAGATATTTCAAGATATGAATTACTATAAATTATTAAGAGCCTGATGAAAGGAAAACGTCATGGTTACTTGTGTAACCTCCATTCCCTGATGGAGGGAACGAGACGTTGTGTCAATGTAGTGACACTAGGGGTCACTCTTGGGAGCCCGAGACACCTCTGGTCTTTGATAAAAGGCCAATGAAAATTGGCGAGTGGTATTTGCATGCCACTTCCCCGGACATACGGGTATAAAAGGAGCTGGTATGCAACCACTCATTCAGGTTTTATGCTGAGGAGCCGATATAAGGTCCAGCCATTTCAGTGGGTAGTTCAGTGTTGTGGCAGGAGGGACACAACGTCTCGTTCTCTCCATCAGGGAACGGAGGTTACACAAGTAACCATGACATTCCCTATCTGTCACTCACTCGATGTTGTGTCGATGTAGTGACACTAGTGGTCCCTATATGAAATGGCACAATTGGCTGAACTGTGTTACGTGAACTGGCGGTGTGTGGTGGGCAGACTACTGTGTGCCTCATAGCCAGCACACCAGGTCGACACGTAACCTCCCCCAACATAGTTATGAGTGTTGAACGGCCCTTTGGGGACAAGTCGACTACCCAAAATATTGAGACAGGCTAACCCAGTCGTGGCCTCTTTTCCCCTTCTTTTGTTCCACTCCCTAAAAAAGAAGGGGTATTATCCGACTGGGCTGCCAGGTCTAGTCGGGGGGTGTCCCTCCCAAGGAGAAGACACCGCGGAGACCACACCTCGCCCAAAGAGAGGGGGGGATATTTAAGTGGAAAAATACATCACATGGTCTTTCCGACCATGTGGAGAGTCTTCAAGGTAGATCCTACCCAACGAGGGAGGAGTTACTACAAACATGGAGACTGGGGCAGAGGGGCTCTGCCCAAGGAAGATGCAGTTTGCCAACAGGGAAACGAACTAGCAGAAGATATACATCGTATGGGGTTAGCCTTACAGGGAACCACTACATAGAACAGGACTCTTAGTTAGCACGTGTACTGGGCCGGCAGCGAGTCTCTCCGAAAACTCGACTGCCATAGGGCTCGGAGGAATTCAACCAGGGAACAAAGTTTGTGAACACTACTGGGAATTAATGGCGCACGTCTTCAGCTCAAAAGGAGGTGGAAGGTGCTATGTGCAAGCGATACACCTGGCCAGCTATCCCGGGCTTATCCGTTTGTATTGCATGCCACTACCTGGGACTAAACTGGTTCCACCCAGAGGTTGTAGAACCTTGCAAAGGTGTTGGGTGTTGCCCAGCCTGCTGCTCTGCAAATGTCTGTTGGAGAGGCACCCCTGGCCAGGGCCAAGGAGGCTGCTACACCCCTGGTAGAATGGGCTTGTAGCCCTACCGGGGGCGGCATGTCCTGGGCGTGCTATGCCATAGTTATGGTGTCAATGAGCCAGTGGGCAATCCTCTGCTTGGAAACAGCGCTTCCTTTCCGCTGTGCACCAGAGCAGACAAAGAGCTGCTCAGAGATCCTAAAGCTCTGCGTGTGATCCCAATAGATGCATAAAGCGTACACCGGACACAGCAACGACAGGGCTGGGTCTGCCTCCTCCTGGGGCAGCGCTTGCAGGTTCACCACCTGGTACCTAAAAGGGGTCGTGGGAACCTTGGGCACATAGCCCGGTCGGGGTCTCAGGATCACGTGAGAGTAGCCCGGACCGAACTCCAGCCACGTTTCGCTGACAGAGAACACTTGCAGGTCTCCTACCCTCTTGATGGAAGTGAGCGCAGTCAGGAGGGCAGTCTTCAAGGGGAGTGCCTTAAGCTCAGCTGACTGCAGAGGCTCAAAGGGGGCTCTCTGTAGACCCTGAAGAACTACAGAGAGGTCCGATGAGGGAACGAGGCGTTACCTGGGGGAATTCAGCCTCCTGGCACCTCTTAGGAACCTGATGATCAGGTCATGCTTCCCTAAGGACTTACTGTCGACTGTGTCATGGTGTGCTGCTATGGCGGCAACGTACACTTTCAAGGTGGAAGGGGACAGTCTCCCTTCCAACCTCTCCTGCAGGAAGGAAAGCACTGATCCGACTGTGCATCTCTGGGGGTCTTCCCGTTGGGAAGAACACCACTTAGCGAACAGACGCCACTTAAAGGCATACAGGCGCCTCATAGAGGGGGCCCTAGCCTGAGTGATCGTGTCTACCACCGCCGGTGGTAGACCACTTAGGTCTTCCGCGTCCCATCCAGGGGCCAGACATGGAGATTCCAGAGGTCTGGTCACAGGTGCCAGATGGTGCCCTGTCCCTGAGAAAGAAGATCCTTCCTCAAGGGAATTCGCCAAGGGGGGGATGTTGCGAGGAGCGTGAGGTCCGAGAACCACGCCTGGGCGGGCCAGTACAATGTTTCGAAAGGACACAACATTTTTTGCTGGAAGCACAGTCCTAGCTCAGTAAAGTGGCCCACTCATATTGAAGGTATTCCATCAGAATTATAACTAGCCCTATAAAAAATATGGTCTTATTTAAATTATATTAATTTATTTTGATTTCCCATAGCATTTTGAAGTAAAACAATTGTAAAATTCAAAAAGTTCCAGATTTCCAATGTAAACAATTATGTTATATAGTAATTAATTGCAATCATGTAACCAACCAACTTTGAGCTTGTGGGTGAGCTTGGTACATCAGCCACCACTGAAGACCATTTTTGGACCCAAGAAAAACCCTGGTTGTGCCATAGTGTATGGGTGTTTTGAAATTGTGAATGATAGGTAAATTGGCGTGAGCCAAATAAATAAATTAATTAATTTGCCTTGTAGGGTTGGATGAGGTCTTGTTTTGGTTTTAGAAATTAAAGACAGAAGGCCTACTAGTATCAAGTATGTGCACTATATGTCCAGGGACACATTAAAGTGCCACTGGCACGGGGCCCCTGGGCTTCAACAATGATTTGCCTTTCATTTCATTAATGCGGCCCTGGTCATGGCATCAAAATCTCACTCCAGCCTGGTATCCAAAGAATTAGGTTTTAGAACCCTAAAAATATTGACACAGTCACAAATTTTCATGAGATCAGGCTCACGGTCCCGTTGCTGTGTCACCGCATATCGACGTCAGTGTTAACGCCCCTTAAGAATCTCCACAGAGCCTGTCACAAAGTACTTGACATCATTAGCTCAGTGTGGAGAGGTTTAGATAACATGTACTTTCAAAGAAGTTAACCCAACATCTTTCAGAATGTGTGTACTTTATCTCTGAACCATGGTCGCTAATTCACTGATTAATGAACAGAATAATGAGTGTGTTTATTTCTCCATAACGGTGCGGGCAGTCCTTCGTTGAGAGTGTGAGTCATGTTTAATTGTGGAGCTGCTCAGTGTGAAGACCTAGCTCCTGCTAGGACCGTGATTGGCATATCACTCTCTTCGCTGAAAAGAAAACGAGTGAGCCGCAGAGAGAAAGATCCCCCTCTCTGCCGTGTAGAGAATGATGATGCACCTTTTCAGCAGCAGTTATTATCAGCCCAACTCTGGCTGTGGCTGTGAGACATCATTATGCCCCTATTTAATTTTACATGGCAATAAGCCGCCAGCTGCTTCCACTCTGTTCAGCCCAGGATGATAGAGTCACACCGACAGTGAGAAAGCAAGTGATGTCTGTTACCCGCCGCACTCCCACAAGTTGCCCCTCCTACACGTTTAAACCCATGTTCTTCAAGATGGGACTATTTTACTGTTGAGATGTTTGCTTGTTTAATCTGACAGCCTTTTTCATTTAGTTAAATGTGAAGTGTGTAATTTCTTCACCACTAGTAGCACCAAGCGGAATTGCAAAAATTATGATTTTCATTCGGAATGTGGCAGTCCAATTTAACCCTGTATCCAACTGTATCAGGCTGCTAGGTCGAGTTGGACATGACGAAACTCATATTGCAGGTCAGTAAGCTTAATTCAGTAACATCATCAACTGATGTGTATGTGTCTTTGATTCACTAAAAAGAACTGGTTCATAAGATCAATCACTGTTTCAGTGAAGAATCAATGAATGTTTTGCAATATAGATTCAAAAGTATCGGCTCATAAAAGTCATTCATTTGGGAACTGTACTACACTGATTGCACTGTATGTTTTGCAATTTAGAATCTAAAAACCTGCTCATAAGAGTCATTTTTTTGGGAATCGGGCTATGGTCGTGCATTTTTTTTTTTGCAGTGTAGATTCAAAAGAAACAACTCATAGGAGTCATTCATTTGGGAACAGGACTACACTGGTCGTGCTGTGTCTCAAATTGTTGATTTAAAAGAACCGGCTTATAAGACTCATTCATTCGGGAATCTGACTGCACTGGTCACGCAATATGTTTTGCTATGTAGATTCAAAAGAGCTGCCTCATAATCGTTTGGGAATCGGATTACACTGGTCGTGCTGTATGTTTTGCATTGTAGATTAAAAAGAAACAGCTCATAGGAGTCATTCATTTGGGAATTGTACTACATTGGTCGCTCTGTATGTTTTGCTCTGTAGATTCAAAAGAACTGCCTTATAATCTTTTGGGAACTGGACTATACTGGTCGTGCTGTATGTTTTGCTCTGTAGATTCAAAAGAAACAGCTCATAGTTGGTATGGTTTTCCATCCGCAATGGTGGAAAAATTGATGTTTTAAAAGCCGGTTCTGTATAAGAACAAGTTTTTGAATCCCAGCACTAGTGAAACACATTATACAAATAAACTGAATTGAAATAAATTGAAAATAAAGTACTTTAAAATTGAAAAAAATTACACACTACTCTACACCTTAAAGTGAAATCCCAATAAAAAGGACGCCACAGTGAAAGAAACAAAGCCAGAGAGAAAGAATGGAAGAATAATGTGCAATCTCTCATTATTTATCATAAATTTTCAGCTCTTCCAGCTGTGGCTGTGAGTCACATGAACTGTGCACTAGTTTTAAAAGTCATGTCAGGGGATGTCAGAGTTCCTTCATTAGCCTTTCTGCATCTGAATTTAGCCTTTAATTTCCATAATGAATGAGACCACAGGACTCCATTTGGTAAAAAAATCTTCCCATTCATGTGCCCTTACAGACCATGCCAAATTATTTATAATCTGCTCTGCAGTCACAGAATTGCAATAACCTGTATGCAAATAGCGCGCGCAAACCGGCTGCTCACATTTAGCTTTCTGCAGCCCGCGCTGACAGCGCCTTGACAATAGGTGAAACAAAAGCAAGCGTGTTGATTGATGCGTAGAGACTTCAACAGAGCTATTGTCCCTGTTTTCATTTATGCAAATGAGTAAGACTCTTCACTCAATGTCAAGGTGACAAGGACAACTCCTCTACCCCCTCCCCCCCCCCCCACCTCTGTATTCATATGTTTGTATATGCTCATGAAATTTAGTAGCAGCAGCTTCACGGATTTGTCTCTAGTGCGTTTATTATATTTGTGAAGTGTTACGGTGCTAGAGTTGAGGTTACATAACCTAGCAAATGTAGCAAATCTATTGCCTTCAATAGGGATGGTGAAGTACAAGGACTTGGCAAGGGTTGATAAGAAAACTTTTGCTGCAATGTACTCTGACGTAGGCTTCTTTTGCAAGGACAGTTTCAGGAATTCACAACAAAAATACAATTCCCACAACTAACATTTAAGTGCCTGTACTTTGAAAAAAAGTGCATTGTGTCTGACTGTCTGAATGTGACCTGCAATGTATGATTTAACTATGGGTGAGGGAAAATTGCAAAACCGGGACATAATTACACATTTTTAGAAAAGTATCCTTCTCTTAAGGGTCGTTCAAACATGACATGTTTTTGTTTTCAAAAACAGAATAGAACAGAATGCAGGTGTCTCCAGACACACATCTTTAACTTGACAAGTCATCTTAAAAATGCAATGCCCATGGCATGAGATGCTGAAAAACAGCCCGATGATGAGCAATGGACAGAAATGTCAGTTTGGTGCATTTGCATATACTGTACCAATGATAGAGTATATATATATATATAAATAAAAAAACCCAGCAGAGACAAAAAGCAAGAGCTTGAGTGAACATCCCTGTATGGATGTTCAAAAGCGTGAGACTATGGAAGAGCAAGAGAGCGCAGCTGAAGACTTGTTTTTTCCATAATAATTATAAATAAATTGTGAACAAACAGGTTTTTTTTAATCATTCATTTGACAGTAAATCTGTCTGCAGTATGTTTCATTTTGAGCAAGTGGCAAAAAGATTCTTAATATTTCACATCCTCATTTCAGCGCGAGATGAATCTGATGAGATCAAGGCGCTCATGCATGTGACAAAACGTAAGCAATTAAAACATTTTCCAATCAATCACAAGTGAATAATTAAATTCCCCAGAGTTCATTTGCAAATTCGGCAGGCTTATTTGAATGTTGGCTACCTCATCTCTCTCTCTTTACGGCTGGCCTGTGATGTGTGCAGCTGTATTAAATTTAATTGAACACTCAACCCGTCTGATGCAAACGGCTGTGGATTCTTTTTGTTTAAGATGACTAATTTAAAACAAGGGCCAGGATCTGCCCTTTCTGGGAGTGAGTGTATATAGAAGGTGTATGTGTGTGTGGGTTTAGAGAGAGAGAGAGATCCAGTTGATAAATAGCCGTCTCTCTTTCTTTCTCCCCTTCACTGATCATAAACATCCCCTGATTATCCTGCTGACAATGGCCACAAATATTGTTCGTTCGCATGATGGATTGGATGAGAGAGACAGACAGAGAAAGAGAGGAGTCTATGGTAATTTGGCATGGCAGCCCCTGGTTTTGCTCCATCTGTGAACAGAAAAAAACAGATAGATCTGGGCACCATATCCCACATTTTTATTTATTTTGCAACATGTGAGGGCATGTGGCAATTTACACAAATATGGTGCAAAATAAGGCCTGAAACTCTGAAACTGTTTTTTTTTAACAAACATTAGTAAAAGGAGGTGTTTAACCTTCAGAAAATGTTGATTGTAAACCTCAGATGGTCAAACTAAATATTATATGAGCCATTTTATTTTCTATAAATCCTAAAAAATCTTGGATTTTATTTTAAGATCTGGGCAGTGTATCTCTATTTATTTATTTATTTGTTTATTTGTTTGTTTGTTTGTTTGTTTGTAAAGTGAGAGGGCATTTGGAACCTTACATGAAGAGGGTGCAAAATAGGGCCTGGAAGTCTTAAAAAAAAAGAAAAAAAAAGTTTCTTTTTCTTTTTCAACAAATGGAGGTGCTTAACTTTAAGAAAATGTTGATTGTAAACCTCAAACTATATATTAAATAAGCCATTTATTTTCTATTAATCCTATGATTTCTATGTTTTATGATTTCTATCAATTGGTTAATTATTAATTTTAATAATTAAATAAGAAAATGTTATAATTAAAAGCAGATGGGTCTATATTTATTTGTTGTTTATTTATTCAGTTATTTTATACAGTGAAAGGGCATCTGGAATTTTACATGATAGAGTGCAAAATAAGCCTGAAACTCGTATAAAATTTAGTATTTTATTTGTATTTTTTAACAATCATTAGTGAAAGGTGACAACCGATGGTCAAACTAAATATTATATGAGCCATTTTATTTTCTATAAATCCTGTATTTTCTATGTTTTATGACTTTTATGAATTGGTTAAATACATAATAATTTAAAAATTTAAATAATAAAATGAAATAACAAAATTATTTGTATTTTATTTTAAGATCTGGGCACTGTATCTCTATTTTTTTATTTTATTTTTTTATTAATTTGTAAAGTGAGAGGGCATATGAAACCTTACACGAAGAGGTTGCAAAATATAATCTTTTTATTATTATTAATTTTAATAAATAAATAAGAACATTTTGTAACACACACACACACACACACACACACACACACACACACACAAACAGATGGGTCTGGGACCATATTTCTTTTTATTTGTGTGTGGGCATATAACTTTACATGAAGTGGGTGCAAAATAGGGCCTAAAAAAATCTTAGGTGCTTAACCTTCAGAAAATGTTGACTGTTAACCTCAGAAGGTCAAACCAAATATTAAATTCTTATGATTCCTATGATGATTTCCTTAAATTGGTTAATTAAAAAATAAATCTAATAATTAATAACCAAAAAAAAATCAACAATATATTTTTTTACAACTGTTAAATGAATTTTAATTCTGCACATTATCTCAAAATTATGATATTATTGTATGATTTAAATGGCTCGATACAGTCAAGATGGTCAAGACCTCTTCGGAGGGACAGGCCAAAATCACCATAACTGATGTGTTTAAAACAAGCTAATGTTCATGCTAGGTTAATTTTAAGATAGTTTATCAAGCATATCAATATATTGTATTATATTTAGTCTCTAATGCTTTTAAGCATAAAAAGTAACAGGCCACCTATATGTTATAGGCCTACATATACTGCTACATATATTCTACCCTGGTTTGCAATCTCATACACATTGCACAGTATGTACATGCACTTGGTCACATTGGCAGGATCACAATGACCTGAGCTGCTGCTTGTGTTGATTTTGTAGCATTAGAAAATGGTACAGGGAGTTTGCCTGTGTTTGCTGCCCATTTCATTAGTGCCCTATTGGGAAAAGCTACTATTATTTATTTGGTTCCAGGCTGGCAGGCCTGATTCACTGGGGAGAACAGCAATCATCTAGCAGCTCTTAATACTTAGTATGCAGGTAATGAAATTTTATGTGAGAGAGCAGAGTTCTGCTGCTGAACAGTCCTGTAATTGCATCTGTTATATGAAGGGAGAGAAAGAAAAAGAAAGAGAGAAAAAATGAGTTGGATTAGAGAGGTTGCCATAACCACGTTAAGAACTGCTCTCTGAATCGTAACTCTATTGTCTGAACTGTATTTGTTATTATCAATTTTTTCTCCATAGCCTACATTCTTTCCATAATTATGTGTTTCTGTTGTCTGTATGTACTTGTTTTGCACTTTCTGTTGTATGTTCTGTGTTCTGAACCTCGCCATAGAGCAGCCAGGCGATTCTGCTATAATTCTCCATTTGTATTCAACGGAAGAAAGTCAAATGAGTTTGGAACGACATGACGGTGAGTAAATAATTCATTTTTAGTTGAACTATTCCTTTGAACTTTACACTCAGCTTTGCTCAATACATTTTTCATTTAATTCAATATAAGTTGTTGAAATTGTATCACAAATAAATTGATTGCAATCAACTAGACATCTTGGGTGACACTTTGCTCTTGAACTCCTGATAAATCTTGATTGTTTTTTAGTTTGGATGGGAATCCACAATTTGAGCACCCAATTTACTTGATTGGTCAGCACATGTCTTGTCTTGACTGGAGTGTTTGTTGTTCAGGTTTTCTAGAAAGCCACAAAAAATCCTGTGGGCTGAGAGAAAACTGGAGAAAACAATATTAAAGGTTGTTGTGTTTCAGAGTATCATCTTATTTTTACCTTATGCCGGTTCCTGCTCAGGTTGAGATTTCTATGTGGTGAATTCCTGACCCAAGCATAATATCTTACCTAGTCTGATTAAAACTAACACTATAAGTGATACTGAGATAATCTGACAGAGGAAGAGAGAGTGAAAATCCCTCTAATTCCCCTTTTCTCTGTTTCTTATTTGATTCTTCACTCCAGCACTCTTTCCTTCTAATGTGATCAAATAAATCTTTCCTCCCTCTTTCTTTCAATTACTTCATCAACAGCACTGGTAATCAAGGGCATCGCTAGACTTCAGTGTCATCCGGGGCTTAGCCCACAGGCCATATTATAATCTAAAAATAAGAAGAATCCTTCCTTCCATGACTTTTTGATAAATTACCACCCTACCTGTCAAGTAATAATTATATTAAGTGCAACACTGACACCGGTTCAAACTTCACGCGCACAATAAACGGATCAAACATGTTTTAATTTAAATTGTGGAGTATCAAAGTGAGAATTACAGCTTTTTGGCTCATTGTTCATTGTGCAGAATTAACACTAATGATAAAATCAAAGTAATTTAACTATTTAAAATTGCACTTTTCATTTATAATAATATTTTGAGAATAAAGTAAAAATAACGAGAAGAAAGTCGAAGCATTATGAGATTAAAGTCATAATATTTCGAGAATAAATCGAAAGGGAAGGAACATCAAAGTGATGTGGTGGACAACAGCGGAGTGGAGCGTCTGGGTCTTTACATACAACATCACTAACCAGGGAGATAACTTGGCTATGCAACCAAGCTGAATTTGTGGGAAGTTTTTGTGAGCTCTCTGTTCATGAATGAGGTGTGCATTAGTACAGGAGTTTTCAACATGTGGGCACCTGTCAAGGGAGGCACGAGATACAGGCTTACACTCAAGTGAAGCGAAAAATAATTGGAATTGCTGTGAATTATAAGTCCATATCAAGATATTGTATGTGGTAACATCCCCTCAGTTACAATATATTTTAGAGAGGAAAACCCAATAACAACACCAAGCAGGACAGCTCGAATCTGTCTGGTTCTGTCTCCGGAATAAATTACATTTCCTACATAACCGCTGCAGAGTCCAGATACTAATAACTCTGTGCTGATGCGCCAAAAGATCAATGATTTTTTTATTGCAAAATCCTATCCTAAAGTATGATTTAACTACATCCTCCACATCCATCTCTTGCATTAATGAAGCTGCTGGCTCAGCGTCCATTCTATCGTTGTGATAATGACGCTCTGTTTAGCCTTATCTTAATATTTTTTTTCTCTAATATTTCTACTTTATTCACACAATATACTACTTTATTCTCATAATGTTAAGACTTTATCCTAATAATTTTTACTTTATTCTCAAAATATTATAACTATAATCTCAAAATGCTACGACTTTTATTCTAGTAATTTTGACTTTATTCTCATACGAAATTTTATATCATAATGCTGCGATTTTATTCTCGTAATTTTTACTTTATTTGCAAAATATTACGACTTTATTATCGAAATCTAGTAAAGTTAAATATAACTTTATAAACGCATCTCAAAACACGTGCGATGGGTTTCATGACTGTTATTAAACATGATTCCAGGTTGTTTTTAACAAAGCACAGATTCAACGCTTGATAAACGGTAAGAGAGTGTTTTTTTCCCCCCTTTTGCTCTGGTGTGCAGGCTTAATGACAATAATTTGACAAGTTCAATGTCATTTGATTTTGAACCATTTAAAAATCAAGGCACCTCAAAGAGGCTATTTATACACAGCAGTTTAACTCCACGCACATGACATGGAAATGTGAACCAGCACGGGCACAGCGCATATACAGGCAGTCATTTTTGTTTGAGTTTAATGTGAGATTTTATCATTTTAAGACCTATGTATTGTGCTATTTAGGCTTGTAGCTCACTTTGCTGCTATTTTGAGTTGCGTTTGAAGAAATTCCATTGCAATAAACATTCTTTATTCCAGCGTACCAACTCCCGACTAAACCCGAAAAAACGAACAAGATGGCTGGTGCATGCATTCAAATCTACTTGGTGTGTGGATTGTGAAAAAACAAATGAAGATTAGAAATGAGGCTTATAGATTATATATTTAGAAATAAGGCTTGCATAACAAAACCTCAGTGCCTCTGATACAGAAAAGCTGCACCCCCGTGAGAGAAAATAGAAAGCTCCCACACGAGGCGTTCGTAACGATTTGCCTGATGAACTTGAGCACGAACAGCAGGTAAAAGTCAAAGTGCAAACTGTCAATTAATGCAAATTTGGCTCACTGATTGGAATTAATTTACATTTGATGCCAGAATTTAAGCCTGCCTTGTTGCTTTTGTACCCTGATGTAATTAACATTAAGCCTTACTTTAGTTACATTTTTTTCTCTTCACAAAAACCATTCAGGGCTATTAACAAAATATCTGGGGCTTCAGCCCTATTCTGCCTAAATCTGCCGCTGCTGGTAATAGAATACAAACTGAGGCAATATAGAAAAATGTATCAATTATGTATGCATTTGAAAAAAAAAAAATATGTTGCTTTAAAAAAAAAAACAAAAAAAAAAAAACTTATTGTATGGTATTTATAGTCAAAACTAATTTAAATGAAATTACACTGATGGAAAATGATGTGAAAAGAAACAAATTACTAACAGGTAACTTGGTATTTTTAGATAACTTAGTATTAGCCGTGGCTCATTACGACCTGCAGTGGGTGTGTTCGAGCAGGTATGTTTTCCCGATCAAAGTAATTTGCCTCCAAAGGTCCACCTTCCACCCTCTCTCTCTCCCCATCTAATTCTGTGTTTGTTTCTTGGTAAGGTGAATTAATGCACTCTAATATGCTTTCAGCTGATGTACTATATGTGGCAGAGAGTGCGAATGAGGTTCAATGATTCTAAAGGTCAACTCTGTTCTCTGGAATAAAGCAGCTCTTTAGTATGACCACCAAACTGAAATAGCTACCTGCTCCCTTTGCCTAGACACGCTGACATATAGCTGTCATTCTGCAAGTATACTGGAGCTCTGGAGGCAACATTTCAAAAGTGCTGTCATATTTTTTACTCTGCAACCAAATTTGTGTATTTTATTTAAAAATATGTAATTATCCTTAAAAAAATAAGTAAATAAATTAAAAAAGGGGCCAAATGTCCTCATCAGTAAAAAAAAAAATAAAAGCTCTTAAATGGGTCAGATGATGTTGACCTTCAAATCAAGTGATGTGCACATGTTTGTGTGATGGTTAGGTTTAGGGGTAGTGTTTGGAAATAGAAAATATCATTAGCCTGATATAAAATCAATGGAAGTCGATGAGAGATCACTAATATAATTAAACAAACCTGCATGTGTGGGCAGGTTTAAGTGGTTTACGAGGACTTTTTTTAGGTTACAAACTGGTAATTACAAGGGTATTATGCTATAAATGTGGTTTATGAGGACATTTCTAGTGTCCCCATAATTCAAATCACTTAAAAAACATACTAAACGATGTTTATTGAAAATGTAAAAATGCAGAACGTTTTTTGTGAGGATTAGGTTTAGGGGTAGGGTTAGGGTTAGGGGATAGAATCTACAGTTTGTACAGTATAAAAATCATTATGTCTATGGAGAGTCCTCATAATGATAGCTGCACCAACATGTGTGTGTGTGTGTGTGTGTGTGTGTGTGTGTGTGTATTTTCTGCATTGTGGATGTTTTATAGTCTCACACCTTCATTTATGTGTGGTTGTTTTCATCATTGTGTCTGATTTATTTACTTTTATTTTAAAAAACGAACAAACAAACAAACAAAAAAAAAACCTCTTTATTTTAGTATTTCCCATTCATTTGTTATGGCGGATCAATTTTGACCCGAACCTCACAATTGTCGATTTTCTTTTATGACCACTTATTGAATCAAGTCCAGATTTATTTATTTTTTGTGTGTGTGTGTGTGTGTTTAGTTAGCTAGTGGAAGAAAAGTCACCAAATCTTGTACCACTCAGATAAATGATACATTTTTATTAAAGAAACAAAATCAAAATGGGTCAAAAATGACCCGAGCACCACAAGTGGGAAAAGTTTATTTTTTCTTGTCCCTTTGGCACATTGTTTTTCTAGTTTTAAGCATAAGCATCTAAAAATTTGTTAGATTTTTGATTTTAAAAACAATTCGCCAATGCGGTGAGAAAAATAAATGTAATTCAAGATGTATTATACAAAAACTAGTCTTACAGACCCTATGAATTTGCTTGCCAAGTACAGTTTTTATTCCTGTGTTGACATTTCCTATTGAAACAGGAAGTTTCGGTGGGACAAATCAAAAGGCTTGTCTTCTTCTTCTTCTTCTTCTGCTTCTTTTTCTTCTTCTTCTTCTTCTTCTTCTTTAATAGCCAATAAGCTTTAGTTATATCACAGCCATGAACCATGATTTGCTATTTTCTAGTTGGTTGCAGGTGGTATTAGCCAGAGGGACATTCTCATTCTAGAGAGCATTTGAGTGGACATAAATCTTTGTAGTGCAGTATGTGTCATTGATATTTTTGGTCTGTTTTCCCAGAAGAGGAGGACAGTACATTTTAAATGCATATCTGCTAAAAGTGAATTTCATCAACGTTTATGAGTACACAAGCATATACACCCACACTATCTGGTCCTAATAAAGTGCCCAACGTGGACTTCTGCTGTTGTAGCCCATCCGCCTCAAGGTTTGATGTGTTGTGCATTCTGAGATGCTATTCTGCTCACTACAATTGTACAGAATTGTTATCTGAGTTACCATAGCCTTTATGTCAGCTCGAACCAGTCTGGCCATTCTCCGTTGACCTCTCTCATCAACAAGGCATTTCCGTCTGCAGAACTGCCACTCATTGGATGTTTTTTGTTTTTGGCACCATTCTGAGTAAATTCTAGAGACTGATGTGTGTGAAAATCCCAGGAGATCAACAGTTACAGAAATACTCAAACCAGCCCGTCTGGCACCAACAATCATGCCATGGTCGAAATCACTGAAATCACATTTTTTTTCCCCATTCTGATGGTTGATGTGAACATTAAATTAAGCTCCTGACCCATATCTGCGTGATTTTAAGCATTGCACTGCTGCAACAAGATTAGCTGATTAGATAATCGCATGAATAAGTACGTGTACAGGTGTTCCTAAAATGCTCAGTGAGTGTAGATGAACAAAAACACACAAGCACTTAAAGCCACAAAACTTGAATTTTTATTGCATGGGGTCTTTAAAATCATATTTCATTTTGTCATTTTAAAAATGTTTTGAATTTTACTGGAAAAAAGACAAAATTACTGATTACCATAAATTAATTTGATTCCAAACTTTTTATTGTTGCAAGACTCATCAATATGGCTCAAGAGATTGGACAAATTAATTATTTTTGAAATCGTCATTGTGCTGTTTGCTCTTACTGTTGCATTTTCTTTGGATATGGCATCAGGTGATTCAGCATGTTTTCTTGCCCACTGTAAAATGATAGTCATATCTTTGTGTAACCGCAAGCCCATTATAGAGCTGCATTAATCAAATCTGCTGTAATTGTAACCCGGAGTCTGCATTATGAAAGCTCTGCATGGTGCAATTAAGACTCAAGTTAGTATTGTATTGTTCAGGGTAAAACATAGTAGGAGATGTGGAGACACACAGCTCTTTATGATTCTGAACAATGTCGCGGTATGATTTCCAATGGACGACCTTGAGATTACCATGGTAAAAGGATGTAATCAAACAGCAATTAAACTGCTTTTGTGAATGTAAGACTGGGTTATTGCATATTTTAGAGGAGAAAAGTGCTTGGTCTTCTTCGCCTTGTTGTAAGTCTGTAAGTATCTTTAAGTATTTTGAATTCTGAAAAAATAACGAAACACAATGTACACGCACACACAGAGACAACGCAGTATATTTAGTCTTATGTGACGTTTGTATAAGTATACTTCAGTGTTGGATAGGTATCTGTCTCTGGAGACTACAGATTGACTGGATATAGTGCTATAGGAGAAGAGATTTAGCTCTATCTGAAACCCCCTAATGGTCCCTTTAAGTCTTAAAGCTCAACTTCAAACAAAACAGGTTCTAAGCTGGGTTTACACTACCCACTAAAGGCCTAAATCCACATTCCTCCTTCACAAATATAATACAAATGGACCCAAATTTCTCAAATCTCATCAGAATATTTTGTCCAGACTGATCTCACTGTGAATTCAGCAGCAGTAGGTCAAATGTTCTTCAGCTGAAATCGGAATGAATTGAAGCAAAAATGTCTGATGGAGGATGGCACTTGTCAGTAACTCAGAAGAAATGGGTCGACATTAGGGTACCGGAACATTCGGCACCAACGCGGCGATTTCCCTAGTGATCATGTTGGACAATTTTTGTGACCATTTCAGCCGTTATCGGAGAGTAAGCATTAACGTTTAGAACGAAGACATCTTTAAACACTGCACTCTGGATGAGGACCACATTACACAGGTACCTTTCATCTGAAAAAGCCATTGTGATGGATGGCCCAGTGCCGCCACAGGTACACATTCATTCTGTTTTAATGACCTTGAGAAGAGTCCCAGTATGAAGCAACCCAACTGAGAGATTACATTTATTTTCCCCTGAAAAGGACAAGCCTACTGGCCTCCGTAACCTCCCCTGCCAGCTGGCAGACACACAAAAAAAGTGGGGGCAGCAAAAAGAGAGCCCTGACCTGCATGTGAGTTTGGGTAATCTGGGGGGATTACACTGCTTTTGAGAGCTCTATTGCCTGTAGCACTGCACTGTGACTGAAAGAACAGATACATCAAATAAATAAATAAAAAACTTCACACCCCAAATTTGACCCCAAATGATCACTTCCTTTGATAGCTCAAAGGACAGACAGTTTTTAGGGTGGCATGCTGGGAGAAAGGTAATGAAATTGCATTTCGGACCACAGTCAAAATACTATAAATCAGGATGTTTCTTATCTGAAGCCATGGCTTCAGACAGAGGCTGTTGAAAGGGGGCACAAATGGCATTTCTGGACAAAAACAATTTAAAGAGGGAGTTCACCCAAATGTGAAAATTCTGTCATCATTTACTCACCCTCATGTTGTTTCAAACCTGTTTGATTTTCTTTCTTCTGAAGTTAATACACAGTAGATGTTAAGTCACCGTTCACTGTTATTGTATTGAAAAAAGATGCAATGAAAGTGAAAAATGTACTCTTTTTCACAACTAATTCAATTTGAAGGTCTAAAAAGTTTTAGTTATGTGGTATAGTTTTAGTTTATTGTTTCATA